>NC_136285.1:15006779-15606779 GCF_964198595.1 Lampetra fluviatilis | reverse complement strand
CACGTGAACACACACACGCACCCAAACACACGTGAACACACACACGTCCGCTGGCTCACGGAGCAGGCTGCTCCCCGCTGACAGCTTCCAGCTGCTGGGAGGCTCCGCACCGACCGACCCAAGAACAACAATTAATCCAAAAATATTCACTCTCACACTCCTGGCCGAGCACTGGGGGTGCCTATTGGACTGTACATGGCACAGAAACTATTGTACCAGTGGGGGACACGGGGGGGGGGGGTGATGGTGGAAATCGGCACCCCCTCAAGATCACAAAAATTGCTAATGTTGGGGCAAGTGCTGTTCGCAAGCACCTATGAAGGCTGGCACTGCACACGAGAGGGTGGGTGACCAGCACCACGCCTGGCCACCTTTGTCTGCCCAGGTCCGGTTCAGTTTATCCGTCACTGACGTTGACCATGCGCGAGAGTCTAACTTGGGTAGCCGTGTTCGTAGCGCAGTGCGCTAACCCCGATGCTACCACTCCCCACACATACGCTAACACACCAATACATCTTCTTGGTTCTTTCGGTAAAGTCACGTAGAAGGGATGTAATAAAATAATAACAATAAAACATAATAAAATAAAATAATTCTCACGACGTTTCGGCTACAACGCAAGCAGCCGTCTTCAGGTGAAGAATGAGACACTACCAAGCTAGGAGCTTATATATAAGCTGGGTTGGAGGTGGAAGAGCGCATTACAATTCTACATACTGGGCAAACGTGGAATGACATATACAGATATGTAAATCCAGAGCTTATACAACACCACACTCTGAGTGGGATGAGGCTGGAAAACCAGCCCAGGGGGGCACTGCTCTTCATTAGGAGGTCACGAGCCCTGCAAACTACTTCATAGAAGCGATGACTATGCTGGTACCATCGCCATCAGACGGGGTGACGTCAGAAAATTCCTATATCCATGGGAATTATAAACTTGAACTTTTCTGGTCCAGGGCCTGCGCAGAGAACACATTAAACACAATCATTGAAAAAATGTCACGAATTGCCATGACGTAACGGTGCAGCCATTGGGATTATACTTCATATATACAGTATACATATCTATACAGACTTATACAAAATATATGTTGGAGCCAAGTCCTGTCAGTGAGTGCCTATTCAGGCCGGCAGGGTATGCACGATGGTAACAATTATATTGTATAATCACACAAGATGGGGTTGTGTGGCCAATATTTATGCCTGGCCACCTTTGTCTCCCCAGTGATAATGTTGACACACTGCACGAAGTATTCATTTCAGGCTGAGTCAATGCAGGGGTGGCCACGGACCACGTCAGACATCAGTCTTGTTGGCCGTGGATCGAACGCAGGTTCACCGGGTTGGACGCGCCGAGCGCTCCAACGACAAGATCCCTCAGGTAGCCTGCGCAGGCCGATGGGGCAAGGGCCGTGAGCGGGCATCTCTGCCTTCCCCAGCGCTTGTAGTCAATCATCGTGCTCAGTCCAAGGGACGCGTGAGTGATCTATTTCAACTATAACAGTGCGGTTGGTTGCTGGCCGTTTGACGTTCTGGGCCTCAGACATTTTGTACCACAAACAAGCTTCGTCGGGCTGATCTTCTGAACGCGAGCCACGGAGGAGTTAGGGAACGCGTTGCGTGTGGTGCATTAAATCAAAAGCGTAGTAACAAACCCATGCAGCATGGAAACCCCGCAGGGACTGCAGGGCCAGACTGCTGCTGCACACAAAGGCACAAGGAACACGGCAGAAGGAACACTGTACAACTTATAGATTTTAAATGTTTGTGTGCATGTCACTGCGCGTGTTTGCTACGTTTGTGTGCGCGTGGGTGAATGCGTGCGTACATGCATGTGAGTGTATATGTGAGTGAGTGCATGTCTATTTACATGTGTGAGTGTGTATACAAATGTATAAGTGTATACGTGTGTGTGAGTGGTGGTCGGGCCTGGTGCTGGCCACCCACCCACTCGTGTGCCATGCCGGCCTTCATAGGTGTTCGCTTACAGCACTTGCCCCGACAGTCTGTTAAGGCTGCAGGGGGGATCTTTGTCTTTGTGTGAGTGTATATGTCTATATGAGTGTGTTATTATTCGTGATTTCAAGGTCCCCTGACCCTGCGCTCACAATCATTGAAGACCTTCATGATGGTGGGCAGGCCCGGGTAAAGCTCTGTGGCCAGGAGTGCTTGTGACTAGTTACAGTTTGGCAGCAGAGGTTTCACTCCGAATCAGTCGAGCAGCATTATAGTTTCATCAGCTGCGTAATGCTGTTACCTGGCCTGCCACTTAATATGAAGCTCCAGGTCTTGTTGGTCTTTGTGCCACCGTTGTGCCCTCCCTTCTCAATCCTTGCGAATCGTGGGCCAATGTGGATCCCTTTGAAGGGACATCTTCACCGGTTAGAAACTTTTGGGCTGGCCTGCCTTCGATCCATCCTGGATTTAACCAGGCTATATTGGGTGAGGAACTCACAGATCCTTGAAATATCAGGACATTGGCTGAGTCATGTAGCCCTCATACCCAGCCACTCCGTGGTCAAGCAACTTCTGTTTGGCTGGATATAGGGGGCGAAACGGTTGAGGTACGGGCTAGACAAGAGATGGGTTGATGCACTACCAGTATCAGGAGTGTCAAGATCGACCTCTGTGGAGGAGGCTCGTGAAGGACGCTGCTACTGGGCAGTTGGAGGCAGTCTCCCTCCAACAACAGAGGAGGGCAGAGGAGCGACGCTCACAAGAACGAGCGGAGCGCCAGGCGGCTACGACACAGCGAGGTGGCAGAGTAGGAAGAACAGTTAACCCATGGCACCTTGGTCTGTTCTGTGACCTCGTGCCATCAAGCATTTCAACACTTCACATGGCCTCAAAGTGGACCTGACCTGGCACAAGTGCTGTAGTGACGTCACCATCACAGTTGTTGTGTGAGTGTATATGTAGCGGTTGTTTCCATGTGAATATATGTAATTGTGTGTATATTGCGAGTTAATTGTTTTAACACAATTTCTAAGCACTGGCCCGTTTGTGGTACACAGTTGCTGAGGTCAAAAACGTGCAGTGGCCAGCGACAATCAGCACAACCAGAGTTGTAACAAATAAAGAGTTCAAACGTTTCTTGCATTGAGCAAGGATATTATTTGGAAAAGAAACGATGGGAGGGAATTCCAAAGTAGAGCAGAAAAAGGGAAGAAGCAGAAAGAGAAGCGTTGTGACCTGCAGTGTGGTGAGTGAATGAGTGGGTGATTGGGTGAGTGTGTTGTTGTGACCTGCAGTGTGGTGAGTGAATGAGTGGGTGATTGGGTGAGTGTGTTGTTGTGACCTGCAGTGTGGTGAGTGAATGAGTGGGTGATTGGGCGAGTGTGTTGTTGTGACCTGCAGTGTGGTGGTGAATGAGTGGGTGATTGGGTGAGTGTGTTGTTGTGACCTGCAGTGTGGTGGTGAATGAGTGGGTGATTGGGTGAGTGTGTTGTTGTGACCTGCAGTGTGGTGGTGAATGAGTGGGTGATTCGGTGAGTGTGTTGTTGTGACCTGCAGTGTGGTGGTGAATGAGTGGGTGATTGGGTGAGTGTGTTGTTGTGACCTGCAGTGTTGTGAGTGAATGAGTGGGTGATTGGGTGAGTGTGTTGTTGTGACCTGCAGTGTGGTGAGTGAATGATTGGGTGATTGGGTGAGTGTGTTGTTGTGACCTGCAGTGTTGTGAGTGAATGAGTGGGTGATTGGGTGAGTGTGTTGTTGTGACCTGCAGTGTGGTGAGTGAATGATTGGGTGATTGGGTGAGTGTGTTGTTGTGACCTGCAGTGTTGTGAGTGAATGAGTGGGTGATTGGGTGAGTGTGTTGTTGTGACCTGCAGTGTGGTGAGTGAATGAGTGGGTGATTGGGTAAGTGTGTTGTTGTGACCTGCAGTGTGGTGGTGAATGAGTGGGTGATTGGGTGAGTGTGTTGTTGTGACCTGCAGTGTGGTGAGTGAATGAGTGGGTGATTGGGTAAGTGTGTTGTTGTGACCTGCAGTGTGGTGGTGAATGAGTGGGTGATTGGGTGAGTGTGTTGTTGTGACCTGCAGTGTGGTGAGTGAATGAGTGGGTGATTGGGTGAGTGTGTTGTTGTGACCTGCAGTGTTGTGAGTGAATGAGTGGGTGATTGGGTGAGTGTGTTGTTGTGACCTGCAGCGTGGTGAGTGAATGATTGGGTGATTGGGTGAGTGTGTTTTTGTGACCTGCAGTGTTGTGAGTGAATGAGTGGGTGATTGGGTGAGTGTGTTGTTGTGACCTGCAGTGTGGTGAGTGAATGAGTGGGTGATTGGGTGAGTGTGTTGTTGTGACCTGCAGTGTGGTGAGTGAATGAGTGGGTGATTGGGTGAGTGTGTTGTTGTGACGTGCAGTGTGGTGGTGAAGCAGTGTGATGGATGAGATGAAGCAGTCAGTCTGGTAGCCGTCGTGAGTGGAGGTCCCACAGCGATATGTCAAAGTGGCCAGAGTGGGCCTCAGTCTCACGAGGCCTCCTCATTACCCTCTCCTTGGTCTGGGCACGGGGAAGGCGGTGGTGGGTGAGTATCTGTGACCAAGTGTAAATGCTACCGAGTAATTTCACGTTTATTCGTGATTCAAGCAAGAACCCAAGAGCCTGCCTGCTTCACAGTGGATGGATGTTAAAGGCCCCGGTGACTTTACTGGAAGAAGAGTAGACCGTTGTGTGCATGTGTCTCAATACATATTTGCCAAATTTCTGTACTGGTGAAATAATTTATAGGGAAACAAACATCAATCATCACCCCCGACTGATAAAACCCTAGCAGAACCCTCCTGAAAAACAGACTCGGTGAGGCTTTCCTGGGTAAACAAGTGCAGTGATGTTTCTATAATCCGGCCAGGTGGCTCAGCGGTAGAGTTTACAGCTGAGACTGATACCGGTTGACTGACACTGAGACCAATACCGATACCGGTCTCAGTCAACCACCGACACCATCGACTCGCTAGACTTGTGAATATGGTTCAATCGAATTGTGTCAGACAACTTGGATTTGAACCCAGGCCCTCAAATGTTCGGGCTCGGTGTCTCCGACGCGGCCATTTTGAACCCCCTTCTCTGAGTCAACAGGCCACCTCGAGGATGTGTGACCCTATACAATAAAGGGCCACGACCAACGTCAGTGGCACTAGTCTCCCATTATCAGCCAAATCTGCACAGAACGCTGGCATAAGCCAATAACCGCGGTGTGACAATCGCAGTGGGATTATTGTGAGATGTGAGCGATGGGGAAGAGAAAGGGTGCGAGCGAGCGAGAGGACGAGAGTGAGCCGGCGAGTCGAATTTACATTCCTGGGATTAAGATTCCATCTCCCGACGTGGACACCCATGGATCAGGGCTGTCAGCCAGAGCTCAAAACCAGACCCTGCTGCGACGAGATGAAGCAAATGATGATACATAATGCTACTGATGACGACGATGATGATGATGTGGCTGTAGATGATTATGATCTTGTGCTTATTATGATGCTTGCTGCAGTTGCTTGCTGAGAAAAATCTGTTGACAAATATGAGTCTGCTGTTGCGATTGATGATTAGGAGAATTATGATGATTGTGGTGATGATTATGAAGCAGCTGCTACTTTTTAATGATGAATATTATGATTACCTTGCTTGCTGATGAGGAGGAGGAGTGGGGGGGAGGAGAGGGGATATACTGCAAGCGATGACCATGCCCAAGATTGCATTTCCACAAATTGTCGCTGGACATTCTGGGTTCCCATGGACTCGCATCGTACACGCCCAAAGTGTCAAGCAAAGTTGTACGGGAGAAGAGTGTAGCACGCTTCTTGTTTGGGGAAAGAGATGATGGGAGGACATTCTAGGCGACACAAACGACAGAGGCTCTGGGAACTCATGACTTTGCTTCGTGTCACTGTGTTTGTGTTTACTTTTGTTTCGTGTGTGCATGTGTTTATCTGTATGTATATATGAGTGACCAGTGACGATTATCTGAACTGTTCTAAGGTTCCCCACGGTAGACTCACCCTCAAATGAGTACCTGACCCCCAACCCCCTTAGCTCCCCCTCTCTCTGATTATTGAGACTATAGTTCAGAGGACCAGCTGAGTCGATTCGCTCCTACGTGCAGGTGTATGTGCACATACGCACAGATGGACATGTACACACACACATAAAAACACGCGAGAGAGACATGCTCACACCCACAGAGACAAAGATCCCCCGTATAGCTTCAATAGACTGTTGAGGCAAGTGCTGCTAGCGAGCACCTATGAAGGCCTACAAGGTAAGCCAGTCGTGGTGGCCAGCGGCGATGTTTACACACCCCACCCGGCACTCATCTGAGGCTGAGTCGAGTAGGGGAGGCCCATCCACATACAGACACATACTGAGACACAAATCACCATACTAAGAAACAAAGTCAAAGTGATTTCCTGATCAAATGAGCATTGAGGTGATGCTCATCTGTTTACAGCTCTGAGCCAGTGGTGGAAAATCCACGTTCCCATGACGGGGCGCGTCTATCTATAGGCCAGGCTGGGATCCCCCTTCCTGCCGGCATGACAACAATAGCTGGACTGAAAAACACTTGGGATAGCACTTTAATTTTGGAATGTAAATCTCGCTTCCGTTCGGTGTTTGATGTTTAATTCATTCGCCAGGCGCTGGTGGCTTGATGCATTCTTAATCAGCGTGGGAATGCCGCTCATTTTCACTCCGTTGCTTCAGACTGTCCGGGTTACCATGGTAATTTAGTATTTTTTGGTCGACTCAAAAATATGTCGAAAGCCAGCGTGGTATCAACACGCAGTTTACTCCGGAGCCAGCGGTTGAAATTCCTGGTTACTGTGACGGGGCTGAGTGAGTACATCCATAGGACAACCATTGTCGACTTGCCCACGGAGTGGTCTTCAGTCCAGACCGGCAGGCCGGTCCGAGACAGCCCTGGAGTGTGGGAGCCCCGTATCTCACGGGGGCATCAGCGGGCTCCCTTACAAGAATCTGTTGGGCGTGCCTTCCGCTCACAGCGATCTTCCCATTCAGATCCGTGGGGAAATCCGTCTCCGCAGCGGGGGTACGGTGACCTCGCCCTCACTCATGAAGCTCGCTACTCATTGTCCCCAGCTCTATCGCGAGAGTTGTAGCAGCTTGTAGAAGTTACAGAAGTTGCCAAAGTGCAGAGGACACATCGCCAGGTGGCTCAGCGGGCGTCTCGCAATAGGAAAGTTGCGAGTTTAAACCCTGGTCAGGGATTGTGGAACTCAGCCTTCCATTTCGTCCTCCGGGGTGTGTAAAACAAGTACCACTGTGCAGGAGTAAAGTGTTTGTCCTACGAGTAGACTTTTCCATAGGAATATGGAATTTCCACCACTGGCTCAGGGCTGCAAATGGAGATGAGCCACCTCACGGCTCGATTCATCTCTCCCTGCGGGAGGGCTGCGGCGTGAGAGCGAGTCCTGTTGCGTTTAGTTTGCTGTCCATCCCCCACAGCTCCGATTAGCAGTTGTCTGTGTACGGTGCGAAATAATTTAAACGTACATACATACGTTGTAAATGTATTTTCGGTCCTTGATTTAATACTCCACCCATATCTCAGTCTCGGCCCTGCACTCACCCAAGCCTCTCAACATCCCGCACCCAAGTGCACCTTATTCTCCGTGGTAATAATATAATATATTAGTAATATAATCATAATATAATAAACTCATAATATAATCTTCTTAGGTTTTTTCGGTAAAGTCACGTACTTTCTACGTGACTTTACCGAAAAAACCTAAGAAGATGATTCATTGCAGTCACGAAAGCTTCAAATCTAGAATCATAATATAATCATGCTACATTGTTTACGTGCGAGAGAGGTGCACAGGAAGCCGCAAAACAAGCGGGAAGGCTGCAAAAACTTGCGCCAACAATTGCCCAAGCTCTGTGGTCAATTATTGGGATGTTTGGAGTCCACGTGCGCGAGTGTTCACACGCGTGGGCGGAAACATCACCCTCTTCCCATGACGCCAGTGGCAGGAGTGGAATACGGCCGGGGAAAACACTGACCTGGTTTCGCGCGTTTCAACCCGAGGACATGAAAGCTCGAGAACGTCACCTCTGCATTTTCCCCGCACGAAACTAGGGCCCCGACTTGCATCGATGGGTTACAGTAGAAACAACACCGGGCTAATTAAAAATAATAACAGGATGTGTTTACAGTTACCGGGAAGAAAAGAAACATTGTGATGTGTGGCTCGCAAGGAAATGCTGCGGTGTACAGCGAGGGAGCGATATTGAAATTCAATTGACATCATGAATACCACGGCAATGGTAAACAAGCAGAGGAACTAGCACGTTAAGTGAGCCTCGGTTAAATTAGGGACAGAGACACGCACACATACGTACAAATGTACGCACGCATTTGCTCACACATGCACGGGTCCTAACGCACGCACGCCGCACTGCTATGGTTAGCCGTGGCCATGGGCCGGTATACGACTACGGTACGCCAGGACAGGAACGCCAGATCAGAGCACCGAACACGCTGGGGCCCGGCTGCATGCGCTGCGAGCCGTCGGCCGAGTTCAAGGCGAGTCTATGGAGAGAGCGACACCAGAAATGAAGCGTGACTTGGTATTTTATTTCACACAAAAAATATTATTTTCTGTTCAATACAATTTTCAAGGAATATAAATGCAAATAAATTGAGGTTAGTGTTTCTGTAGAATTGCTTTGGCCCAACTTGGCCCCTTGTGACGCCATTACATGAAGTGACAGCCTGATTCTATAGGCATGGAGCAGGATCTAATTAATAAGTGATACGTTGTTATATATTATGCAAGAGAGGGCAGGACACATGTTTTTGAGAACTGGACACCATTAAAACAATTCTAACAATCCAGTTTGTTGGTCAATGTATACTAAATAAATAATAAAATATCCTTTGTGCCTCCACAACTTTCAGTGACAGAGAGAACTGGTGCCAACAATTGCCCAAGCTCTGTGGTCCTATAGTGAGGTGTTTGCCCAACTCCATTATTGGAGTGTTTCTACACGCGAGTGGAAACGCTGGGTACTAAGCGTTTCCTAAAACGTGTATTGAAAACCAATACTTGAATTCATTCAAAGAGAAATCGTGTAAAGCGATTTGTGAATTTATAATGAATACCAGTAACCGTTTCATAATTTCTCCGCTGATGACCTTGCAAGAGATTCAGATTCGGGTGTAAATTGCGTGTTGACGTTTCCAATTAAAACTGTGTCACTTTCCAGATTTATGAGCGGTTTTCATAGCAAGCATGGCAGCAGGGGCAGTGGTGGTGGCGGTAATAGTGATGGTGAATGCGGTTGTGGCAGTGATGGTGGTGGTGCCGGTGGTGGCAGAGCTGGTGGTCTTGAAGAGGGTGGTTGTGGCCGTAGAGGTGGCGGCGGCAATGGCGATGTGGAGATGTTTAAATTGAGATCTGCTCAAGTACCCAAACAAACCCTAGAAAACCCCACACAAGCCTCCCTCTTTCCCACACCCACACGTGACTCCATCTCCCTTGTAACAATAATAATTCCAAATATGTAACACGCGCAGTGTTCGTTCACTCACAGGGCGAGAACGATTCAGTGGTGTGAGAAGCCACACCGCCAGAACCAGCACCAACGAGTCTTCGAGCTCTGTGGTGCTATATTAGGATGTTGGGCCAATGCCATGAATGAGTGTGTTCTACATGTGGGATGAAATCGAGAGAACCCGGAGGAAACCCATGCAGAACAGGCAGAGGACACACACACTCCACAGATAGGCGCCCAAGTCGGTAATTGAACCCAGGCCCTCCTTGCTATGAGGCACAAGTGTTACCAACGCGCCGCCACCCTGCCGCCCAATGACTTGGCAGACTCGCACGCAACTCTGATGTCGTCGCCGCGGCTACACAGCGAGGTGACCCATCTCATGGCAAATCCGATCAGGCTCGCTTAATTGCAAAATTAACAGCGCGCGTGCGTCTATGCCACTTATGGTCCTGGGTATTGACTGATCATGTAAATGGCATTAGCGAGCACACATGATGGTAGGGTTGCCACTCAGCAGGGTTGTACCAGACAGTCTGGGAACTGAATTTGGGTGAAGGACTTGTACTCGTACTTAGATCTGGTACTGGTATCACGATCCAATAATTGACAGATAACACGTGGTTCTGATGAACCTACAAAGACAGGTACACACACATATACACACGTAAGCACAACATCACACCACACATAAGTACAGACACAAGTACAGAGTCGACCTAGGGGAGGTCCAGTACCGGTTCAGATAATTGTCACTGTGAACGGAAATTGAACTCGAGTCGCCAGGTTTGTAGTGCAGCGCGCTAACCGTTAAACCACCGTTCCACATACAAGTACGCACACACACGTATACACGTGTGTGTGTGTACACGTATACATGTGTGTGTGTACACGTGTGTGTGTTCAAGTTAAACGCTGGCTGAACGCGGCGGGTCGCAAGAGATGTTCACGAGATTCGTGAGGACGTTATCAGCGTTTTTCGTGACTTGTCTGAACAAACATCTACATTGCGAATTTGAAAATTGCTTTCAAAAGAAAAATTACGAAATAAAATGTTCTTGGCCGAATATTAATAACAATCATCATACAACATCTTTAACGGTAACATATGGCACGAAATAGTGGACTTGGGCAGCACCGTCGATAGAAGGGGCTATGGCCGCGGTCAACATAAACTCTGGAGGGGCAGCCGAAGGGTGGAAAGCGCCCGAGAGGACGAGGCACCACGGAGATGGAGCCATGGAAAGTTCCTCGTGCGCAAGAGCGAGGTGGATTGTTGACGAGGTGTGAAGGCGTCGGCGTCCTGGGTATGACGACTTCTTCACGAATCGAGGTGTTTGAGGATTTAAATTTCACGAGGGTAGTGAAATGTGGAATCGTTGTGCCATGAGGGACGGCCTTGATCCAGCAGTGGATAAATCACAGCTGTAATAACAAATCATACCTAGGTGGTGGTCAGGACTGTCTATAGGGAGGCAGCGGGGCCCAGGGCAAATCACACCGCGTAGGTCACCTGACAACTTCTAACTAAACCGGAACTATTACATCTGACACCGTGACGTCGAAGAGTGGGACCCCCCCAAAGTGTGGGGCACAGGGCTGTCCCTCCAATTCGCCGTACCCGAGGGACGGCTCTGGTCATGGTAGCGGCCTACAATTTCTTGCTTTCTCACTCTTCTGCTGGTGAAACGGCCTCCACCCGGCAGATCTCAAGAGGGTATTTGGCCTATTCTTCCATGCTGACCCAGAAATATTAAAGGAGGTAGGACTCCCCATATTTCACCCCACCCCACTCCTCAGCCTGCCATGTATTGATACTGCTGGGTGGACAGAGGTGGAGACCTGCCATATCGTTTCAATAGGAACTGTCCCAGTGAGCAGTGAACCACCCTGTGCGACAGAAATTCTTCTGAATTTACTTAAATTGCCTCTCATCCACACTGCTGTGGCACCTTTCATATGCCCTTCAAAAAGCGTGGCTCGCATCCCAATCAAATCAATTAATTAATTGCCATTTCCAGAGGTGGAGATGCGTCACGTATTTAGTGACACCCCACGTGTAATGATCTCTGGTGCAGTCGTTCGTGATCGTGCCGAGACCGTCAACTCCCCGGTATAACAAGTGTGGCTGGGCAGACGGAACCCGGATTGGAGCCCAGGATTTTGGCAGTGCCGGCTCAGGATCCGAAGCCTCTGAGCAACCCGGCCTCTTCCTGCAAAAACATGTCACGAAGGTCACGCCGGTGTCAAGCCCTGCGGCGTTATTACACCCCGGTGAGATTTTGTTGTTGCTGAAAGCCCTCGGTGAAAGAAATGTACGCGCCGTGACCTACTGCTGGCGGCGGTGACGTGTAGAGGCAGGGCATTGAGATTCGGTTCATGTCGGGGAAAATGCGGCGGGCAGGCGAGCGAGCAATCGTCCGATGGGAAATCACGGAGACTACTCCATCCCCCTCCGCCTCCTGACGGTGTCATCGCTTCACATCACGGCCACTATTTCACCGCCACGGCCGCTCGTCGCTCACACCGATTGCGTTTGACCACAGGTGGTTGGTTGGCCGACACCAAAGCGGCCTAATTATCCCATTACTCGTGTACAATGCCGCTCGGAGGCGTGCGGCTGGGACTCGCGAGGATGTTGATGTGCCGTATTCTTCACGCTTAATGGGGCCACGGGAACGACAGAATTGCCTTCTCTGCGGAGTCGTTAGTTAGAACGCCTTTTCATTTTATTTTTTAACGCAGTTTGCTGAGCGCAAGATAGGCATGCTGCTTTTCCAGAGGTCAAACCCGGACACGTTTCTCCGTCAGCCTCGGTCTATTGTGAATAATGTGCAGTTTTTAAAATAAATTAAGTTCAACGCAGCAAGGCCGGTTCCAGATCTTGGTACAAATCAATTTCTGCTGCCCGGGCACAAATGCCAATTCCTGGACTGGTGGTAACCCTAGAACAGGTCCAAAGGCCCAAGCTGTTAACCATCCAGTAGCAACCAGCACCTTCAAAGTGGCAATAGGTCAAGAGTTAACTCTTTCCTTGTATTGAGTAAGATTATAATACGCGCTTGGGGAATATAAACGATGGGAGGGAGTGCCACAGCTCCAAAGTGGAGCAATGTGAGGCAATAAGCAGAAAGAGAAGTTATATGACCTGCAGTGTGAGTGGGTGAGTGAGCAATTGAGCGATTGGGTGAGTGTGCGCTGGGATGAGTGTGTTGTTGAACCAGACTGCATTGTGTAAGGAGCTCACAGATGCTTGAAATATCTGGATACAACCCCATCAGCGAGCTCCTGCAGCAGGCGAGGCTGCATGCCCAAGCAGCTCGTTTGGCAGGGCAGACCGTGCAGCATAGGCGAGAGAAAAGGTGGGCGGTACAGAAAGATCGGTGGTGCCTCTGAGAGAGCAGATGAAGGGATGAGTGAATGGGTGAGCGGTAGAGTCAGCATAGTGGTGAGCACGTGCTGGTGCTTCTGAGAGAACAGGTGAGCGGATGAGTGAACGGTAGAGCGAGTCAGCACAGTGGGGAGCACAGTGGGGAGCACATTTGGTGCATCTGTCAGTCATCACAACCAATCTGTAACACCTGGGTTTGTGCCGTGACCTCCTGCCTGCCTTCCACAGTTCACGTGATGGCCTCAACGCGTACCTAGCCTGGCACAACCAGCACAGTGATGACAAGGCCAACAGTAGTGTGGCACGGCGGCTGTGCTTGTTGCTGGAGTTGTTGTGTTGGCAAGATGCTCTGCACAATACAGTCAGTGCTTGTTGGAGCCATTCCTCTAGAAAATCTACAGCTCACATGTGGCGGGCAGAGAGGAGGGGGGTGTGACGCGCCTGTGCGTGGGGGAGGGGGGTAGAGGGGGGATGGGGGGAGGGGCTCAGGGAGAAGAGGGGTTGGGAGAGGAGGAGGGGAGGGGTTGGGGAGGGCGAGGGGGGAGGGGTTGGGGAGGGCGAGGGGGGAGGGGTTGGGGAGGGCGAGGGGGGCGAGGAGGGGAGGGGTTGGGGAGGGCGAGGGGGGAGGGGTTGGGGAGGGCGAGGGGGGCGGGGCGCGATGTGGAGGAGGGGAGGGGGCTGGACCGCGGGAGGTGCGAGAGGCTCGCTGCGGTTGCCACGGTGACGAGACGACCAATTAGCCGATGGCTGGCTGAGCGAGGAGCCCCAGGGGTGCTTGGGTAAAAAACAACAACAACACAAATAAACCTGGGTCGGACTGAATAACGAGGCGACGCGCACTGTAAAAACAAAGATCCCCCATATAGTCTTACACAGACTGTGGGGCAAGTGCTGTTCGCGAGTATCTATAAAGGCAGGCACGGAACGCGAGGGGGTGGGTGGCCAGCACCACGCTCGGCCGCCTTTGTCTCCCCAGAGGCGATTTTTAAACATCGCACCAAGAACCAATTTGAGGCCGAGTCGACCTCAGGAAGGCCCAGGACCGATCCAGACCATCGTCGCCGGTCTTAGTGACCGTGAAGTGAACTCAGGTGCCGGGTTCGTGGTGCAGCGTGCTGACCGCTACCCCACCGCTCCCCACGAGATGTAGGGCCGACACTGAACAACGCACAGGCATCAGCAGCAAGCAGCACGCGTGTGGCCTCCAGCCACACCAGCCTTGTAGTCACTATCCCTGCAGCCGGCCACACCAGCCTTGTAGACACTATCCCTGCAGCCGGCCACACCAGCCTTGTAGACACTATCCCTGCAGCCAGCCACACCAGCCTTGTAGACACTATCCCTGCAGCCAGCCACACCAGCCTTGTAGACACTATCCCTGCAGCCGGCCACACCAGCCTTGTAGACACTATCCCTGCAGCCGGCCACACCAGCCTTGTAGACACGAGCCCTAGTCAGTTGCTTTTCTCAATCCGTTTTCACTTTTGATTCGTTTTTCATTACATGATGGTGATGGTATTGGGGCGTTATTGAGCTCAACCCACGCTCACCTCACCGGAACCAGCGGTCACCACACACGCTCACCTCACGCTCACCCCAGGGTAACCCACTCTCACCCATGCTCACCCTAAGCTCACCCACGATCATCTCGCACTAACCCACTCTCACCCACGGTAACCACACACTCACCCATGGTCAGCCCATGGTCAGCCCACACTCACCCACGCTCACCCGCGGTTACCCGCGGTCCGCCCTGCCGACGATCAGTCATGGCGGCGTCGTCCCTCGCTCGTTCCGTCGCTCTCCCTCTCGGCCACGATGCCTCTAGTCACGGCTCAATCACCTAATTGTGATTCCACGCCATGACCTTGCCCACAGAAGTACTTAGAGATATTGAATGACAAAACAAATCAAATTTTTTCGTACAACAATCTCAAAAGAAAATAAATGAAACTCCATTAGGGATGACGTGGGATTTTGTTTTGTAAGATTGGTAAATGTGCGACAGAGTGCTGTGCAAGCGCAACTCCTCGTGGCCCGCGGGGTCAGACGTGAGGTCAACCCTAACTGGGTCAATCGTGCGAGATCACTCTTGGAAAGGAGGCGATCCTGGTCTCCGGAGGAGACCCCAGAGAAAACCCAACACACTGACAACGAGATGTGAGGAGATAACACAGATCGGTTAACAAAGTGCCCTTCTCATGATGGCATGCAGCCTAATACTGGAGTAACATCATCAGCATGTAACATTAACGGAGACAGCCTGTCTTGTCTCATGCACACCTGGTTCACTCATCCACACTGCAGGTCACAACACTTTCACAACACTTTCGAAAAGTGTATTGGTTTAGCCATGTTTGTTTGTTGTAGTACAGAGTTAGACTGATGGCCTTAATCTAAGTTGTCTTGTGGTTGTTGTTGGTTGTTTGACTTGCATCCCACTGGGATTTTTGCACACAGCGTTGGTGTACGGTGTTTTTTCTGCAATATTTTGCTGTCTTTCCTTGAATTTTGTTTGCACTCAGTCACATATTCACTTTAAGATGTTTTTTGTTCATGTTTTTGTTTTTTGTTTGTTGCGGTTGCACCCGATTCAAGAGCCGAATGGCTCACAGGGCTATACCTAATACATGAACTTGAACTTACCCACCCACTCACTCCACTGCAGGTCACAACAAAACTCTCATTCACTCCGCATCTCACCCACTTACCACACTGCAGTTCACACTACTTATATTTCTGCTTCTTCCCTAGCACTGCTCCACATCAAAATCCCCTACCGTCGACTCTGTTTCTGTTTCCAAGGTCAAGAAACGCGTTAATTATCATCGATTACAACTTTGAGAGTGCAGTTTGTAGCTGGCTGCTTGACGTTTTGGGACCTGTGCTCAGCCAAGTTCAAGATGACGTCCATCGAGATGGAGCCGAATGAAATTTGTTCACGTGCATGATCGTGAAAGGGGGTGGGCAGCTTAGGGAGGGAGGCCTTCATTCAGCAGTGGATTGACCATGGCTGTTGATGATGCTGGGACTGAATTTTGACCCGACTGATATTTGACCTCGTGACCTTCCGATTGCGAGTAAGCGTCCCAACCACGACAGAATTAATTTGCATGCGTACTGCGCTCTTTCTATCCCGTGACGACAAACCGTCTTGAGAGCCGCAGGTCCCAGCAGCTTGTTGACGTGTAGCACAAGTTGGCTCGGCATTGGGCATTCGTCTGCCAGTAGGGGGCGATGATTATTATTTGGGAATTTATTTTTTATTTTTGCCAACTTCAACAGAGATTTACATTGTATGTTTTAGCTATGGGAGGAAATCGGAGAATCTGGAGAGAATATACAAACTGCACACAGAAAGGCACCCAAGTCGGGAATCGAACCGGGTCTTTTCGTGGTTCGGCTCTGCTCATGGAATTCCCGAGCGTGACTGAGACCATGCACTGGACGGCTCAAGTTAAGCGTGTGGCTTTGAGCCGCCCCATCTGAGCCATGGGCAAGCCTGAGCCGGTCCCTGACTCAAAATACAGATCCAAGACTCGGAGTGGAGAGTGGAGTTCAGTTCAGTTCCCCAGTAGTGCAAATCCCAGGGTCGCAAGCACATGGGAACCAACTCTGTAACGATAAGCAGCTGAGTTACAAAACCATCAGAGACTCTGTTATGATCACAGTCGTGTAATTGCAATTATTAGGGACGGCCAGACTGTGCCTTTGTGCATCTATGGTACTCAAGACGGCATGGGCTTTGGTGAAGTTTTCCTGGAATCGTCCTGCTATCTCCTCCCACATACTCTTCCACAGCGAAGAGAGTTTTATTTTCATACAAATTAGAAATAAATGTCAACAAAATTAGCCAATCACACCACAACAATGACTCTACTCCCAATCTCAACCAAGTAGACAATCAGACACTGGCCCTACCACCTCTCATGTGATGTGGCGGTGGCTTGGAGAGACTTTCATCCATCAGTGGATTGACCATGGCTCGTGATGATATAAGACGTTCTAAAAATTGAAATTGCCAAACATCTTAATGCAAAACCATCCTTGAACACCTCATCGAAGTGAATGTTTAACGTATAATTCACGTATTGCAATAAGATTGCAATGATATACCGAGAGGGGCAATGGAGCGGTCTCCACGAGTCTGGCGACCAAGGGGAAGGGGACGCCTAAGAGCAGAGGGTGGGAGACGGTCACAGCAGGTATTGGAGGTCACATCTCTCCTGTGTGGAAGCTGCGGGATCTGGTGGAGGGTTGAAAGCGTTGTTAGTGAGGAGTTGGTGTGGTGGTAGGGGAGGTGTGGTGGAGGAGTGGTGGCGGTCTGAGGAAGTTGGTGTGGTGGTAGGGGAGGTGAGGTGGAGGAGGAGTGGTGGCCGTCTGATGGAGGAGGAGGTGTAGTGGTAGGGGAGGTGTGGTGGCATCACCAGCTTTGGCCATGATGACGTACTGACATCTAAATATAATTGTAGTAAACCAAGTTATTGTAATTGCCACAACACGTTAACCCACAAAGCAATTAAAAGCAATGTCCTGCTGAAATGAACGTGGTTGAGTGTCTACCCCCCTATTTAAATCCTTGAGCCAGTGGTAGAAATTCCACATTCCTATGGTAGGGGCGAGTATTTCATGTAACAACCAATTCCAATAATGCATAACTTATTCAGCAATCCTGAAGGGATGGGAAGCTCAGATAGACAAGCCTAAACATAGACGACCATCCAAGACCTGGACCCTTCTATATATAAGGAGGCTAGAGACTCAGGAGGCTTTTATGGGTAAGTGACAAATAGCTACGAAAATATGTATTTATTTATACCCCATCCCTGACGCACGGCGACACTGAGATCAGCGCAGTCGTCAGCAGCGTTTGATGAACGCGTTTGAAAAATCTCAGGATCGCGACGGTGGCTGTGCTGTCGCCGCCTGTAACCAGGAGGCAGGGCAGCAGTGGTCACACTCGTGCATCAGAGTAACAAGGGGCCTGGGTTCGACTCCAGCGAGGCTGAGTGGGTGACGTGGTGACCTCACAAGCAGCGAGGCTGAGTGGGTGACGTGGTGATCTCACAGGCATCGAGGCTGAGTGGGTGACGTGGTGACCTCACAAGCAGCGAGGCTGAGTGGGTGACGTGGTGACCTCACAGGCAGCGAGGCTGAGTGGGTGACGTGGTGATCTCACAGGCATCGAGGCTGAGTGGGTGACGTGGTGATCTCACAGGCATCGAGGCTGAGTGGGTGACGTGGTGACCTCACAAGCAGCGAGGCTGAGTGGGTGACGTGGTGATCTCACAGGCATCGAGGCTGAGTGGGTGACGTGGTGACCTCACAAGCAGCGAGGCTGAGTGGGTGACGTGGTGACCTCACAGGCAGCGAGGCTGAGTGGGTGACGTGGTGATCTCACAGGCATCGAGGCTGAGTGGGTGACGTGGTGACCTAACAGGCAGCGAGGCTGAGTCGGTGACGTGGTGATCTCACAGGCATCGAGGCTGAGTGGGTGACGTGGTGACCTCACAAGCAGCGAGGCTGAGTGGGTGACGTGGTGACCTCACAGGCAGCGAGGCTGAGTGGGTGACGTGGTGACCTCACAGGCAGCGAGGCTGAGTGGGTGACGTGGTGACCTCACAGGCAGCGAGGCTGAGTGGGTGACGTGGTGACCTCACAGGCAGCGAGGCTGAGTGGGTGACGTGGTGACCTCACAGGCAGCGAGGCTGAGTGGGTGACGTGGTGACCTCACAGGCAGCGAGGCTGAGTGGGTGACGTGGTGACCTCACAGGCAGCGAGGCTGAGTGGGTGACGTGGTGATCTCACAGGCAGCGAGGCTGAGTGGGTGACGTGGTGACCTCACAGGCATCGAGGCTGAGTGGGTGACGTGGTGACCTCACAGGCAGCGAGGCTGAGTGGGTGACGTGGTGACCTCACAGGCAGCGAGGCTGAGTGGGTGACGTGGTGACCTCACAGGCAGCGAGGCTGAGTGGGTGACGTGGTGACCTCACAGGCATCGAGGCTGAGTGGGTGACGTGGTGACCTCACAGGCAGCGAGGCTGAGTGGGTGACGTGGTGACCTCACAGGCAGCGAGGCTGAGTGGGTGACGTGGTGACCTCACAGGCAGCGAGGCTGAGTGGGTGACGTGGTGACCTCACAGGCAGCGAGGCTGAGTGGGTGACGTGGTGACCTCACAGGCAGCGAGGCTTAGTGGGTTGGTGAATCTGTCGAATTCATGCAGCTTCTTGCTTTTCTTTTTTTATTTCAACCACGCAGACATAAATTTTCAAACACAAAAAAAAGAATCAACTCACTCCATGTAAAATTAAAACGTGTTACTTTCTTAAAAGCCAGGAGGAGGATTAAATGCATCAGACTCTGGTCGCGTACCAAGCCGAGCATTACTTTAATTGGTTAAATTTCTGTGCCAGCTCAGCGCTCAGATTAGAACATAGTGTGAGAGGTGCTCGCATCCAAGGCAAGAGCGCAGCTCTCACCGCCGCTGTTTTACGATGAAAATGTGTTTCGCGTTTTGTGTGCAGAGCAGCGAGGAGGAGGAGGTGGGGAGGCAGATGGGGGCAGAGAGTGTGAGTGGCTTGGGGCCTGTGCAGCAGAAACTTTTACAAGCGCGCCAACCATCCTGGCCCTTCGCTCATTGTAATTTTACCAAATGTATTTTTAGGCTGGAGCCGTCCCCGTGCCCCGAGCGGGCGAGACAGGCAAAGGTCGCGCCGTGCGGCGGCACCGCTGGAGACCCCTTCAAACGCGACCAGTCTGGGCTCATCGTGCGCAGAAACAACAACAACAGCGGCGGCGGAGACAGGAAAAGTGAGCGGCTACGCATTCAGGACGAGTTCCACAGACGCGCGGTGCTGCAGACGTTGAGATTTTCTTTGCAAGCAGCTGAGCGGCTCAACACTAGCAGCCGCGATCAACCAGCCGCTGCTGTGTGAAGAGGCCTTCCCAAGCTGCTACCACCTCCCACGATCAAGCGATGCAACAATCCGCCCAGCACTGGCACACGAATCTACGTCATCAGCGCTCCGTCTACTCCGTGAACGTCCTCTCGGATGGGTTTGTTCCTTGGCCGGGCATCTCATTGGGGAAGAATCTGGGTCGAGGGACACCGAGCCACTGATGATAGCCGTGACTGGGAATTTAACCCGGCCAATGGGTTTATAGAACAGTGCACAAACTAAATTGATATTGGGGTGAAAACAACCTGATAGGAGTGTGGATAAAGGCAATTGAAGAGGCTTGAGAGAATTAGCTGTGGTGTGATTTTCTACGCGACGTGACACTGCAATGTCAGTCATCAGTGACCGGCCTGAGACTGCCAACTCTGGACACTCGAGAACGCGGTTTAATCACAACTCGGTCTGTATGAGTCCATGGTTTGCTATACAAGTCTGTGGATCCCTATGTAAGTCTATGAGTCTCTGTATTAGTCTATGGGTCTCTATGCAAGTCATTTGTTATGGGGTTAAGAGCCGAGACCGTCAATATGCTACACTTGAGACACAGGGTGTAATCGCGTGGCTGTGTCGCTGCAACCCGAAAGTCCCCAGCGGTGCTGGCTCCACATCTCTGACCCCTGAGGCGACCCAGGCTCTAATTTTGTCGCTTGTTTGAGAGCCGAGAGAGAACTCCATTAGGCGCCGGCGCCAAATGCATGCGCTGGCGCAGTCGCGTGTGTGTGTGCGCGTCCGTGTCTTGGCTGGGTCATGGAGCCCGCAGGCCCAGCCACCGCACGCCCAAGCAGCTTCTGTTTGGCTGGATAGAGGAGGCTAAATGGGCACGGCACGGGCTGAGGAAGAGATGAACTGATGCGGTACAGGAGGATGGGAGGATGTGGAGCTGAGTGTACTTGCCAATTGAGGAGGCTCATTGTCTATTGAGGAGGCTCATGGACGAAACTACTGGACAGTTGGAGGCAGTTACCCTCCAGCAACAACGGAGGGCAGAGGAGCAACACTCACAACAATGAGCGGAGCGCCGGGCAGCTAAAATGCAACAAGTTGGCACAGTAGGGGGCACAGGTGCAGCATCTGCCAGTCATTTCAGTCAGTCAACCCATGGCACCTGGGTCTGTCCTGTGACCTCCTGCCAGCAAGACCTCGACACCTCACGAGGCCTCAGAGTGCCCCTTGCCTGGCATAAGCACCGCGATGACATTGCTGCCACTTATTGCCGAATGGCGGCTGTTGTTGTTGCGGTGTCTTGAGCAACAGGTGCTGCATTACCACTGCTGCCTTTCCCTCTGCTCCGACACAAATATAGGCAGGAAAGTGTGAACACGCGGATGAATAATAAACAAAATAATGTATGTTGCCTACAAATACACAACTGCGTTAACAAACCGAGCAGTCTCGATGAGGTTAAGTTTCTCCTCTGCTGCTCCCACTGTCTGAAACTTAATTCCCTCAGCCATCAGCACTGTCCCCTCCCTGCCCTTGTTCACGTCCAGGTTCAAGACCTTTCCATTCACCAATGAGTTACAGCCTCTCTCCCATAGACTCACATAGAGACCAATAGACTCACATAGAGACTCATAGCCTCACACAGACTGCCTCTTAACAATGCGTACACTGTTTCTGTACAGCTTCTTGAGATTACAGTCACATTTCATCATTGTCCAAGTACGGCACCTGGCCTTAACCCATCTATCCTGAAAACAAATCTACAAAACATCGGTAAGCAGGAAGATTGGACTTCAGAGGGTAGCAGGGAGTTAGCTCCCCCCACTCCACATACTGTCACCCTCAAAACTCTTTTAGTTTGGGGGGGCCCCTAGGCATTGCCGGAATCATCCCGCGACCCTCCGAACGGGTTCCCTTGGCTCCGCCAAAGCCGTTCCCACAACCCCCTCTAAACCGGCGGCAACTTCTGCAGATTTCTGCCGGACAGACGCACGCATGCACGGGGCAGCGCACGCACGTGGGGGCAGCGCACATGGGGGCAGCGCACGCACGCGGGAGCAGCGCACGTGGGGGCAGCGCACGTGGGGCAGCGCACGTGGGGGCAGCGCACGTGGGGGCAGCGCACGTGGGAGCAGCGCACGTGGGAGCAGCGCACGTGGGGGCAGCGCACGTGGGGGCAGCGCACATGGGGGCAGCACACATGGGGGCAGCGCACGCACGTGGGGGCAGCGCACGTGGGGGCAGCGCACGTGGGGGCAGCGCATGTGGGGGCAGCGCACGTGGGGGCAGCGCACGTGGGGGCAGCGCACGTGGGGGCAGCGCACGTGGACGCAGCGGGGAGATTCCCCAGGCTGCACCCCGCGGAAGTGACCTCCGCACAAACAGCCATTGTGTGTTGCTGCGCTGTATTTCCGCTCTCCCAAAGAAAACAAAACCAAGAAACAACAGCAGCGAAGGTTGGGAAGTACAAAAAACACATAGTTGTTAGCACGCCTTATCGGGGTGGAGCGGTGGTGCAGCGGTTAGCAAATCGCGCTATGAACCCGGCGACCCGAGTTCGATTCCTGGTCATGGACAACCATGAGCAGTGCATGATGTCTGAATTGGTCCTGGGCTGCAATCCAGCAGTGGGGAAACAAAGGTGGTCGGGCTTAGTTCTGGCCACAACACTCCCTAATAGTTGTGCGGTACCGGTCTTCATAGGTACGAGCTAATAGCACTTGCACCAACACCCTGTGTAGGCTACATGGGGGAACTTTACTTTTGTCCGTGAGGATATTCGAGTGTTACCTCTTGCACTCTTGGTGGGTTTTCTCTGGGTTCCCTCGTTTCTTCACAAATGCAAAACCCTCACTGACAAGGAAATGGCCAAACAGCAGCACTCTCCAGCAACAGATAACATCTCACCGCGGTGGCGAGATTTCATCTGCCTCGTTTAGTATGCAGAAGTTTGTGGGTTCGATCCCGACCCTGACACCTGTATATTTGGAGTTTGCATGATCTCCCCATGGTGGCGTGGATTTTTATCCAGGTCCGCCAGTTTTTTCCTCCACATTAAGAAACATGCTTTTTATAATATTCGGCTGCTATAAATTTCCACACGATGATCCACTTCGTTGAGCTATGATTTGTGGCTAGGTCGCTTCTGAAAAAGAGCTACATAGTCCAGTGGGCCTTACCTGGTAAAATATAGATTTTTAGAAGATAAATAGTAAATAGAGCAGGGCCCTCTGTTAGACACGGGGCCTCGTGTAACACTCAGCTCTACGATACAAAACAGAATAATCATTAACCTCATTGTAGAGAAAATAAATAATACATGAGACAATGTGACTCCACATATCTCTGTCTTTCCACATCCAATGTAAAATAAAATAATTAATAAATTTTTATAAATATCTGGCAAGTTACCAACATAGGTTCACACAAGCCTGATGCTGCTAATCAGACATTGAACTTCGAAACCAACCCAGAGTTTGCTCTTGTTAACTGCTGCTGCTGAAATGATGCACCCCGAGAAGGCCCCCTGTGTGGCTGATGGGATGTGTAAAGATACACTGTACTCGTGTCTGTTACGTCGCGAGACAGGTCTGTGAAGAAGGCAAATGATCTCCCGCTGCAGTTTGTGCCGCACCAGACGGATCAGATGGGGCCGGCGCTCTGTGCTGATCGAGCACCCATTCATCGTCTCGTTCGGCGAGGACAGACGCTTCCACTTCATTAACATCGTCGACTTCATCCCGCGACGAATCGACCGAGTGTTTTCATCTCCGTAACAGCTTCTCTCGCTCGGAGCCCGACGGCTTCCAAACCCTCCCACGCGTTCCGCTTCATCCACTTCCACCGGCGACGTCAATCACCGCGCCACTCCAATCGCCGGTGGCACACGGCGCATTCTCGCCGGGGCACCCGCGCTGATCGAACGGAACGGAAGACGCTCCCAGGGGACGCAACCTCGGGCCGCCACCTTCCCCGCTGCCGCCCAGGCCCGGACTCGCTTCTCCGTCGACCGAGGCCTTCTCTGTCAGCCTCGGTCTGTTATCAAAACCACGCGGCATCTGTGATTGGTTGAACACAGCACCGGTCCCGGTTCTTGGTACAAATACATTCTTGCCACCTGAATGTAAGCTCCAATTCCCAGAATGACTGGCTCAGACTCGGACAGCTGGCAACCCGAGTGGGTGGGTGGATGTGTAAATGAGTGGGAGGGTTAATGGGTGAATGAGTGGATGAGTGAGTGGGAGAATGAGTGGGAGGGTGAGTGGGAGGGTGAGTGGGAGGGTGAGTGGGTGAATGAGTGGGAGGGTGAGTGGGAGAATGAGTGGGAGGGTGAGTGGGAGGGTGAGTGGATGAATGAGTGGGAGGGTGAGTGGGTGAATGAGTGGGTGAATGAGTGGGAGAATGAGTGGGATAATGAGTGGGAGGGTGAGTGGGTGAATGAGTGGGAGGGTGAGTGGGAGGGTGAGTGGGTGAATGAGTGGGAGGGTGAGTGGGTGAATGAGTGGGAGGGTGAGTGGGTGGTAGGTTTGCCACCTTTTCGGCATGTTCCCCCGTGGCCTGTCAGCTACTGGATGAAGGCACTGTGACTTTACTATGAAGGGTTGTTGAAAGCAATTCTCCTGGCCAACATTTGTGACTGGATTTTTTAAAATATCAATTATGTTTGTGCATTGTTTTATATTTAGTGCTGGATACAACCACATTTGCCAATGTGATTTATAGCTTTGTAACTTTGATCCTTACCCGTGTATTTATCGTTCAATATTAATGTGCTATTTTATTGAAGGACTGTGTTGTGTCTTGGTGTGGTCTGTGACTGTTGTTGTTTTGCTGCATTTACCGAGCTTGTATTGAGCGTTGAAACATCGGCAGGAATGTATGTACTTATGCAACTTGTTTGTAATGGTGTATAAAATGTTATTGATTTAAGTCAATTGATAACTTTTCTTTATTTTGTACTCTGTTGTATTGTTTGCTGTTGTAACTTGCTGACCCAACCCTTCTGGCCATCTCTGAAAAAGAGCTGCATAGCTCCTCGGACTCCTCCAGGAAGAATAATGATCCTGATTCTGATTGTTGAATGCCGCGTCGGTGTCCCGAGTCGGCCTTACCAATGAGACTCCAGCCTCGTCTCCTCTTGAGGTCTCACCTTGTGAACAAAATACACCTCAAACTTGATCCCTCCTGATCCTGTGATGCTGAAAACTGTCTCGCTCTTTCACCACCATATTTACCGCTCCATCTCCACGGTGCGTCCTACGTACATAGTGTGGATCTCTCCGTGCCTCTCTGTGCACTTTGCAGCTTTTGTTCCATTTCCCATCACTCTTGTCGATTACAACTTTGACAATGCCGTTTGTAGCTGGCTGCTTGATGTTTTGAGTCTGCGCTCAACAAGTGTTTAAATTAAATTGTGTTTTTTTTTTCTAGGAAGGTTTTCGACAATACCCTTGATGCCCTTGGAGGAGGAGGGGGGGATGTTGTTTTTCTCGTGCCCTTTTACAAAGGGTGAACGGTCAAAAGCGTGGTCACAATTCCATCCGGGATCCCACGTGGCCGGGTGTCACCAGGGCAGTCTGGGAACTGGCGTCTGCGTTCGGGTGACAGTAGGAATTGATCTGTACAGAGATGCAGGCCAGTGTGGTGTTTGACATCATGAGAGTACACTGCACAGTTCAGATAGAGCAATGCTGACTGCTGGCGGCCTTCCCTACCACCAGCAGCAGGCTGCCAGGTGCAGTGTTCATCTTTAAAGTTTGATTTTGTTTCTTCCTGCCAGGGCCGCCCTTCCAAACAGCGCCTTCCGCCCCACTCCTCTTTCTCCCCTCCTCCCCCACGTCACCACCTCCTCGCCCCCCTCTCTGTAAACAAGGGCTCATAAACAAGGTGTGGAGCTCGCTCTAGGCCCGGCCTGCGTTTCCCGGCTCCGTACAATGCTGCCATTGTGCGTTGCCGCGTTTCCACTTCACGGATTGTTGCTCAAGTGAGCGGCGCTCGTGCGATTGTTTGGGGTATCGATCGGATCACAAGCGCGAGCTTAGCTCAGCCAGTCACGAACGGGCTCACAGAGCGTGTACGTGCGTCGGTGTCATCGTCGTCGGTCACATTGCGGGGCGGTGACGCTTGCGGCCCAGCAGCAGCATTCGCCGCCAATGGCGGTTTGAATGCGGTAGGCTGCCCTGGTTAACACTGCGGTGCGTTAATCATAAAATGCACGCTGTCTGGTTAACAGTGGATGTTAAAGATCCCATGACTTCATTCGAAACGAGTAGGCCATTGTGTGCCGGTGTCACGGTCCAAATTAGAAAAGTTACTGTCACGTCAAATTACCCAAATGGAATTACACACACACAACAACATCGCCCCCTACTGTGAAACTCACGCAGACTGTACCTTGAAACAAGGTGCCTTCCTTCGTGGCAGCCTTACCAAATTAACTAAATAACAATAGTGGAAAGTCCCTTGAGGTGGAACGTCCCCCGTGCAAGGGATTCCCGTTTGTCTCGTGTCACGTGCACAGCAGACATGACACGTGCGCACACGTCACGCGTCTGCTCAGAACGTCACGTGATCTCCGGCTCAAACGAGCACCGATGCGGTGCTCATCTCCTGTTTACAGCCCTGATCCAGAGGTATAAATTCCACATTTCTATGGCTGTGAGGTCGAGACTATCCATAAACAACCACTGTTGAGATTCCCCACAAAGTGGTACTAATTTTATCGACCAGGAGGGAGGGATGATAAGCTGAGTCAACCTCCAACCCGGATTGAAATTATTTGATAAACCCACTCATTTTGAATGATTAATTACATAATTCAATGGCATTGGTCACATAAATGGAAGCCATGAAAGTGGCATTCTGGTCTGGGCCAACGGGCAGTGTGTGTATGTTGAATTTTCTTCACACTGCACGGAGCCAATCGTGCTAAAGGAGGAAAGAACCCGGCGGAAACCCACACAGAACAAGGAGAGAACATTCACAATCCACACAAAAAGAGTCTGGAATCAAACCCAGGCCCTGTCAGACACGAGTTTCACCACTGCTCCACCACCTTACCGCCATAAACGAGACATTGTAAATGAGCCTGCACGCTGGCCTAGCGAGCCGCGGTGTCTGTGAGTCACTCGCACAGAATCGAGGCTGACACCCAGGAGGAGAAGTCTGCTCGTACCTCCTCTTTGTCTCAGCCCTCCTCCTGCCACACCGCCTCCCCCCTCCACCAAGCCCCCCACAACCAAGTCAAAGCCAGCCCCCTACCTCCCAGTGTCTCGCTCGCTCCCTACCCGAGACAAACAGTGGCAGTGACGTCGCGATGCTTTACACGATGACCTCATTTCCAACCTGCTGCCCGATCTCATTGCTACTCAAAAGACAAGGATCTCCCGTGTAGCCTTCACAGACTGTAGGGGCAAGTGCTGTGAGCGAGCACCTATGAAGGCCGGAACGGCACACGAGGGGGTGGCAGGCCAGCACCACGCCCGACCGCCTTTGTCTCCCTCGTGGCCGGTATGGCAAACCAGCGAATACCGCCACAATACCACCATAAGTACACACATTCATACGTACACCTCGTTATTATGGGGGCTGTAAAAACAACCCATCTCAATGCACCCTGACAATATATCTTTGTTTTACTCACCCCATCAGCTATACTGCCTTCTGGGAGTGGATCATTTCGGCAGCATTGGTTCACCACATGAAAACTCTGGACCAGTTTCCTCAGCTATATGCTGTGTGTATGCTGCGTGTGTATGCTGTGTGTATGCTGCGTGTGTACTGTCTATATTCAAGTGTAAATTAGCTTCATATACTCATCCTATCATCATTCCCCCAGAGTCGACAGAAATGAGTATCCCTTCGTGGGAAACTCAGCATTGGTAGTCTCATGGCTAGGTTTGCCTCCGCCATAGGAATGTGGAATTTCCACCACTGGCTCTGCAGGGGCTATAAACAGGAAATGAGCATAACTTCAATGCTCATGTGAGCGAGACACCTCTTTGCCTTTTGACTCCCAACCAAGTAGGACACAGGCTGGAACCTGCTTGACTTTTCATGTACGAGCAATCCGATTAGCACGGTTGGCTACGTACGGTGTAAAAAAAGTTCAACATCCTTAGAGCAGATGAAACGCATCACAGAAGAGTGGAGAGAGGACAGGATTGGGCCTCGACAGTGTCTATAGACAGCACACATCGTGGTTTTAAAAAAAAAATAATAATAATAATACAGTTGCTGAGCACAGGCCGAAGGAGCGACACGTCCAGCAGCCAGCAACACGGCAAGGCCAATGTGGCACTCGACACGAGTGAGCACCGAGGAGCGGGCGAGCGGGCGGGCAGCTGCAATCGGCGGCAGACGAAGCCGCCGTGCGCACCGCGAGTCTCGGGGGCGCGATGACGACGGCGGCGGCGGCCGAAGGACGGATGAGTCGTGGCAAGGCGGCGTCATTATCCGAGAGGTCACGGATTCAGATAAACACAGCCGGCAGCGTTATACGGTCACACGGGACCTGGCGGTGGTGGTCGTGGTGGGTTGTGTTGGGGGTGAGGATTGGGGTGGGGGACGAGGGGAGGGGTTCGTATCCCCCGCGGTCACCGGGGCGTTGAGCCCTCTCGGGGGGATGGCCGAGGCGGCGGCAGAATCAGCGGATTTAAGTGGCGCTGGCGGCCGTGACGAGTCCGGCTAACTGCGTGTGTCGTGCGCTGGGCCGGCACCCGGCTCGCTGCTCGCCCCGGCTCCGGCCTTGGGGGGGGTTTCTATTAAATGGAGCACAGATTGCTCCGTGCGCTGTGCGACACGCTTGCTTAAACCGTGTTGGGGGGGGGGGGGTAGCGGTGGTAAAGCGGTTAGCGCACCGCGGCACGAGCCTGGCGAACCGAGTTCAATTCCTGTTCATGGCCAACATCGACAATGAATATCTGAACCGGTTCTGGAGTGTAAACGTGTGCGCGTGCATGCACGGAGTTGCAGTGATTGGCACTCCGCGCTACAAACCCGACACTCAAGTTCGATTCCCACACACAGCCCCATCCACACACAGCCCCAACCACTCACAGCCCCATCCACACACAGCCCCAACCACTCACAGCCCCATCCACTCACAGCCCCAACCACTCACAGCCCCATCCACTCACAGCCCCAACCACTCACAGCCCCAACCACTCACAGCCCCATCCACACACAGCCCCATCCACACACAGCCCCAACCACTCACAGCCCCATCCACTCACAGCCCCAACCACTCACAGCCCCATCCACACACAGCCCCAACCACTCACAGCCCCATCCACTCACAGCCCCATCCACTCACAGCCCCAACACACACAGCCCCAACCACTCACAGCCCCATCCACACACAGCCCCATCCACTCACAGCCCCATCCACTCACAGCCCCATCCACTCACAGCCCCATCCACTCACAGCCCCAACCACACACAGCCCCAACCACACACAGCCCCAACCACTCACAGCCCCAACCACTCACAGCCCCAACCACTCACAGCCCCAACCACTCACAGCCCCAACCACTCACAGCCCCAACCACTCACAGCCCCAACCACTCACAGCCCCAACCACTCACAGCCCCAACCACTCCCAGCCCCAACCACACACAGCACCAACCACTCACAGCCCCAACCACTCACAGCCCCATCCACACACAGCCCCAACACACACACAGCCCCAACCACTCACACAGCCTCAACCACTCACAGCCCCAACCACACACAGCCCCAACCACTCACACAGCCCCATCCACACACAGCCCCAACACACACAGCCCCAACACACACAGCCCCAACCACTCACACAGCCCCAACCACTCACACAGCCCCAACCACTCACACAGCCCCAACCACTCACACAGCCCCAACCACTCACAGCCCCAACCACTCACAGCCCCAACCACTCACAGCCCCATCCACACACAGCCCCAACACACACAGCCCCAACCACTCACACAGCCCCAACCACTCACAGCCCCAACCACACACAGCCCCAACCACTCACACAGCCCCATCCCACACAGCCCCAACCACTCACACAGCCCCAACACACACAGCCCCAACCACTCACAGCCCCATCCACTCACAGCCCCATCCACTCACAGCCCCATCCACTCGCAGCCCCAACCACTCACAGCCGCTCCCCACAGACAGCCGCTGCGGAGGCGGTGGTGCAGTGGTGCGGTGAGATTGGCGGCATGAGAGACAGATGCAGACAATCGTTCCTCATCCACCGCTACATCAGTCCCTCGCTCTGGCAGCTCGTGCAGCCCAGCCGAGAATACAAAACAACGATGGGCCAATCGCGAAGAGGAAAAGTTTCCTTTAAATACGTAAATGACAAGCTTGATATACTTTCCTAGAAAAAAATATATCTCTTGGAATATTAAAGATGCCGACTCTGTAAAGTCAGAGTTTGGATTTGTGTTGCTTCCCATGATAAATACAAATGGTCACCAACGTCACAATGTCTACAGTCATCGCCTGTCTCAGGCACAACCCCACCATCCCATCGCAATCCCTCCATCTCTTTCCATCTATCACCCCACCCTCGTTCCCTCCTTCCATTGCTCAATCGCTCTTTCAATTCCTGAATTAACCCCTGCTTCTCTCCGCTCTCCTGATTTCATTTTCGGATTCAGAACCCATGAATATCCGGCAGACAGAAACTGACGTATGCCAGGGTAAAACACAAAATAGTAAACCAAAAAATCCTGAATTTGTTTTGGACCTAACTTCAACAATTGTATTGCAGTCAATAAGGTATGGAACCTACTACATCCATACCAAACGTCACCATTCTAGCCCTTGCCACAGGAGCTCCTCGGGCTGCATCGTTGGGATGGCTCGGGGAGGCCTTCGTCTAGCAGTGAATAGACCATGGCCGACGATGTTCATCGCTCAGTCACTGAGACTTACACCACGCGTGTGCGTGCGAGTTGTTATTGGTGCCCGCGCTCTCGGGCCTGCACAGCTTGATAGGATTTGAGACGCTAATGCACGCGAAGAGAATAGAGAGCAGAGAGAGGAGAGGGAGAGAGGAGAGGGAGAGAGACCCCAGGCAAGGATGAGACACAAGTCACGGGCACATTCCTGCAAAGCCGGTCCACGGTGGCGGAACCAAATGTTTTCATAATGCCATGCCTGAGAGCAAGGAAGAGGCAGAGCGGCAGAGAAAAGGAGATTATAATGCGGAGAGGTGGCTGGGTGGCGATTGCCGAGACCGCTAGGATCCTGGGCTTGAATGTAGGTTCCAGGCGCCCATGTTTAATAGTAACAATGATCACCATTATTCAATCAGAATTTGTGACGTGTGCAGTCTTTATCCACTCTATGAGACAGAGAGAATGATTCAGAAGTGTGGGAAACGAGAACACAAGCTGGAAGGCAGCCAGAACTGGCACCAGCGATTGCCCAAGCTCTGTGGTTCTATATTTGGACGTTTGGCCAAGTCCACTCATCAGTAGATGTGGGAGAAATCCAAGAAAAAACCGACGCGTAAGAGAGAGGAAATACTAAATCACCGTACAAATGGAATACAGATGGAAATTAACCCACTTGCTGTACTGCCATACTCGCGCAAGCCAGGGGATGACGACCTCGCTGAGTGTGTGTGTGTGTGATCCACCACCCCCACTGAGTGTGTGTGTGTGATCCACCACCCCCCCCACTGAGTGTGTGTGTGTGTGATCCACCACCCCCACTGAGTGTGTGTGTGTGATCCACCACCCCCACTGAGTGTGTGTGTGATCCACCACCCCCACTGAGTGTGTGTGTGTGTGATCCACCACCCCCACTGAGTGTGTGTGTGTGTGTGATCCACCACCCCCACTGAGTGTGTGTGTATGTGATCCACCACCCCCACTGAGTGTGTGTGTGTGTGATCCACTACCCCCACTGAGTGTGTGTGTGTGTGATCCACCACCCCCACTGAGTGTGTGTGTGTGTGTGATCCACCACCCCCACTGAGTGTGTGTGTGTGTGATCCACCACCCCCACTGAGTGTGTGTGTGTGTGATCCACCACCCCCACTGAGTGTGTGTGTGATCCACCACCCCCACTGAGTGTGTGTGTGTGTGATCCACCACCCCCACTGAGTGTGTGTGTGATCCACCACCCCCACTGAGTGTGTGTGTGTGTGATCCACCACCCCCCCCACTGAGTGTGTGTGTGTGTGATCCACCACCCCCACTGAGTGTGTGTGTGATCCACCACCCCCACTGAGTGTGTGTGTGATCCACCACCCCCACTGAGTGTGTGTGTGTGTGATCCACCACCCCCACTGAGTGTGTGTGTGTGTGTGTGATCCACCACCCCCACTGAGTGTGTGTGTGTGTGTGATCCACCACCCCCACTGAGTGTGTGTGTGTGTGTGATCCACCACCCCCACTGAGTGTGTGTGTGTGTGATCCACCACCACCCCCACTGAGTGTGTGTGTGTGTGATCCACCACCCCCACTGAGTGTGTGTGTGTGTGATCCACCACCCCCACTGAGTGTGTGTGATCCACCACCACCCCCACTGAGTGTGTGTGTGTGTGATCCACCACCCCCACTGAGTGTGTGTGTGTGTGATCCACCACCCCCACTGAGTGTGTGTGTGTGTGATGCACCACCCCCACTGAGTGTGTGTGTGTGTGATCCACCACCCCTCGCTGCTGCCCCCACAGCAGTGCTTTATGGGTCACACGCAGCATGGTCTCCAGCGTGCGGCTTAAACCATTGATTTACATAGTGACCCATAGACTCACAGAGACCAATAGACTCACATAGAGACCGATAGCCCCACATAGAACCCCATAGACCCACATAGAGACCCATAGACTCACATAGAGACCCATAGACTCACATAGAGACCCATAGACTCACAGAGCCAATATACTCACATAGAGACCCATAGACTCACATATAAACCCATAGAGTCACGTAAAGACCAATAGACTCACATAGAGACGAATACGCAGACCAACAAAGTATTCTAATAGAGACCCATAGAGTCATAAGGACACCCACGAACCTATAAAGATAACTCAATGGACCCGTAGACTCACAAACGGCAGCCGCAACACAATCGTGACAATTCGCCACATTGTGTGACTCGGGTTGATCTGCACAGCTTCGAGTGATTCTCTCTCCTCCTCCTCTCCCCGTGCACCCTCCACTCCTTCCTCGCTCTCCTCTCCCTCCCCTCTCGACGTTAACTGCAGGCTTTGGTGTTCACTGTACAGGGGCCGCCGTGTTGTAAATCGGCAATGAGCCATCTCCTCCCTCTCGCTCTTCCTTTGTGAGCAACACAATCACAAGCTGGCCCACCGGACTACTAAGAGGGCCTCCATTCAATGTGTTCAGGAATACCTCACGGAGCCTCAACCCGTTTCCAGGAGGGTCCTGCCAAGAGTTTGCAGTAGGAGGCGATGCTGCTGCTGGGTGTTATCCCAATTGAGTAATTTGCAGGTAATGTTCCAGCAATGGGATGTTTGGCCATTGCCAGTGACGCGATGTTTTGTTTTAGTCAAGGGAAGGAACCGGGGAACTCAGAGGGAGCCCGTGCAGAGCAGGAGGGAGGGGAGATACAAACCCGGCACAGGCAGGGGTCGGGAGTCGAACCGAGGGCTTCCTCCACTGCGCCACCGCCACCCTGCAGCCACCTCAGGGGTAAAGGCGCAGAGCTGCAACTACTCACTCACGCCCCTGCTGGCAGAAGGGCCTGACCAGCGGGCGCTCTCTGGAGGGTGTTTGCTCACCTGAGGTTTGGGGAGAGGCGGCTCACCCACACGCAGCCTGCCGACCGCTTCACCTGCCGCGCTGGGACATCGGATGGAGCCGGTTCCACGTAAACCACGGCCAGGGACAATAGCGGGGCGGTAGCCAAGGAATGGAACGCGTCCGGGAGGACGTCCAACCGTGTGAGATGGAGCGATGAAATCGGTTCACGTGCATGAAAGGTGGCGGCTTGGGCAGGCCTTCATCCAGCAGTGGAATGGCCACAGCCGATGATGCTCTTCTCTAACACGCACGCACCGATCGTGATGGCACACGCCGCATCGCATGGGCGGTCTCTGTGATCGTCAGCCTCGAGCCTGGCACTGGGAGTGGCGCGCCGTGCGAGTCTCATTGCGATGGCTTCGGGGGTTTACGCTCGTCTTTAAAACATGAGCAGCGCTTACAGACACATACACAGACACACGGACACATACACAGACCTACGGACTGCCAGATTATTTCCCCGGCACAGCTCCACAAAGCCTACGGGCTCCCTTAAAATTCTAATCACGGAACAACAACAACGACAACAACAAAAGATGCCCTTTTGGCCGCGCAGCTGTGAGCGATGTCCTCCGAGCGAGCGCCGACTCGCGTCCCGTGAATTCACTCTCGGCACTTCGCGAGTGATCATTTTGTCGCCAGAATCCACCTGAATAATCCGCTGAGATGAACATCTCGGCCGGTGACAGCTGATTGGCGCGGGGTAAGGTGGCGGCCGGTTCAGTCCTTCGCACATCATCACTCACGGGTGGATAAAATAAGTCTCCGTGAAGTGGGAAGTCAATAATGATTACCCTATTGAAACCGTCACCCGCCATAGCATTGTGGAATGTACACCACTGGCTCAGGGCCGTCGATTGAGACGAGCACTCGCCCGAGGGGGGAGACACCGGCCCCTCGGTCCGCGGGAGGTGGCCCAGCCACCAGCACAACGCTGCCTTAGTCTCTCCACTGCGGATGTCGAACAACTGTACGAGCTGCTACCCTCTCATGGCTAGAGAAGTTCAGCTTCAGCCTCCCACTTGCAACCTCGTGGCCAACGTGGCCAGGAATGAACCACGAGCACGTGCGCACGCACGGACCAAGACAAAGATCCCCCGTGTAGCCATGAGGACTGTTGGGGCAAGTGCCGTTAGCGACGACCTTTGCAGGCCAGCACGGAACACGAGTTAGTGTGGCCACGGCAATGCCCCGCCGCCTTTGTCTCCCCAATGCTGATGTTTTCACACCTCACCAGTTACTCATTTAAAGCCGAGTCGACCCAGGGGAGACCCAGGACCGGTTCAGATATTTGGCGGTTCGCGAGAATTGAACTCGGGTCGCCGGATTCGTAGAGCAGTGCGCTAACCGCTGCGCCACCGCTCCCCACACGTGCACACGCACGCACGCGCGCGTATATGAGACCGGGGGGAGCGAAGCTATAATTCAGACGGAGGGGAGAGGAAACGGGGAAGGGCGTCTGGGAGGGACCGAGGGAATGGTTGCCGCTCACGAAGGCCTCCTTCTCGCGAGCCCCCCCCCGCTCGTGGAACGCGACTGCCAGGCATCAAATCTGGCAACAGCGCGTCCCGTGAACGCCTCCCGCCGACTCCTCCTTCCCCCGTGTCTAGGACTCGGTCTGCCAGACTGTGTCGTCTCATCCACACACTCACTCACTCACACACTCACTCACCACACACACTCACTCACACACTCACCTACTCACTCACCACACAACCACACAACCACACACTCACTCACACACTCACCTACTCACTCACCACACACACTCACACACTCACCTACTCACTCACCACACACAACCACACACTCACTCACTCACACACTCACCTACTCACTCACCACACACACTCACTCACACTCACCTACTCACTCACCACACAACCACACACTCACTCACTCACACACTCACTCACCACACACACTCACACACTCACCTACTCACTCACCACACACAACCACACACTCACTCACTCACACACTCACTCACCACACACACTCACACACTCACCTACTCACTCACCACACACAACCACACACTCACTCACTCACACACTCACCTACTCACTCACCACACACACTCACCTACTCACTCACCACACACAACCACACACTCACTCACTCACACACTCACCTACTCACTCACCACACACACTCACTCACACTCACCTACTCACTCACCACACCGCGATTACAACCACACACTCACTCACCTACTCACTCACCACACTCACTCACCACACACACTCACTCACACACTCACCTACTCACTCACCACACACAACCACACACTCACTCACACACTCACCTACTCACTCACCACACTCACTCACTCACACACCACACACACTCACTCACACACTCACCTACTCACTCACCACACACAACCACACACTCACTCACACACTCAGCTACTCACTCACCACACTGCGGTCACAACCACACACTCACTCACCTACTCACTCACCACACTCATTCACTCACCTACTCACTCACCACGCTGTGGGTCACAACCACTCACTCACCTACTCACTCACCACACTGTGGGTCTCACAACCACTCACTCACTCACCTACTCACTCACCACACTGCAGTCACAACCACACACTCACTCACCTACTCACTCACCACGCTGTGGGTCACAACCACACACATCCACTCAGCCACTCATTCACTCAGCCACTCACTCACTCAGCCACTCACTCACTCAGCCACTCCTCACACTGCACAGGTGTCACGCTTCACTTCCCTCTCTGCTTCTTCCCTCGCACCGGTCCACTTTGGAATTCCCTCCCAGCATCACCATCGTCACAACCATCGTCCCAACCGTCGTCTCTTCCCCCAAGTTCTTGTTAGAACCTTGCCCAGTGCAGGGGGGGGGGGGTGTTGCACTCCGAGTCTACATCGACGGCGACATCGACGGCGCTGTTTGTCTGTCGGTCACGAAGGGCCCCGAGACACGACGGAGCCCCCCCCGGCTCAGCGGCCACCGCAGCGACTCGTCCCTGACGCGGAGCTCCTGTCCCCTCCACAACGGCCGCAACCTTTGTGCTCCCGCATTTCGGAGGCGAGGGCTACGTGGAACCACAGAGAGGTTGTGCAATTCGCAAACTCGGGGTGTGAGGGCAATCAACCATTATCCTTTACGAAAGCAGTCAAAGCGATCCCCTTGACGGCAGACAACGCACGGTTTTGATGATTTCCCGAGGCTGGCCGTGGCATGTGCCTGGGTCTGGCCTCAGCGAGGCGTGGTGGACGGTCCTGGGCAAAACCCTCTTGGGAACAGCCTTCAGGGAGTTGAGACTCAGCGAGGCTCTTACTGGTTCAGCAGGCGCAACGAATTTAAATATATAAATGTATACATTTCAATAAATCAATGCTGGCAGGTGAGACGCGTAAAGACTGAATTCACATTCCTTGGGAATGACACAGCAGTACACAGCGGCTGAGTGGAATGTACTGTACACATTAATGGACTGTGTAGAGGCACAAACATCACAAACATACAAAACACTCGCCCCTTTCGCCCGGCGGGGTGTTCAGAGCAGAGTGAAATGAGACGGGCAGGTCTACACCTGGAGGTTGATGCTGTGTACACAATGCGGTGGCGGGTCAAGTTGATTCGAGTGGCCAGCCTCGTGGAGTCTCCTCCACGAGGCTGGCCTCCTGTGCCAGCACGGTGACAGCAGCAGCAGCAAAGCCAACAGAGCACAGCCACCAGGGGATGTCAACCAGCACAGGAACAGCAACTGTGGCACGAGCGTATTGCAATATCGCACAAACACAAATCAATAGAATATGTAAACCATTTCCTGTCGCGAGTTGGCTCGGACAGATTGTGTTTAGACTGATCACAGTACAATTACAAAATAAGTTACATATCGGGTGACTATTGTGCTAATGTGTAAACAGACGATGATATACTCTTTGGTTCTTTCAGTAAAGTAACGTTGAAAGAAAATAAATTAAATAATAGAATACGACGTTTCGATTGCAACACAAGCAGTCGTCATCAGGTATAAAACAAACCTCGTGAACTTAGAGACAGAACACAGACACGGAGACGCACCTGATGACGATGGCTTGTGTTGCAATCGAAACGTCGAATTATATTATTTAATTTATTTTCTTTCTACGTCACTTTACCACAAGAACCAAAGAGTAATTCCTGCAGTCACGAAAGCTTCAAATCAAGACGCGGATATGTGTCACGTACTGGAGATGGTGAAAGGGATAATAATGGTGGCAGAGATGATGTCCACATCGGTGGTTGATGGTGATGGTGGTGGTAATGTTGACGGTGGTAGTGGTGGTGATAATGGTAATGATGTTTACACATCCTACCAGGTACTCATTTGAGACCGAGTCGGCCTAGCGGAGGCTCAGGACCGTTTCAGATAATCGTCACCGGTGTTGTCCCTGAGCAGGAATCCAACTCGTGTCGGGGTTAGTAGCGCAAAGCGTGAACCGCTACACTACTGCTCCCCACACACACAAAGACACGCACACACACACACACAAAGACACGCACACACACACACACCTGCCCTCCCTTCCTCCCGATCTCCGCGTTTCCTCCGAACCTCACGACGGCTTCCTGTTGACCCCAGCACAGTGACGGCAGCTCCTGTGCAGCTCTAGGAGCGGCTGCGGTGACGGTGAGAGGTGAGGGCGAGAGATGAGGGATGAGCGTTGTGGTGGGAGAGACAGCGAAGGGGTTTGGTGGTAGCGGTAGGCAGATGACCTCCAGGGTTGTGTATTTGTGGCCGTGATGAATGAAGACGCACGGCGCTCTCCGCTGCTGCCCAAGCGCACAGTGAAGTCACAGCGACACAAATAGGGACGCTGGCTCCGAGCACAGAGGAGAAGAGACGAGGTGCGGGAGGCTGCCGAGGGGGGCTCCACCTGGCCACGAGGCTCAGCGGTGGAGCCAGCGGCTCGCAATCGGAAGGTCGCGAGTTCAACTCCTGGTTGGGGAAGAAGCGTGGGGGCCGGGAGTTGACTTGGCCAATCATCCTACCCTCCGGGGTTGATAAAATGAGTACCACCGAGTATCACTTTGTAGAAGTCAACAGTATTTGTCGTGTGGGTATATTTGCCTCTTCCATATGAATGTGGAATTTCCACCACTGGCTGTAAAGAGGAGCTGAGCAAGCAATGCCTCAATCTCAGCTGGGATTGGTATACTGGACCCCTGATGGTGCTGTTGCTATTCGGGTGGTACTGTTTTTGTTGTTGGCCACTTGACATTTCAGGCCTCCGGGCCTTTGCTCAGAAACTTGACATCTGTGAAACTATTGGACATCTGTGAAAAAGAGCTTCATATCTCATCGGATTCCTCCAGCATAAATCAATATTCTGAACTGTGTTAGAAATGTTGAGCTGGCCAGTGTGGGCTGAGGAAGGAGAGGGGAGGGGGCGAGCCACACTGTATCCAGTTCGAGTCGTGGCCGGCAATCCAACTCGGGTCAGCAGGTGTTGGGGCGCAGTCTGAGTACCGTCGCGTTGTCGCTTCTGCCACGGCGCCCGAGCGATTCAACGTTTTCCGAGCTCTCTGTAAACAGAGGAGAGAAGCGGAATGGACGAGGCCAGCTGTGCTCACCGGCGCGTGTTTAGTGCCGCCACCTGCCCGGGAGCCGGCGGCGTCTGTGAACAGGCGCCAACTGATTTGTACCGATAGCTGGTGCCGGTCTCGTAGCGAACTTCACAGAGAGTTGACTGCACAGCGTTCATCGTAGAAGTGGGCCGATTGAGAAACGCGTCCGGCAGTATAAATGGTTACATCACAGTTAGTCGAAGGATACATTTGTCACGTATGGTGTGGTAAAGTATGGTTAATCCTACCTCTTCCAACATGCCTGGCCACCTTGGAAGAGTAGGCCAAATACACTATTATATGGGGCTCTCTAGAGGTCCCTCTAGTGGAGGCCCTTCTGCCAGCACTCGCAAATAGTGAATGCGTGTGAATTTGAGCTGGGATCTGTGCGTGAGAGTATGAATAAGAATCCTAATTTGGTAATTAAAGCGGTGATTGTTCATTACAGCAGCGTTTTTAACTTGATTTTCACGCAAACTTTTTATTTTTTTAAACAGGGCAGAGTTTACGCACGACATGTCATGTCCACTCCATTCCGCGTGAATCATCTCCGTCAGAGAGGGGGAGAGCGAGCGAGCGACCGGGTCGAGATTAAAATGAGGCTCATCACGGGAGGGGGGTCCGTTCGGAAGAACCGGAGTGGTGGGGGTACCCCCCCCTCGTGTCCCCAGGGAGGCCCCATGCCCCCCCACGACACAGCGACTCGAGCGAACACGATTGCTAATTCTAGAGAGGGAGACATTACTCCCCCATTGCTCCCCCGGTGTGTGTGGGTCTTTGGGTCTCTCTGCGATGGATATCCACCACTTATGTTAGCCATGAGTGGAAATCAAACTCCGTTGACCGGGTTCGTACAGCAGTGTGCCAACCACTACCCTACCACTCTCTCTCACACACCCACTTGCGCACACAGATGCCCCATAATATTTCATCTGGCCAATAGATTCCCCACTACCTTATATTCAAGTCAAATAAACAGCACTTACTGCGGCAGAAAGGGACATTGGACAAATGGAGAACATCTCAATTGGCTCGTACCTGGTTAAATAAAATACAACTTTTGCAATGGAGAGAAAAATCAATCAATGATGGTGGACATTTTACTTGAACAGTTGGCTGTGCTGTGCTCAGTGAATAATAAACCCAGCGCCGGGGATCCAGAGGTTGGCCTTGGCAGTGACTCCACCACTCCCCCAATGGCAGGGTCAAGAGGTGGTACCATTGATGGCACCAAACCTCGCCACCGCTTCCTTCCTTATGCCAGATTCCTCAGCTGCTTCACGATCGAAACCTGCTCTCCAAGGGTCACTCTTCAGTCTCACCACCACCAGCTACGAGATGTCCCCCTCGGTCGCCGATCCAGAACTCACCGATTCACTCCAATCACTCGCTCAACGGCGGTCAGCTGCCTCTTTATCACTCTTCTGTGGCTACTGCCATGGTCACTGTTCCTGTGAACCTCGCTCCTCCAACCGTGTTGAGGACTCGGTCTATGTTGAAGACATCACTTTGGAATCTTCTCCCATCCGTTCCTTTCCCAAGCCCCGAGTGAACCGTGCACAATTCGAGAAGAGTGGTAAATCTTGTCTCTTACCACTTTGTGGGGGCAATGGATTCAGCGGTCGTGTCGCACCCCTCGGCAGAACCTCACCCCTCCTCTCACCCGGGGAAGTGAATGATCCGACCAGCACAGTGAACTCCACTCTGCAAGTCAGAGTCTCAAGTGCCCGCGCTAAATAAGTACATGCAGTCCCCGAGATACGAGCGTACGACTTGTGAACAGCCGTATGATGAACGAAGCGCCTTGAGATGTTATTATTTTTAACCATACGACTTGCAAACGTGTGGCTGTACTAACGAACTGAAGGGTGGAACTGTGTTATTAGGCGTAGCGATCCTCCTCGACGAGATGCACCGAGTCCCAGCACCACGCGTGGTGCACACTGACAGTGAACCATTCGAATTCAAGGTAAGTGAAAATAAAACTGACTATTTATTTTCATGTTACATAATTATGTTTTAGTCACTTTACAGTATTTATTAAGTATTACATCTAAATGTACAATTTGTATTTTTATTTATGAGTTGTTGAACCATAACACATTTTATAACACTGACCCTATGTCCAATTAAATATTGAGCTCCGATATACGAACAAATCGACGAAAGGGTCTCAGGAAGGTAACCCGTCCGTAAGTCGAGGACTGCCCGTACTACATTACCACTCTGATGGTGCTGTTTGTTGCTGGGCGCTTGACGTTTTGAGCCGTTGGGCCCTGCCCTCAGCATCGGTGTGTGTGTGAGTGACTCGTAGACTTGAAATCCAGGACTCATCAATGATTTCAATCCGTTCCTGATTTTGTGTGCCACGCGCATGAATGACGACATCATGCGCAGTGTCCATTGGATAGGAGGGCAGTGGCACTCACCAAGGCCGAGTCAAACTCGGGCAGGACGACACCGATGTCGAGCAGCATAACCAGCTAGAGCACTCTGCAAGGCTCCGTCGTCAACAGTGCGCATCGCAGAAACACACTGTACTGCGCCTCATCATCGATGCTCCCTGCCTTCACCAGCCGGCAGGAACCAGCGAGGTTGCAGGATGGTCAAAGAGTCCCCGTCACTCACACGGCATGGGGGGTCGGGGGGGGGGGCTCGCCCAGCAGGGGGGGGGGGGGCTTGAACGTGTGCACGTGATGTCATCCGCACTGCAGGGCAGAATGCAAATACCAGCTGCTCCATTCCACATTCCAACTCGCGCGCACACACACAAGAAGATCCCCCATGTTGTCTGAGCAGACGGTTGGGCCAAGTGCGATGAGCGAGCAGCACCTATGAAGGTCGCCACGGCAAACGAGGGGTGGGTGGCCAGCACCGCGCCTGAACGCCTTTGTCTCCCCAGTTCCGTTTACACACCGCACCAGCCACTCATTTAAGGCAGAGTCAACCTCGGGGAGGACCAGGTCTAGGTCAGATATAAGCAATATGGGTTTTGAGTGGGGCAATTGAACTCGGGTTTCCATGTCCATAAACGATGTTCGCTAACCGCTGCGCCACCAACTCCACGCTCACACGGCTCCGCGATCTGCCAGCACATTCCTCTGGACCTCGACTCGGGGCCAGCCTCCGCTGGTTCTCTCTTCGATCGGAATGACTCGGACATCACCGCACACATCCGATTTATGTCTCTTTCGCTTCTGTCCAAAAAATAAACAGTTTGGCGTGCGGTTATTTGGAGCAAACTCCGCCACCTTCATTGGAAACATTTGGAGTTAAAGAATCGGCATGAATGTATGTACTTATATGTTTTATAGTTATGTATTTATCGTTACTTGCTTACCTTTTCTCTATTTGCCGAGCTGCCCCTTCTGGGCGTCAGTGAAAAAGAGCTTCATAGCTCATCAGATTCCTCCAGGACAAAGAGAGATTCTGATTCTGAAACAGTCTTGAGACGGGCGTGTGCAGACACAGGCGATCTGTGTAATCGTAACGATAATAACGACCATGGTAGTGCCTTGTTATTAGCGCAATAATAACCCCGAAATATGTTGTTATTGATGTAATTTTTTAAAATGTAATTTCCGTGAAATCGTGGGAGCTCAGAGACAGAGCGAGCAGAGTGTGGGAGCTCGGCAAGCGGCGAGAGGGAAGCGGCGAGATGCGAGGGCGCGGGGGGGGGGCGCGGGGGGGGGGGGTGAGATGCGAGGGCGCGGGGGGGGCGCGGGGGGGGGGGCGGTGAGATGCGAGGGCGCGGGGGGGGGCGCGGGGGGGGGGGGCGGTGAGATGCGAGGGCGTGGGGGGGGGGGGGCGCGGGGGGGGGCGGTGAGATTCGAGGGCGCGGGGGGGGCGCGGGGGGGGCGCGGTGAGATGCGAGGGCGCGGGGGGGGCGCGGGGGGGCGGTGAGATGCGAGGGCGCGGGGGGGGGGCGCGGGGGGGGGGGGGCGGTGAGATGCGAGGGCGCGGGGGGGGGCGCGGGGGGGAGAGTGCTCGGTGAGATGCGAGGGGGGCGCAGGAGAGATGAGCGAGCGAGAGTGTTAGGGAGAGTGTTGTCGGCATTGACTCACGCCCACCGCTGATGGATGAACGATGACGCCTTCATTACATTAGCGCGAGCCGGAGAGGAGGGGCTGGGTGTGACTGAGGGGGGGGGGCTCCCCCCCCCGCTCCTTCCATCTCGAATCCTCATTCCTGCCTCGACCTCCCACCCTGTCCTTGGGTTTACCACTTCACGTGTCGGGGAGCGGTCAGCACGCTTCGATTCCCGCTCACGGTCAACATCAGTGACGATGATCTGAACCGGTCCTGGGCCTCCCCTATGTTGACTCAGCCTCAAATGAGGACCTAGTGCTGTGTGGGAGCATCGCTACTCGGGAGACAAAGGCGGCCGGATATGGTGCTGGCCACCCACCACCTCGTGTGCCGTGCCGGCCTTCATAGGTGCTACTCGCTAACAGCACTTGCCCCTACATTAGTTACGGCTACACGGGGGATATTTGTATTTGTGACTGTGAGCGGCCTTACCCACTCTCATAACAATCGCTATTTCGCGAAAAAGGAAATGAACCTCATTGTGTCTCAGGAGAGCCGAGCGAGCGAGTGGCATTCTCTCCGACCAAACAATATTCTTACTCCGTGCGCGCCGCGCGCAAAAACAAACGCTCCATTCTGCACCACCGCTCTACAATCACAGATCTCGACACCAACTCGAATCGTGTTTACATCTCCCCCGTGACACCCCCCCACCCTCCCCGTGAATGATCGCGATTGGAGTCAGCTGCACGCGAGAGACGTTCAGCTGCCTGACGTGAGAGACGTTCAGCTGCCCGACGCGCGCGGGGACGGCAGCAACGTTGATCGCCACCGACTCGAACACCGCTCTCGATCGGATCGACACAAACCCCGTCGCATTCAACAAAGACAACCCCCATATCGAGTAGGGCGAGCAACACCACAGTTCCTGCATCAAACTTAACAATTATATTAGTAGCAATTGTAAAATGATGAATCTGATTTGTACAACAGTCTCATCTGAACTGCATGGCTGTGTTAATCATCTGGCTACATTACTCATCGGGTTAAAGTCTCGTTAACTCCGAACAATTATATTAAAGTAGCGCTGCTGCTGCACAGAGCACAGCCTCAGTCGATGCTGGAATCCTGCTGCTGCTGTCGGGGTGATTCATGGTCCTGGCAAACCGAGGCCGCGGCGCTTGAGAGCCGCTGCCATTACCCCGCTAAGACAAAGATCCCCCGTATAGCTCAACATGTTGGGGCAAGTGCCGTCAGCGAGCGCCCGGGAAGATCAGCCCGGACGCCTTTGTCTCCCCATTGCGTTCATTGACGCGCCTATGTTGACACGCCGCACCGAATGCGAAGTAACTCCAGGGTCGCTCCCAGACGGTCGAGCGGCTCGCCGCCGATGTGCGCTGTGGCCAGGGGGTCGCGCGCGCATCGCTGCCGGGCGGCGCTGACGCCGGCAGCGATGAGTGGCGTCGCGGGGGGGGGGCATCAGGCTCCCACACATCGGACAACGCTCTCTCGAAACGCATGTTTGGAAGAAGTGGAGGGAGGGAGGGAGCGTCATGGAACTGAACCGAATAAACGAGACATTGCCGCCCTCAACAAAAACAACCAATTAGACATCCGGGCAATACACACCGAACATACATCCTGAAGAAGTGGGAGCATTACATCTCCCCAGTCGCGGGTCTCAATCACAATGAATCAGCCTCCTCCTGAACCCCGGCCGCCCTCTCCACCCCTCCCGGCCACTCCCTCGTGCCAGGCCAGGCGCAGTGCCGCGGCAGGGGACCGTGGCAAGAGAACCTCTCTCCCCGTGTGTGTGTGCACCAAACAAACCTGGACACGTCCCTCAGGCAGCCCGAGCCGCTCATCAGCACCGCGCAGTTCATTTCACAACGCAGCAACACGGCGAGCAGATCTCGGTACTGAGCAATTCCCGGACCGTGCCGGTGCAATCGGGGTCGGGTGGACCGGTGGCTACCCTGGTGGGCACAGTGTGAACTACCCTGGTGAACACACCGTGAACTACCCTGATGGGCACACCGTGAACTACCCTGGTGGGCACACCGTGAACTACCCTAGTGGGCAGAGCGTCAGCTCCGGGACGCGTCCTCTGCCACTCTTCCCCTGGTCACTGGTCCCGCGAGCTTTACTCGCAGATTCACTCGGCCACTCGTGCGGAGGACTCGGGATAGCAGCCTGACCACGCGCTGTGAACCACCACGACCCCACTGCAGGTCAAAACAAGACACTCACCCACTCACCCACCCACCCACTCACCCACCCACACACCCACTCTCACTCACCTACCCACTCACCTACCCACTCACCCACCCACTCACCCACCAACTCACCCACTCACCCACCCACTCACCCACTCACCCACTCACCCACCCACCCACCCACTCACCCACCCACCCACTCACCCACCCACCCACCCACTCACCCACCCACCCACTCTCACTCACCTACCCACTCACCCACCCACCCACCCACTCACCCACCCACTCACTCACCAGACTTCAGGTCAAAACAATACACTAATCACACACTCACCCATTAAGCTACTCACTCACCAGCCACTCACCACACTGCAAGTCACACGACCTCTGTCTCTCTGCTTCTTCCTCCCACTGCTCCACTTTGGAATTCCCTTCTCCCATCACCGTCTCTTTCCCCAAACTCTCATTATAATAATAGCCTTGCTCAATTCAAGAGACGCGTTACACTATCTATCTAATCTGTTACAACTTTGATAGTGATGTTTGTTGCTGGCTGCTTAACGTTTTGAGCCTGTGCTAATCAAATGTTCGTAACATATAAAGATATAAAGATATAAAAATCTCCATTGTCTATCACTGTCTTCACTCGGGAAATTGTTGGCGCCGGTTCTGGCAGCATTTTTTCCTCCGTGGGCGCTACAAATTCGGCTCCAGCGAGTTGATCTTCCACGATCAGCACGGAGCACGAAGACGACATCGCGACATTGTTACGGAAAATCTCGCGTGCGAAGGGGAGGGGAGCTGGAACAAACATCTACTGCGGATGATTCACGGAGGGTCCGTCACGGAGGGTCCGTCACGGAGGGTCCGTCACGGAGGGTCCGTCACGCTCATCAAGAGCAACAAGCTCGAGGCGCTATCGAGTGTCGGGCTGAGGAGCAATTAATTAGGTGCCGGGGGTGGGGGGCTTTGTACAGTGCTTCTTGGGGGCCGTAAATAACCTCTAATCCCGAGGGTACAGGCTCGGACAGGGGGGGGCTGTTGAGTAGAAGTCACGACCCCAGAGACACCTCTCAGGTTTTCCCCAGCACGAAGCTTCCCCCTCCCGTCACTTCTCTTCCCAAGTTCTTTACTCACTCACTCAACCACCCACTCATTCACCTGCTCACTCACTCACCCAGTCACTCACCCACCCACTCAGTCTCCCGCTCACTCACTCACCCAGTCACTCACCCACCCACTCAGTCTCCCGCTCACTCACTCACCCAGTCACTCACCCACCCACTCAGTCTCCCGCTCACTCACTCACCCAGTCACTCACCCACCCACTCAGTCTCCCGCTCACTCACTCACCAAGTCACTCACCCACCCACTCAGTCTCCCGCTCACTCACTCACCCAGTCACTCACCCACCCACTCAGTCTCCCGCTCACTCACTCACCCAGTCACTCACCCACCCACTCAGTCTCCCGCTCTCTCACTAACCCAGTCACTCACCCACCCACTCAGTCTCCCGCTCACTCACTCACCCAGTCACTCACCCACCCACTCATTCACCTGCCCTCTCACTCACCCAGTCACTCACCCACCCACTCAGTCTCCCGCTCACTCACTCACCCAGTCACTCACCCACCCACTCAGTCTCCCGCTCACTCACTCACCCACCCACTCATTCACCTGCCCTCTCACTCACCCAGTCACTCACCCACCCACTCAGTCTCCCGCTCGCTCACTCACCCAGTCACTCACCCACCCACTCATTCACCTGCCCTCTCACTCACCCAGTCACTCACCCACCCACTCAGTCTCCCGCTCACTCACTCACCCAGTCACTCACCCACCCACTCAGTCTCCCGCTCAATCACTCACCCAGTCACTCACCCACCCACTCATTCGCCTGCTCTCTCACTCACCCAGTCACTCACCCACCCACTCAGTCTCCCGCTCACTCACTCACCCAGTCACTCACTCAACCACCCATTCATTCTCCCGCTCACTCACTCACCCAGTTACTCACCCACCCACTCATTCACCTGCTCTCTCACTCACCCAGTCACTCACCCACCCACTCAGTCTCCCGCTCACTCACTCACCCAGTCACTCACTCAACCACCCATTCATTCTCCCGCTCACTCACTCACCCAGTTACTCACCCACCCATGCATTCGCCTGCTCTCTCACTCACCCAGTCACTCACCCACCCACTCATTCGCCTGCTCTCTCTCTCACTCACCCAGTCACTCACCCACCCACTCAGTCTCCCGCTCACTCACTCACCCAGTTACTCACTCACCCACCCACTCATTCACCTGCTCTCTCACTCACCCAGTCACTCACCCACCCACTCAGTCTCCCGCTCACTCACTCACCCAGTCACTCACTCAACCACCCACTCATTCACCTGCCCTCTCACTCACCCAGTCACTCACCCACCAACTCAGTCTCCCGCTCACTCACTCACCCAGTCACTCACCCACCCACTCATTCACCTGCCCTCTCACTCACCCAGTCACTCAACCACCCATTCATTCTCACGCTCACTCACTCACCCAGTTAATCACCCACCCATTCATTCGCCTGCACTCTCACTCACCCAGTCACTCACCCACCCACTCAGTCTCCTGCTCTCTCACTCACCCAGTCACTCAACCACCCACTAATTCGCCTGCTCACTCACTCACCCAGTCACTCACCCACCAACTCAGTCTCCCGCTCACTCACTCACCCAGTCACTCACCCACCCACTCATTCACCTGCCCTCTCACTCACCCAGTCACTCAACCACCCATTCATTCTCCCGCTCACTCACTCACCCAGTTACTCACCCACCCATTCATTCGCCTGCACTCTCACTCACCCAGTCACTCACCCACCCACTCAGTCTCCTGCTCTCTCACTCACCCAGTCACTCACCCACCCACTAATTCGCCTGCTCACTCACTCACCCAGTCACTCACCCACCCACTCAGTCTCCCGCTCACTCACACACTTATCCAAAAAGACAAAGATACAAAGATCACCCTCATAATTTTAACAGACTGTTGGAGCAAGCGCTGTTAGCGAGCGCCTATGAAGGCCGGCACGGCGCACGATGGGATGGGTGACCAGCACTACGCCCGCTCGCCTTTGTCTCCCCAATGCTGATGTTTACAAACTGCACCAGAAACTAATTTAATGCTAAGTCAACCTAGGGAAGGCCCAGGACCTGTTTAGATAATCGCCTCTGGTGTTGGCCATGAACGGGAATCGAACTTAGGTCACCGAGTTTGTAGCGCAGAGCACTAACCGCTCCCTAACACCTACTCCGCTTCTAAACTCACCCACCCACGTCACACTCACAGTACAATTGGAATTTGGATTTTTAAAAATGACGTCACAAGAGAGGACAATGGGACACGGTCAAGAATGATAACGGAGTGTCAGCCTTGGAGATGGAGCGATGAAATCAGTCATGTGCAGGGGGCTGGGTGGGCGGTTGACCTGCAGAATCTTTAGAGGTGGCGGTGGCTTGTGGAGGTCTTCATCCAGCAGTGGATTGACCATGGCTGATGAGGATATGAAATGAAAACAAAATTCCCACAGCCCAATTCAGCTGTCACAGGTAACGTGATCCCCACTGCCTCTTCACGCAAACAGATTCCATCACGTGGTTCAATAAAAAGATAAAGTTCGCCCTCTGGCCAAATCCTCCTGCTCCCCCTCCGCCCCCCCCTCCCTCCACTGTGTGTGATGATGCTGCTGTGTGCAGCGACACTGGCGACGTTGACTCCCGCCGCGTTAACCAGGGCGGCCTGCTGGAATTCAAATCTCTGTGCCCGCCGACCGGCAGCGCCAACGAGGCGGATCGATGGCGCAAAAAGCTAAAATAAAGTTACGGACGCGAGCAAATAAATAGCAATCACGAGATGACACGTCAACGACGGGAGGGCTGACCTCCCCACACGCGCGTCAGCGACCCGTGGCGAGCGGCCACACGCCTCGTCAGCCTCGCCATCACCGGCTCTGACGCGCGGCGGTTCCGAGGCAATGAGAATTGGTCCCAGCCAAAGTGCCCAACATCGCACATCACCAGCAAGGGAGTTTTCTTTTCCAGCGACGGAGCGGCCGAGGATATTTAAATTTAACTTTCACTCTCAGCTGCTGCTGCGGGGGAGGCGCTGGGGTGCGGCAGGGGTGGGTGGAGGAGACGCGGATTACTTCCAAATGAAAGTAATCCGCGAAAGTAATCCGAAAAAAGTAATCATTCGCTCCGCCACGGTGGAACATAAGTAGCTCAATTAATCATCAGACAATTATCCTCTTTGCCAGATCCGATCCTTCACATGAAATATACACGCAATTATTTTACACATCCCATCAGCGACCTGCCTTCCACAAGTACATCATTTCCCCAGCAAACACTCTGGACCCGTTTGCTGGCGAGCTACCAGATGGTTATTGGAAAGGAACCTCGCTCTGTGAGACGTGGGACCTATTGTTGTTGTGGGGAACGTAAACATCAAAATAAATAATCGGCCAAAACACCTCCTTGCACACCCGCTGTGTGTCGTTTCGTACGCTGCGCTACATCATCGCCACCGTCGCTGTGCCGGCTATTACATCACACGGGGGGGGGGGGGGGGGCTCGTGTGGCTCACGGAGCCCCAGGCATTGAAGCGTCTCCCAATAACGGCGAATCCCCGCGTCGCCGCACTGTCTGTAACGATTATCCCAATCACCGATTTATGCAAAACACCGACCCACCCCCCGCTCCACGTGCCCCCTTCGGCCCAGGTCCACACCGCAGCGACGAGGCAGCCCCAGCGAGTGCTCCTCTGCTGAGCGTGACGAGTCGTCGACGGTCGTGGTGTTGGGGAACATCGCGCTGATGCCTCGGCAGCGGCATGCGCATTCAACATAGTGCTGCTTGTTGCTGGCCCCTCGGCATTGTTGGGCCGGCGCTTGGCAACGACATAACAACAACCACCACCACAACCACCACCACCACAACAACGGGAGGGCTCTCCTGTAAGCCAGCCGCGTCTCTCCCTCCCGGGGGAGTGTGGTGGTGGGGGGTGGGGGGTGCGCGATGATTCGGGGTAAGCAGCGATGGCTTTGACCTTCGACTGTGACACCCGAATAATTGTTTCTGGGGAAGCTCTCGAGTCGAGCGAACCAAGTTTGGGGATAAACCCGAGCAGACATTCTCGCCATCTCCCACAGGCAAAGCCTGACTCACGCTCCGCTGCATGTACAGTGGGGGATGGGACAGCGCTGTGGTGAATGTTGTCGTACTCGAGTAGTATTATTATTAAGCCTGTTTACCCAGGAAAGCCTCAATGAGTCTCAAGACTCCTTTTCAGGAGGGTCCTGCCAAGTGTTCACGGTAGGGGGGCGGCGATGTTGCTGCTGCTGCTGTGTGTGGTCCTAATTGAGTGATTTGCAGGTTATTTTGCAGCATTGGAACGTTTGGCCCAGTACCGGTTACACTGAGAGAGTGCCTCTTAGCTATGGAGGGAAACCCAGAGGACGTCCACCGCACACGCCGGGTTCACGAACGCCCTTGCTGTACTGCCACCCCACATCCCAGCGGGTTGCGAGCTTCATGCATCTCTCGGTGACCCATTAACCCGTGTGCGACGTGGCCAGGCAATGATGACGAGTGATGTTCCACGCGTCGCTCCGACTGGCGGCCCTTCTCAGCCAGGAGTGAAAATTCCACATTCTTACTCCCGGCACCATACCCATCACGAAACAAACCTCACCAACGTCCCACAGAGTGGTACCAATTTTATTCACCCCAGAGAGAGACGGTGATCTGAACGAAACCGAGATGATGCACGGGGAGAGCGCATCGTTTGCAGGGCGAGTATCTTGTGCCGTAGCTGATTTGGGCGTGAGGCCCCGTAACCATCTGATCAATTGTACGTCAAAAAGAACCCTCCACCACCCGACACGCAGCCAAGCAGCCAAGCACGTGGAATGTCCACGCGGGGTAGGCGGGCTCTGGTCACACACGAGCCTTGCGTGAGCGAGACGCGGTGGCAAGGATCGCACTCAGCGCCGTCGCTGCCCCCCTGCGCCACGCGCGACCATTTCATGCGTTTGGTTGCGTCGGGTTGGTGGAAGGGCCCCACGACACAAACGTGGTCAGATGATTAGGCGCAATCAGCGCCATCGCCCACACACAGAGCGGAGTGAAACCCCGCAGGAGGCCCGGGCCCCGCGGCGTCGGGGGCCCTGAGAGGCGCCGCGAACCTCGCGGCTGCTGCCGCCGCCGCCGCTTTGATGCGAGCGGCGAGCAAAGTGGAGAGCGGCAAAAACACAACCCGGATACCGATTAAATAATTAATTAATGCTGCCGCTGCCACCCCCGCCACTTCTCCTCCATCCTCTCATCCCCACCCAACCAAAAGACAAAGACCCCCGCATAGCCTCGACAGACTCGTGGGGCAAGTGCTGTTAGCGAGTAGCACCTACGAAAAGGCAGGTACGGCACTCGAGAGGGCGGATGGCCACCCACAAGCCCGGCCGCCTTTGTCTCTTCAGTGGCGATGTTAACACACCACTACACCAGGTACTCATTTGAGGCTGAGTCGACCTAGTGGAGGCCCAGGACCGGTTCAGATAATCCTCACTGGTTTTGAACGTGAACGGGCATTGATTTCCGGGTTCGTAGCGCAGTACGCTAACCACTACCCTACCGCTCCCCACCCACCCACCCACTCACCCTCCCACCATGCAGAAAAAAGCCATATCTGGCTCGCCATCCTCGCTGCACTTGTGGGAACAATTTGAGGGAGGGAGGAGGTGGAAGAGAGGGAGGGATGAGGGGGAGGAGAGGGAGGAGGAGGAAGGGAGAGATTTCGTCAAATCCCTTTCATAAAATGCGAGCGCTGGAAGGGGTCTGCGCCGTCTGCCATCCAGTGCACTGGAGGCGAGGGTTGGTGGACCACGTAGAGATTTATTTAACGAATAATTCAGATTGACCAGATTACAGTATTTTCGTTTGTAAGAGGGACCTCCCTGAGTCACCACAATCATAAAAGCGAAAAGCAAAAAGATGAAAGTTGGACAAGAGCCGCTGAGTAAACCTCTTGGAAGGTTTCCCCCCCCGGGTTCTCGGGTTCCCGAACACGAATCCAGACACCTCCTTCCTACAGCGATTGTCCAAATATCCTAATGCAGGGCCCCCTCCTGTATACGGGGCACGAGTTAAAAGATTGAATTGCTATTATCATGATCATAATTACGCTATCATTACAATGATAGTAACAGTACAATGATAATAACAGTGAGACTCGGACTCACAAAGGGACCGATACACTCCAATAGAGGCCGAAAGGCTTGCTGAGACATGGACTTAATTTCGACCCTTAGATTTACTTGAGACCTGACTACATACATAGAGGCCTATAGAATCACAGGGATCCACAGATTTGCATAGAGACCCATAGACACGCACAGAGACCCACGGACTCACACAGAGACCCATAAACTCGCATAGAGGTCCATAGATTCACATAGAGACCCACATGGACAGCACTGCTGGGAGGGGGGTTGGGATGAGCTATCGGTCTTGGCGTGACTTTGCTCCATGCTCGCACTATGTTTAGAGCGAGGGCTCCCACAAATAGCGGAGGGGGGGGGGGAGATGCAGAGAGAGGGAGACTAGGGAGGTTGCGATTTGAACGTCGGCTGAATTCATGGAAATGAAAAATACAACACGTAATGCGCAGGAGGCCTTGCGGCTCCGACACGCCGAGCCGGGCCGCTACAGTGAGTCTATGATCTCATGGTAGTTATCAGTGACTTACATAGAGACCCACTGATTCACATAGAGACCCACAGCCTCACAAAGAAGGACATGTCAAAGTGATGTCTATGTACTGTACGCGAGATAAGAATACAACTGCATTCATGTCAGAAGTATTTTTATGGTGCGAGCTTCCAGGGCCGTCCTCTGAAAAGCGGCGGTGGTGTACTGTTAGCTTCAGGTTGATTGATCACTCGGCAAAGACGCCCTGCTTCGGCTTAGCAGACGTTTGGCGAAAGTGGTGTTCGCGAGCAGGAGCGCTCATGGAGGCTGGGTCGGTACACGAGGGCAGGGCCGGCCCGAGGCATAAGCGAACTAAGCGGCTGCTTGGGGCCCCCTGGCCACCTTCTAGCACAGATGAGTCTGCGTGGTGGGAGGGGGGCCCCCAAATCAAATTCTGCTTAGGGCCCCCAAGAGGCTCGGGCCGGCACTGCACGAGGGGGTGGGTGGCCAGCACTCATTCCCTTTTGTGTCCCTAGTGGCAATGCGTACACATCACACTACGTCCTCACATCACTCCTCATATACAAACACACGCACGCAGACACGCACACAGACGCACACGGTTGGCTACGTACGGTACGAAAGAAGTTCAACGCATAGGCATCCGTGGAACTCCTCAGCCCCGCGTGTTTTTCTCAAAGGCAGTGTCGCGCGGTCACCGCTCCGGGGGAGCACAAAACAAACGAGGACGCGTGGCAGCGTAGAGCGAGCGCTCGCTCCTCACAGCGCCAAGCGGCCTGGGCTTGCTCTGCAAGGAAGAGGTTTCCGAGCACGGGCAACGTGCGGACAGCACGCAGCAGCGACGAGACAGCCAGCGACGAGACAGCCGGCGACGAGACAGCCGGCGACGAGACAGCCGCGCTGTGGGCAGCATGTCCATCACCACGGCCCGTTCGGTCATCACTCACCATCATCATTACAATCTGAATTACCAAAATTAAAATTCAACGTCCATCATGACACGCATCAAGGTCTACACCTACCACATGGGGATGTCAGAAATCGCCATCACAATCGTTGTCATCATCACAATCGTTGTCATCATCACAATCGCTGTCATCATCACAATTGCAGTTGTCGTGGTGGTAGTGATCGTGGTGGTGGTCGTAGTGGTGGTTGTGGTGGTGGTGATCGTGGTGGTGGTGATCGTGGTGGTGGTCGTGATGGTGATCGTTTTCGTGGTAGTGTTGGCGGTGATCGTGTTGGTGGTGGTGGTCGTGGTGATTGTTGTGGTGATTGTGTTGGTGGTGGTGGTTGTGGTGATTGTTGTGGTGATTGTGTTGGTGGTGGTGGTCGTGGTGATTGTTGTGGTGATTGTGTTGGTGGTGATCGTGTTGGTGGTGATCGTGTTGGTGGTGGTCGTACCAGGTTGGCGTTGCTGCGGTTGGAGTCGTCCTCGGGGAAGGGCACATAGACGGCGAGGGCGAGGCAGTTGGCGAAGATGGTGAGGAGGATGAGGATGTCAAACGGTCTGCGAGGCCACGGGTCAAGGAGTCGTGACCATCGATCGGAGAAAGTTTAAAAATCTAAACCATCACAAGCGACCCGACCAACGCATCAACCAATTGAACCAAAATGGTCCAACTCCCACGTGACCGACATGAAGTGGCAAGGGAGTCATCCAGCAGTAGACTCATTTTGTAAACACAGTTGCTCCGCAACAAGAAGAGCCTTGGTTGGGTTCCAGACTCAGGTCCCTTTGTGCCGCCTGTGTATTCTCTCCTTGTTAGGCATGGGTTTTCTCCGGGTTCTGTTGTTTCCTCCCACAGCTAAAACAATGGAATTGGCATTGGCCAAACATCCCAATGCTGAGAGATGATGACCTGCAAATGGCTCAAGTGTATTGCACTTAGCGACGTCGCCTACTTGGTGAGGCCTTCCTCAAAACGAGTCTGGAGGCTTCCCTCGGTGATGGAGCGTGGCCATAATAATAATAATAGCGACGACGTCAAGAAGAGGCGTGCAGCGTAGCGACCGGCGCCCGGCCACCGTGAACTCTGCCCGCTGAGTTGAAGGGCGGTTCGCAGGCAGCAGCCGAAGGGTTAACGCACGCGGCACGACAGCTGTGCACCATCACAGCCCCGAGTCGCACGAACTTCGCCTTTCAAAGCGATTTAATCGCAGCGCACGGCTCTGCGGAAATAGCCAGGCCGATGTAATTGTGGTAATTAGCAGAGGCACGCGGAGCAGCAAAAAAACACGAGGGAGCTCAACTCGGCACGGGCACAGGGCCCGGGAAGGTCGGTGTCGTCCCTCGCTGCGGCCATCCGACCACCGCCACCGTGGTCAACCATAACCAACCTGGTCAACTGCCATCAATCGTCATCGCCATCCTTCACTCGCCGTTAACTACTGTGATCACGCACTACAAATCATCAACCAATAATCATCATCGTCATAATCATAATCATCATTTAATCACTATTATTATCCATTATTATAATAAATCAAAATAAGTTCGCATCATTCAACCACCACCATCATGATTATGAGCCACTATTTATCCACTGCTGGATGCAGGTTCTGCATCATCATTGTCATCATCAGTATCGTAAGCCATGTTGGTCAACTGCTAGATGAAAGCCTTGCCATCATTATGTAATTATCTATCCACTACTGGATGAAGGCTTCCCCCACGATCATAATCATCAGTAGTCACTGTCTTTCTTCATTACCTTCATTGGCGTCCACGTGTGTGTGTGTCATCCGCACGTCATCACCGGCAGCCCCAACAATTTCCGATCGTGACATCATCATCAGTGGCGCAATCGGGGATCGGTCGCAATCAATCACTGCCCCGGGCGCCGTCATTGTGCCGGGCACGCGGAAGTGGTGGCACAGAGACAATGACACAGAGACAATGACACGGAGACAATGACACAGAGACAATGACACAGAGACCATGACACAGACAATGACACGGAGACAATGACACGGAGACAATGACACGGAGACAATGACACGGAGACAATGACACAGAGACAATGGCACAGAGACGGTGGCACTGAGAGCTCGAGAGAGAGGTGGTAGCAGAGTCGCGTTCGCAAGAGGGCCCACCCTCAGGTGGGCGACCGAATGACAGGGAAGTCAAACAACCACAACGGCTCGTGACCCTTACCGCTGGTGACGAGCAACACGATCCGTGACCAAAACCAAGGCTCTTGACAACCAACACGAACACCACCACCTCCACCACACGTGATCACGACTCATCGCTATTACCAGTCATGATGAGCAACATTGGTGATCACAACCATGACCATCACCATCATATGTGATGTGACCACCACAACCACAACCCCAACTACCACCACCCCAAGTACCACCACCACAACAACTATCGCCACCAACCACCACAACAACTAGCGCCACCACCACAACAACTACCACCACAAACACCACCAAAACACCACCACAAACACCACCGAAAACCCCACCACAACCACCACAAACACAACCACAACCAGAGCCACCACAAACACAACCATAGACACCACCAATACCAACACCTGCCATTCTCCACTAAGTGATGCTGACGTCACCACGGCGCCTGTGCCAAGCCAGGTGCACTTTGAGGCCACGTGAAGTGTCGAAGGCTCGCTGCTGACAGGAGGTCACGGAACAGACCCAGCAGGTGCCATGGGTTGGCTGACTGAGATGACTGGTAGATGCATCAGCTGTACCCCCTACTGTGCAAACTTTCCGCCCGGCGCTCTGCTCGTTGGGAGCATCGCTCCTCTGCCCTCCGTTGTTGCTGGAGGACGGATTGCCTCCAACTGCCCAGTAGCAGCGTCCTTCAAGAGCCTCCTCCATAGAGGCCGATCTTGACACCTCTGGTACCAGTCATCGGCAAGTCTACTCAGCAGCCACATCCTCCTGTACCGCATCAGTCCATCTCTTCTCCAGCCCATGTCGTGCCCATTTAGCCCCCTCTATGCGGCCAAACAGAAGCTGCTTGGGCATGCGGTGGCTGGGATATGCAGCCTTGCCTGTCGGAGGAGCTCATTGAAGGGAATGTGTCCAGATCTTTTAAGGATTTGTGAGCTCCTCATAAATCGTGCCTGGTTAAACCCAGGATGGATCGTAGGCATGCCAGCCTGAATGTTTCTAACTGGCTCAGATGTCCCATTAGAGGGGTCCACGTTTCACAAGCATAGAGAAGGGAGGGCATGACTGTGGCCGAGAAGACCCGAAGCTTCATGAGGAGCGACAGACCAGGTAGCTTCCACACAGCATTGATGAAAATATAATGCCACCCGACTGATTCGGAGTGAGACCTCTGCTGTCAAACCGGAGGTGGTTATAAGCACACTGCCCAGGTATGGGAAACTCTCCACTCTCTCCACAACCGCTCCATCACCAATGGGGAGCTGAGGGGGTGGAATGTGTGGTGGCACAAAATACCCAGGCAGGTGCTTAGTTTTGGTTGGGCTGATGGTAAGACCCCCACCTCTTAGTGGCACACTCCATTTTCAGCAGCAGCGCTTCCAACTCCTCCTCTGAGTGAGCAACAATCACCAGATCATCGGCATACATAACATGATTGAGCAATAGGGAGCCATCCCTCGACCACACCTGGGCATCGATCAGCCTCCCATTGTATCCGTACCAGATGGAAATTGCACCGGTACAGCCATGGAAAATGTCTCAAACTACATGGCCAAAGATGATGTTAAATAATGTGGGAGCCAGAGGACATCCCTGTCGCACCCCAAGGTGAACAGGGAATGGCTCCGACTCCTGGCCACGTAGTATTGCCCGGTCCTGCCCACCATCATGAAGGCCCTTAATGATTGTGAGCAGAGGGTCAGGGACTCCGAAAGCACGAAGAACTGCCCACAGCCCTGGCCTGTTGATGGTATCATAGGCCTTGACCAGCTAAATAAAGCAGAGATGTAGGTATTGTTGGAATTCCCTACACCTCTGCTGTAGCAGATGGAGAATATGGCACCCTTGCAGGACCACCCTGGTCTGAAACCACATGGGGGCTCCCGCAAGCCTCTTCTCAGCAAGTGTCTCCTGAGCGTGCCTGGCAAGGTGATATTGAATAATCCTTGCCAGGACCTTTCCCAGCACAATGAGAAGAGAGATGCCCCTGTAGCTGTTACAGTCTGTAACAACTATAGGGGGGACCACCAGGATATCCTTCCAATCCTGTGGAACCGGTCCTGTGGTCCAGACAGTTGTGATAATGTAATTAATGTAGGCAGGCTGCACACAGATGCCACCCTCCCTCAGCACCTCCCTTGGGAGATCATTTCTGTCCAGCACTTCTTCCACAGATGGCACCTCAGCCAACCATTCAGAAGGGTGGCTACTTCTGCCACCACAAACACCACCACAACCACCACCACAACCACAAACACCACCACAAACACCACCACAAACACCACCACAACCACCACAAACACCACGTGTATAGACTACCATCACTACGCCTGGTAACCCAAAAAACCCTCACCGAGACACAGTGGGAGGCAATGTTGCAATCTGCGGAATTCAAATCTGCCTGTCGATGTCCAGCATTGGGAAACCATAAAACCCGAGGAAACCCACAAACTCCACAAAGATAATGTGCCAAAATCGGGATTCGAACCCAGAGCCTTCTCACTGTGAGGCACCAATGTTACCACTGCTCCACCCTGCCGCTCAGCGACCAATGCCAGCGATCGTGATTAAAGGACTAGACACACATTATAATAGACTTGGTCTCTGCCAATTGTTAAGGACTAAGTCCCATCAGGCCAACTAAAATACACTCACCCCCCACTCACCACAATGTGTTCAACCACCACACTACAGGTCACAACAACACACTCACCCCCCACTCACCACACTGCAGGTCACAGCAACACACTCACCCACTCTCCACACCGCAGGTCACAACAACACTCACTCACTCACCACACTGCAGGTCACAACAACACACTCACCCACTCTCCACACCGCAGGTCACAACAACACACTCACCCACTCTCCACACCGCAGGTCACAACAACACACTCACCCACTCACCACACTGCAGGTCACAACAACACTCACTCACTCACCACACTGCAGGTCACAACAACACACCCACCCACTCACCGCACTGCAGGTCACAACAACACACTCACCACACTGCAGGTCACAACAACACTCACCCACTCACCACACTGCAGGTCACAATAACACACACACCCGCTCGCCACACTGCAGGTCACAACAACACTCACTCACCACACTGCAGGTCACAACAACACTCACCCACTCACCACACTGCAGGTCACAACAACACTCACCCACTCACCACACTGCAGGTCACAACAACACTCACTCACCACACTGCAGGTCACAACAACACTCACCCACTCACCACACTGCAGGTCACAACAACACTCACCCACTCACCACCCTGCAGGTTACAACAACACACTCACCCACTCACCACACCGCAGCTCACAACAACACACTCACCCACTCACCACACCGCAGGTCACAACAGTTTCTGCTGATTGTGTGGCACTGCTCCACTTTGGGATTCCCTCCGATCGTCTATTTCCCCCCGCTTGTTCAATGTAAGGCTCACGTTAACTCGTATTTTGTTACAACTTTGACAGTGCTGTTTGTTGCTGGCCACTGGATGCCTTGGGCTTGTGCTCAGCAACTGTATTTAAATAACGAGAAATCCATATGCCTCTCTCTCTCTCTCATTCTCCCTGTGCCCGGCTCTCTCAATCGTTCATTACCGCAATCCATCTCCCTCCATCACTCTCCATCTCTCTCTCCATCTCTCTCCGTCTCTCACTGTGTCGCTCTCCGTCTCTCTCAGTCTCTCACTGTGTCTATCTCTGTATCTCTCTCCGTCTCTCTCCGTCTCTAACTGTGTCTATCTCTGGTCCCCCCTCTCCCCCCTCCCTCCTGGACCCCTGTGGACCCCCTCTAAATGGACCCCTCACTTTCACTCCCCTCTGCCAAGCACCCCCTGTCACTCGGACCGGCTCCCCGTCCATAGCGCCTCGTGATGTGCACGAGACGCTATGGAGTGTAGTGTATACATGTATAGTGTGTGTACATGTGTGTGTGTACATGTGTGTATGTATGTATGTACATGTGTGTGTGCATATGTATGTGTACATATGTATGTGTACATATGTGTGTGTACATGTGTGTGTACATGTGTATGTGTGTGTGTACATATGTATGTGTGTGTACATGTGTGTGTGTACATATGTATGTGTGTACATGTGCGTGTGTACATGTGTGTGTGTGTACATGTGTGTGTGTGTGTGTACATGTGTGTGTGTGTACATGTGTGTGTACATGTGTGTGTGTACATGAGTGTGTGTGTACATATGTGTGTGTGTACATATGAGTGTGTGTGTACATATGTGTGTGTGTACATATGATTGTGTGTGTGTACATATGAGTGTGTGTGTGTGTACATATGAGTGGATATGTATGTGGCCGGATCGAGGGGGCTAAACGGGCGCGGCATGGGCTAGAGAAGAGATGGAGTGATGTGGCACAGGAGGACGTGGAGCTGAGTGGACTTGTCGATGACTGGTACCAGCGGTGTCAAGATCGGCCTCTGTGGAGGAGGCTCGTGGAGGACGCTACTGGGCAGATGGAGGCAGTCGCCCTCCAACAACAACGGAGGGCAGAGGAGCGATGCTCACAACAACGAGCGGAGCGCCAGGTGGCTAAAGCACCGTAAGTTGGCACAGTAGGGGACACAGGTGGTGCATCAGTCACTCATCTCAGTCAGTCGACCTGTGGGACCTGGGTCTGCCCTTTAACCTCCTGCCAGCGGGCGTTCGACACTTCACGTGGCCTCAACGTGCACATAGCCTGGCACAAGCGTCGTGGGGACGTCACCGGCACTTAGTGGCGAATGGCGTTTATTGTATGTGTACATGAGCACGTGTACATATGAGTGTGTGTACATATGATTGTGTGTGTACATATAAGTGCATGTGTACATATTATTGCATGTGTACATTTAATTGTGTGTGTACATATGACCTTATGTATGTGTACATATGATTGCGTGTGTGTACATATGATTGTGTCTATATATGACTGTGTGTGTGTGTGTGTCACATCAACTAGTATTTGTTCCCGAGAGAATTACTTTAAGATACCACACACACCACTAAACCACACACTCATCCGAATCACTCACAGACATCAACCACACGAACAACAACCACAGAACGAGCATCTGCATACACTACCCAACCACCGAGCCAACAACACCAACACTTGGAGGCCACGTGAAGTGTCGACCGCTTACTGGCAGGAGGTCATCGAACAGACCCAGGTGTCATAGGTTGACTGAGTGAGATGACTGGGAGATGCACCAACTGTGCTCCCCATTGTGCCAACTTTCTGCGTTTTAGCCACCTGGCACTCCGCTCGTTGTTGTGATCGTCACTCATCTGCCTTCCATTGTTGCTGCAGGGCGACTGCCTCCAACTCCCCAGCAACGCCCTTTTCGAACATCCTCGACAGAGGCCAACCTTGCCACTGCTGGTACCAGTCATCGGCAAGTCCAATCGGCTCCACATCCTTCTGTACCACGTCATATGTAGGCTAGCCTGAATGTTTAAAACTGGTGCAGATGTTCCTTTAGAGGGCTCCACGTTTCGAAAGCATAGAGAAATGATGGTATGATTGTGGCCGAGAAGACCCGGAGCTTTGTACGGAGCGACAGGCCAGACAGCTTCCACACAGCGTTACACAGCTGATGAAAAGATAATGCCGCTCGACTGATTCGGAGTGAGACCTCGGCTGCCCAACCGGAGCTGGTCATAAGCACATTGCCCAAGTACGGAAACTTCTCCACTCTCTCCACAACTGCCCCATCACTCATGGGGACCTGAGGGAGGGGGCATTTGGTGACCTAAACTTAAATGGGTGTTTGCACCGTGTCGCTACTGGTATAAATTAGTACCGAGTGGATGGGTTACCAGCCCCTTGCACACCCCGATCAACAACCCAACCAATACAACACACACACAGCACAATAGACACCCACACACACAAAGACAAAGTTCCCCCATATAGCCGGAACAGGCTGTACGAGAAGTGCCGTTAGCGAACACCTATGAAGGCCGGCACGGCACAAGAGGAGGTGGGTGGCCAGCACCTCGCCCGGCCGCCTTTGTCTCCTAGTTTTGATGTTTACACACCCCACCAAGTTCTCATTTGAGGCTGAGTCGACCTAGGAAAGGCATAGGACCGGTTCAGATAATTATCGTTACTGGTGTTGGCCGTGAGCGGGAATAAAAGTCAGGTCGCTGGATTCGTAGCGCGGATCGCTAACCACTACACTACCGCTCCCCCACACACACAGCACGGCACAACCCCCACACACACGGAACAACCCCCACACACACAGCACAACCCCCCCTCACACAAAACCCACACACACGGAACAACTCCCACACACACGGCACACCCCCCACACACACGGAACAACCCCCACACACACGGCACACCCCCCACACACACACGGCACAACCCCCCCCACACAACACCCACACACACGGCACACCCCCCACACACACGGCACACCCCCCACACATGGAACAACCCCCACACACACAGCACAACCCCCACACACACAGCACAACCCCCACACACACACACGGCACACCCCCCACACACACAGCACAACCCCCACACACACACGGCACACCCCCACACACACACGGCACACCCCCCACACACACAGCACAACCCCCCCACACACGGCACACCCCCACACACACACGGCACAACCCCCCCCACACACCCCCCACACACACGGAACAACCCCCACACACACGGCACACCCCCCACACATGGAACAACCCCCACACACACACGGCACACCCCCACACACACAGCACAACCCCCACACACACGGAACAACCCCCACACACACAGCACAACACCCCCACACACAGCACAACACCCCCACACAACACCCACACACACACAGCACAACCCCCAAACACAGCACACAGAACAACCCCCACACACACGGAACACCCCCCACACACGGAACAACCCCCACACACACGGAACAACCCCCCCACACACACACAGCACACACACAACACACACACACACAGCACAACCCCCACACACACACAGCACACACACAACACACACACAGCACAACCCCCACACACACGGAACAACCCCCCCACACACACACACAGCACACACACAGCACACACACACACAGCACAACCCCCACACACACGGAACAACCCCCCCCCACACACACACACACAGCACACACACAGCACACACAGCACAACCCCCACACACACGGAACAACCCCCACACACACACACAGCACACACACACAGCACAACCCCCACACACACACACAGCACAACCCCCACATACACGGAACAACCCCCACACACGGCACACCCCCCACACACGGCAATGGATTCCCCCCCGTGGGCATCATGTAACCCAGCACAGCAACACTCCCCATATCACAGAGCACACTGCATACCACGCGTCACCACAACACAAGGTCTTACATAATACCCACACATCACCACACATCTACACAACGCACGATCTAGCATCATACCGCACATCACTATCATAGCAGATGCCAACGCGTCACCACCACACAGGGCCCACACATCACCACCATCTACATCAACACATCACACCACCACAACGAAGCACGGCACCACACGTGACATCACACTCCACATCGCACCACTACAATCCACAACCCCAAACATCACAGCACCCATCACACGCAATATCCCAGGCGGACAGGGCAAGCATGCGTCACTCCACATCACATCACCCGTAACCACCATCCATCACACGACCACCCCGCACAGCGCCCACAACAACACACGGCGCAGCAGCACCACAGCAGCACGTCACCACTCCACTCGATCGCAGTCGACATCACCACTGCACGAGCCCCCTGCACACAGCAGCACTCAGGGCACACATCCCCCTCCCGCCTCAATGAACGAAGCGCCGCTTGCACGACGACGACGACGGCACGAGATTGCACGGATGCACCGCCCGTAACACGCAGCGCGCGGCATCGCATCGTCCGCGACACGACCCTTCTTCACCGGCGCGCTGCCGCGTGCGGGCACGGAACGAGGATACTTCCACTCCACGATGCCGATGCAGGCTCTGCGCAGCGGGTTCTGCAGCGAGAGGCAGAGCAGAGCCCTCGCGGGCCGCACGGCGCCCGTAGACCCGCACTGCTTCTTCCCCTTGGCGTATTGGTGGCGCTTCCTCTGCGCCCCGAGCCCCCCCGCCGCCGGGGCCCCGGCGGCCGCGGCGACCCCGACGACGGCCGCGCCGACCCGCGGCGTCCCGGGTGGAGCGCGCGGCCCCGCGGACGTCGCCGGCAGCGTCGCGGCGGTGACGGCGCCCGCCCCGTGCGCTCCGTGCGCTCCGGCGCCGAGTGCGCGTCCGCCTCCGCCTCCGTGCTGCGCGCCCGTGCCCGGTATCGAGCTCATTGCCTGGGCGAGGCGGGCAGCTTGGATGGCCGCCTCCCACGACAGTGCCCCGGCGCGTGGCGGGGGGGGCCCGACCGGCACGGACGAGGAGGAGGAGGCGGGGGCCGGGGAGGCGCGCTCGCTGGCATAGCTCGGCCCGCCTGGTGGAGGAAGACGGAGGCAGAGGAGGGTGAGAGTGGTGGTGGTGGTGAGGATGGTGGTGGTGATGGGTGATGATGTTGGGTGATGTTGGTTGATCGGTGGGGGGTGGGAGCGTGGATTTGGCTGAGAGCGCGGAGCGAGGAGGTTGGGGACAGAGGCGCCGCCTCGAATCACAAACGCTGCCGCGCACAGCGTCCGCTTTGCAGACGAGTGCGATGACGATGGTGGTGGTGACGATGATTGTGGTGGTGGTGATGACGATGGTGGTGGTGGTGATGACGATGGTGGTGGTGATGACGATGGTGGTGGTGATGACGATGGAGGTGGTGATGATGATGATGGAGGTGGTGATGACGATGGTGGTGGTGGTGACGATGGTGGTGGTGGTGATGATGATAACGGTGGTCGCGGTGGCGCTCCTGTTAGTAACGTTGCGAGCCCCTCTGCTGTTCGCACCGAATGCGGCAGCAGCGGCAGCGGCGGCGAGAAGAGAGCGGGGGCGCTCCTCCCGTGGCAGGGGCGAGCTAAGATCGCCGACCGGGCGGTAACCGCCTGGTAGCAGCACCCCGGCGAAGCGGTTACAGCAATGCCCAGGGCAATCGAGAGAGGGGAAGGCATCAGTCATTGAGGTCGTGGCTCACTCGTCCGCTGTGCTGGGTGTCAGCTGGGTCATGTGTCAGATGGTTCAATATCGCACTGGGCTCGGCTATGTAGACGCCGCCAAGTTAGGTTCTATCTCCGGGCGCGGCAGGTGGAATATCCGGGCAAGTTTAAATCAGAGCACATTCACTGATAAGACTCCATTGGAAGACGATGACTGATTTCTAACTCTCTAAACTAGAAGTTGATTCTGAAAACGGTGACCTCCTCAGTACCCCCCCCCTTCTCTCAACGACCCCCCCACCCCCTCAATCTCCCTCTCAATCCGCCTTGGCGCTTGGCTAAGAGGCGACGAGTGCATGACCCAGCGTTATAGGCACGCGGCTGTGAGATGGCCAGGGGGTTGCAGCAGCAGCAACAGGTTCAGTCCACAGACGAGTCGGTGAACTGGATCTGTCACTGGGATGAGTCGATCTGTGCAGAGTTGTGAGTGTTGCGTTTCTCTCCGGTTCTCCCAGACCAAGCCAAACGCTCGAGATTTAAACTCAACACAACCGTCACACCTCCGTGACGTTTCGGGCATTGACCCTTCTTCATAGCACACAGATAATGCGAGTCTGTGTTTAGTTCCTGTTATTTTTGTGCTGACGCATCGCTCAACATTCAGAGTGATTTACGACTCAAATGAATATCGAGGCATCGTTGCTCATCGCCTGCTTACAGCTCTGAGCCAGAGGTGGAAATTCCACATTCCTATGGACGAGAGGAGGGGCGAGTCTCTCCATAGGCCAACCACTGTCGACGCTGCGTCGTCACAAATAATCTGTCGTAAATTAAACTGGAACTCATGTCCAAACATCTCAGTGTAGCAGAACCCTCCTGAATGAAAGTCTTGAGACTCGGTGATGGCTCTCCTGAATACATTAATATATCCTGCATCCTTCTCGCCCCGACTGTTCACAAATTAATTCGCCACTAAATGGACTGGGGTAAGCTCGCACGTGAATGCTAGCCGCAGCCTTGCAGGTATTATAGAGGATATGATGTCTGATGTCGGTGCTATGGGATGTATTAATATTCTCCCGCTTGTTTACCCAGCAAAGCCTCATTGGGTCCTGTCAGGTTTTCGCAGAACGGAGCGACGCTGCTGCGTGCAACCCCAAGTGAGTGATTTGTTGTACGGTTTCAGCATTGAGCTGTTTGGCCAAAGCCAGTTCCACTGTGTGTGTGGGTTTAGCTATTTGATGAGAGGCATGCAGAGCAGGGGACGAGCATGCAAACTCCACACAGAGAGGCGCCCGAGTCAGGGAATCGAACCCAGGTTGCTTTGGTCGCGAGGCCCTGCGCCACCGTCCCGCCCCACGTGACCCGTGATGGGGGTTCGTGTGACGACGCGGCCCTCGCAGTCCGCGAGGGCCCCGCGCGAGTTCCGCGGCTCTGAGAGAGGAGGAGCAGCGGCTCGTGACGCTGCTGATGACGGTGACGATGCTGATGATGATGATGATAGTGGCGATGATGCTTGTGGGGATGATTCTTGTGGTGATGATGCTGCTGCTAATGATGATGGTGATGCTGCTGCTGCTGCTGCTGATGACGATGGTGGTAATGCTGCTGATGATGATGGTGGTAATGCTGCTGATGATGCGCCTGCTGATGATGATTCTGCTGCTGAGGATGACATTGATGAATGCAATTGCTATGCTTGCTGTCAATGTTGCTGCTGCTGATGCCATTGATACTTCGCAATCGTTGGCAATAGTGTACTAGCACTAATAACAACAAAAATAAACACATTCGTCACTGCCCTAGTTATGCGCTCTGCAGAAGGGCTATTGCTCGAAACGTCGCCAATAGTTTATTTTTAGGACAGTGTTACTGAGTAATATGTAGTTTGCTGTTGCTAGTACTGCGACTGTTGCTGCTGCTATTGATGACGGTGTTGCTGGCTGCTGTTGCTACGGCTTTCTGCTCATGCTGTTACTGCTCATAATGATGATTATGACGCTGTTATTCCTACTATTTTTATTATCTTATAATGATGATTATGACGCTCTTACTCCTACTATTTTTATTATTAGCCTAACATGATGCTGCTCCTACTGGTACTGCGCTTGCTGATATTGCTGCAACTGCTACAATGCGCTTACTGCTGATGCTATTATTAGCATCCTGATGCGTCTGCTACCGATAATCACCATGCTGCTGCTGCACCTGCTACTATCGCTTCTGCTATTGATTATCTTGTTGCAGTTACACTTGCTGCTACTATGAGACTGCTGTTGCTCATTCTACCATTGCCGCTGCTGTGACAACTGCAATTGGGACTGCTGCTGCAGCTGCTGCTGCTGCAACTGCTGCAATGCCAGGGGATGAATGGGAAGGCAATTTTCGCTCCACGCCACTCTGCCCATCCTACTCCCGCCTCTAACATCAGAGTCTCTACGACTCCACGTGAGTCCCGTCGAGTCGCCTCGACACGACGCGCATACTAATCACCCAGACCGGGCGCCCTACACCGTGTGGCGAATGCGCCGAATTACGACTCATTAGCGCACGGGGGCGTGATGCGATTATGAAGATGGTAATGGTGATGGTGATTATGTATGCAGCAGTGGGTGGCTCATGATGACGGTAATGTTGGTGGTGATGATGATGATAATGTTGGTGATGATGGTAATGTTGGTGATGATGATGATGATGGTGGTAATGTTGGTGGTGATGATGATGTACGATGATGAAGTTACTGTTGGCTATGCTGCTGTATGTGGTGGTGGTGGTGGAGTGCCCTGCCGTATCGGCCTTCATAGGTGCTCGCTAACAGCACTTGCCCCAACAGTCTGTTGATGCTGTATGGGGAATCTTTGGATGATGCGGTTGCTACTCCTGATGATCATCGCGACCACGGTGCGAGTGCTGCTGCTGCCAATGTCCTCGAGTCTTTCTATCTCCCACCGCCCATCTCCAATCTGCCACCTTCCCGTCCACATCTCAATCTTACAACCAACCCGCACCTCCATCTCGCATCTCACCCCACCCCTTCTCCCGCCCATCACCGCCGCCGCCGCCGACGACGCCACCTGGCACGTACCTTGGCACGGCTCGGCAGGTAGTAGCATGGCGGACAGGACGCGCGCCGCCTCGCCGCCGGGTTGCCCTGCGGCTCCTAGTGGCCGTGCAGGCGCGTCTCAAGGCGACGGGACGCGCGGCATCCTCCTCCTCCCATGTCGCCTCGACTGCTGCGCTCCGGGTCCGGCTCTCCTTGCGCGCTCTCTCCGAATGTCTCCGTCCCTCGCTCTCTTCCGAGCGCTCTCGTCCCAAAGACTCGCAGGAGTCGCCGCTGCTGCCTCTCTCGCAATCTCCCTCGCTCACTCGACCCCTCCTCCTTCGTCTCCGTGTCTCTCCCTCTCTCTCGCTAAGAGCGCTCTCTTCTCAGATCCTCAGTCGCCGCTCTCTCGGCTCCTCATTGGGCTCTCTATGTCTGTATGTATGCGTGTGTGCGCGTCTCACTCTCACTATTACTCCCTCCCTCTCTCTGTCTCTCGCTCGGCCCCTTCGTGTGTCTCGCTCTCTCTTTCGCAGTTGCCGATGGTCGAGTGAAAGATCCGGAGCGGAGGAGCAGCTGAGTGCAGCCGCAATGTTCTCTATGGCGACGCGAGGGAGGCGCGACGACGACGACGAGGAGGAGGAGGCGAGGGAGGGGACACGGGGAGGGCGAGGAGGAGGTAGGAGGAGAATGGGGCAGGATGAGAAGGCGGAGGCGCGGGAGGGAGGGATGAAAGGAGGAGGTGCGAGGAAGCGAGGGGAGGTGCAGGAGGCTTCGGGATGAAAAGCGGGAGAGGAGGAGGAGGAGTGGAAGGGAGCGCGAAGCCGCGAGGAAGAAGCCGCGTGGGAGAGGCGCATAGCCAGGATCGTGTTGAGTGTGGAAGTGGATTTCTGTGATGTGTGAATGTGTCTGTGCTCGTCTTTTGTTGCACGTGTCTTTATGCGTGTCTATGGTTATGTGTTTGTGTGAGACTGCCTACATGTGTGCGTCTACGTGCGTGTGTCTTTGCGCATCTCCGTGTCTGTGTGAATCCACGTGTCTGTGTGAATCCGCGTGTCTGTGTGAATCCGCGTGTCTGTCTGTGTAGCTGTGAAGTTGTCATCTCGCGAGCGAATTGTGCCGCCCAGCGGCCGCGCTGGCCACCTGCAGGCTCTGGTGGCCGCGTCCTCCGGCAACTCTCCCGAGCCCCACTCAGTCACCCAGCAACCCGCCCCCGCACCCCACAGCCCCCCCCCCCCTCTTAGTCGCTTGGCAACCCACATCAGCATCCTCCTCCCTGATCTTACACTCAAGCGCACGCGGCCAATCAGCGCCTCCTCCAGAGGGAAGGAGGAGAAAGCGTGAGGATTGCGGGCGCGGGGGGGGCAGTATCTCGCACACCACGGACTCAAGACACGCAAGTCTGCCTTGATGGGTCTCTATGTGTCCCGTAGAAATGTATCTACTCACGCACCTAAAAGCTCAAAGACAAAGATCTCCTGTATAGCTTTAACTGACTTGGGGCAAGTGTTGTTAGCGAGCACCTGTGAAGGCCAACACGGCACCCAAGAGGGTGGGCGGCCAGCACCACGCCTGGCCGCCTTTGTGGCAATGCTTACACATCGCATCAGGCACACATTGTAGGCTGAGTCGACCAAGAGGAGGTCCAGATCATGTTCACTTGGTGTGGACCGTGAGCACGAATCGAACTTGGGTCGCCGGGTTCGCCACCGCTCCCCACGCATGGACTCACGGACTCACCCATGTGTTAATGTGTCCGTGTTAATGTGTCTGTGTTAATGTGTCTGTGTTAATGTGCCTGTGTTAATGTGCCCGTGTTAATGTGTCTGTTAATGTGTCTGTGTTAATGTGCCCGTGTTAATGTGTCTGTTAATGTGTCTGCGTTAATGTGCCCGTGTTAATGTGTCTGTGTTAATGTGCCCGTGTTAATGTGTCTGTGTTAATGTGCCCGTGTTAATGTGCCTGTGTTAATGTGTTTCTGTTAATGTGTCTCTGTTAATGTGCCCGTGTTAATGTGCCTGTGTTAATGTGTCTGTTAATGCGTCTGTGTTAATGTGTCTGTGTTAATGTGTCTGTGTTAATGTGTCTGTGTTAATGTGCCTCTGTTAATGTGTCTCTGTTAATGTGTCTGTGTTAATGTGCCCGTGTTAATGTGTCTGTGTTAATGTGCCTCTGTTAATGTGTCTCTGTTAATGTGTCTGTGTTAATGTGTCTGTGGTAATGTGTCTCTGTTAATGTGTCTGTGTTAATGTGTCTCTGTTAATGTGTCTGTGTTAATGTGCCTGTGTTAATGTGTCTGTGTTAATGTGTCTCTGTTAATGTGTCTGTGTTAATGTGCCCGTGTTAATGTGTCTGTGTTAATGTGCCCGTGTTAATGTGTCTGTGTTAATGTGTCTGTGTTAATGTGTCTGTGTTAATGTGCCCGTGTTAATGTGTCTGTGTTAATGTGCCTGTGTTAATGTGCCCGTGTTAATGTGTCTCTGTTAATGTGCCTGTGTTAATGTGTCTGTTAATGTGCCTGTGTTAATGTGTCTGTGTTAATGTGCCCGTGTTAATGTGCCTGTGTTAATGCGTCTGTGTTAATGTGCCTGTGTTAATGTGCCTGTGTTAATGTGTCTGTGTTAATGTGCCTGTGTTAATGCGTCTGTGTTAATGTGTCTGTGTTAATGTGCCTGTGTTAATGCGTCTGTGTTAATGTGCCTGTGTTAATGTGCCTGTGTTAATGTGTCTGTGTTAATGTGCCCGTGTTAATGCGTCTGTGTTAATGTGTCTGTGTTAATGTGCCTGTGTTAATGCGTCTGTGTTAATGTGCCTGTGTTAATGTGCCTGTGTTAATGTGTCTGTGTTAATGTGCCTGTGTTAATGTGTCTGTGTTAATGTGCCTGTGTTAATGTGCCCGTGTTAATGTGCCTGTGTTAATGTGTCTGTGTTAATGTGCCTGTGTTAATGCGTCTGTGTTAATGCGTCTGTGTTAATGTGCACCGCATGCCTAAACAGCTTTTGTTCGGCCGGATCGAGGGGGCTAAACGGGCGCGGCACGGGCTAGAGGAGAGATGGAGTGATGTGGCACAGGAGGACGTGGAGCTGAGTGGACTTGCTGATGACTGGTACCAGCGGTGTCAAGATCGGCCTCTGTGGAGGAGGCTCGTGAAGGACGCTACTGGGCAGTTGGAGGCAGCCGCCCTCCAACAACAACGGAGGGCGGAGGAGCGACGCTCACAACAACGAGCGGCGGCCGGGTGGCTAAAGCACAGCAAGTTGTTACAGTAGGGGGCACAGGTGGTGCATCAGCCAGTCATCTCGGTCATCTCAGTCAGTCGACCCGTGGCACCTGGGTCTGCCCCGTGACCTGCCAGCGGGCGTTCGACACTTCACGTGGCCTCAAGGTGCACTTGGCCTGGCACAACAGTCGTGGTGACGTCATCGCCACTTAGTGGCGAATGGCGGTTGTTGTGTGTATGTGTTTGTGTGTTTCATAGAGCGGTAGTGTAGCGGTAAGCGTGCTGCGCTCGATTCCCGCTCACGGCACAACACCGGCGACGATTATCTAAACCGTTCCTGGGCCTCCCCGAAGCAGACTCGGCCTCGAATGAGTACCCGGTGCGGTGCGTACAAATATCACTACTAGGCCAGCCACCCCGTCGTGTGCCGTGCTCGCTAAGAACACTTGCCCCAACAGTCTCTTAACGCTATACGGGGGATCTTTCTATTTTTTTGTGTCATCTGTCAAATGTATTTAAGGGGGATCTTTGTCTTTGTAGTCTGAGTGTATGTGTGTGAGCGGGTGATTGATAGGTGCTCGCTAACAGCACTTGTTCCAACAGTCTGTTCAAAGGCTATGCGGGTGATCTTTGAGTTGATGAGGGTGCGTGGGAAGGTTTTGTGTAGTGATTGTGATGGTAGTTGTGTATGTGTGTGGCCGGCTTCGCCAGGCCGCGATGGGCTCGCTCTGGCGGCTGGGGGTCTCGTTCCGTAGAAAACAAACGATGGGGGGAATTGCTCGATTGGCAGACGGCGATAGGCGGAGCGCCCCCTCCACAGCCGCCTGATGACGTTTCAAAAGCAGAAATCGCATCCTGGCAACAATACGACTTGCGAAACAAACACACACACACACACAGCACGGGGCACGAGCGATAATGAAAGTGGGCGGTGGTCAAGTGTGGTGGTGGTGAAGTATGGTGGTGGTGGTGGTCACGTGGGTGGTGGTGAAGTATGGTAGTGGTGGTCACGTGGGTGGTGGTGAAGTATGGTGGTGGTGGTCACGTGTGTGGTGGTGGTGGTGGCCACGTGGGTGGTGGTGAAGTATGGTGGTCACGTGGGCGGTGGTGAAGTGTGGTGCAGGGGCGGGGATGGGGTGGGGGTGAGTGAATGCAACGAGATCCCCCCCCCCTCTCTCAGTCCACCCTGGATTTCTGATTTGCTCACGAACTCAAACACGTCTGGTTAGAACCATGCCCGGCCGCCTTTGTCTCCCCAGTTGCCGATGTATCCACACAGCCACATATATACACTCAGATACGAAACGACAGCCTCCATTTCCCACTAAGTGACGGTGACACGCTTGCACCAGGCTAGGTGCAAGCGTGTCACGGAGACACGGAGACACGGGGACACAGAGACACGGGGACACAGAGACACGGGGACACAGAGACACGGGGACACAGAGACACGGGGACACAGAGACACGGGGACACAGTCCCGCGTCTCCTCTGGGAGCCACCGCGCCCGATTCGAGGATGCGCATCTCGGGATGTAACCATGGCAACTGCTGGGTATCCATCCTCCTCCCCCTTGTACCCCGCCACCCGCTGCTGCACACGCCCACGTGTTTACACGCCCACGTGTTTGTACGGGGAGATACAAAGGCGGCTCGCCGCGAGTGGTCCTGGCCACGCCATGTCAAACTGCTCGTGCGCCATTCCGGCCTTAATGGGCACTCGCAAACAGAACGTTCCTGTCGGCTCTGGAAGGTTGAATATGCGAGGGGTTTGTCTTTGGGTTCGTGAGCGTGTGGGCGGTGGGTGGAGTCGTGGCACAGTGGTTAGCGCAACTGCGTGGCGACCCGAGTTCCATTCCCGGCCACGACCAACATCAGTGGCAAGTGATATCCGACCCGATCCTGTGCGCAGCCCCCTCAACCAATTTGAAATTACCGTCTTGGTGAAGTATGGTCAAGAAACCCCATTACCGGTATTGATTCATGTTTGTGCAGTATTTTCACTCTGGTTGTTCTGCGTGTGTAGGCCATGGTTATATTGGGTTGTCTTTGCTCGTATTTCTACAGGAGGTGCCTAATGAGAGTCTATCCTGGTCTCTTGAATGATCACCTGGTTACACAAAATGAACTAAACTGCCAGCCTGGGAAGAAAGCCTTCGTCCAGCAGTGGATTGACCAATGGCATGGCTGTGAATATAGAAGTGTGATCTTTGTCCTGGTACACCTAGAATAATCACACACACTCACACACTCGCCTGACGCTGCGACAGGCAGAGCAAGCACTGCCTGTGCTGCTCCGGGAGGCCGCAGAGCCAATCGCGAAGAAGCTTTACCGAGTGCTGTTCGTGTGGCCTATCTTGTTCTACAAACACGACAACTTATGATGTTACCAGGTAGTGCCTACTGAGCTATAGAGCTCTTTTTCAGAAGTGGCCTGGCCACAAATGATAGCTCAAAGAAGTGGCTTATCATGTGGAATGTATCGCAGCCAAATCCTGTAAACGCATGTTTATAAATGGGGAGGGAAAAACCGAAGGACCCGGAGAAAAATGCATGGGACCACGGGTGGAGAGACACGCAAACTCGAAATATCGAGCAGGCGTCAGGGTCGGGATCGAACCGACGGCCCTCCTGCTTGCCAGGCGAGGTAGTTAACATCTCCTCGCCACCGTGGCTGCCCACAGGCACGTGAGTAACAGCACGTTAGAAACAGCACGTGAGTGACAGCACGTGAGTAACAGCACGTGAGTATAACAGCACGTGAGTATAACAGCACGTGAGTATAACAGCACGTGAGTATAACAGCACGTGAGTAACAGCACGTGAGTAACAGCACGTGAGTATAACAGCACGTGAGTAACAGCACGTGAGTATAACAGCACGTGAGAAACAGCACGTAACAGCACGTGTGTAACAGCACGTGAGTATAACAGCACGTGAGAAACAGCACGTGAGTAACAGCACGTGAGTAACAGCACGTGAGTAACAGCACGTGAGTGTAACAGCACGTGAGTGTAACAGCACGTGAGTAACAGCACGTGAGTAACAGCACGTGAGTAACAGCACGTGAGTAACAGCACGTGAGTAACAGCACGTGAGTGTAACAGCACGTGAGTGTAACAGCACGTGAGTAACAGCACGTGAGTATAACAGCACGTGAGTAACAGCACGTGAGTGTAACAGCACGTGAGTGTAACAGCACGTGAGTGTAACAGCACGTGAGTAACAGCACGTGAGTAACAGCACGTGAGTATAACAGCACGTGAGTAACAGCACGTGTGTAACAGCACGTGAGTAACAGCACGTGAGTAACAGCACGTGAGTATAACAGCACGTGAGTAACAGCACGTGAGTGTAACAGCACGTGAGTAACAGCACGTGAGTAACAGCACGTGAGTAACAGCACGTGAGTAACAGCACGTGAGTGTAACAGCACGTGAGTGTAACAGCACGTGAGTATAACAGCACGTGAGTAACAGCACGTGAGTATAACAGCACGTGAGTATAACAGCACGTGAGTGTAACAGCACGTGAGTGTAACAGCACGTGAGTGTAACAGCACGTGAGTAACAGCACGTGAGTAACAGCACGTGAGTATAACAGCACGTGAGTAACAGCACGTGTGTAACAGCACGTGAGTAACAGCACGTGAGTAACAGCACGTGAGTATAACAGCACGTGAGTAACAGCACGTGTGTAACAGCACGTGAGTATAACAGCACGTGAGTAACAGCACGTGAGTATAACAGCACGTGAGTAACAGCACGTGAGTATAACAGCACGTGAGTAACAGCACGTGAGTAACAGCACGTGAGTAACAGCACGTGAGTATAACAGCACGTGAGTAACAGCACGTGTGTAACAGCACGTGAGTAACAGCACGTGAGTGTAACAGCACGTGAGTAACAGCACGTGAGTAACAGCACGTGAGTAACAGCACGTGTGTAACAGCACGTGAGTAACAGCACGTGAGTAACAGCACGTGAGTAACAGCACGTGTGTAACAGCACGTGAGTAACAGCACGTGAGTATAACAGCACGTGAGTAACAGCACGTGTGTAACAGCACGTGAGTAACAGCACGTGAGTAACAGCACGTGAGTAACAGCACGTGTGTAACAGCACGTGTGTAACAGCACGTGAGTAACAGCACGTGAGTAACAGCACGTGAGTAACAGCACGTGTGTAACAGCACGTGAGTAACAGCACGTGAGTAACAGCACGTGTGTAACAGCACGTGAGTAACAGCACGTGAGTATAACAGCACGTGTGTAACAGCACGTGAGTAACAGCACGTGTGTAACAGCACGTGTGTAACAGCACGTGAGTAACAGCACGTGAGTATAACAGCACGTGAGTAACAGCACGTGAGTAACAGCACGTGAGTATAACAGCACGTGAGTAACAGCACGTGAGTAACAGCACGTGAGTAACAGCACGTGAGTATAACAGCACGTGAGTAACAGCACGTGAGTAACAGCACGTGAGTAACAGCACGTGAGTATAACAGCACGTGAGTAACAGCACGTGAGTGTAACAGCACGTGTGTAACAGCACGTGTGTAACAGCACGTGAGTAACAGCACGTGAGTATAACAGCACGTGAGTAACAGCACGTGAGTAACAGCACGTGAGTAACAGCACGTGAGTAACAGCACGTGAGTAACAGCACGTGAGTAACAGCACGTGAGTAACAGCACGTGAGTAACAGCACGTGTGTAACAGCACGTGAGTAACAGCACGTGAGTAACAGCACGTGTGTAACAGCACGTGAGTAACAGCACGTGAGTATAACAGCACGTGAGTATAACAGCACGTGAGAAACAGCACGTGAGTAACAGCACGTGTGTAACTGCACGTGAGTAACAGCACGTGAGTAACAGCACGTGAGTAACAGCACGTGAGTAACAGCACGTGAGTAACAGCACGTGAGTATAACAGCACGTGAGTATAACAGCACGTGAGAAACAGCACGTGAGAAACAGCACGTGAGTAACAGCACGTGTGTAACAGCACGTGTGTAACAGCACGTGAGTAACAGCACGTGAGTATAACAGCACGTGAGTATAACAGCACGTGAGTATAACAGCACGTGAGAAACAGCACGTGAGTAACAGCACGTGTGTAACAGCACGTGTGTAACAGCACGTGTGTAACAGCACGTGAGTATAACAGCACGTGAGTATAACAGCACGTGAGTATAACAGCACGTGAGAAACAGCACGTGTGTAACAGCACGTGAGTATAACAGCACGTGAGTAACAGCACGTGAGTATAACAGCACGTGAGTATAACAGCACGTGAGTAACAGCACGTGTGTAACAGCACGTGAGTATAACAGCACGTGAGTATAACAGCACGTGAGTATAACAGCACGTGAGTAACAGCACGTGAGTATAACAGCACGTGAGTATAACAGCACGTGAGTATAACAGCACGTGAGTATAACAGCACGTGAGTAACAGCACGTGAGTAACAGCACGTGAGTAACAGCACGTGAGTATAACAGCACGTGAGTATAACAGCACGTGAGTATAACAGCACGTGAGTAACAGCACGTGTGTAACAGCACGTGTGTAACAGCACGTGAGTATAACAGCACGTGAGTATAACAGCACGTGAGTATAACAGCACGTGAGTAACAGCACGTGAGTATAACAGCACGTGAGTAACAGCACGTGAGTATAACAGCACGTGAGTATAACAGCACGTGAGTATAACAGCACGTGAGTAACAGCACGTGTGTAACAGCACGTGTGTAACAGCACGTGAGTAACAGCACGTGAGTAACAGCACGTGAGTATAACAGCACGTGAGTAACAGCACGTGAGTATAACAGCACGTGAGAAACAGCACGTAACAGCACGTGTGTAACAGCACGTGAGTATAACAGCACGTGAGAAACAGCACGTGAGTAACAGCACGTGAGTAACAGCACGTGAGTAACAGCACGTGAGTGTAACAGCACGTGAGTGTAACAGCACGTGAGTAACAGCACGTGAGTAACAGCACGTGAGTGTAACAGCACGTGAGTGTAACAGCACGTGAGTGTAACAGCACGTGAGTGTAACAGCACGTGAGTAACAGCACGTGAGTAACAGCACGTGAGTGTAACAGCACGTGAGTGTAACAGCACGTGAGTAACAGCACGTGAGTAACAGCACGTGTGTAACAGCACGTGAGTGTAACAGCACGTGAGTATAACAGCACGTGAGTAACAGCACGTGAGTGTAACAGCACGTGAGTGTAACAGCACGTGAGTGTAACAGCACGTGAGTAACAGCACGTGAGTAACAGCACGTGAGTGTAACAGCACGTGAGTGTAACAGCACGTGAGTGTAACAGCACGTGAGTGTAACAGCACGTGAGTAACAGCACGTGAGTGTAACAGCACGTGAGTAACAGCACGTGAGTGTAACAGCACGTGTGTAACAGCACGTGTGTAACAGCACGTGAGTAACAGCACGTGAGTAACAGCACGTGAGTGTAACAGCACGTGAGTGTAACAGCACGTGAGTGTAACAGCACGTGAGTAACAGCACGTGAGTAACAGCACGTGTGTAACAGCACGTGTGTAACAGCACGTGAGTAACAGCACGTGAGTAACAGCACGTGTGTGGGTGTGCGTGGGTGTGAGAGCAGTAGTGGAGCGGTTAGCGCGCTGAGCTACAAACCCGGCGATCCGAGTTCCGCTCACAGCTAATTCCAGTGACGATTATCTGAATTGGTCGTGGGCCTCCCCTAGGTAGGCTCAGCCTTAAACGAGTACCTGGGGCGCCAGGATCCAAATCGCCACTCCCCATTGTCGATGTGTGAACATCGCCATGGTGGCCTTCATTCATGCTCACTAACATCACTTGCCCCAAAAGTGTGTTCGGGCTATAAGGGGATGTTTGTCAAATCTCAAACCAAGATCTCTTTCTCTACCCACAACTCGGTATGGTGGAGCAAACTGTGGGCACTCTTCCGAGACGTCTGATCAGCATGGACGAGAAGACAGCGCAGCCAAACTTCCCGCATCCATTCCCCTCCTTCACCCACCCACCCACAGGGACCAGCGTGGTGAAGTATGGTCAAACAACCCCCTCGACACGCACGGCGTGGGGAGGCCCCATCAAGACGTGGATTGATTCACGGCTGAATGTGCACGATGTCCATAAAAAAGGCCATGGGAAACAATAGTCTTCATATGTCTTACTACACACGAATAGGTAAATAATAAATTGCAGATCCCATCAGCCACCCGGCATTCTAGAAATACAACATTTCAACAGCAGTTGTTCGCAACAGGCAAAGCTTTGTAACGTTGTCAACATCCGTTGTCTTATCAGCAGGCCAAGTCCACTGCACGGGAGAGTGAGCGGTACCGTGGCCCGCACAGCAGCCGCCAGATGGCGCCATGTGCCAACTATTCACCCAGAGACTCGCAGAGACCAACAGGCTCACATGAACACCAACAGGCTCACATGAACACCAATAGGCTCACATGAACACCAATAGGCTCACATGAACACCAACAGGCTCACATGAACACCAACAGGCTCACATGAACACCAACAGGCTCACATGAACACCAATAGGCTCACATGAACACCAATAGGCTCACATGAACACCAACAGGCTCACATGAACACCAATAGGCTCACATGAACACCAACAGGCTCACATGAACACCAACAGGCTCACATGAACACCAACAGGCTCACATGAACACCAACAGGCTCACATGAACACCAATAGGCTCACATGAACACCAATAGGCTCACATGAACACCAATAGGCTCACATGAACACCAACAGGCTCACATGAACACCAATAGGCTCACATGAACACCAATAGGCTCACATGAACACCAATAGGCTCACATAGCTTTAGAATAAAGACCAATTTACCAACGTAGACTACACTCGATGCATTCGTCAATAACACTGTGGCCTTAAAAATACATGTAATGGGTACGACATTTCGGGCAATTGCCCTATTTTTCTCGCAAATAAATGGAGAGACCAGACGGAGTGAATATTAATTCTCCAATTATAATTGTAGACTGAATATGAACGTGGCCACAGTGTGTTTCAAGCGAATGGAGATGCACGGGCTCGTGATTGGCCGCTGCATACACAGCGCTTTGTATCTTGTGTCTGACTTTCGCCTATGCTCAGAGCGAGTGGCGTTTATGTGGCTATGCAGAGGGCGTGAAGCTGTCTACCCTCGGGGGGGGGGGGGGGCTCAGCGATGATGCAAGAGGAAAGGAGGCTCGAAACCGCCGCCGCTTCGCGCAGTCCGAAGCGCCAAGGGAGACAGTCGAGGAATGTACCCACGTGCGTGGCAGGTGAGGGGCAGCGGTGGGGGGAGTGGAGGTGAGACGTGGAGGGGTGGGGAGTGTCAGATTCGGGGGGGGAGGGTAGCTGAGAGGCGGGGTGGTGGTGGGTCGTGTGTGGGGTGTAGCTGAGAGGCGGGGTGGTGGTGGGTCGTGTGTGGGGTGTAGCTGAGAGGCGGGGTGGTGGTGGGTCGTGTGTGGGGTGTAGGTGAGAGGTAGGCGAGAGATCGGGGTGCTCCATTTACCCCCTCACCCCACACACCGTCACGTGACCCTGCCACACGTTCTTAGCAGGGGGCGATGCTGCGGCTCTGTGTGGATGATATCAAGGCAGTTATTTGCAGGTGATTTTGCAGCATTGAGATGTTTGGCCAATACCAATTTCACCGCGTGTCTGTTTTTGTAGCTAAGGGAGGAAACGGGAGAAGCCGGGGAAACCCTGTGCAGAACATGGGGAGAGCAGACGAACTCCACACAGAAACATCCCAGTCGGGAATCGAACTCAGGCGATCCTTGCTGCGAGGTACGCGCGTCACCACGACCCTGCCGCCTATTCGTGTTGAACCAATGCTACTCACAAAATGCACTCCCATAAGGACGTGGCTGACGGGATGCGTTCAACAAAATATGTATTTGGCCATGCAGCGTTTGTAATTCATGGCCATTTGTAGCGTGGTGATTTTCCAGGGGACGAGGCTGGCGTCTGCGCTGGAGAGGGAAGCGCTCCGTGCTGCGGCTGTCGCCTGCCAACAGAGCTCGGCTCCGCATCACTGCGTCAGGAGCCCCCATGCAGGCTGCTGATGCCTCCTAAACTGCAATCTCTCTCTGTGATTTGGCAGCAGACAATGTAGCGCCACATCCGAACTGTACACCCCCTACAATGGACGGTGGTGACACTCGTGGCTCACAGCAACAAGGACCTGGGTTCGATTCCTGACTCGGGCACCTTTCGGTGTGGAGGGGTTTGTACCCCCCCCCCTCTGTTCTGCAGTGAGTGTGTGTGAGTGACTGAGTGTGTGAGTGAGTGTGTGAGTGACTGAGTGTGTGAGTGAGTGTGTGAGTGAGATATTATGTGAGTGTGTGAGTGACTGAGTGTGTGAGTGAGTGTGTGAGTGATTGAGTGTGTGAGTGAGTGAGTGACTGTGAGGCTATGGGTGACCGTGCGAGTGAGATAGTATGTGAGTGTGTGAGTGAGTGTGTGGTGTGTGTGTATATTCCCCCCAAGTTCTGAATGGATTTCCTCCGCGTTCTCCGGTCTCCTGCTATACCTACAACAATGTAACCGGTATTGGCCAAACATCTCAATGCTGAAAAGTCACCTGCAAATTATTCAATTGGGATCACACACAACAGCATCATCGCCCCGACTGCCAAACGTTGGCAGGACCCTCCTTATTGATCCAGGCATTCTTGGAAATAACCAGCGCAATAATGTAACACATGACATAAAAAAAAATTATGGATCGCGACATCCATAGGACATTGACGTGGATCGCGCTGTGTGTCACAGCCTCGGTGGCTGGGAGATGTTAACTCCCTCCCCTGGTATACAGGTGCTCCTGGGTTCGACCCTGACGCCTGCGTATTTGGAGTTTTTATATTCTCCCCGTGGTTGCGTAGATTTTTCTCTGGGTCTTTTCTCTCCAAATTTAGAAATATGCGTTTAGAGTATTTGGCTGCTATAATTTTCCACATGATAAGCCACTTTGTTGAGCTATCATTTGTGATAGCCAGGTCGCTTCTAACAAAACAGAGATATAGCTTAGTGGGCCTTACCCACTGGAAAAATAAAAATAAAATGTCGATCCACTGCCGGCAATCACGGGCGGTTGTTCGACTCTACCACACAGGTCAGCGTGACCTCGCAGAGTACAGCACAACCCTGCTTTGGTCTGCACTACCCTCTGCTGCCCGACACGAGCCTATAGGACCTGTAACCCAGACTCAAACCCGGATTAGCTTGCGACGTCTTACGAGATCGGGAGCGTTCCGGGAGACGCGAGGTATTCGCTGCTCTGTACCTGCAGTAACACCTCGCTGGCTCCCTCCTCTGAGCCTCATCTCACCCGACTCACCTCCGCTCACCCCCCCCACTCACTCCCCCCAGACAAGGCGGCTCGGTGCCTCGCTCACACACAGGGCGCCCATTGTCAATTGTCCTGTGTTCTATATTGGACGTGCGACTCGCACAGGTATGTGTGTGTGTGTGCGTGCCGGTTGTGTGGAGGGGAGCGGTAGTGTAGCGGTTAGCGCGCTGCGCTATGAACCTGGCGACACGGCCAACACCTGTGACGATTATCTGAACCCGTCCTGGGCCTCCCCTAGGACGACTCAGCCTCAAATAAGTACCTGGTGCGATGTGTAAACATCGCTAATGGGGAGAGAAACAGGCGGCCGGGCGTGGTGTTGGCCGTCCACCCCCTCGTGTTCCGTGTCAGCCTTCATCGCTGTTAGCTAACAGCACTTGCCCCAACAGTCTGTTTAGGCTATACGGGTGATCTTTATCTTTGTAGCACAACATCTCAGGCATGACACCTGGGATTATGCCGTGACCTGTGAGCAGCGAGCATTCCACACTTCACGTGACGGCTTCAAAATGCACCTCGCCTGGCACAAGCGCTGAGGTGAAATCACCACCACTTGGTGGTGAATGACGCCTGTTGCTGTTGTGCACAAAGTGGACACGCGAGGGAGATGACACGGAGCGAGATACGAGGCGAGCTCACCACGGAGACACGCGTGGCAGCAGGTTCCGCGCAGTCGAGGGAGGGCTCTTACCAACAACAGAAGCAACCAAATCCCAGCAACCCCGGACATCGCTTACGTTTGCTTGATCAGATGCTTGGATTCGTTCGGCAATGCGCCTCCACAGATCTGTACACGCAAATGAAGGTGTATTTGCATCGGCGACATCGCCTTCAATGAGTGCACAATGCCAGCAGCGTGCAGGGGGTCTCGTCAGCAGTCAGGCTGTGCTTGAATCGAACTGCCAGATGTTATAGACACGTAGTCGTCGTCGCCATAGTAATAATAATGATGCTAGTTTGTGACGCTACCGACCCCGTTCCAAGCAAAACCCGACGACTTGAGAATCTTCACGGGAGTGGAAACAATGGGGCCGGTTTCCTCCATCCCGCCTCCATCCACCCGGCAGGGTACACCGCGGTCAGTCGATTGGCAGGTCGGGTAAAATGTGTACAGTGTGTAAAGTGTGTAAAGTGGGTAAAGTGTGTAAAGTGTGTAAAGTGTGTAAAGTGTGTAAAGTGGGGCCTCTTCGCACCTATTCATAGACGCACTGACCAGCGTGTAATAGAAGGCCAGCGGCCTCTCTCGAGCCCCCTGTTGTGGGAGGCCCTTCGGCCAGCAGTGGCATTAGTAAGAAATTGCAGGGCTGCGCCTACAGCGTTCACTCAATTGGCAAAGCTTGCTCCCAATCTGGGAAGCTAAGCTGGTTTAACCCTGGTAACGGCATGCGTTACCATTACACTTAAACAAGTTGCCATAGGGGTACGTGGTGGCAAGTGGAAACCCGTTGCTGTACCGTACTTCTATGCTCCCCGCCTTCACCAACCCACACCGACCGGCGTAGCGAAGTATAGTCAAATGTGACGAACGGAATAATACTCATCCATTAGCTACCCACTGCTGGATAAAGGACTCCCCAAGGCGCCCCCTGTCCCACGGCCCTGCGACTCATCGTGAAGCCATCCCGGCGCTGCAACTGATTCCACAACTCCAGAAGAAGCAAAACGATAAATTGCGTAATTATTTTATTGCGTAAGTAATTAATTATTTGAGTAACTAATTATTTAATTGCGCAACTAAATGTGTGTGTGTGTTGAGGCGAGGGCGCGGGGAGGAAGGGCCAGGCAGGAGCCCCGGGGCCGAGTTGTGACGCGTTTCCCCGCTCGCCGGAAACCAACTCGACTCGCCATCTCGCATCACCGGTGGGCGGTGGTCACACTCGCGCATCTCAGCTAGAATGCGCATGGGTCCCGTGGTGCCAGTCTCCGTGCGCCTCTCTGTGTGGAGTTTGTGTCTTCTACCCCTGTTCTGCAGAGTGAGAGTCGGTGATCTATGTGGGTTGTGCAGCGGTTAGCGCACTGCGCTACGAACCCGGCCACCTGAGTTCGATTCCTGCTCATGGCCAATGCTAATGACCATTATCTGAACCAGTCCTGGGCATCCTCCTCCTAGGTCGCCTCAGCCTCAAATGAGTACCTGGTCCGATGTGTAAACATTTACACTGGGGAGACAAAGGCTGCCGGGCTTGGTGCTAACCACCCACCCCCTCGTGTGCTGTGCCGGCCTTCCATAGGTGCTCGCTATAACAGCACTTTCCCCAACAGCCTGTTATAAGGCTACGCGGGGGGATCTGTGGGTGATGGCCTTACCAAGCTGCTGCCGTCTCTCGAGGTCTCGTGACGCGACCTGCCCAAGCCCCCTCCCCTGTCTTCGCGACACGAAGTCTCGAACCTGTGAGGTTCTCTCATTCATCGTCATCATCATCATCGAATTCCCTCCTCCCAGCATCGTCGTCTCTCTTCCTAAACTGTCACAAAAAATCACCTCGCTCAATTAAAGAAACGCCTTCACTCCTATCCATCACGATTGTAGTCGTGCTGTTTGTTCCTGGCCGCTTGGAGTTTTTTGATCTTTGTGCCCGTGCTCAGCAACCTTGTTTTTTTTAATTTATGTTAATGATGAACATAACAAAGATTGTCAATCATGGTAATTCATGATAATGATCAACAATGATAATGCAAAATGATAATTTATGATGAATCATGAAAATTGATGAACGATATTAGTGACATTCGTAATAATAGATTGACATTTTGAAAGAATCTTACCCCCCGCCCCCCCCGGGTCTCATTCCACACCCTCAGAGTCACCCGCGCCCTGGGCCGCGCCCTCACGGCCCCTCGAGCAACCAGCGGGGTGCGGGGAGGGGGACAGAGCCCCGGGGTCCCCTTTACCCCCCCCTCCTTTAACCCCCCCTTTACCCCCACCCCCCTTTACCCCACCTCCCCTTTACCCCCCCCCCCCCTTTACCCCCACCTCCCCTTTACCCCCCCCCCTTTACCCCCACCTCCCCTTTAACCCCCTCCCCCTTTACCCCCACCTCCCCTTTACCCCCACCTCCCCTGTACCCCCCCTTTACCCCCACCTCCCCTGTACCCCCCCCCCTTTACCCCCACCTCCCCTGTACCCCCCCCCCCCCCGTCTACCCCACTCACTCCGCGGCTCGCGCCGTGGAGGAAGAGAGTTGGTGTGCGCTCACTCGAGAATTTGGCCGTCGCTGGGGCCTTCACGTTGTTGATGTTGTTGATGTTGTTGATGTTTCTGCTGTGTGTGTATATTTACAGAGTTTTGCGTCGAACTCGGGTCCGTATTGTGGCGGCAGTGGTGACAGCTTGTGGCTCACAGCGAGAAGGCCTGGGTTCTATTCTCGACTCGGGCGCCTCTCTGTGTGTCGGGCGTGTCTAGGGTGCGTCAGAGTTGGTGCTCGTTAACAGCACTTGCCCCAACAGTATGTTCAGGCTATACGGGGGACTTTTGTCTATGTTCCGTGCGCATTGTGCCACCGCCTTCTAATAACAGCAACTGCGACGCAGCGCGCGTGTGTATGTGCACCTAGCCTGGCACAATGTTATTGCTGAGTATGTGTTTGCATGGGTATGTGTGTGTGTACACAGGGTTGTGCATATATGTTCGTGTAGTCATTGCGTGTGTGTGGTTGTGTATTTATGTTTGTGCAGTCATTGTGTGTGTGTGGTTGTGTATTTAATGCACGGCTGTCTTTGCGTGTTCATGTCCTGGGGTATTGTCCTGTGGTTGTCCTATGGACAGACACGCCCCCGCCATAGGAACGATGAATCTCCACCACTATCTCCGCGTTGTAAGGGGGGGGGTACACCAATGACTGGTTGTGCACTTGAGCCGCAGGAGCTCACCGCGGCTTTGCGCCGAGTCAGCAGAAGACTCGGCATTGCGCGATGTTTGCTACAAGAACAATGCTCAGTTCTATTTCCTTTCAGGTCTCCCGAGTTCCCCCAAAGTCACCGTTGAATGCAGGGCACGTCCGCAAATCTGGCCATGTCATTGCGAGAACAACAAGACAAAGATCCCCCGGATAGCCTTAACAGACTATGGGGGCAAACGCTGTGAGCGAGCACCTGTGAAGGCCGGTACTGCACGAGAGGGGGTGGGTGGCCAGCACCATGCCCGACCGCCTTTGTCTCCCTAATGGCGATGTTTACACATCTCACCAGGTGCTAATTTGATGCTGAGTCGACCTAGGTGTGGCCTAAGACCGGTTCAGATAATCGTCACTGGTGTTGGCAGATTCGTAGTGCAATGTGCTAATCACTTCGTCACCGCTCCCCACTGTTGGCACACTCGCACGAGTGTGAATTCTCGCTGCGCCAAGACGCGCTTTGAAGTGTTCAGCGCTTTGAAGTGGTGGCCAGGATGAGCCCAGATAATGATTAGGTAGTAAATTTGCAGAGGCAGATGCTGACCGTCCACATCGACATTAATAAGCAGACAATTATCTGTTCTCCCCTATTGTTCTAGTCACATAAAGCATTTTCAGGAAACATCAGTAATGTATCAGGCGCAGCAGCAGCACCATCATCATCCACGTCATCAGCCATGACCAATGCACTGCTGGATGAATGCCTCCCCAAGCAGTCACCATCTATCACCATCCTACCAAGTGTTTTATTTCTCTAAACAGATGCCGATCCCAAGGCCACAAGGGCAAAGGCTAGCAACAAACAGTACCGTCGAAGTTGTAATATCGATAATAAAGAGTGGAATGCGTCTCTAGAATTGAGCAAGAGCTCGGGGAAAAAAGAAAGCGCGGATTGTGGCGGTTCAAGACAGCGCGCGGGATGGAGTCCTCGACACAGGTAGAGGGATCAATGAGTGACGTTCACGGGAGCAGGAACCATGGGAGTAGTAGCAGCAGCAGCAGCAGCTATAGAAGAGTGACTAGGAGGCAACTGAGCCGCCGTTGGGCAAGAGAGTGAAGTGAATCAACGAGTGCTGGACCATCAATCACCCCGACTGCCACTTCATTCTGAAGTCTCTCCGGCGCAGCAGTGAGGTCCGAGCTGGGCGCTCCATCCCGGCAATTACAGCAGGAGCAGCAGCAGCAGGAGCAGCAGCAGCAGGAGCCCAGCAGCAGCAGCAGCACCCGCTGAGTTCCAACAACTTCGCGTCACCCCCACCGTCACAAAGATGTTAATACCCTCGCCAAACACTCGGGAATACCCCGAGAATGAACCTGACCACGACTCCGGCAGGGACAGAGTCTACGTCTCGCACGCACGCCCCGTGGCGCCCACGTGGAGACTTCTACCTCTCTGTCCGTGATCGTTGGGGGCAGCACTGACGCCGGAAGGAAACGTGTAACTCAACACTCAGTGTTTGTCTTCGTGGGTAAACCATTTAGAGCTGGCCGAGGTGGCTGGGCGGTCAGACGCAGGGAGCCGGCAGCCGCTGCACAGAAGCCCGCATGGGTTCGAATCCGGGTCTCAACCGCAGCGGCGACGACAGACCGACCGGTGGCACCAGCGGAGCGAGTTCCCCAGGGCGCCATCCCGGGACGCGCACGACTGACTGCACACGCTGAACAATGCCAACGATGCGAACAATCCCCTTCAATTGAGTCACCATAGCGTTTGTGTTGAGATCGGAAGAAACAAGATAAACACAATGACAAGACACATGCTTCGCATATCTTTCATTCCACTTTTAAGTGTCAGTTTCTCGTTTTATAAAAGTAAGCGAAGATGTCATTCAATCCAGGACCCACATCGAACAGTGGGGCCCTCGCCTCCAGACAACAGCCAGTCGCCATCATTGGCGCCGTAAGTGAGCCTGACTGCTGATGATATGTTCTCTTTATACGTGACTTTACCGAAAGAACCAAAGAGTGCTGATGAGACACTGAATATTGAAACCGGTCCAGGGTTTTGTTCACATTGAACCAATGCCGCTGAAACAAACACTACAAATCACGCGCAGAAGCAAAGCCGTCATCTGGCTGATGGGATGTGTTTAACATCCTCTCATTCCGTATGTAGGGACATATATGGGAAGCAGTCGTGCTGGCTGCGTATGTATGTAATTGAGTGATGATACAAGTGTTGGGCTTTATTATTCGTATCCATTCTTATTAACATTACCATTAGACACGCGACGCCCTTGTTTGCTATGTTCACGGCAAAGAGCGGCGGAGTCTTCGCGATGTCTCCATCTCCACGCCCACAGCACAGACGCGTGCTCGTGAGATGATGCGAGTTATTATTCTTAACATTATTACACTTCTGCCCTTTGCATTGTCACAAAACTTGCAAGACGGTGCTAAACTGGGTGCACCCACACTGACACAGCCACAGACGCAGGATATGTGTATTAACTCTCTCACGCACACACCTTCACACATACATCTTAAAGTTAAACAACACGAAGACCCCTCTGATCGGGTAATGCTGTTAGCGAGCACATATTAAGCCTGAGCACGAGAAGATCATGTGGAGAGCACCACGTCCGACCGCGTTTGTCTCCCCAATGCGGATGCTTACACAGCCGTTCTGATGTCACTCGTTAATGATGATAGCCGTGGCTGGGGACTGACACAGGTTGCCGGGTTCACTAACCAGGCACTAACAGCTGTGCCACCACCCCCACCCCCCCAATTCGAAACACACACACAAACTTCACTCTCCTGCGCTTCCATATCCACGTTCACTTCATTGAAGTAAAAAATACGTTCGAGCTAAGCCCTCCATATGTCGTGGACTCATTCACTCGCGCCACAACGCCAGTGGGAAAATGCCGAGCCAATTATTAATCCGCGCTAGCAACAGCAGACGCGGCGTAGCGGGCGTGTCGGCAGGGCGCGACACCCAAAGAAACTGCAGGGTGTCCTCCCATCGGTATAAACGGTGGGGTATTTGACCATACTTCACCACACTGATCAGTGCGGGTTGATGAAGAGTAGGCCGAGAGGGGCTCCCTGGAGATGCCTCTCGTGGAGGCCCAACTGAAGGCAGTGGCGTGGGGAGGCACTTGCAGGGTTGCGCCTCTAGCTCTGGCCTCGAGCGCAGAGCCGTGGCAGGAGGACGCGGTCAGAACTGGGCACGGGCAGTCGACACCGAAACCCAGCGGCGGAGGAGTCCGTGATTGGTGATGGCTGTGGTTGATTATTAACTTCCACGCAGCACCACCAACGCATCGCCATCACCAGCCCCAGCCAACACGGAGAGAGAGGAGGCTCTTGTTTTGTAAACCATCGTTCTTCACGTATACATCACAACATCATCACAACACATCACAACATCATCACAACACATCTCAACATCATCACAACACATCTCAACATCATCACAACACATCTCAACACATCTCAACATCGTTACAGCACATCACACCACACGTCGCCCTTGCACCCAATCTCTGCCGCCTCACTCGCCACGCACGCGACTTCCCTCTGCTCGCCATCGTTTAGCCGCTCGTTTTGTTACATGGCTGCGCCTTTAGCTTGTATTGTACATAGGTAATTTATCGATTATCATCATGCGTTTAAAAAGCGAAGACAAACGATACAGAAAAATCGATTAAATCAATTTAATATTCCTACAAACAAAACAAAAATGCTGCGATACTGCAGTGACAGTGATGCACAAACAACAACAACACTGTGGCCCGAAAAGGAAACGAATACAACAGGCGACGTTTCGGTCAATGGCCCCTTCTTCACAGCACACATGAACTAGCTGTTGTACAATGGTACACGTCATCATCACCGCCACTTCCATCATCATCATCATTGCCACATCATCACAGCGACGTTTTTAAATGTCGAGATGCAAATATCAGTGGTGCGAGTTCGGCCTCAGGCTCAGTGTCGACCCCGGCGGTGCGAGGGAGCTGGGGGGGGGGGAGCTGGCGGGGGGGGCTGGCGGGGGGGAGAGCTGGCGGGGGGGGGCTGGCGGGGGGGGGGCTGGCGGGGGGGGGAGCTGGCGGGGGGGGGGGGGCTGGCGGGGGGGGGGAGCTGGCGGGGGGGGGGGGCTGGCGGGGGAGCTGGCGGGGGGGGCTGGCGGGGGGGGGGGGCTGGCGGGGGGGGGAGCTGGCGGGGGGGGGGGGGCTGGCGGGGGGGGGAGCTGGCGGGGGGGGCTGGCGGGGGAGCTGGGGGGGGGAGCTGGCGGGGGGGGGCTGGCGGGGGGGGGCTAGCGGGGGGGGGGCTGGCGGGGGGGGAGCTGGCGGGGGGGGGGCTGGCGGGGGGGGAGCTGGCGGGGGGGGGGCTGGCGGGGGGGGGGCTGGCGGGGGGGGGAGCTGGCGGGGGGGGGGCTGGGGGGGGTGGGGAGCTGGCGGGGGGGGGGCTGGCGAGGGGGGGAGCCTGGCGGGGGGGGCTGGGGGGGGTGGGGAGCTGGCGGGGGGGGGGCTGGGGGGGGTGGGGAGCTGGCGGGGGGGGGCTGGCGGGGGGGGGGGGGCTGGGCGGGGGGGGGGAGCTGGCGGGGGGGGGGGCTGGCGAGGGGGGGGCTGGGGGGGGTGGGGAGCTGGCGGGGGGGGGGGCTGGCGAGGGGGGGGGGCTTACGGGGGGGGGGGGGGGGGGTGGCGGGGGGGGGGAGCCTGGCGGGGGGGGGGGCGCCTCTGCCCACGACGACGCGAGTCGCGCGCGGCAGCAGCTGTCGCCTTGCGGATGTCACCGAACCAGGGCCGTGCTGAGACGGCCCTGTCCGTGGTGTTTGACATTCATCGCCACGATCATCATCGTCGGCAGTAGCCGTGGGCAATCTGATCAATACTGTCCCGCTCCTGCGGTGTAGTCGGTAACCGACCCGGCACCTGCAGCACGGGGAGCGATATTCACCGCTCCGTCTCCCGCCTCGACGTCTTCTCGGATGCGTCCCTTGGGCGGCACTCCATTGAGTCGTAATCACAGTGTCATTGTTTATTAGCGTTATAACTTTGTCATTTCTTTATCCACGAAAGTCTCGCTGCGCCTCAGAGGCTGCTTTTCAAGAGGGTCTTGGTGTATTGTGGTGTTTGGCCAATTCCTTTACAGTATTTTTTTAAATAGTGGGAGTTTGTCATCGTGTGGAGGAAACGTGGGAACACGGAGAAAACCCAGCCCCGCGATCCATACAGGACCTTGTTGTATTTGACAATCGTAGAGCGCCTTCACTCACGGCGCCTAACACAGGTTCAAGAACGAGGGGATAGCGAGAGCATCATGAGCACCATGCAGCTTTGTGAGAGCCGAGCGAACCTTCTGCGCCCTCCGCGCGGTGCGGGGACCGTGGGAGTTCAGCAAAGAACGCGCGAATTGACTCGCGTGCACTACACACCGCACGGCGGCCTCCGTCACGGCGGCCTCCGTCACGGCGACCTCCGTCACGGCGACCTCCGTCACGGCGTGGTGCAGTTGCCCTCGTTTCTTAGTTCAAACGTCAAGGGGAATCCGTGGTCGCTAATGCCGCTGACGGCGGTAAGGGCCTCCACTAGAGGGAGCTCTATGGGGTATTTGGCCTACTCTTCCATCCTGACGTGGGCGTACCCACACCTTACCCCACCACAAGCGACCTATCGATTGACTGCGGTGAAGCCATTCGCACCTCTGGGTGGGGGGAGATTCACGAAACGCGCCCCACGCCTCCACTGCCGCGGGGGAGATGGAATCGAGCCGGCGCGAGTTCTAAATCGCGAGTCCGACCGCTCCACTAGCACCTCCACCACCTCCACCACCACCACCACCTCCACCACCGTGACAGCTTCCTTCGTGTCTTGTGCGCCAGACGTTGCTTGATGTGCGGCAAATGGGTAAACCAGTTTTGTTTGATTCGGTAACTGGTAATGCAAAAAAACCGGTTCTTACAACCGGAGTAAAAATTGAGGCAAATGAAGTCACCTCGTGTGGGTCCCCCCCTCCCCCCCAGCAGCCCCCCCCTCGCCCGACCTGCACGGGCGCATTCCCCTCGCGCTCCACGGCGCCAGCAGCTCCACGTGGGCACAGCTGTCCGCCTGCACGACTCCGTCAATAAGCCGAGATCTTTAGATAATAACAACAGCGCCAGCATACAAACACAGTTGTCAATGGCTCTCTTTGAAGAAGGGTCATTGTCCAAAACGTCGCCTTTGTTTCATATAAACAGTATATATTTATATATTTACATATTTATATATTGCAAGGGCACTGTGTTGTTGAGGAATGTGTTGCGATTTCGTTATTAGTCGTGCCGACGCGCCACTGCCAACACAGCCGCAGCAGCATCACCACATGTTTCGCTACATTGATAACTGATATATTTTCCACACACCACCGACGATATTCTGTATATATATAAAACATATAATGTGTCCGACGTTCTGTTCCACGTGCTGGTATACACTTCAGGAACTAAATTCGATTTGGGCATGCCCTCTCATGCATATTATTACATCGCTGCTCAATTCACTTAAAGAAGCTGCCGGTACATGGAGCGAAACGTCAAACATGGTACCGAGCATTACACAATACAACCCAAAAACACATCAGGGACATGTACAGCAGAGCCGTGAAAACAAAGATAAAGATCCCCCACCCGGCCCCCCTGTAGCCTTAACATACTGTTGGGGCAAGTGCTGTGAGCGAGCAGCCTTGAAGGCCGGCGCGGTGGCACGCGAGACAGTGGGTAGCCAGCACCACGCCCGGCCGCCTTTGTCTCCCCCGTGCCGATGTTTCTAAAACGCACCAGGTACTCATTTAAGGCCGAGTTGATGTTGTGGAGGCCCGGGATCGCTTCAAATATACGCCACTGTTATCGGTCGTTCGGGAAAATCGAACCTGAGGTCGCCGTATTAGTAGGAGCAGTGTGCTAACGACTCCACCACCGCTCCCCACGCCCCGCGAAGAGCCCCACGGCAGTGGCAGCTTCATTCTGCACGCGGGTGCCGGGGCGGACGCACTGGGATGACGCTCGTGTCTCACTCGAGTTTGTATGTCTGCATGTTTGTCTGTATGTCTGTATGTTTGTCTGTATGTCTGTATGTATGTCTGTATGTCTGTATGTCTGTATGTATGTCTGTATGTCTGTATGTATGTCTGTATGAATGTATGTCTGTATGTATGTCTGTATATATGTCTGTATGTATGTATGTATGTCTGTATGTTTGTATGTATGTCTGTATGTTTGTATGTATGTATGTCTGTATGTTTGTATGTATGTATGTCTGTATGTTTGTATGTCTGTATGTCTATGTCTGTATGTCTACGTCTGTATGTCTATGGCTGTGTCTATGTATATCTATGTCTGTATATTTGTGTCTTAGACACGATAACCACGAAGGCGATACCATCTCCTTCTCATATCTGTCTCTCCACGTTAAAATAAAAGTAAGTGTTCTTTTCAAGACACATTTCTTTACACATCCCATCAGCTACACGGCCTTCAGGGAATGAATGTTTCGCAGCCATCAGCCGAAAATATCGATCTCTTGAAGGCCGTGTTGCTGACGGGATGTGACAAGAAATGTTTGTATTTTGCATTGTGTACGTGCAGGGGACAGATGTGGGCAGGTGCCCGCCACGAGGAAGCGCGTCCCGCGTGAGCTCAACAGCAGATTCATGAACCCCGTGGTCTGTGTCCCATCATGCACAACGTGTCACAGCCAACACGTGGTCTGTCCCATCATGCACAACGTGTCACAGCCAACACGTGGTCTGTGTCCCATCATACACAACGTGTCACAGCCAACACGTGGTCTGTGTCCCATCATGCACAATGTGTCACAGACAACACGTGGTCTGTGTCCCATCATGCACGACGTGTGACAGGCAACACGTGGTATGTGTCCCATCATGCACGACGTGTCACAGCCAACAGGATCCCGCGTCACTGTTTACACTCAGATGGCCAGGACAACTCAAAACCACAACAACACCCCCCTCTCTCTGCCTCCATCAGCATCTCGCCACTGGCAAGCTGCTGCTGCTGCCTTACTGCTCGGCGCCGAGGACACGCGTTGGGGAGTGAGTTGGTGAATAATGAATGGTGAATGATTAATGATGAATGATTAATGGTGAATGCCTGATGACGACCGCTTGTTTTGCGATCGAAACGTCGTGATTTATTTTATTTTATTTCTAACTACGTGACTTTACCGAAAGAACCAAAGAGTATGGATTCCTGCAGTCACGAAAGCTTCAAATCAAGATTGACCGATGAATGAGCAAAGAGAAAACGTTGTAATCGGCGGGCAGCTGTGGAGGCGGCATCGCGCGCCGCCACGATCCGTGCCGACGTCGGCGTTGGGACTCCTCGGTGCGAGTCGCCCCCAAGGGTCTCGCGAGCGTCAGGCGCGGCACGGCCTGCGCCGACTCGAGCCGCCTCGCTCCATGGGGTTCGCCTTCCACCACGTGCAATAAACCAAACGCCGAAGTGTCAATAAAACACGCACACACACAAACCACGCACGTAATAAGAACGCCCTTCGCTTACACAGCAAAGCCTCGCCGAAGTCTTCAGACGATTGTTTAGGAGGGTCCTGCCACAGGGCAATGTTTGGCCAATCCCATTCACGACGAGAGTTTGGCTCCGTGTGGGGGGAGTAAACCGGACAACACGGAGACGCTGCTGTATACGAGCACACTCGCAGCACTGCACAGATAGATTCAATAATCTATCGATGTGCTGCAAACTCGGAGGTCAAGGACCGAACACAAGCGAGTCGTGATCTCCCCACTCAGAGAGGACGGGACGGCACGCATCTCTAAGCCAGCAGCGGAGATTCCACATTGTTATGGAGGCGACTCAAACGATAGGGCACATGGCCCTGGTACTCGTTCAAGCACCCTGGCAGAGCGAGGGTGCTATGATCGCGAGCCGTCTGCTGTGAACACCGACTGATAAATAAATGTCAGACACGATTATGGGATTGATCCAAAGGGAATAATAGCTCAAGGAATGATTATACTTTATTATTTAGGCACTCAACAACAAACACAATGAATATTGCTCATGAGCATAATTGATCTGTAACGCATGCAAATCGTAGAGAGACGTTCCATTTAAGCGAATAGGTTGAACGAGGCAGACAATGCAAACAATATCTTCATCCAGCAGTGCATTGACCAAGGGCTCTTGTTACTATGCGAACTGTTATCATGAATATACCACGCTACAGCATAATGTATTGCCACCGTGAAATTTCACGTAATGCAGGCGCTTGGCTAAAACCTGAGTCAACCAGCATCAGGTTTGGCTTGATTGCTGGTGAGACACCGCAGGTCAAATCCGGTGGAGAGTTTGCTGGTGTTAAACCAATGCCGCTGACAAAATGAACTCCCAAAAGGCCGTGTCGCCGAAATGGGTTTGTAAAAAATATAAATGTATTTTTCATGTGCAGAGACAAACATGGAAAGGAGGAGATTTGAAGATGTAGTCACTGCTTTGACACCAACATGTGTGTCACCTGGTGTTGGTGACATCACTTTTGCGAACCCGAAGACACAGATATGTAACCAAGTAAATTATATGAAAATACGATCCAAAGCTTTCCTTAAAAATCCAAAATTCCAAAGTGTTATTTTTAAATCCATAACGCATTTTGAGTATAGGCACACGTTTCATTACACGTTGCATCACTTGAACAGAGGTATCAGCAACCACAGCTACCAACTGACTCTAGGGTCACGTGACGATCTTGTCTTGTATACCCTCCACCACACAACGCAGCCAAACAAATGAACCCGTCACGTGTACAAGCTGTTAAGGAGCCAGCTATTATCGATTCAGATCGACTCCGCTCAGCTTCGGAACAATCCTCACAGCACAATGTAGCGACGAGACACGGTGAGCTGGTCACATTTGTGTCGTAAGACCCTTCATCACCCGAAATAGACAAACACAATTCAGTCGCGCTGTAAATATCCAGCAGGAATTCAGAATAAAACCCTCCCCTCACAAAAACATCGACAAGGACCACCGCGGTTTCACGAGCGTAGGTGATGCCTCATTTAGTGCGCGACTCACGGCCTAGGGCCGATGACGGCGCTCGCAAATACTTGCATCGTAAACCACCGACCACTCACCGCTGAAAAACCGGTTTCCTGCGCGCTGCGCAGGAATGCGACAGCGCAGCGTCCCCATCTCACCAGGCGCCTCGAGCAGCGCATCGCCAGGCTCATCGTCAAAACAACGCGATGGGAAATCGCCGCCGCTTAAACTAAAACAATGCAGAAATACTCTGCATGCCCCCGGCTATCACACCTCGGGTCGGAAACGAGAAGCTGAAAAGTGCGCAAAGAAGCGTGCGTGAGAGACGCGTGCTTGGAATGACACGGAGAGACAGGGGCTCACGCGGCTTGGAGAAGCACGCACGACAAGGGAGGTCAATGCTGACCGCTGCCTGGAGGGGGGACCGGGGCCCGTCATGGCCACAATGGACGACAGGCGATCGATTAAACTGGTGACAGAATGACAGTCAGGGAGAGTGACGGCATACGGAGGCCTTCACCCAGCAGTGGATAGATCATGGGTGACGATGATCATGATGACATACAATACAACCACCGAGGCAGCAGATTATATATTTACACTTCCCTTGTGGTAAAATCCCATTATTATATGAACACACTGTTTAGCAAATACGATATTTACAATCATAACAACAGAAATATCGACCGAAACACACACATCGATCATACCCGACTCCAGTAATTTACCAGCGACCCAGAAAATATTCAGTGAGAAATTAAGCACAAAAACCCCCCATGTAGCCTGCACATCTCGTTGGGGCAAGCGCTGTTAGCGAGCACCGGTGAAGGGCAGCACGGCGCACGAGGGGGGGGGGGGCACCAGGCCCACGCCGGCCACCTTCGTCTCTCGATCGCCGATGTTTTTACACAGCACACCAGGTACTCATTTAAGGCTGAGTCGACATAGGGGAGGCCCAGGACCAGTTCAGATATTCGTCATGATTAGGAATTGAACTTGAGTCACCGTATTCGTTGCGCTGACAGGTCAGAGGGCAGTCCCAGGTGTTACAGGTGAACTGAGATGACCGGCGGATGCCCCACCTGTGCTCCACCCTGCACCACCTCGCTGCATTTCTCCTGCCCCACGCTCCACTCACTGTTGTCAGAGTTGCTTCTCCACTCTCCGCTGTTGCTGGAGGGCGACTGCCTCCAACTGTTGACGAGCCTCAAAGTGCACACACACGGACACACACACGGACACACACACGGACACACACACGGACACACACACGGACACACACACGGACACACACACGGACACACACACCGACACACACACGGACACACACAGCACTCAACGGTGACCCCCCTTCATTCCCAACTTCTTCAGAGCCTCCGTGTGGTCGTTTTGCGAGGGTTTTCGCACGGGGACGAACTGCCCCCCCACGGGGGTGGCTCGTGGAGCGGCCGCGGTGACGCTGGGGCTCTGGGGGGTGCCGTGGGACGCGTAGGACCTCGGCAGCGACGTCGACGAACGCGCGGCCACCACTCCGGTGTTGTACGGCTGAGATTCGTCCGCCGAGACCTGCGGCGCTCGGAAGAGCGGGGAGTTGAGGTGGACGACAGCGGGAGACACGGTGATGCGCTGCTTCTGCGCCCGCGTCACGGCCTCGCCCCTGGGCTCGTCGGCGGTCGGAGTCGTCGCTTTGACAGCCGCCGCCTTTGCCTTCGCTGCATCGGCGTCGTGGGTGGCGGGAGAGGGGAGCGTCTGCTCTCCGTAGCTGTCCCCAGATTTAATGGTGATGCGTCTCTGCCACGGCTTGAGCTGGGGCATAGGGGCGTCTTGGCGAGCCGGTGGTGCCTGCTTGTCCACGGGGTTTACCGCAGCATTGACCACGGGATGTACCGTGGGATGTACCGCGGGGTTGACCACGGGGTTGGCCACCTGAGTGACCAGGCCAATTTGGTTGCCGGAGAGGTGCCCCAGTTCCAAGGCCGCCTTGAGCCCGGCGTGGAACCCGGCCTGAAACTCCGCTTCACGTTTCCCGGCATACGCGGCCGGAGGCGCCAGCTCGCGGATGTCCACCAGGCTCGTGGCGGCATGCAGAGCCGGCGGACGGGAAGCCGAGGCCCGTGCAGTGGCATTCTGGGCACCGTTCGGCCGCTGCTGCTGCTGCTGCGTGGTGGACGGTCGCGTGTTCATCTTGGCGTCCACCCTTGCCGCGGCCTCTGCCGCCGTGCCGTGCGTGGAGTTGACGGTCCGGCTCCTCACCCGGTTGACGAACGCGGAGCAGACGGGGGAGAAGGCGTCTGAGTCGGCGTCGCGCGAGCTCTGGCCGGGTTCGGCGTGGCACGCGGCGGACGGCGGCGGTGCCGCGCCCGCCGGGTTGGGCTGCACGCGCGGCTGGTTTGGGTGGGGCGGCGGAACCGAAATAGTTGCGTGACCTTTGTCGGGTGCGGCGCTCGAGGCGGCGACGACAGAAGAAGCAGGGCTTAGCTGCTGCTGCTGCTGCTGGCGATATTCTACAATGCCAATTTGTCGACCCCGATCGCCGCCCTGCGTCCCCATGTGCTCCATGCCGGCGCCGACCGACTGGGAGCGGGACAGCTGGGGCCCGACGGGCGCCCGGCCGTACTCTTCCTCCTCCGAGCCGGCGCTCTCCGTCGAGCCGCCCACGTGAAGGCCGAGCTTGGCCCGCGCCTCCGTGTGAACCAGCTGCTCCGGCCGCCCCTGCAGCCAGAACTTGGAGCCTCCCTGCGGCTGCTGGCGCCTGTCCGGGGGGGCCCCCGGCCCCCCCTCGTCCCGGCCGCTGCCCAGCGACGCATTGCGCAGGAATTTGGCCCTGCGCTCCGACACGCTCAGCGCCTCCAAGCACGGCGGGGTGCTCCGCTGGGCGGGCGAGACGACGTGGAGCCGGCGGGGTCCGCCGGCACCGCCGCCGGCACCGTCGGCACCGCCGCCGGCACCGTCGGCACCGCCGGAGGGCATCTTGGCAGCACTCTCCGGAGGAGGCTCCGTGATGGCGAGCGGCGAGGGAGCGGCGGCGGCGGCGGCGACCGCGCTGTGCTGTGACGCCGCCATCGCCGGCGCCGGCAGCTGCGGTTGTTGCGGTGGTGATTGTTGCGTTTGTTGTTTTGGTTGTTGTGTATGTTGGTGTGGCGGTTGTGTTTGTTGTTGCTGTGGTGGTTGTTGTCGTGGTAGTGGTGGTTGTTGTGATGGTTGTTGTTGTGGTGGTTGTTGTTGTGGTGTTGGTGGTGGTTGTTGTGGTGGTGGTTGTTGTGTTGGTTGTTGTGCCGGTGGTGGCGATGGCTGTTGTGGTGGTTGTTGTGGTACGACAGGGTCGGTCTCTGACGATGTCAGGAAGGACGTGGAGGCCACTGGGACCGTGCGGAAGTTGATCGAGGAGTTGTCCAAGATGGTTGGGGCCGCGGCGGTCACGACCGATATGAGTGATGGGGTCACCGATGGGGGTGGGTCTGAGATGATGGATGGGGTCACAGGCGAGTGCACGCGCGGGGTCACCGTCGCATATATGGGCTCGGGTGGGGTCACGCGTGAGGTCACGGGTGGGGTCACGCGTGAGGTCACGGGTGAGGTCACGTGCGAAAACGCGGGTGGAGCCTTGAAAGGGGTCGCATATATGGGCTCGGGTAAGGTCACTTTTGGGGTCGCATACGAGGTCTTGGGTGAGGTCTTGGGTGAGGTCTTAAATGGGATCGCATATATGGGCTCGAGTGGGGTCACGGATGGGGTCACGGATGAGGTCATGGGTGAGGTCACCAGTGTTACGGGGTCGATGTCTGCACAGCAACAGCAACAACAGCAAAAAAAGCATCAGCTTTATGACAGAACACAATAACATTTCAGGCTATAACTACACGAGGTGGGATTGGTGATGGCCAAACATTGGAGACGGCCAAAGTAGGACGACAGAGCTTGGACATTTGTTGAAGACTGAGGGTTTGCCTCCACGCCCCAAGAGGTTATCTCCAGACATTCGCAGTTTCATTGATCAATGATCATTAGTGGCATTGGCCAAACGTCCCAATATCGGACCACAGAGCTTGGCTAATTGTTGGTGCTGGTTCTGGCTGCCTTTCCTGCTTTTCTGGGTTTTTCCCGCCCCTCTCAATTATTCTCACTCGTTACGTGGCCCATCCCACGGTTGAACGATGAATCGAGCTCAACAACAACAACAAGACACAAGCAGGAGGGTGCGTCACCTGTGGGCGGGCGGTAGCGGAGTCGCGCCAGCCCCTGGTGCTGGTTCTGCAGCCTGGCGGAGGGGGGGTCGCCGTGCGCCAAGGTGGGCGATTGAGGGGGGCTGTCATCGGGTGGCCTCGACTTGGGGGGGCTCGGAGCGGATCGCGGGGGGGGGGGCGGCACGTCCGTCGGTCGAGTCCGCGGAGCGCCCCTCGGCGTGGTCGGACGACGTGGACTCCGCCTCCGAGTCGTCCAGCGACTCGATCATCTCCTCGAAGAATCGCATGCAGTCGGCTTCCTCGGCGGACAGCCCTGGGATCAGGGCGGCCTGGGGTGACATCGTGGTCGTCACCGTCATCGTCATCGCCATCATCGGTACCATCATTGTTATATCACAATCAAAATCATCATTGTCATTACCACTGCAATCATCATTATCGGCGTCATCATCAACTGTGTCATCATCATAGCTACCCTTGTTTACCCAGGAAAACCTCACCGAGTCTCAAGACTCCTTTCCAGGAGGGTCCTGCCGAGTGTTTCCAGAAGGGACCAATGTTGCTATGCGAGTCACCACAAGTGACTGATTCCCAGGTCATGTTGAAGCGTTGGGATATTTGGCCAACGCTGGTCACAATGCACGTCTGTTTTGAGCTATGGCAGGAAACCAGAGAACCTGGAGAAAGTCCGTGCAGAGCAGGGGGAGAACACAGAAACCCCACACAGAGAGGCGCCCGAGTCAGGGATCGAACTCAGCTCCTTCTCGCCGTGAGGCGCGAGCGTGACCGTGGTGCCGTCACCGCTCTGGAGCCTGAAAAGCACCGAGACTCATTCCGGCTGCACAGAACAACCTCATCCACCAAGTGTCTGGCAGACGCATTGGGTTGACGTACCAGGCCAGCACGCTTTCCCTGGGCAGTGGAAGAAGTGGCATTGTGTAGCCTCGGCCCGGGTATCGAACTCACCTTCGTGGCCCCGTTTCTTTGGGCGCCCGGCATGGCTGCTTGCGTGACGGCGCGGGGCTGGTGCGGAGCGGGTGGGGCCCGGTCCGGGAGCGGGTCGTCACGGTACGCCACCAGCCGCACCACCCCCTCCACCGCGGGGGCCCGGTACGGGTCGCTCTGGGGGCACATGCTCATGGTCTATCCACTGCTGGACGGCGATAATCGTCCATCACTATTATCACTATTATCACTATCATAAGCTCACGCCATTTAAACACTGATACACTCACCCACACACTCTAACACACTCTCATACACACACTCCCACACACACACACTACCACACACACACACTACTACACACACACACTCCCACACACACACTACACACACACACTCCCACACACACACTACTACACACACACTACCACACACACACACTACCACACACACACACTCCCACCACCCAACTCACACCTCATGGCCACACTCGCAAACTCTCCCATGACGCTGTCTGCAGCGATGTGTCGCGTTCACCGCCCCGCTCACGACTGGGGATGTAAATAATGAGAATGCTACGCGCTCCGTTTGCTTCACAGCGGACGTCCAAGTCCCGCTGACGTCTTGCTCAAGAGTAGCTCACTGTGTGCCGCCGTGAGGGTACGCATTTTGACGAAGTCTAAAATGACTCCAACATTTTTTTACTCAATCGGGATAACACCGAGTAGCAGACACAGCCATCATCGGCCCCAACTCACAGGGCAGCTCACCCTCGCAGACGAGACTCGCCCGGGCCCCGCGAGTGGTGCATGTTTGAGGTGGATGTTTGTGGTGGTGGATGTTTGTGGTGGTGGATGTTTGTGGTGGTGGATGGTGATGATGGATGTTTGAGGTGGTGGATGGTGGTGGTGGATGGTGGTGGTGGATGGTGGTGATGGATGTTTGTGGTGGTGCATGTTTGAGGTGGTGGATGGTGGTGGTGGATGTTTGTGGTGGTGGATGTTTGTGGTGGTGGATGTTTGTGGTGGATGTTTGTGGTGGATATTTGTGGTGGACGTTTGTGGTGGACGTTTGTGGTGGATGTTTGCCCACCACCACGGCTACACCCGCCCCGCCCGCCAGCGCCTGCCGACTCACTGCTCTTGGCTCACGGAGCCGGGCGGGCTCACAGAGCCGCGGTAGCTGCAGCAGCAGCAGGGCGAGGATGGAGATGATGGAGAGTGCCGAGGGGCAAGGGTGGTGGTGGTGATGAAGCGGCAGCTGCTATAGGCTCGGGAGCGAGGTGCCAATGCCGAGATCTGCCGCTCGCCACGACGAGAGGGCTTCGCACAGAGAGAGTTCGTCCACTTGCTGCTATGACCATGCTCCTCGTCCTCTGCTGAAGTATAGCCACAGTTCCCCCGACGCCTCCCAAATGATGTCAACAGAGGAGATGGAGCGATACAATCTGCTACGCGTGTGAGCAGCTCGGTGGATCGCTACGCCTCAGGATCGTGAGAGGTGCGGCGGGCTTGGGATGGGATTCATCCAGCAGTGGAGTGACGAGGGCTGCTGCCTGTGACGAGTGAATGCGACGATCCGTGACCGTGCGTGCCAGTCTGTTACTAAATTTATCTGACCGCGCGTGAACGAGTATTGTAGGTCGCGGCACCCGCTGTACTGTACTTCGTATGACCCGAATCCCTTCGCTGCTAGGAACGGCGCTCTCAGGGAATTGTCAACCGGCAGGAGCCGTTAAGAGCGCCGTCGCCAATGTGAGATGTCGTTTCTCTTTAAGACCACGCGTTGTTGTTGACGAACGAGTTAGTATCGCCAAAATATGCATTTCATAGTCCTCTACAGTTATCTCCAGGCCCCGATCAGCCGGCAGGGGCGAACGCGAGCACTTTCAAGGCTGCGCCTCTACCGTAGCCCGCGTCGCCGGTTCGCGCTCCGCTGGAGCGAGTCGCTCACTCCACGTTACCGTCTTTGACGCCAGCGCGAGACGACTGCGGAGGAGGCAGCTCTTGCCTGCTGGTAGCTCCTGCCTGCTGGTGTCTCTGTCTGCCCTGCGATCTCCGCGTCTGTGGGGAGGGGAAATAAAGGCGGACGGGTGAGAGACGAGGAGGAGAGAGCGGGGGGTGAGAGACGCGGAGGAGAGACGCCGGCGCGGTCGCTGAGGCGGGCGGTGTGGGAGCGCACAGACAGTGGAACACTCACCTGGAGAAACCACGCCCCGCGCGCACCACGGCCCCTCCCGGCACGGCTCACGGTCACCCACCCACCCACCTGCTCACTCACCCGCCCACCCACCAGCCCCCCCGCCAGCCCCCCCGCCAGCCCCCCCGCCCGCCCACCCGCCCGCCCACCCGCCCGCTCACTCGCCCGCCCACCCGCCCACCCACCCGCCCACCCGCCTACCCGCCCACCCACCCGCCCACCCGCCTACCCACCCGCCCACCCGCTCGCCCACCCGCTCGCTCACCCGCCCACCCGCTCGCTCACCCGCCCGCCCACCCGCCCGCTCACCCGCCCGCTCACCCGCTCGCTCACCCGCCCGCCCACCCACCCGCTCACTCACCCACCCACCCACCCGCTCACTCACCCGCCCACCCACCCACCCACCCGCTCACTCACCCACCCACCCACCCGCTCACTCACCCACCCACCCACCCGCTCACTCGCCCACCCACCCGCTCACCCGTCCAACCACCCGCTCACTCACTCACCCACCCACCCACCCGCTCACTCACCCACCCACCCACCCGCTCACTCACCCACCCACCCACCCGCTCACTCACCCACCCACCCACCCGCTCACTCACCCACCCACCCACCCGCTCACTCACCCACCTACCCACCTGCTCACTCACCCACCCACCTGCTCAATCACCCGCCCACCTGCTCACCCACCCGCTCACTCGCCCACCCGCTCGCTCACCCACCCACCCGACCGCTCACTCACCCACCCGCTCACTCACCCACCCACTCGCCCACCAACTCGCCCACCCACCCGCTCACCCACCCACCCGCTCACCCACCCGCTCACTCACCCACCCACTCACCCACCCGCCTGCTCACCCACCCGCCCGCTCACCCATCTACCCGCTCACCCATCTACCCGCTCAACTACTCATCCACCCAACTATCCACCCAGCCACCTACCCGCCTGTCTAGCCACTCACCTGCTCACTCACCCACCCGCTCGCTCACCCACCCGCCCGCTCACCCATCTACCCGCTCAACTACTCATCCACCCAACTATCCACCCAGCCACCTACCCGCCTGTCTAGCCACTCACCTGCTCACTCACCCACCCACCCGCTCACCCACCCGCCCGCTCACCCACCCGCCCGCTCACCCATCTACCCGCTCAACTACTCATCCACCCAACTATCCACCCAGCCACCTACCCGCCTGTCTCGCCACTCACCCTGCTCACTTACCTTCCAATCTACATGCCAGCCTGTCCACATATCCACTCACAAATCCGCGTGTGTCGTGAAGCTGAGCACGCGAGGTCGCGGCCGTCTCGGCGTGTGGGGCTGTCGGACGAGACGCGCGAGCCAGGCGATGTTTGTACATAACACTGACAAAGGCCATCCGTGGAGTTTACGCAGACTGTTTGAGGCAAGTGCTGCTAAAGCGCGGTTGTTTTTGCTCTGATTTCTATTTGGTCCATCGCTGTACAGAACTTCAGTGTTGATGTTTTGCTTTCGTCATCTTCATGACCCAGGTCCACTCTTGCTAGCGGGACTCATCCTGATCTTTTGAGTTCTCGCCGAGTGAAACAAAATAAACTTGACCTACTCAAGCCGTAAAGGTGCACAGGAGGTGATGTGGCCGCCTTTTATGTCCATTTTTATGATGGTTTACACTTCGCTCAACACACACGCACAGACACGCACACGCTCAACACACACGCACACACACAAGACACACACGCACACACACACAGACACGCATACTCACACGCTCAACACGCACGCACAGACATGCACACTCACACACACTCACACACACACAGACACGCACAGACACACACACTCACACGCTCAACACACACGCACACACACAGACACACGCTCAACACACGCGCACACACACACACAGACACACACACAGACACACACACGATCAACACACACGCTCAACACACACGCACACACACACATAGACACACATAGACACACACACAGACACTCACACGCACACTCACACACACATAGACACACACAGACACTCACACACACGCACACACACACATAGACACACACACAGACACTCACACGCACACACACATAGACACACACACAGACACTCACACGCACACACACACACATAGACACACACAGACACTCACACACACACATACACACACACAGACACAGACACACACACAGACACGTGCTGACGAATAAGCGCATTAATGAGCAACCTCACGCCAAACCGGTTCATCCCTCCCACCGACAACCAGCGAGTGGGACCACGTGGGGGGAGGGGCAGGGTAGCAGTGGAACGAACCTGGAATTCATGATACTTAAAAATTCACATACTTTACAAAATGCGCAGACTAAAAAAATAAACCAGGTTGATGAGCGGAGGGCGCAGAGACGCCAACAGCTCCAAGCGGCCAGCAACAAATAATCTCCCCCCAATGACGCCGGTGCTGAGCTTGGCATGATGTGTTGTAGAGTGTCGCGTCAAATTAGGACCCATGCCTAACAGAGGGCCCTTGCCTTGATCATCATGAAGAAGCGGTTCTGCACATCGGCCTGATGCCGATGGTTCCACCTCAGTGTCTCTGAGGAGGAGGAGGAACGCCAACTCCAGGAGGTGTGATGATGATGTTGTGGGTTTCCAACGAGGCACTCATCCAGGATGTCCCACTGTGCTCGCACAGCAGCAGCGTCCCTCCAGATATATGTACTGTATGTAGAACTTCTTTCGCATCGTACGTAGCCCACCGTGCTCATCGGAGGTGGGGGTCTGGGTGGTGAGATTCGAGGATGGGTCGGGGGTGTGAGCGCGACCCCTGGCTGCTTCGTGGCCGTGAGGCTGCGGCCGCACCTCAGCGCTCTCCGTGAGTTCTGCCCGCGGCTTGGCCGACCTGAGGTGAGGCGCGGAGTCATGACGTGGCTTGGGGTGAGGCAGCGAACTTGTGGGGTCGGCACACACGTCACGCGATCATTAAATAGCTTCTGCCGACGTGAAGAGAGGTTATTGATGGGGCAGATGTCTGCAGGGGGATATTGGCCGCTTATTTATATTGTCTCCGTGCATTGCGACCTAGGTAAGCATTGCATACTTGTGCGAGTATTTGACACGTTGTCCTTGCCAAAGACAACCACCCACCCCTCCCGTCAACCGTGAAGGCCTCAACAAACGTATCCACCCGCCGCCGACTTAAAGTCGCGATCTCCTTCAGGGATGGCGCTGCTCTGTCTCTCTCCCGACGTCCTCCCGTGGCCAGCAGACAGCCCCCTTCGGAGTTATCTCCTCAACACCATTGCCCGCCATGCGCAAGAATGGTGGAGGTGTTGGGGTGGGATCAAGGGTGTTGGTTGGGGTGCTGCCATGCCAGCCGGGTTCGAGGCGCTGGGTCCAACGCTCAAGACGCCGCGTCGCTTCATCCGCGTGCCCCTCAGACCCGCGCCGCGGATTGCAGCGCGAAACACCATCAGGGGCGACGTGGCGAGCTGCGTGTCTCTGCGTGTCTCTGTGTGTGTCTCTGTGTGTGTCTCTGTGTGTGTCTCTGCGTGTGTCTCTGTGTGTGTGCGTCATTGTGTGTGTGCGTCATTGTGTGTCTGTGTTTTTGTGTGGGCAGCGGTGGTGTAGCGGGGAGCGGTGGTGTAGCGGTTAGCGCACTGGGCTACGAACCCGGCGACCCGAGTTCCATTCCCGCTCACTTCCAACATGGGTGACGATGTCCTGTGTCTCCCCACCCCGGAGTCGATCCAGCCTTGGACGAGTAGCTGCTGCGGTGTCTAAACATGAGCGCTTGGAAGACAAAGGCGGCCGGGTGTGGTACTGGCCACTCACCCTCGTGTGTGCCGTTCCGGCCTTGATAGGTGTTCGCTAACATCACTTGCCCTGTTAAGGCGAGGCGGGAGACCTTTGTCTTTGTTGCGTGATTGGGGCGCCGTGTGCGTGGCCCTCACGCTCCTCCTCAACCCTCCTCCTCACCCCACCTCCTCCCCCGGCTCTAACCGTGACCCGCATCATCCATGCTTACTCCTCGCCCCTCGCCTCCACACTCACCACATCCCTCATTCCCCACTCACCGCATGCTTCCGCCTCTCCACGTCGCTCACCTCCCCACTCACCACCTCAAAACTCCAGGTGATCTCAAGTGCCACGACCGTACTCCTGGTAGCAACTCGGATTCCTTCGACGACCATACTTCACCACACTTCACCATACTTCACCACGCTGACCAGTGCGGCGGGTTGGTGAAGTAGGAGAGCGGGCCGAGGGCTGGGTTCAGATATCGCTCGCCACTGATGTTAGCCGTGGCTGGGAATGGAACTCGCGTGGCTGAGTTCGTCGCGAAGTTCGCATGCGTCTGTGCCATTGCTCCGCACCTTCAAAGCAGCAGAGACAGGTCGCTGGTGAGACACTGAATGTTTTTGCTTGTTTTGAACAAATGCTGCTGTAATATTGCACTCCCAGAGGGCCGTGCTGCTGATGGGATGTGTGAAAAGTGAATGTGACGTGGAGGGACCCGCATTTGATGTGGAGGCGACTTGTCAGCCCCGTGACACATTCGGCACGGAGACAGCGGCCAATGCGTGCGTTGCGTCACACGCGGGGCGACACCGCCACCTGGTGACTTCTAACATCAGCAGCAGCTGCATCATCTGTAGCAACAGCAGCATCATCAGCTGCATCATCATCAGTATTATCATCATCATCAGTATTATCATCATCATCTGTAGCAGCAGAATCATCATCATCTGTAGCAGCAGCATCATCATCATCTGCATCGTCATCATCATCTGTAGCAGCATCATCATCTGTAGCAACATCATCATCATTAGCTGCATCAGCTGCATCATCATCATCAGTATCATAATCAGTTGCATCATCATCTGTAGCAGCATCATCATCAGCTGCTGCATCATCAGCATCATCATCAGTATCATCATCATCAGTTGCATCATCATCTGTAGCAGCATTATCATCAGCATCAGCTGCATCATCAGCATCATCATCAGTATCATCATCATCAGTATCATCATCATCATCAGTTGCATCATCATCTGTAGCAGCATCATCATCATCAGCTGCATCATCATAGTCATCTCCATCAGCAGCAGCTGCATCATCTGTAGCAGCATCATCATCATCAGCATCATCAGCATCAGCATGGTCAGCCTTGGTTGCCCGTGCTGCAGTCCGTGCCACCACTCATTGTCTCACTTGCCGCGCCGGGAGATGGAACACAATAACGACATTTGGATTATTATACAATATACGTTTATTTGTTGTGCTCAGTTTAAACTAGTGGTAGAAAGTGACTGCATGATGCATGCATTAGTTATGTATTACACAGTTTAAAAATACATAGCATAGCTCAGTATGCATAGGTGCTGGAGAGGGTAAGTTTCAATTACTCTGTGGAACAGATGATGGTGGTGATGGTGGTGTTGGTGGTGGTGTTGGTGGTGGTGTTGGTGGTGGTGTTGGTGGTGATGGTGATGTTGGTGGTGGTGATGGTGGTGTTGGTGGTGTTGGTGGTGGTGTTGGTGGTGGTGATGGTGGTGTTGGTGGTGGTGATGGTGGTGTTGGTGGTGATGGTGGTGTTGGTGGTGGTGATGGTGGTGTTGGTGGTGATGATGATGGTGGTGGTGGTGATGGTGGTGGTGGTGTTGGTGGTGGTGATGGTGGTGGTGATGGTGGTGTTGGTGGTGGTGTTTGTGATGGTGGTGATGGTGGTGGTGTTGGTGGTGTTGGTGATGGTGGTGATGGTGGTGATGGTGGTGGTGGTGTTGGTGGTGGTGATGGTGGTGGTGATTGTGGTGTTGGTGGTGATGGTGGTGTTGGTGGTGTTGGTGGTGATAGTGGTGTTGGTGGTGAGACTGTAAGTGGCCTATGAAGGGCGTGCTGCCTGTAACAGTGTTGGCCGGTTGGCTCGGGGGGTTCATAATGGCCATCCCAAAAACTCGAGTTGGCTCCATTTATATCTTCGGTTCAAATTCAGGTTTCACAACCGACTGGAATTAAATGGGGATCTCAAGTGTAGCGAGTTGATGATATCATCCATGTCACCAATGACGAGCCCAGAGACCCACAGACTCACGGAGACCCACAGACTCACACAGACTGAGATTTGTGTAAACCAGGTTCTCCATGCTCGGGTCTCAGCTGATGGTCTCAGCCTCATCACCAATGACCGCACGCAAGAAAATGATACGTTTTCAAACTTTGATGATGAAAAATCTTCCAGCTGGCTGCCACGCGCCGTCCACCTCTACAGGGCCCTCCGCCACCGAGTGTGGGAAAGAGGCAATTGAAGGGACCTCAGAAGTAGTTGTTTGACTTCATCTGTCACGGCCACACAAGGCCGTGCACCGCTTCCTGCACGACGTCCGCATGGACATTTCTTTGCCATCTTGACGACAAAACCCCGAAAGCACACCCACTGCGCGATTGCGTTTTGTGATCCATTTGTGTGTGATCGTGAACTCTGTTTTTAAGGCAGTTATATAAAAGCAAACCGTGGTGGTGGCTCGGCTCAGGCTTGGCTCTGGTTCAAGGGAGCCGGCTCAAATCCACGTGGTCCCAGTCGGAGCCGGAGCCTATCACATGGCTGTGACATCACCATGCGTCTCGTGAACACGTCACGCGGTGGGTGGCGCAGTGGCTCTCTGATCCATGTCTTCAGCTCGCAGCTCGTCTCGGCACCAATCTCACGAATCCCTACGGCGGCCTTTGATCATTGCCCTCCCGGTAGTGCAATGAGCCACCCAGACCCAGAGTCCTAAACCACTCCCGTGGTAGCTCAGGGAGCCACCACGATGCAGAGTTATCTCTCCCTCTCCGCCCCCTCCCCCTGTAGGTCCCCCCACCCCACACAGCCCCCTACCCCGAGATGTTCACCTGGGAGCGCTGGCAATCACCCAGATCCACGAGTGCCCCCCAGCGGGTAGCTCGGGGAACCACCCACCGCGCTCTCTGCCAGCGGCTGGTCATTCAGACCCCGGACATTTAAATTGGTATGTTTGGTTTAATATCCACCAGAGAAAACAGGTGACGTGTTATTATTGTTAACGTGGGGCCCTACAAAAAACCCTGACATTTTGGGAATGCACCCCTCCTACCCCACGACCTCCTCTTTCCCCCCAACAGCCTCCCAGCTCGCTAGCCCTCCCCGGGGGCGCCGTCGCGGCAGCCCAGCGAGCAGTAGAGCCGCGTGCCGGCCGGGATGAAGCGCCGCTGCACCAGGGCGCAGCTGCAACCGGAGCAGCGGAAGCAGGAGGGGCGCGCGTGCCACTGACGGGGGCCGTGCGCCACGCGCTCTTCCTCCGCGTCGATGACGCCGCCGCAGCCCTCGCAGCTCTGCCGGGGGGGGGGGGGGTCGCGAGGTCACGCGGGGTCAGTCTCCCCCATGCCAAGGGTACGTTCATGAAGTGAACGGTCATGGGCTCAGTGGGGGGTTGTGCAGTTGTTATTAGTATTACTCTGCTTGTTTAGGCAGGAGAGCCTCACTGAGTCTCAAGACTCCCTTTCAGAAGGGTCCTGCCAAGTTTTCGCAGTCGGGGAGGCGATGTTGCTACTACTGCTGTGTGTGTTCCCAAATGAGTCATTTGGGTGATTATAATTATAATTATTCAGCATTGGGATGTCTGACCAATACCAGTCCCACTGTGTGTGGGCTGTGGGAGGAAACAGCACCCAGGAAGAAACCCATGCGGGACAGGAGGACAACATATAAACTCCACACACTCGCTCGGACAAACACCCACACACTCACAAGGCACAGAGAAAGGTCCCCCGTATAGCCTTAACAGACTGTTGGGGCAAATGCTGTTAGCGAGCAAACACCACGCCCGGCTGTCTTTGTCTCCCCAGTGGCGATGTTTACAGATCGTATCAGGTACTAATTTCAGGCCGAGTCGACCTAGCGGAGTCCCAGGACCGGTTCAGATAATCAGTGTTGACCTTGAGCGGGATTCGGGTGGCAGGGTTCCTAGCGTAGAGCGCTAACCGCTACACTACCGCTCCCCCAACTCCACACACAAAGACGTCCCGAGTCGGGAATTGAACCGAGGTCCACTTCCTACTGCGAGGGAGATTGTGAGCGAAGCGCGGGGTGGCCGTGAGGGTGCGGCACTCGCCTTGGCGTAGGAGCTGCGGTAGCACTGCAGGCAGACGGGCTGCTCCGTCTCGGCCACGTAGGTCTGCCCCGCCAGCTGCACCCCGCACTCCAGACAGCAGAAGTGGTCCAGGTGCCAGCAGCGTCCCTCGGCGCGCGTGTACTCGCAGCTCACGATCGCCTGCGAGGGCGCCGTGCACAGCGGCAGCGACGGCCGGGAACGAACGCAGCGTCGCGATCAACTCCTCGCCGCTATGCCTCACCAGCCAGCCAGCACCATCGCCTCCTCTACACCTCACCACCATCACCTCCTCTACACCTCACCAACCACCATCACCACCTCTACACCTCACCATCACCACCTCTATACCTCACCACCACCATCACCACCTCTACACCTCACCACCACCATCACCACCTCTACACCTCACCAACCACCATCACCACCTCTATACCTCTATACCTCCATGCCTCACCAGCCAGTCAGCATCACCGCTACACATCACCAGCTAGCTAACTAGCTCTGAGTATTAGCCCCAACCGACCAACCGGCCTTATCCAACTAACTCGTCGGCCACTAGGACAAGCCCTCTCACTGACCCTACCCCTCGCCATATCAGCAGCCACTCGTACCAGCCCCATTGAAACAATACAAACGAGAACATAAACCGAACCCAACAATGCAAACGAGACCACGCAGACGAGAGGGACGGGACAAACGCGGCACCTCGGTGCACCGCGCGCACACGGGCGGTGCCTCCGCGCCCGTCCCCTGCCCCTCTCCAGCAGGGTGGATGTCCTGGGCCCCGGTCTGGTAATGCAGGTGGCAGAAGAGCGCGCCGTTGTCCCAGTAGTAGAGGAGGCTGGCGAGCGGCTCGCGGCACGTGGAGCACACGAAGCAGCGGACGTGCCACATGCGGCGCGCGTCCTCCCCGCCGGCACTCACGGCACGCTCGCCCTCCTCCAGCGTGCCCCCGCACCCCCAGCACACCTGGGACGGACACAGGTCGTCGTCATCGTCATCATCATCATCGTCTTCATCATCATCGTCACCATCATCATCGTCATCAACATCGTCGTCATTATCGTCATCATCTTCGTCATAATCGTCATCATTGTCATTGCCATCGTCGTGAGCCATGGTCTATCCACTTCTGGATGAAAGCATCTCAAATATGTGGTCATTCCTCAAGGTGCTACGACGTGAATGGTGAAGCCAGCCCCCACCTGTGTCTCTCCACTGCTGGTGTTTAACACACACAGCACCAGGTAGTACTCATTTAAGGCTGAGGAGACCTAGGGCAGGTCCAGGACCGATTCAGATAATTGCTCCTGATGTTGGCTGTGGGGCGGGAATCGAGCTTGGGTCGCTACCCACACACATATACAGTGAACCCATACTCCGTATAGTACGAACACACACACACACATATATATGGCTAAATGGCACCTAATTGCTGCCAAATCTTGTTGCCACTATCCCGAAAATCAACCATTACTGTTGAACTGGCTGTGGACAGCCACGGGTTGAGTCAAGGCGCCACTGCCGCTGAGGCCGCATGGAGACTCACGTAGAGAGTCAGCCCCTCGGCAGCGCTCGCATCTCCGCTCCCCGCGCTTCTCAAGGACCTGGCCTCCGCGTGCGTCTCGGGCGGGGGGGTCCGCGCCCCTGGGGGTCCCCTTGGGGGTTTCCCCAAGGGCCCCCCGTTGGCCCCCACGGGGGCCCAGTGCGGGACGCAGTCGGCCATGCTGAGCGTCGCCTCGTCTCGGGGCCCGCGGTCGTTCACGTGCGGATCTCCCCCCGGCGCCTCGGCCACCTGCGACAGAACGTCGAGCGTCGATCGTCACCAAGCCTGTCCGCTCGCTCCAGGGTACCGCCCCAGCTCTGCGAATAACGGACATCAGCCACAATGACGCAGCGCGGCGCAAGGGAGCGCAGTGCCTACGCTCCACAGCTACCTGGACCCTGGGTTCGATTTCTGACTGAGGTGCCTTTCTGCGTGGAGTTTATACGCTATCCCCCTGTTCTGCTCGGGTTTCCTCCGGATTCTCATGTTTCTTCCCATAGCTAAACCCACACGCCGCAGTTGAAATGCTATTGGCCAAAACCATTTCCAAATGCTGAAAATGTACCGGCAAATCACTCGATTGGGATCACCCACAGCAGCAACATCGCCCCCGACTGCGTCGAACTTGGCAGGACCTCCTGAAAAAGAGGCTTGAGACTCAGCCAAGCTATCGTGGGGTAACAAGCGTCGTGATGATAATAATAATCAGAATATCCAAAATGCAGTACTAGATTATGTTGGGCCGTGAGTGGACAGGGCCCCCCTGCTGCTCAACACATCACCGTGAGACCTCCCGGCTCTCGTCAGGTGCTGTACTCTGGTGAGCCCTGGGCGGTGTCGCTTCCTAACAAAGCAACCGGCCAAGATCCATCCACTGCCAGATAGTGTGAGAGATCCATAATCGAGGTTGTTGGGTTCCATCGCATAAATATAAATGGGTCTCTCCCACCACACAGATACAGCCACATGCAACTCCGACCAAAACTATCACGTTACCATACATAGCAGGCGTGACCAAAAAGATCTCCAAAATTCTAAACAAACATAAGATCCAAGTCCGATTCAGTACAGTGCATAAAATCCGTGATCTGATTCCATCTGTGAAGGATGTCGTTCCTGACTTACAGTATCCTGGAGTCTACAAATTGAGTTGCATTTGTGGTGATTGCTACATTGGAGAAACGAAACGTCATGTTTCTGATCGTGTCCGCGAGCACAAGTCAGATCTGAAACACGGCAGAACTGATTCTTCGGCCGTTGCCGATCATTGCTACAACTCGGTGGGCTCTCATGAAATTGTCCTTTCCGAGACCAAGGTTCTCTGCAAACCTCCTGGCTACCATCAAAGGTTTGTACACGAAGCCATACAAATATACAAACACAGACATAATTTCAACCGTGATGATGGGTACAAACTTAGTAATCATTGGAAAGATCTTCTTGGTTCTTTCGGTAAAGTCGCGTAGAAGGGAAGTAATAAAATAATAAAAATAAAACATAATAAAATGAAATAATTCTCACGACGTTTCGGCTACAACGCAAGCAGCCGTCTTCAGGTGAAGAATGAGACACTACCAAGCTAGGAGCTTATATACAAACTGGGTTGGAGGTGGAAGAGCGCCTTCCACCTCCAACCCAGTTTGTATATAAGCTCCTAGCTTGGTAGTGTCTCATTCTTCACCTGAAGACGGCTGCTTGCGTTGTAGCCGAAACGTCGTGAGAATTATTTCATTTTATTATGTTTTATTTTTATTATTTTATTACTTCCCTTCTACGCGACTTTACCGAAAGAACCAAGAAGATGAATCCCTGCAGTCACGAAAGCTTTAAATCATTGGAAAGATGTTATCAACCACGCAAAAAAGACTTAATTACACTTTTTTGGACCATCTTATCTGACAGGCACTATTTTACTTTACTTTACCGAGTGTTAACATCCCCAGTGTTTAACAGTACTCGCTTCATTGTTCAGCCAGCATTGGTATAAACATGGGCATTTTAGTTATTTTCTATCATGTGTATCAGGCCTCCCCTCCCCCCTCTCTGTCCAATGCGTTGGCGTGTGCAGCAGTAGTCGCTTGCGCACAACCGCGTCCACGCCGTCGCCCATCCTTTTGGCCCCGCCCCCCTCCCCCTCCCGATGCGTTGTACGTGGCACTCCGTGCCGTCTTTGAGCCCCGCCCCCCTCCCTCCCGATGCGTTCCATTCATTGGCTACCACATTCTGATGAGCTCCCCCCTCTCCTCCCCCCTCAACTTGCTTATAAGGGATTACTTCTTGAATCATTGCCTCACTTGATGCAGCTAATCTGGCTGTGACGGTCCCACCTGATGACGGAGACTTGTGTTGCCTCCGAAACGTCGTGATCTTTATTTTATTTTTTATTAATTTTGATGTTTTACCTACGTGACTTTACCGAAAAAACCTAAGAATGTGAATATAAATGGGTCCTTAAACCCGCCACCACTCGACAGCCAATTAGTCGGTTTGTCACGTAAACAAAACATGCCAGCTACTAGTTGAGCACACCCGATGTGTTGGAGAGTAAAACCTACAACTTGTAATGTTGTGGGTCACGAATTGGCATGTTTTGTTTACGCGACAAACATTACTAGCCGGCGGTGTCGGGTGGTGGCGGGTTTAAGGACGCATTATCTATGTACGCGATCTAACCCAAAACCCTCTACTATAGATCAAAATTGGTCGCGAAACTGTCGTGAGAGACGAGAGGTATTGTAACGCACGTGAACACTGCCGCATCATCATCTTCATCATCAGCGCGACATATCCACTGCTGGATGAAGGTGGCCGGGAAGGCGCGCGCGGGCTTCGCGCGAGGGCGTCGCTCTCAGATCCTATCGGGCCGGAAGCTCCACCCCGACCACCACCACCGGGGGAGTCGCTCAGCCGCCGCCGCGCGCAGCTGCAGCTTCCACGGTGGCCGCCACGCCGTGCGTGGTGTGCGTGGTGTGTGCGCGCCGTGCGTGGTGTGCGTGGTGTGTGCGCGCCGTGCGTGGTGTGCGTGGTGTGCGTGGTGTGTGTGGTGTGCGTGGTGTGCGTTGTGTGTGCGCGCCGTGCGTGGTGTGCGTGGTGTGTGTGGTGTGTGTGGTGTGTGTGGTATGCGTGGTGTGTGTGGTGTGTGTGGTGTGTGTGGTGTGTGTGGTGTGTGTGGTGTGCGTGGTGTGTGTGGTGTGTGTGGTATGCGTGGTGTGTGTGGTGTGTGTGGTGTACGTGGTGTGTATGGTGTGCGTGGTGTGTGTGGTGTGCGTGGTGTGTGTGGTGTGTGTGGTGTGCGTGGTGTGTGCGCGCCGTGCGTGGTGTGCGTGGTGTGTGTGTGTGGTGTGCGTGGTGTGCGTGGTGTGTGTGGTGTGCGTGGTGTGCGTGGTGAGCGTAGTGTGCGTGGTGTGTGCGCGCCACCACCAGTGCGCCTCACCCACACCGACACCCTATACGCGTGGCGGTCGTGATGATGATGGTGATGATTGATGGTGATGATGATGGTGATGATGCTGGTGATGCTGGTGATGATGATGCTGGTGATGATCATGCTAGTGATGATGATGCTGGTGATGGTGATGATGATGATGCTGGTGATGATGCTGGTGATGATGATGCTGGTGATGATGCTCACACGGCGGCCCGGGCTGTGTGATCGTGAGCGGGCACAGCTCCAGAGAACGTTCTTCGCGAACCGGCGCCTGTGTTTGCTTTCAGATCTCTATTCGCTGAATTGCTTCCCGTTATGTTTTGTTGTCGCTTTGGTTGTTCTGATGACCCAGGTCGATCTTCAACAGTCGCTGAGCACGGGGCCCAGACTCCCAACACGTCAAGCGGCCAGCAAGCAACGGCACCGTGACAGTCGCAATCGATAGTCGTTGACACGTTTCTTAAAACGAGCGAGGTTATTATTGTTGTGAGAGCTTGGGGGGAAGAGACGACGCTCACTGGAGAGGGACTCCCACAGTGGAGTAGAGCTGGGAAGGGAGCAGAGAGAGACGTGTTGTGCCCTGCAGTGTGGTGAGTGGGTGTATGTAGTGACACGCAATGTGGTGGTGTCATCGTCATCGTAGCCTTTCTCATCTTTGTTATTGCGCTTGTGAATCCAGGAAAGCCTCACTGAGTCTCAAGACCCTCTTTCAGAAGGGTCCTGCCAACTCTTTTGCAGTAGCGGAGGCGATATTGCAGCTGAGTGTGATCCCAAGTGAGTAATTCGCAGGTAATGTTTCAGTATTGGGATGTTTGGCTCATACCAATGATTATGATTTAGCTTATGGGAGTAAACCGGTAAACCCAGAGGAACCCCGTGCCCGAACAGGGCGAGAGAACTCCCAAACTGCACGCAGCATGGGGCGCCCGAGGCGTGAATCGAGCCCTCGTCCTTCTCGCAGCGAGTGCGACCACTGCCACCCCGCGGCAGCTCCCCACGCCTGCTCCGTGCAGCGGTCATTGTTGTTGGGGAGGGAGGCGAAAGCCATCGGCCAGGCTGCTGCTGCTGCTGTCCCTCTGCTTGCGCCTTGTATGGGCACGCCGCCGCGCCTCCCTGCGAGTGAACGAGGAGGCGGCACGCCTGGGATCATAGCGGCACGGAGGGCACCGCGGTGGTGGTTAGAGGTGGTGGTTGGTGGTGGTTAGAGGTGGTGGTTAGAGGTGGTGGTGGTGGTTAGTGGTGGTGGTTGGTGGTGGTGGTGTTTGGAGGTGGTGGTGGTGGTTGGTGGTGGTGGTGGTTAGAGGTGGTTGGTTGGTGGTGGTGGTGGTTGGTGGTGGTTGGTGGTGGTGGTGGTTGGTGGTGGTGGTGGTTTGTGGTGGTGGTGGTTAGAGGTGGTGGTTGGTGGTGGTGGTTGGTGGTGGTGGTTGTTAGAGGTGGTGGTGGTTGGTGGTGGTGGTGGTTAGAGGTGGTGGTTGGTGGTGGTGGTGGTTGGTGGTGGTGGTGGTGCGTGTCCATCATTGACAATATCCCAAGCGAGGTGACGGAATCGCTCCCGAAAGGACGCACCCCAAAAACTTGCGCCCGAATATGATCACCCACACACATACTGTGGCTGCTGATGCGATTACGATGATGCTGCTGATAATGCTGCAGTTTCTGCTGCTGCTACTCATGGCGATTGACGATGCTGCTGCTGCTTCTACTGCTAATGATGCTGCTTGTTCTGCACCTGATCATAGTCGATACTGGTGATGATGCTGCGGGGCAAATCACACCCCGTGGGGCCCTCCGACGCCTTGAAACTAGATCGGCAGCATCACATCTGACACTGTGACGGCGAAGTGTGCCCCTCCCAAAGCGCGGGGCCCGGGGCGGTCGCCTCGATTCGTAGTACCCGAGCGATTGCTCTGCTGCTAATGATGCTGCTGATGATGATGATGCTGCTGATGATGATGATGATTATGCGACTGCTGCTTCTGCCGACGACCCTGCTCATGCTGCGGCGAGCAGCGATGGAAGCGAGGAGAGCTGTGAGTCACCCCTGTTTCTGGCAAAGTGCTAAAATGCCAAAGACAAACAATCCCCCTATAGCCTTTAAAGGCTATTGCGACAAGTGCTGTGAGCGAGTAGCACCTACAAATGCCGACACGGCTCACGAGGGGGTGGGTGGTCAGCACTATAGAAACACTGGCACACACACACACCCACACACACACCCACCCACACACACACCCATTACCCCTTCACTCACCCCCGGCCCTGCCACCACAACCAACTGCTGGCGACTCGAGATAACCGCATGATGGGGCTGCGTGTAATCTCGAGCGTTATGATTATGTACACATCATAGCGAGACGATATGAATATGTCGATGTGACGAGTATCTGAACCGGTCCTGCGCGCCCCCTAGGTCGACTCAACCTCAAATTTGCACCTGGTGCGGTGTGTAAACATCGCCACTGGGGAGACAAAGGCGGTCGGGCGTGGCGGTGCTGGCCACCCACCCCTAATGTTTCGTGCCGGCCTTCAGAAGTGCTCGTCAACAGCACTTGCCCCAACAGTCTGTTAAGGTTATATGGGGGATGTTTGTCTTTGTGTATAAATGTATATGTTACGTGAGTGTATACGTGTATGTGAGTGTATACGTGTATGTGAGTGTATACGTGTGAGTGTGTAAGCCTGCGTGAGTGTGTTTGGGTAATGGGGAGCGGTGGTGCAGTGGTTTTCCCAGAGCACTACGAACCCAGCGACCCGAGTTCGATCTCCGATCACGGATAACGTCAGTGGCGAGTGACATCTGAACGGGGCATGTGTCCACTCTGCTGCACTGGCCCCCACTGCCCTGCGCGGTGAGGTTTGGTCAAACAAGCCCCGATGACTGGCATGGTTGTTTGGCCTTCATCCAGCAGTGGATATCAGTTTGACGTTCTCACCTCGCGAGCGCGTTACTCGTGGCACGCGTCCGCGAGGTCACCACCGGGGAGATGGAGCGACCCCAAACATTGCGCGTGCACCGAGCAGGGGCCGCGTGGGCCGTTGCGTCGCAGGATCGTGCGGGTGGCGGCGGCTCGAGGGGGAAGGCCGTCTTCATCCGGCAGTGGAGTGGCCGTGCCTGATACCGACGACGACGGCGATTTATGACCGCGAGCCTCGAGGGGGAGCGCCGCCGAGCGGCACTGCCGGGCCACCGAGCGGCACTGCCGGGCCGCGAGGAGCTCCCCGGACAGGGCGCTGAGTGGCCCCTTCCGTGGGATTCGGCGGCATCATCGCCCAGAGACGCGAGGGCGCACACGGGATGCGCCCTCGCGTCTCTGTGCCAAATCTTCTCTCCTGTCCTGCCCGCCCCCACCATCACAATCACCCACCACATTCAGCCCCCCCCCACACACACTTTACTTTCCTTACCCCCTCTCCTTCCTGGGCCCCCCTAACAGCCCTGCCCCGAGCGCCGAGTTCGCTACTCCGCTCCCCGATAAGGCAGTAGGAGAGAGTAACAGGAAATTCCTGGGTAATGAGTCAAGTTTTGAGAATTCCGCCGCCGGATTCTGAGAGAGAGAGAAGTCGAACCGTCGATGGGCGCTCTGCGAGCGGCGCACGCGAATATCCTGGCAGAAGGAGCGGCGGGGGGGGGGCACGCGGCCACCACCCCGCCCTGGGCTCACCGGGAGCCGGGTTCGGCCTGTGGGTGGGGGCCAACCGTCACAAAGACTCGCGCGGAGACCCGTAGACTTCCTTGAGTCTACGGGCCTCTGGATGAGTCGATATGTCTGTCTGTGCGTCTTTGTTGTCTGAGTTGAATATTGTCCTCTTCAAATTTGCCTTCACCACTTGCCTCGGTCTGGCCGTTCAGCCGGCAGGCTCTGCCCATTCCCTGCTTTCCATACACGGCTGCATTGGGATCTAGGAATTAAAGGCGCGTAAAACATGTACATTATTATTACGTGTCGCTTTGTGAGTATGTATCTCTCTGTTCGAGTCTATGCATCTCGCTGTGAGTCTATGCGTCTCTCTGTGAGTCTATGCGTCTCTCTGTGAGTCTATGCGTCTCTCTGTGAGTCTATGTGTCTCTCTGTGAGTCTATGTGTCTCTCTGTGAGTCTATGCGTCTCGCTGTGAGTCTATGTATCTCTCTGTTCGAGTCTATGCATCTCGCTGTGAGTCTATGCGTCTCTCTGTGAGTCTATGCGTCTCTCTGTGAGTCTATGCGTCTCTCTGTGAGTCTATGTGTCTCTCTGTGAGTCTATGTGTCTCTCTGTGAGTCTATGCATCTCTCTGTTCTAGTCTATGCATCTCGCTGTGAGTCTATGTGTCTCTCTGTTCGAGTCTATGTGTCTCTCTATGAGTCTATTTACATCACGATGAATCTACTTGTCTCTATGAGAATCTATGTGTCTCTGTGTATGTATCTCTCTGCTGTTATTCCACAGAGCAAACTAGGACACGTCTCTCTGTCAGCCCAGGTCTATTATCATAATCGCGCAGTGTCCCTGCGATAGAGTTGAGCACAGCGGCACTGGCACGAAACGTCGGGACAAATCGATGCCCACCGCCTCCCGAACGCAGCCGATTCCCTGCCTGGGTTGGTCGTCACGATCACTCGAGTGGACTGCTCTGTGATGGATCCCTCTGCACGCGAGTCGTGGCTTCAGTCGTGCGAGAATGGGAATGGACTCTTTTGGGTGTGTGGGAAATGTGCGCGAATTACAATGAGTGATGTTCCGCTACAAAGAACGAGGCGGAACAAGACAGATTGCACAGAGGCACTGGGACAGGCAGGAACGAGAAACAATGAAAACAACTAATTACCAACAAACACATCCATCGAGCCACGGAACGACCCACTTATTGAGGCATGATCTATAGTTACAAGGATACCCGTGAACTTTAAGTAAATACCATCTAACATAAATACTTATAGGGGACGGGATAACCCATACATTTATATAGGACCCATAGACTTATATAGATACCCACAGACTCACGGAGATGGCCATATACCTACATATATACACATGGACTTACATAGAGACCCATACACTTTTGTATATACCAATCAACTTGCCTAGAGACACATCGACTTATGTAGAGACCGACCAACTCACACAGAGAGCCACGCACTGGCAATGCTCAGGGTGCTGGCGTGTGGCCGCTCGTGCGCTTTGTGTGTTGAGCCCAAGTGAGTTCCTCCACGCGCCGCCACACACACAGAGGGAGAGGCCACTCTCCTTTAAAGGAGCTGACGGGGCAGCGCGGTGAGCGACACTAACTCTACCACTGCACTACCACTACACTAACACTACCACTACACTAACTCTACCACTACACTACCACTACACTAACACTACCACTACACTACCACTACACTAACACTACCACTACACTAACTCTACCACTACACTACCACTACACTAACTCTACCACTGCACTACCACTACACTAACACTACCACTACACTAACTCTACCACTACACTACCACTACACTAACTCTACCACTACACTACCACTACACTAACACTACCACTACACTAACTCTACCACTACACTACCACTACACTAACTCTACCACTACACTACCACTACACTAACACTACCACTACACTACCACTACACTAACACTACCACTACACTAACTCTACCACTACACTACCACTACATTAACTCTACCACTGCACTACCACTACACTAACACTACCACTACACTAACTCTACCACTACACTACCACTACACTAACTCTACCACTACACTACCACTACACTAACACTACCACTACACTAACTCTACCACTACACTACCACTACACTAACTCTACCACTGCACTAACTCTACCACTACACTAACTCCGCACTAACTCTACCACTGCACTAACTCTACCACTACACTAACTCCGCACTAACTCTACCACTGCACTAACTCTACCACTGCACTAACTCTACCACTGCACTAACTCCGCACTAACTCTACCACTGCACTAACTCTACCACTACACTAACTCCGCACTAACTCTACCACTGCACTAACTCTACCACTGCACTAACTCCGCACTAACTCTAACACTGCACTAACTCCGCACTAACTCTGCACTAACTCTAACACTGCACTAACACTGCACTAACACTGTTACGAGTGAACGGTGTTTCTGACAAAGCCGTCACTGCGGAAGTGGCGCCTCTGAGCGCATTACACGAGATACGCGACTTGCATGGCATCTCATCTCAACACATTTTAAAGGGCGCCCTCAGTGGCAGCTGCCCCTGTGCAGCACGAGGTGACGCAGCACCTGGCGAACATTAGTCTGCTGTGTGTGGAATCCCAATCGAGTCATTTCCGCTTTTACTTTTTAGAATTTGGCAAATTTGTATCATGACGCCGGTAGGCGATGGTCCACTCCTGCGAATGGCGTCACGGGATCTGTAACGTCCTCTGTGAGGCAGACGGAGCACAGGAGTAGTAGTCAAAGTACTTCATGTTTCCTACACCACCACAGTATTAACCGGGCCGGCCCGTCAGATTCAAACTTCTGTGATAGCAAGCGGCGAACGCGCCACCCTCCGGGGGCTGCAGTGTCACCGCGCCCCACGCTCGCCGCTCACCTGGCGAGGCGAGGGCCTGACCAGTCCAGCCGCGTGCTGCACCGCCGCCCGCTGCTCCCTCTCCGCCACTCCTCGATTTCCGTTCTGTGCCGATACCGGAGGAGGAGAAGAAGGAGCAGGGACGGGAGGAGGTGGAGGAGGTGGAGGAGGTGGAGGAGGAGGTGGAGGAGCCCTGCCACCATCGCCGTTGACGTCGCGGAGTTTTATCGACTGCGGTGACGATGACGACGCTGGCAGTAGACGGTGACCCACGGCCCCGTCACACAGGGGGGGCGACCCCGACCTCTGGGCCCCCACGAGGCCCTCTGGGGTCGTGCTGCCCTCCTTCAAATCTTCCTGCTGGAGCTGCTGGAGTTGCTGCTGCTGCTGGAGCTGCTGCTGCCCCGCCTGCTCCCGCTCCACGAGGTGCTGCTCCGGGCTGCATTTGCAGTTGACGCAAACTCTCCTGCGAGGGCACCACGAGGCGAGAGGTGGCCGCCTTACTCAGTCGCCCTGCACCGCAGTGCGGCACCCAGATAGACCACCAACTCCCAGATAGACCACCAGCACCCTGATAGTCCACCAACTTCCAGATAGACCACCAGCAACATCATCGCCATCAGTTTTAATCTATACGGCGCTCGCTTTTATGCCTCCACATCTCAAAGCACCTTGCATCGCATCTCTTCTCAACAACATTAGAAAGGGCACCCCAGTGGCAGCTGTCCCTGTGTGGCACGAGGTGACACACAGGGACGAGGTGACACACAGGGACGAGGTGACACACAGGGACGAGGTGACACACAGTCTGCTCTTTGTGGAATCCCAATCGAGTATTTGCGGTTTCGTTTCGAACTTAGAAAATTTAGACCGTGACACCGGTGGCACGTGATGGCCAACTCTTGCGAACGACGCCACGGGGTTTGTAACGTCACTCGCAGGCGGCGCCGAGTCGTTTGTGGATGGTAGAGGGCGACGGGATATATCCCACGCACGTGAAGGAACGCGAATGGTCAACTCAGAATGCTACACTCAGCGCAATGTCTCTGGACGTGGCCCTGACGCCGTGGAGCACCTGCAACACAAACTGATTTCATCGCTCCATCTCCCCGCTGGGCGTACACTGGGACGCATTTCGTGCCCTGTGCCGCTGGGGGGTGAGCGGCCTGGGGCGCGTCACGGGACGATGGCCAGGAGGAGTCACGGAGCCAAGGGGGTTGACGTCTAAGAGACACGTGAAGTTTAGAACCACCCTTAGCAGACAGGGTATACGCCGACTAATAGCAGCACAGGCATCGCAATGTCACTTAAATCCCATTGTTAATTGCACAGCTTTGCTTAAAAGCAATGCTATGTTCAACACAACAAGACGGCTGTTTTGCTAAACTCATGATGACATTAAACCCATGATAATGTGATGTCACGTCTCACCACCGCATAATGTGCTATGCGTGTGGCGGGTGTGGTGAGCGTGGTGAGTGTAGCCATCTAAGTTCTTCGGCTAGCCACTGCCATCGCAGTGGGACATGAGAGTTGCTGGATCGCGGCTTCGGGTTTTGTGAGACTTCAAACTCCACTCCGGTTTTACGGTCTCTCCAATTGGGACGTGTGGTTATATGCGAGTCTAAGGGTCTCTCTGTGAATCCACCTGCATATCAATACATCAACTTGCAATCATGATCACCTGAGCCTGTAAAGCCCGGGGCAGACTAGATAGAATGCTGGAACTGCAATAGGATTGCCACCTGTGTGGCATCTGCAGCAAGACCGGTCCCGATGTCTGGTACGGGCCTTGCTGTGTTAAAACTTCATTGCAGGAGCCGGCACGGTTTGAATGGCAGACCCAGGCTGAGTGAGAATCGTGTCCGCGTTGCTTTGTGGAGAAGGAGGCCGCTGCCAGACCGGAGCCACCGCTAGATTTGTTGTCGCCGCTATCGCCCGGGCTCGAATTTCCTGGCCAAGTTCCTTCTCTCGCAGTTGCCACTGACCACATCGCGCGGTCCAGAGAGAGTGGGCGTCAAACGTGTGTGTGTGCGATCATACAGTGCACTAGCGTGTGTATGTGTGTGGTTGTGTGTGGTACTGAGCCTCCCCTAGGTCTACCCAGCCCCAAATTAGTACCTGGTGCGATGTGTAAACTTTGCCAATAGGGAGATAAAGGCGGCCGGCCGTGATCCTTGCCATCTACCCCCTTGTGTGCCGTGCCGGCCTTCATAGGTGTCCGCTAACAACTCTGGCTCCAAAAGTTTGTTGAGGCTATGCGGGTGATCTTTGTTTTTGTGTGTGCGTGTGCACGTGTGTGTGCGTGTGCACGTGTGTGTGCGTGTGTGTGCACGTGCGTGCGTGTGTGCACGTGCGTGTGTGAGTGTGTGTGTGAGTGTGCGTTTTTTTTGTTTCCAACCGGCGAAGATGCTCCATTAGGGGGGTCCACGTTTCGCAAGCGTAGAGAAGGGAGGGAATGACCGTGACCGAGAAGACCTGAAGCTTCGTGCCGGTTATAAACATTCAGGCTGGCCTGCCTACGATCCATCCTGGGTTTAACCAGGCTGGATTGTGTGAGGAGCTCACAAATCCTTGAAATATCTGGGCAAAGTCCCATCGGTGAGCTCCTCCGGCAGGCAAGGCTGCGTTGGCTGGGTCATGTAGCCCGCATGCCCAGCCACCGCATGCCTAAACAGCTTTTGTTCGGCCGGATCGAGGGGGCTAAACGGGCGCGGCACGGGCTAGAGAAGAGATGGAGTGATGTGGTACAGGAGGACGTGGAGCTGAGTGGATTTGCCGATGACTGGTACCAGCGGTGTCAAGATCGGCCTCAGTGGAGGAGGCTCGTGAAGGACGCTACTGGGCAGTTGGAGGCAGTCGCCCTCCAACAACAACGGAGGGCGGAGGAGCGACGCTCACAACAACGAGCGGAGCGCCGGGTGGCTAAAGCACAGCAAGTTGGTACAGTAGGGGGCACAGGTGGTGCATCAGCCAGTCATCTCGGTCATCTCGGTCAGTCGACCCGTGGCACCTGCTGGGTCTGCCCCGTGACCTCCTGTCAGCGGGCGTTCGACACTTCACGTGGCCTCAAGGTGCACTTGGCCTGGCACAAGCGTCGTGGTGACGTCACCGCCACTTAGTGGCGAATGGCGGTTGTTGTTGTTGTTGTGAGTGTGCGTGTGTGTGTGCATGTGCGTTTGTGCACGTGCGTGTGTGCACGTGTGTGTGCATGTGTGCGTGTGCACGTGTGTGTGCGTGTGCACGTGTGTGTGCGTGTGTGTGCACGTGCGTGTGTGCACGTGTGTGTGTGCACATGTGTGTGTGCACGTGTGTGTGTGTGTCTCCGAGAACCCTATCGCGTGTGCACGTGCGTGTGTGTGTGCGCGTGTGTGTGGGGAGCGGTAGTGTAGCGGTTAGCGCGCTGCGCTATGAACCTGGCGACCCGGGTTCGATTCCCGCTCACGGCTAACACCAGTGACGATTATCTGAACCGGTCCTGGGCCTCCCCTAGGTCGACTCAGCCTCAAATGAGTACCTGGTGCGGTGTGTAAACATCGCCGCTAGGGAGACAAAGGCGGTCGGGCGTGGTGCTGGCCACCCACCCCCTCGTGTACCGTTCCGGCCTTCATAGGTGCTCGCTAACAGCACTTGCCCCTACAGTCTGTTAAGGCAATACGGGGGATCTTTGATCTTTGTGCGCGTGTGTGTGTCTCCGAGAACCCTATCGCCCTCATCCACACGCCGACTCGGCTCGACTGAACCCGCAAGTCGGCGGAGACTCGGGCCCCGCGGTCCACCCAGTCACAGGATTTGCGGCGCGTTCCACCCGAATCCTAATCCTCCTCCTCGCGTTGTTGTTGTCGTCGTTGTCGTCGCCTGAATGTTGTTCTGGCCCCACCATCACACAACGCTAGCGCGGGCCAGCCTTGTGCAGTCGCTGATGATCATGAGCATGTCTGGCTGATGATGATGAATATATGTAGCTGATAATGATGATGCGCATATCTAGCTGATGATGAGCACATTTAGCTGATGACGACGACGATGACGATGAGCATATCTCGCGGGTGTTATAAAACCGGGCCAGCTATCGCGACGGGGATTCCCCCCTGAGTGTGGAACGCAAGAGGCTTCCTCCTGGTGTCGCCGCCGCTGCGACAGACTGGTGGCACGTGACCGCGAGCAGCCACGGCCCAGAGTGAACCCCACACCTTGACGTGGTGTGCCGGGTGCCGGTTCCTCACCTCCAGTAGTGGAGCTCCAGGCCGGGGCAGCGATCTTTGCACGCGGAACAGGGGGCCCCGGCCCCCCACTCGTGAGAGATGGTCACCTGGGGGGGGGCCAGATCGTGCAAGATTACAAAGTGTACCTAGGAATGTTGACAGCGATGCGCTTTCCCAGAGTGCACCACGAGTGCTCGCGCCCTCGCCAGCGCAAGGGCCTCCACTCCAAGGCGCTGTGGGAACCCCTCTAGATGGTGATTGGCCTACTCTTCCATTCACACGCTTGGTGCTTTGATGGATGACGAGGGCCTCCCACGCTGTGCGGGTCGTGGGGGTTGTTTGACCATACTTCACCACGCTGGTCAGCTTGGGCTGGCAAAGCTTAATCTGCTATGAGGAGGAAGGAACTGAACGGAACGCTGCGCAGATTGTGAATCCTTCAGGCCGCGTCTCAGCGTCAACAAAATACGTTTCACTTTCACGTGTACGCCAACACGTGGTCCGTTTAAACCACTCACCATCAACGACCAGGGCCACTCCATTGCTGGATGAAGGCCTCCCCTGAGCCGCCTCCATCCTGTGATATAATAATCCACCTAATAGATTTTATAGTCCCCATTTGCACGTGGATGGCGTTTGCTGAAATGCCTCAGCAGCTCATCACATCTCATCTCACACATTGAAGGGCACCCCCGGTGGCAGCTGTCCATGTGTGGCACAGTGTGACTGACGCAGCATTGGCGAGCGAGCGGGCACGAGTCTGCCCGTGGGGGCGATGATCGCTCCTCTGTGTGATCCCAGTGAGTCATTTGCGGTGTCATTTGAAGAATTTGTCAAATTTTGCGTCGACCGTGAGGCCGGCACACAATGGGCTAACTTATTACAAATGACGCTACAGGGCCTTGAACGTCCGCTGTGAGTGAAGCAGGAGTATTTGATAGATATTATATATTATACACGTTGCAGTATTGACCGGGGCGGCCTGCTGTCGTTGAGTCGATCTCAGCTGGGAATTGGGATGCAAAGAGGCGACTGGCTTCCCTACCCGGACCAACACTCTCGTCTGTTTACATAGGCCTCGGCAAGGTAAGGTAAATCACCCTTTTTACCGGGTAAAAGGGTAAAGGGTAAATGTGTCGACATGCCAAGGGGTAAGGTAAAGGGTAGGGTAAAGGTAGCTCTGAAGAATTACCCGGTAGGGTAAAGGTACCGCAAAATATTACCCGGTAAATACGGTGCCTTGTTTACCGCTAAAAGCTCCTTGGCGCAGTCCGTGGCCTCCATTTAATAAGTAATATAAAAAAAAAACTCTTTTTTAAACACGCTTTTATTAAATGTACTAGTAATGGCAGAACTCCACAACTCCAAGAAGTGGCCCCGAAGCTTGCCACGACGTAACGGACCGTGGCCAATTACAGCCAACGTCAGTTGAGCGTGGACAATTAGAGCCAAGCCGAAACATAACAAATAAAATCATGTTTAAAAATATATATAGTTTTTTATGATAGAATATAGTGTTGTCATCAGTATGCCATAAGCAAACCAAGTGTGCAGTCGATACCACATTAGGAAGTGGGTTAAAATTGAGTTACAAGATTTGAGGACACGACAACGACGACAACAACGACAACAACGACGACAACAACGACAACAACGACAACAACAACGACAACAACAACGACAACAACAACGATGACAACAAGCGTGTAAAATTGGAATCATCGAGAGTATTCTATATGAATAAAGCGCTCTACCTTACAGCATTTACCATTATAAACATTGTTCATGTGTAGTACCCTAGTAATTACCCTGTAATCGGGTAATTTGTATGGGGTAAGGGTAAAAGGTAGGGTAAAAGGAAGGCTCGTTGCTTTTTACCTTTTACCTTACCTGCTAAAGGGTAAAAGGTAAGGGCAGAGTGATTGTATTGTGGTAAGGTAAAATGTAGGGTAAAGGTAGGCTCGATGTTTTAACCTTTTAACTTTTACCTTACCTTGCCGAGGCCTATGTTTACACAAGAGGGCAATAACCACCCGCAATCCATTTCCATCTCTCTCTAAGTCACTGTTACCATGAACGGGTTTTAAATAAAAACTTTGATTGTTGGGTTGATTGTATTTGTTACAGATGATGATCCCGTTTGGCCAGTTTGCCGGCGACGTTACACGGGAGATCCGTGGCGAGCGACAGAGCGGCACACAGACGAAGAGAGCCCGGGGTCCTTGACGAGGTTTGAACAAGGAACGGTCGCGGGGTTTAGCGGTCATGAACGAAACTGGCACGAGTCAAATAACAGCGCAAATGCAACGCGAGCAGGCGAGGTGCGGGTGAGATCTGCGTGTCCGTCTCACAGTGACATGAACTCGCTTCGATCGAGCGCAGCGCAACTCAATGTGCGAGCAGGAAGCGCCAGGAACACAGAGGGCGCTGGGCAGGGGCAGCGAGCTCCGTGTGTTGGTCTAATAGGGACATCAACACACGCAAAGTAATTGTGTCCTAAATGTAACTTTGCATTGATTTCGCACCTCCGATGAGCACGGTTGGCTACATACGGTGCGAAAGAAGTTCAACATACATGCACATCACGTGCCCATTGCTTTTGTGTTGATTTATATTTGCTGCATTGCTCTTCTTAAGTCTTCACGTTGCCGCGTTTGACAGCTGGCGACGACCCAGGGCCCTCTCGAGCTCCCGCCCGGCTCGTGGCGACACGCGTGGCTGGGCGCCACTCGCACTGCCACGAAACGCGGCGCCTGTTCCGCGTTCACCAAACTGCGCCATTCAAACGCGAACCCGTTACACACCGCACACAACCGACAGTCCGTGGTCACGGTCAACTGGAGGGTGTCCTCACGACCAGTGCCGTTGATGCATTGTTAAGGGAAGTGAAGTTGGCTACAGGGCAGGAGACGTCGTGGCTAGAAGGGATGGAAATGATGATGATGGCAGACGGACGAGACTGGTAATGGAATGGCAGCCAAAGGAGGGAATACAAACGAGAGAACGATAACCAACAAACACAATACACACAATGCACACAATGCACACGAAGCTTGATGAATGTGTATGTTTCAAAATTATAATTTAATGCCACTGGGAGTCGGGAGAAGAAGCATGTTGATCAGACAGCAGCAGCAGCGCGAGGTGGCAATCGCTTCATCCAGCAGCGGACAGCCCACGGTTCGGTTAACAATCGCATTGCAAACACACAATAGCTTCTCACTCATGCATTTTGTATAATTCTCTTTGAATAATTTAAACTTCGCAGGCTCCCTAAGAGATTTCGGTTTATTTATCCGGCGTGCGATATCGGGGCTCAGCTGTCCCCTCGGGGCACGAGGCCCTGCTCCGTGATGCATCGTGGCAATTACCCACACACACAAAGACAAAGGTCCCCAGTGTAGCCCACACCAGCTGTTGGGGCAAGCGGTGTTAGCGAACACCTAATTAAGGCCAAGAATACAATACACTATCCTGTAAAATACACACCTTCACATGTACAAACATGTACACATACAGCCCCACACACATGTATACACACATACAAATAAACGTCTCACACACAAAGATGCCCCGTATAGCTTGAACATACTTTCGGGGCAAGTGCTATTAGCGAGCACCAATGAAGACCGGCACGTCACACGAGGGGGTGGGTGGCCAGCAGCACGCCCGACCGCCTTTGTCTTCCAAGTGGCGACGTTTATACATCGCACTTAGTACTCATTTGAGGCTGAGTCGACCTAGCGGAGGCCCAATACCGGTTCAGATCATCGTCACCGGTGTTGGCCGTGAGCGGGAATTGAACTCTGGTCGCCGGGTTCATAGCGCAGTGCGCTAACCACTGCGCCACCGCTCCCCATACGCATGCATACGCACAGGTATATCCCACCACACGCAGCTGCACACGCGCAAAAATGTTCATGTCTGACCTTCTTAAAGCGCTCGTCCAAATCCATAATGGAACACAAAACCCCGGTCGTGCGAGTCGCGATGTCCTCTATTTACTGCTCGCGCTCCCAGGTCTGCGTCCAATGCACGCCGCCGACTCCACTCGCGACGGGGGAAGCTGCTGCGGGTCACTCGGAGACCCCCCCCCCCGGTCCCGGAACGCGCGACGGCGGGGAGAGGGCTCGCCACTGAGCCGGAGATCCACTCTCACCCACCCCCTCCCCTCTACACCCACAGCCTCAACCCAGCTCCCTCCACTCCATCACCACCACCCACCCACAACGCGACAACCACAACCACTCTGTACCCAATACCACCACCACAACCACTCTGTACCCAATGCCACCACCACTACCACCCAAACCACCCTTACACCACCACCACCACACACACTCTGATCTACACACACACACTGACTTACACACACACACACACTGATCTACACACACACACTGATCTACACACGCACACTGTGATCTACACACACACACTGACCTACACACACACTGACTTACACACACACTGACCTACACACACACACTGACCTACACACACACACTGACATACACACACTGACCTACACACACACACTGACTTACACACACACACTGATCTACACACACACAGACTGACGTACACACACATTGACTTACACACACACACTGACTTACACACACACACACTGATCTACACACACACACTGACTTACACACACACACGTATGCACGCGGCTCCCAGGCCAGGGGACCGGACCCGGACCCCTGCAGAGCTTCCTTGAGGGGGGGGGGGGGGTCCTGGAGACCACCCACGCCAAGGTCTCCTGAGCGCCGAGCCGAGCGGGTCCGACCTCCCGGCGCGCCACTCGCGGCGTCCCGCTGACACAGCCCCCACCCTCTCGTGATGGCTTGTGACCCGTGCTCTCGACAAGGACCCCAGCGATGAGTCTGCGCTGTCGATCACGATAGAGGGGTTCGCGTCTGGCAGTTCACCGGCGTTGGTGCAAGACGAGCCTGACTCTGCTGATGAGACACTCAATGTCGAAACCGGCCGTGAGTGTTGAGCCAATGCTGCCGACATTGAACCACTCCCGAGCGGGTTCGGGGCGCGTGCGGCGGGCGAGAAGTTTAAACCAACCTGCACACGTGTTGTGCACGTGGAGAGGCTGATGTGGGAAGGAGACGCGCTGCTGCTTCATGCTGACTTCACAACGGCGCCGGTGATTGGTTAGATTTGTGTCTAGTCGATGTTTGTGTTTAGTCGATGTTTGTGTTTAGTCGATGTTTGTGTTTTGTGTTTAGTCGGTGTTTGTGTTGTGTCAATGTTTGTGTTTAGTCGATGTTTGTGTTTTGTGTTTAGTCGGTGTTTGTGTTGTGTCGATGTTTGTGTTTAGTCGATGTTTGTGTTTTGTGTTTAGTCGGTGTTTGTGTTGTGTCGATGTTTGTGTTTAGTCGGTGTTTGTGTTGTGTCGATGTTTGTGTTTAGTCGATGTTTGTGTTTTGTGTTTAGTCGATGTTTGTGTTGTGTCGATGTTTGTGTTTAGTCGATGTTTGTGTTTTGTGTTTAGTAGGTGTTTGTGTTGTGTCGATGTTTGTGTTTTGTGTTTAGTCGATGTTTGTGTTTAGTCGATGTTTGTGTTTTGTGCTTAGTCGGTGTTTGTGTTTAGTCGATGTTTGTGTTGTGTCGATGTTTGTGTTTAGTCGATGTTTGTGTTTTGTGTTTAGTCGATGTTTGTGTTGTGTCGATGTTTGTGTTTAGTCGATGTTTGTGTTTTGTGTTTAGTCGGTGTTTGTGTTGTGTCGATGTTTGTGTTGTGTCGATGTTTCTGGATCTGCGTGATGCTCACAGCGCCGCCGTGTGGCCAACCTGCGCCTGCAGAGAGCGGTGGCGCAGCGGTTAGCACACGACGAACCCGGTCACCCGAGTTCGATCCCCGCTCACTGCCATCAGCAGATATATATAAACCGGTCCTAGGTCTCCCCGAGGTCGAATCAGCCTCAAATGAGTACCTGGAGCGATGTGTACACATCGCCCACAGGGAGACAAAAGCGGCAGAGCGTGGTGCTCGCCACCCACCCCTTCCCGTGCCGTTTCGGCCTTCATCGGCGTTCGCTAACAGCAATTGAACTTCATGAATGGAAGTCAACATCGTAATTGATGTTTGTGTTTTGGCGACTCCGTCCCACCGCGCACATGAACGCCGCGACCCGCCTGGCGCGGGTCGTGCTGTTGTCGTGTCGGCCAAGCGCAGCGGCGAGGACGCATGCCGTCGTGATTAAACACAACCTTGAAACGTTGACGAGCGCCTCGTGTGGAGCTCGTCGAGAGGCAAAGATCGCCGTGTCGCTCGCCTTCAACAGACATAGAATGACGTCGCAACGCAGTTTGTGCGAGAGCCGGGGGCTCACGGGACCCCGGGGTCTCGCCATCAGGTGAATTTGCCCCAACAGCCCGTGAAGGCGACACGGGGGATCTGTCTTTGACACCTGCAGGATTGAAGAGTGACACACGGTGGCGCTGTGACACAAACACTCGCGGATGGACGCAGCCGAGTCTGAATGTGACGCTGCACAGACAGTGAGTGGGCATATTTATCTCATAGAGGCTCTCAGTCATAGTGAGTGTGGGTCTCTGTGTGAGTAGTCTGTGTGTCTCTGTGTGAGTCTGTGGGTCTCTGTGTGAGTAGTCTGTGGGTCTCTGTGTGAGTCTGTGGGTCTCTGTGTGAGTAGTTTATGGGTCTCTGTGTGAGTCTGTAGTCTCTGTGTGAGTCTGTGGGTCTCTGTGTGAGTCTATGAGACACAGGCAGTATGGCATTGGAAGAGGAGACTGGGAGGTCTTGGACTTGTACCTGACAGGAAGTCGACAGCAAGGATGGCTGGGGGTGGGAGGGCAATTCAATGCTGTGGCGGTAGCAGAGGAGAGGGAGCGACTTCCAGTTGGGCAGAGGCCGAGTAGCGCGCTTGAGCGGGAAGTCGGTGGTGATGCGATGTGTGGTGGTGGTGGTGTGTCCTGAGCACACAAGCAGTGACACAGTCTCAAAGTGACGATGTTCAACTTCGTCGGAGCAAAGATTTTTTTTTTATAACAGATTAAAAATAAGACAATTACAAGTCTCAAATATCGATTAAAAACACGGCGAGATGTCGTGGCTATAATTACAGTGAGAGGTAGAACGAGGAACACGCGGATTCGCGAGCACACACGCAGCAGGTTCGAGACACCGCGTCCACTGCGAAGACATTGAAGGTTGGGCGAGAAGGGAGGATGGCCGACGGTCGAGACTAAACACGGAATGGCAGCCAAAGGACGGAACGCGATCATGACAGGACTCCACCGCGGAGATGGAGCAATACAATGAGCTCATGCGGGACCATGAAGAATGGAGATGGCCTGGGGAGGCCTTCTTCCAGCAGTGGATAGATCATGGATGATGACAATGCACGTACTACTGGAGGGGATGGGAGGCAAGGGAGGGGGTGGTGGTTCGGGTCATTGCTCAGTGCGCGAACGACTGCGCCACCGCTCCTGTGCACAGAGACCACGCGCGCCTCATCCCCTCCGCTGGCGATCCGAGTTGTGTGTTGAGTTGTGTGTTGAGTTGCGTGTTGAGTTGTGTGTTGAGTTGTGTGTTGAGTTGTGTGTCGAGTTGTGTGTTGAGTTGTGTGTCGAGTTGTGTGTCGAGTTGTGTGTCGAGTTGTGTGTCGAGTTGTGTGTTGAGTTGTGTGTCGAGTTGTGTGTCGAGTTGTGTGTCGAGTTGTGTGTCGAGTTGTGTGTTGAGTTGTGTGTTGAGTTGTGTGTTGAGTTGTGTGTCGAGTTGTGTGTCGAGTTGTGTGTCGAGTTGTGTGTCGAGTTGTGTGTTGAGTTGTGTGTTGAGTTGTGTGTTGAGTTGTGTGTCGAGTTGTGTGTTGAGTTGTGTGTCGAGTTGTGTGTCGAGTTGTGTGTTGAGTTGTGTGTTGAGTTGTGTGTTGAGTTGTGTGTCGAGTTGTGTGTCGAGTTGTGTGTTGAGTTGTGTGTCGAGTTGTGTGTCGAGTTGTGTGTCGAGTTGTGTGTTGAGTTGTGTGTCGAGTTGTGTGTTGAGTTGTGTGTTGAGTTGTGTGTCGAGTTGTGTGTCGAGTTGTGTGTTGAGTTGTGTGTTGAGTTGTGTGTTGAGTTGTGTGTCGAGTTGTGTGTCGAGTTGTGTGTTGAGTTGTGTGTTGAGTTGTGTGTCGAGATGTGTGTCGAGTTGTGTGTCGAGTTGTGTGTCGAGTTGTGTGTTGAGTTGTGTGTTGAGTTGTGTGTTGAGTTGTGTGTCGAGTTGTGTGTCGAGTTGTGTGTTGAGTTGTGTGTTGAGTTGTGTGTTGAGTTGTGTGTCGAGTTGTGTGTCGAGTTGTGTGTTGAGTTGTGTGTTGAGTTGTGTGTTGAGTTGTGTGTTGAGTTGTGTGTCGAGTTGTGTGTCGAGTTGTGTGTCGAGTTGTGTGTTGAGTTGTGTGTTGAGTTGTGTATCGAGTTGTGTGTCGAGTTGTGTGTCGAGTTGTGTGTCGAGTTGTGTGTCGAGTTGTGTGTTGAGTTGTGTGTTGAGTTGTGTGTCGAGTTGTGTGTCGAGTTGTGTGTTGAGTTGTGTGTTGAGTTGTGTGTTGAGTTGTGTGTTGAGTTGTGTGTTGAGTTGTGTGTTGAGTTGTGTGTTGAGTTGTGTGTTGAGGGGATGTCGCGACTCGGGAATCGACTCGCATTTGGCTCGTACATTGAGTCGCGTTGGGATCATGTTTACACGTTGCTTTCCTCTCGCGTAATTTATGCGACATTAACATAATTTCTTTTATAAAAACACATTCATAATAGAGGTGTTTTGGGTTAGATCGGGTAAATATAAATGTGTCGTTAAACCGGCCACCACCCGACACAGCCAATTAGTAAGGGTTGTCACTTAAACAGAACGTGCCAATTGGCACCCGCTGTTAGGCTCACAGTGGACGATATTGGTCGCGAAAGCCGACGCGTTAAATATATACACATTATTATTGACCCATTCTTATTAACCCATTCTTATTAACCCATTCTTATTAACTCATTCTTATTGACCCATTCTTATTAACCCATTCTTATTGACCCATTCTTATTGACCCATTCGTATTAACCCATTCTTATTGACCCATCCTTATTGACCCATTCTTATTGATCCATCCTTATTGACCCGCTGATGTCCACACTCGCATGTAGCGTGGACTCTTTGAGGAACTGCTCACTCGTGGTCGTTGGCGATGACTGCGCAGGCAGATCCCTGACTTGGCGTCGCTTCTGCATTTCGTTTGGCTCAGGTCCAGCGCCAAGAATGACAAACACCATCGACTCCTCTTGGTGCGCAGTGCGGCTGGGGCTGCCACGCAACCCAAACAACGGACCACACAGCAAACCCACAGATATCCAGAGAGATAGGCAGACACACAGAGAGACATCAAAGACAAGCCGAGAGTCGTGTGGCTGTGTCCACACAACCCTCACTATGGCCCGCACAGTCAACTACTGAGGTCTGTGCGCCTCCTTCAGCGGAGGGGGAGGAGGACCGACACGGCACGGACTCTCTCTCTCTGCTCAAGCCCTCTCGCTGTCGTCAACAGCGGGACCTCCGCATTGGCCTCTCGATCATGAACCGTGTCGCTGCTGCTGCTGTCGTGCGCACGAGACGAATATCATCGCTACCACAGCGAACATCACTCCCATATTGCAGGGCGGAAACAACCAGTTAAAAAGACACACGGGAACACGACTAGAATATAAATCAGGCTAACAGTGATGTAGTAACTACATTATCAGTGGCGTCGTAACTACATTATCAGTGATGTAGTAACTTCATTATCAGTGGCGTAGTAACTACATTATCAGTGGCGTAGTAACTACATTATCAGTGGCGTAGTAACTACATTATCAGTGGTGTAGTAACTACATTATCAGTGGCGTCGTAACTACATTATCAGTGGCGTAGTGGTTACATTATCAGTGATGTAGTAACTACATTATCAGTGGCGTAGTAACTACATTATCAGTGGTGTAGTAACTACATTATCAGTGATGTAGTAACTACATTATCAGTGGCGTCGTAACTACATTATCAGTGGCGTAGTAACTACATTATCAGTGGCGTAGTGGTTACATTATCAGTGATGTAGTAACTTCATTATCAGTGGCGTCGTAACTACATTATCAGTGGCGTAGTAACTACATTATCAGTGGCGTAGTAACTACATTATCAGTGGCGTAGTAACTACATTATCAGTGGCGTAGTAACTACATTATCAATGGCGTAGTGGTTACATTATCAGTGGCGTAGTGGTTACATTAACAGTGATGTAGTAACTTCATTATCAGTGGCGTAGTAACTATATTATCAGCTCAGAGGGTGCGGCAATCTGTCAGCTGGGGCCCCACTATTTTGATTTTTCTCGCACGGTCGCACCGAGGCTATTCGATGTCGCGGCCTTCTCTGGCCTATGTAAGTCATGACGCCCACGGTCTCAGATATGTAACACTGTAGGGGCGCTCCGTCTCTACAAAACAAGTGTTTGTTTGTTTGTTTGGCACTGTTTTTGAAAACGTATCTCATCGCGGTAGTCAATGGGGCCCCAACTCGTGGCTTTGCCCACCAGGGGGGCCAGGGCACCCCCCCTGGCTGCCCCGCGACCGCCACGCCGCTCATCTCGACGGCCGCAGCCAGCCAGCCACGCACGGCGCGGTGACACCCAGAGTCGCGAATCTCGGCACCTCCCACAAGGGGGTGCCAGTGGTGGCCCCGTTCTGTCTGTCAAGCTCTAAAAACACCCCCCCCACCCCCCCCAACATGAAACACACAATGTATGTCCTCTAGTAAATAACAACAAACCACCAACACTTGTCGGGGGGCGAGGGAAGGGGCCATTGGAGGGCTCGCTTGCCCCCCCCCCGCCCGCCCGCCTTGAGAGCACAGCAAGAAGACTTCGTCCCTGCCGCGGGCGCAGGGCCCTGCGCCGGCTGCTCGCAGCACGCACGGGGCATCGGTGGACCCCCTCTCCACACCCCAATCACGCCCACTCGCCTAGCCCCCACAGCCGCCGCCTCCCATCCTCCTCCTCCGCTCGTTCTCTTCCCGTCTACCCTGCGTGTAGCCCCCTGGCACACACTCACACACACACGCGCGCATGCCCTTGCCCCTGCACACACACACGCGCACGCGCCCTCCCTGCCCCGTCATCCGCAACGTCACGTGTGCGCGTGTTTATGGTGCTCTGCGACTCACACGCACTCACTCTCCACCCACACTCACTCTCCACACACACTCACTCTCCACACGCACTCACTCACTCGGAGACATCCCAACGTGGCTGAACGCTTCTGTTCAGAAAGCGAATCGCGCGCCCACGACATCTCAGACGGGGGGACAAGATAAGTGTTCATCAGAGGAAGTTCGCACTGGCTACTGCTGCTGCTGCTGGAGATAACCAACTTATCCTGGACAAGTGACCGCTCAACTGGCTGGCTGGCCACTCGGACAGTCGGCTGGCCGGTGGGACAGCGGGCTGCCTTGACCGGCATCAAGAAAGGGCGGTAAGGTCCGGCGAGTGTGCGCTTGTGACCTTCACGATGGCACTGTACTCTGCATAGGGCATGAGCGCAGCATCGGCTCGTGCGACATCTCGCGCGTGCCGTCCGCCGGCAGTCCGCGACACACGGTGAGGGTCACGGTGATCAATACTAATATAACAATGCGATGTATGTATGCAGGAAAGCCTCGCTAAGTCTCAAGGTTCTTTGTCGGGAGGGTCCTGCCCCATTGAGATGGTTGCCTGACTTATTTATAGCTGCTGCTGCTGCTGTTATTGTTGTTCCCAGTTGTTTCGCGTCGTGAAAGAGGAGACCACGAGGATGCGCACCGCGCTGTGCATCAGGGGTCACGCTCTAATACACACACACTCACTCAGAGGTCCGTACAGACGGGTTCACGAACCCGCTTGCTCGACTGACATCTATCTCACGGACTACCATTTCGCAGGACAGCGGAATGGGGCGTTTCGAAAATTCTCTGCGTGATCCACCAACCGTCATTTGTATGCAGCCGAACGTCAGTGTGCATCAAGCAGCGTCAGTCAGCGGGGTTTGCTTACAATTGCAGTGGGGAGCGGTAGTGTAGCGGTCAGCGCGCTGCGCTACGAACCCGACGACACGAGTTCGATTCCTGCTCACGGTCAGCAGCAGTGACGATTATCTGAACCGGTCCTGGGCCTCCCCTAGGTCGACTCAGCCTAGATTGCGACCGGACGTGGTGTTGCCCCCCCCCTCGTGTGCCGTTCCGGCCCTGCATAGGTGCTGCTCGCTAACAGCACTTGCCCCAACACTCTGTTTAAGGCTATACGTGGGATCTTTCAATTTGTCCTTGTGTGTCAGTGAGTTAGAATGGGGTGTCTGTTTGTGTTGTCCACAAATATGTTTTTGCCACGTTCCACACCCGTGCGTGCCACGGAGTGTGCGTGTGTGCCTTTGTGTCTTTGGAGACAAAGGCGTCCGGGCGTGGTGCTGGCCACTCACCCCCTCGTGTGCCGTGTCGGACTTCATCGGTGCTCGCTAACAGCACTTGCCCCTCCCAACAGTCTGTTAATGCTACACGGGGGATCTTTGTCTCTGTGTGTGCGTGTGTGAGTGTTTGGGAGTGTTTGTGTGAATACATAGGCACGTGGCAGAGACACACACACACCATAGCTCAAACACACCGGATCTCAGAAGATAAGCCGGAATGTTGGGCCTGGTTAGTACTTGTATTGAGAAACTGCATTTGAATAACATGCGTTGTCGGCTTGGTAACCATGAAATGGTAGTGCGGAAATGTACTTTTGAATCAATCTGTGCAAAGCTTCGAGTATGAATCCTCGTACAGAGCGCGGTGAGTGATGTGTGAGCTGCTCTTATCAACCTCCCTCCCCTCCACCGTCACCAAGCGAACCCACAATGACCATGGTGAGAAGCGTCGTCAAACTACCCCCATGACCGACCCTCCAGTTTCCACCTACACATGAAGTCATCGTCATCATCATAAGCTATGACATATCCACTGCTGGATGAAAACGTCCCCATGCTGTCATCACCCCCTCACAGTCCTGGGATTACACAATCCATATAACTCTTGTCGCACGAGCCGAATTCATTGATCCATCTCTTGGAAGGAGTTTTCCACTCCTTTGGCTACCATTCCATCACCACTCTCGCCCATCGGATATCGTCCAGTCGAGCCATGCCGTGTGCATTGACATTGAGGTGAAGTCTCCCATTGGTGCGTCTGCTCTACTCCGCGTGCGTCATCCCGAGCGTGCGTCTCTCCGCGCTTCTTTGCGCACTTGAAGCCACTCGTTTATGGAAGTCGTGGCCAAATATCCCCGTGTAGCAGCAGGATCCTCATGCGAACACGACTTGAGACTCAGTGAGGCTCTCCTTGGGGTTTCGTGTCTCTAAGTGCTATGAAGAAGGGCCATTGCCCGACACGTCGCATATTTAATATTTGTATTCACTACGAAGGCCACGTGTAATTGATGCGCGTGTTGATGGTTTGTTTGTGGCTGTGGCGCGGAAGAGGTCCGCGTGGTTTGGAGGTGCGCGCAGAATGAAAGCAACAGGTGTCTGGGCGACAGGGCTGGGAGAGTGAGAGAGATCGGGAGAGGGAGGGAGATGGTTGAGGGAGGGACGTTGGAGAGGGAGGGAGACGGGAGAGGAGGAAAAGACATGGGCGAGGGAGATCGGGCGCACAGCGCGATCCAAATATGCGCACCAACTCCCTTGGAACACCACCCCCTCTCCCTCTCGATGTAAATACACACGCTTATATAACGCGCCTCGCTGGCCTACACGTGCCACCATGATACCGCCACCGTCATCGATTCCTTCATTCTGACAGGCAGATTTAGGGGAGCCGCAACATTCTCGATCTTGTGTCTCTCTTGTGTCTGCGTGTGTCTCTCTTGTGTCTGTCTCTCTTGTGTCTGCGTGTGTCTCTCCATCTCTCTGTGTCGGGCTCTCTCGCATCTCGGTGTATCTCGTCTCTATATTATCGGTCTTGTATCTAAGTGTACCTCCACGTCTTTGTGTCTGGTCTCTGTGTCTCTGTATTTCTGTCAGACAAAGATCCTCCGTATAGCCTTAACAGACTGTTGGGACAAGTGCTGTTAGCGAGCACCTAGTAAGGCCTTTGTCTTCCCAGTGGCGATGTTTACACATGCACCAGGTACTCATTTGAGGCTGAGTCGAACGAGGGGAGGCCCAGGATCGATTCAGATAATTGTCACCGGTGTTGGCCGTGAGCGGGAATCGAACTCGGGTTGCCGGTTGCGAAGCGCAGCGCGCTAACCGCTACACCACCGCTGGATAGACAGACACACATCCACACACTTGACAAACGCGTCTACAAACATGTCGCATCTCTCACTGACGCAGTTTGCATCTACACAGTGAATATCGCACGCAGTCAAACACGTGAATGAACACGCAAGTTAAGTCGAGGAGGTACCCTCCGCCGGGTCGCGTGCTCTCGCCGTAGCAGCGCGCGTGGGGTGCGCGCGCCTTCTTTCGCGATTCAGAATCAGCTGAGACTGGCGCCGCGTCTCCCATTGAGTCTGGGAGAGCGTTCCACCGTTGACCTGAGTTGACCTGAGTTGACCTGAGTTGACCTGAGTTGCTCACGGCTAACATCAGTGGCGAACGACATCGGAACTGGTCCTGGCCTCCTCCACGCTTCAACAACTTGCGCTGACCAGCGCGGTGAAGTACGGTCAAACAATCCCCCCCGTGACTAAGACGTCGTGTGGACTACTACACAGATTGGTAGTGACAGAGTTTTGTATTTTAAGCTTGTGACACAAGTGGAACTGACTGAATAAGGGCCATTTCCTCAAACGTCCGATTCGCACAGTTGGCTACATGCGGTGCGAAAGAAGTTCAACATATACCTTAGTACACAGAACAGTCTGTTGTGTACTCATTGTGTAAGTCGGTGGTCATGACTCAGGTAGTCATCATTATTTTGTATAATATATTAATATGCTACGGTAGCCATCACGTCACAAGTTAGTGTCACCAAGATATTGAGATTACTATGGCTCAGCGAGCCAGATGCTGGCATCATGGGCATTCTGATGATTCAGTGTTCCTACCCGGGGCTCAGAGTATTGTGAGTTTCAGTGTGGTGAGTGAGTGGGTGAGTGAGTTAGTAAGTGAATTAATAGTTGAGTGAGTGGATTCATGGGTGAGTGAATTATTGTGACCTGCAGTGTGGTGGTTGGACAACATCGTGGTATGTATCTGATAGACCGAGTCCTCAACCCGGGAGGAGGAATGAAAGATGAGTGAAGTTCTCGGGAACAGTAACTATGGTAGCAGAAGTAGTAGTAGCGATGGCAGATTGATGAGGAGGTGACTGAGCGCCGATGAGTGAGCGAGTGACTGAGCGAATCAGTGAGTGCTGGATCACCAATCACCCAGATTGCTTGATGGTGAAGTCGATCCGACAGTGGGGAAAGCTGTCGTGGTGCGATGCTCCGCACACGTAACCTGCAGTGCTCACGTCGCCGGTTCGTTCTCCGGGCGCGGCAGTTGAAAGGGCGGCTGGGTGTAAAGCGAGGGCACTGCCATCCGTTCCCAGGGGGCCAGCGTGCATGAGAGCTCCGATGGACCGTCCCCAGCGGCTCTCCCGCCGGTAGACGCCCTCCCGCTAGCAGGGGGTGAGTGGGGAATTTCAGGGCTGCGCTTTTGTAAGGCTTTGTCTGTTACCAAACATCGACTAACTGTTCGCCTACAAGTTGACGCTTTAGCTGGAGACATTCTAGGAATGGCGTGTGTCTGTGCAGGTCACTTCACCAACTCTCAGTCTCTCTCTCTGCTTGCTACCCCACCCTCACCCACTTTGGAATTCCCTCTCCCACCATCACCACCACCACCACCATCACCACCACCATCACCACCATCACCACCATCACCACCATCATCACCACCACCATCACCACCATCACAACCATCACCATCATCACCACCATCATCACCATCACCACCATCGTCGTCGTCGTCTCTCTTCCTCCCGGGCCCGTGTTATTATGATAGCCCTGCTCAATTCAAGAGACGTCTACCTCTCTCTTTTTTTTTACAACCTTGATGGTGCTGTTTGTTGCTGGCTGCTTGACGTTTGCGGTCTTTGGGCCTGCGCTCAACAACTGTGTCTTAAACAGTAAATAAGCCATTTGACTCCACAGACCTGTTCCTCCACGTAAAACAATCTATAAAAGTGTGTTTTTTACACATCTCATCAGTCACACGGCCGGTCTTCTGGGTGTACATCTCATCAGCATCAGCGGCAGCACCGGTTCAACACAAACTCCGCGCCAGTTTCGACATCAGTGTCTTATCACAAAGCATTATGTTACACAACCCGCTCTCGGCTTCACCTGCTCACCCTGAAGACGATTGATTCTTGATCTCGGACAGTTGGCTTTACTTCCCCCCATGGTGTCCCTCCCCACTCTCCTCCCTCCCTGCCTCCCCCCCCGCACCAAGCCAGCAGTGGATACATCTGGCCCGCAGAGCGTGGCTGATTTTGCGCACGGGGCTGTGCCGCGTGCGATGGATGTGGGTCCCACTGGATACCATCGCCTCGTGCTCTTGGCAAACTCATACTCGCGAGCATGAGTCGCTGTGCGCATAGTTGTACACGCTTCAACCAGAGCTAAAGGTCCACATTCTAGCCTCCAAAGGCTGTTGGGGCAAGGGCGGTTAGCGAGTAGCACCCGTGAAGGGCAGCACGGCACACGAGAGGGTGGGTGGGAAGCACCACGCCCAGCCGCCTGTGTCTCTCTCGTGACGATATTTACACATTAGGTACTCATTTCAGGCTGAGTCAATCTAGGGGAGGCCCAGGACCGGCCAGCAGCACACACATGCACAGACACGCACACACACATGCGTAAATATATACTGTAAAGATACATACACAGATACACTCATTCACAGATACACTCATTCACAGATACACTCATTCACAGATACACTCATTCACAGATACACTCATTCACAGATGTACAAAGACATATCCCCCTTTAATGGACAAGTGGGGCAACTTTTGTTAGCGATCACCTATGAAGGCCGAGGGTGTAGTGTGGCCGTACCCTCTCCCGGTCGCCTTTGTCTCCCCAGTGCTGAACTTTATAAATTGCTTCATAGTTTATCGGATTCAGCCAGTTTCACTACAGATTCTGATTCTTCATCGCACCAGGAACTCAGTTACGGCTGAGTCTACCTATAATCAGCCCAGGGCCGGTTTAGACAGCACTCACCACTGATGTTTGCCGTGACCGGAAACCTATGAATGTATGTTGAACTTCTTTCTCCCCGTATGTAGCCAAATTCATCGTGCAGTGAGCTAACCACTGCGCCACCACTCATATGTGTTTCTCCAAGGTGAGTCTCATTCACGAGAGTGACCTGGAGCGCCACATGACAAATAAACAAATAAACAAATAAAGTGCAGCAGTGAAGCAAATGGAAATGGGAGGAAAAGCAACAGCGTCACGAACATGAACCACTGCTGAGTAACACGTCCCCTGTTGCATTATTCGGCTGGGCTGCAATATGTTTCGACTGATCGTACGGACCCGCCATGGTAATGTGGAATTTCAATTTAGACCAGGGTGCACTGAGGCTATTCAATCTTAAGTTCCCCGCGTGTAAAAATGCCCCCAGGGTGTAAATAAGAAGGGATTATAATGATGATGTTCATAATCATAACACCACCACTCTCCAGCACCGCATGGACAGGGGCGCGATCTCACCAGAGCCCCAGGGCCCCCCCCCACATCCCCTCCAGCCCCCACCCCCCTCCCCGTGCATTTCAGGCAGAGAAATAACTCGGCACACGCCCTCGAGTGCTGTTGATGGTTAAATATAGAGCGTGGCGCTTAGATACGCACAGAACGGATTTACGCCCCATGTACACCGTCAGACACACACACCCACACAGATGCACAAGCAGCCAAACATACACACTAAGGTCCCCCTGAGAGCGTTCGACAAACTTCTTGGGCAAGTGCGTTTAGTGAGCACCTATTGAGTCCGACAAGGCACACGAGGAGGTGGGTGGCTAGCAGCACCGCGCCGGGCCACCTTTGTATCCCCAATGCTGCATTATGTTCTACTCATCCTGAGCAATAAAGCCACGTGGTTGTGTTTACTCTTGCGACAAATCTACCGCGGTGTCACGTGGCTTTCTAGAAACCTCGTGACATTGTCTCCCTATATCGTCTCCCCGCTCCGTCTCCACGCTCCGTCTCCATTCTGGCTGGAGCCAGAAGTCTCTGGAGTCGGCTGTAGGGTCATGGGTAGATGATGGTGGTGATGATGGTGCTTGTGGTGGCAATACTGGTGACGATGATTGTGTATATGCTACCGTGGCTGCTATTACCACGACCGATGATATTGACATCATCAGGAGATTTAACGCCATGGAAAAATGAAGACAATATACAAATTGTAATCAAAGTATTGTTTTGGAGTTGATTAAAATTAACATGCCATTATCTGAGAAACGGAGCTACAAATGGCCTCTGGCCTTCGCACGATGAGTCAAATGAAATCTATGAAATTGCAGCGAGGAAGAGGAAATGTAAATGTGGAGCGCACGCCGATGCAAATACTCTCCGGCGAGACCGAGAATCCCCGGCCCCATCGCGTTATCTCCAGGCGCGCGCGGGTGCGGACGAGGGCAGAGATAATCACGACACGTGCGCAGCATACAGCGACAACACGACGGTCCCTCCTCCCCCGTGTAGCCTCGAGCAGCCTGATGGGTAAGTGCTGTTAGCGAGCAGCACTTATTAAGACCAGCACGGCACAATCCTGTCTAGGCGATAGGGGGTGGGTGGCCAACAACACGCCCGGACGCATTTGTCTCTCCCAGTGTTGATGTTTAACACACACTGCACAAGGCACTCATGTGGAGTCAACCTCGGAGAGGCCCAGTACCGCTTCAGATATTCGTCACGTTTGCGGTGCAGTGCGCTAACCACCACGCCACCGCTCCTCGCACATCAACCGCAGTTTGCCAATAAGCAGTGGTGACGTCACCACGGCGATTGTGCCAGGCTATGTGCACATTGAGTCCACTTGAAGTGGCGAAGGCTCGCGCCGGCAGGAGGTCACGGCACAGACCCTACTGTGCCAACGTGCTGCATTGAAGCCGCCCGCGCCCCGTTCGTTGTTTTGAGCGTTGCTCCTCTGCCCTCCGCTGTTTGGAGGGTGGCTGCCCCAAACTGCCCAGGGGGCGTTCTTCACGATTCTCCTCCATAGAGGCCGATCCTGACACCGCTGGTACCAGTCATCGGCAAATCCACTCAGTTCCACGTCCTTCTGTACTGCATCAGTCCATCTCTTCTCTAACACGTGTCGCGGCTATTTGGTTCCCTCTGTTTGGTCAAACAAAAGCTGCTTGGATATGCGGTGATTTGGTATGCGGGCTACATGACCCAACAAATGCAGCCTCGCCTGCCGGAGGAGCTCACCGATGGATTTGTGTCCAGACTTTTCAAGGAATTGTGAGCTTCTCACACAATCCGACATGGTCACACCCAGAATAGATCGTCGGCAGGCCAGCCCGAATATTTCAAGCCGGCGAAGATGCTCCTTCAGAGGGGTCCACGCATGGCCGTAGCCATGGAGTCCACATTGGGGGGGACCTAATCTCCCAGGGTGTCTGGGGGTCACAACCCAGAAAAATATAAAAATTAGAAAACTAATTTCCTGCTTAAAATATAAAAAAAAACACTAACACATGGGATGTACGTTTTATGTATTTTTTACAATATTGTCTAATAGTGTATTGCATTACATTGCTCTGTTTTTACTTTTTTACCTTTTCACGTTTCATTGTATTTAATGGCTGAGATTAAGGATGACTAAAGTACAACCATAATCACAATCATATAAAACAAATCTATGCATTGATTAAAATGAAGACAAGTGCAGATATTGTCGCCAAGGTTTAGCAAATTGTTGTTTCTTATTTACATAACATAGCATTTTTTTTATAGCAATATATTTGGGGGACATTTTGAGCATATTTTAATATTAGGGGGGGATGTGTTTCCCCCCCAATATATATTATAATCACGGCCTTGGGTCCACGTGTCGCAAGCATAGATAAGCGGGGCATAACTGTGGCCTCGAAGACTGAGAGCTTTGTGCGGAGCAACAAACCAGGTCGCTTCCACACAGCGTTACGCAGCCAATGAAAAGATAATGCCGCTCGATTGATTCGGAGTGAGAACCCTGCTTCCCAACCGGAGCTGGTCATAAGCACACTGCCCAGGTATGGGAACTTCTGCACAGACACACAGACAGACACACCCAGGCACACAAACACATCGTGACACACATTGAAACATAAACATTGACACACTACGCAGCCAGAGCTTCCCTTGCCACAGCGGGGCGAGGGGGAAGTGGGGGGAGGTGGGGGACCGGGGGGAGGGGGAGGTGGGGGACCGGGGGGAGGGGGAGGTGGGGGACCGGGGGGAGGTGGGGGACCGGGGGGAGGGGGAGGTGGGGGACCGGGGGGAGGGGGAAGTGGGGGACCGGGGGGAGGTGGGGGATGAGGGGAGGGGTGTGGAGGATGAGGGGAGGGGACGGACGCATCTGCAGCTTGTCTGAGCACGAGTGACAATCACGCGCTCCTGACAGCTTCATTGGCTGAGACCCCAGTTTCCACGTGGCCCATTAACGGAGTAAACAACATCAGTCAACAGCAGCAGCAATGTGAAGAGGCAGTGTACACAAATCCCTCGCTCCAGCTTCACTGAGTCTCAGGACCACTTTTTAAGAAGGTCCTGCTCTTACATAGTTTGGCGTCGAACGCTATCTTACAGAGTTGGCCCTTGCCTAGACACATCTTGAATATCACCAGCAATGGTTCAAGCGAGCCTGGCCCTGCTGACGAGACACTGCCTGACGACAATGATGAACCCAGAGTGCACCTGTGTTGGAGTGCACCTGTGTTGAAGTGCACCTGTGTTGAACTGATTCTGCTGCTACATGCTCCCAGAACGCCTTGTGGGCGATGGGATGTGGATTTTGTTTGTTTGTTGAGAAATTACTTTAATGTGGAGGGACAGCCAACTGGATGCAGATATCATTCGCTACTGACGTTAGCTGTGGCCTGGAATCCTACCCAGGTGCACTGTAGGGACTGCTGACTGTGTTACTCTTGAGCAGGTAGCTAAACCAACTCCCCCACCACTCACCCACCACTCACTCACTCACTCACCCACCACTAACCCACCACTCACCCACCACTCACCCCACCACTCACCCACACCACCACTCATCCACCACTCACCCACACCGCCAATCACCCACCACTCACCCACCTCTCACCTACACCGCCACTCACCCACCACTCACCCACCACTCATCAACCCCACCACTCCCCCACCACTCACCCACCCCACCACTCACCCACCACTCACCCGCCACTCACCCACTCCACCACTCACCCACCACTCACCCACCACTTACTCACCTCACCACTAACCCCACCACTCACCCACCACTCACCCACCACTCACTCACCCACCACTCACCCACCACTCACCCACCACTCACCCACACCGCCACTCACCCACCACTCACCCACCTCTCACCTACACCGCCACTCACCCACCACTAACCCACCACTCATCAACTCCACCACTCCCCCACCACTCACCCACCCCACCACTCACCCACCACTCACCCGCCACTCACCCACTCCACCACTCACCCACCACTCACCCACCACTCACTCACCTCACCACTAACCCCACTACTCACCCACCACTCACCCACCACTCACTCACCCACCACTCACCCACCACTCACCCACCACTCACCCACACCGCCACTCACCCACCACTCACCCACCACTCACCCACCCCACCACTCCCCCACCACTCATCCACCCCACCACTCACCCACCCTACCACTCACCCACCACTCACCCACCACTCACCCACCACTCACTCACCCACCACTCACCCACCACTCACCCACACCGCCACCCACCCACCCCACCACTCACCCACCACTCACCCACCCACGCCACCACTCACCCACCCCACCACTCACCCACCACTCACACCACCACTCATCCACCCACACCACCACTCATCCACCCACACCACCACTCACCCACCCTACCACTCACCCACCGCTCACACCACCACTTATCCAACCACACCACCACTCATCCACCCACACCACCACTCACCCACCACTCACACGACCACTCATCAACTTACCCCACCACTCATCCACCCACAGTCACCACTCACCCATCCCACCGCTCACCCCACCCACACCGCCACTCACCCACCCCACCACTCACCCACCACTCACACCGCCACTCATCCACCCACACCACCACTCATCCACCCACCTCACCACTCATCCACCCACACCACCACTCACCCACCACCCACCCCACCACTCACCCACCACTCACCCACCACTCACCCACACCGCCACCCACCCAATCTCTCACTTCCCCGTTCACCTCCACCTCCAGTCACCCCGCCCCCTATCACCCCCCTTATGGGTACAGCATAACTAAACTGTACGCAGATTTATTGAACTGTGCGTGGGTAAATCTATTCTTTAGTAGCTACGCTAATTATGCCCATATAATATGCTTATGTTAAATCTATGCGAATCTGTAGGTGTCTATATAAGTCGACGGGTCTACGTCTGAGTCTATGGGTCTCTGTGCGAGTCTCCCCGTGTTCCCCGGGGTTATTGTCGCTGTGTGTCTCGGGGTATAACGGGACCGTGACATCAGCTCACGGGCGTGTGGGGGTGGGGCAGGGTGCCTGGGTTCACGCGACACCCCCAGTGACTCACTGCATTGCCCACAATGATTCAATCGTCGATAGTTTTTGTCTCGACTGTTCTGCCTCGTTTGTATCGTCTGCCTCGTTTGTATCGTCTGCCTCGTTTATTCCGTCTCATCTGTACTGTCGTTTGTATTGGTTTTCTGTGTTTGTACCAATGTCGTTCATTCCAGTAGCCCCGATTGCAAAATTCACACACATCGTAAACAATCAACAACATACCTTATTCGAATCTCTATTCATCTATTCATCACCCAATAGTCACACGCCTAACTACCCATGCCCTAGTGTTGACGTTTTGGGTCAATGTTTATGAATTGTACCAAAACACGTACAAGTCACACTGATGATACACTGAATGTCGAAACCGGTTCAGAGTTGTGTCAGTGCTCTACCGTATTAACCCAATGCTGCAGGCATGATGCACTCCCAGAAGGCCGTGTGTTTGTCTGATGGCTGGACAAAATGTGTTTTTGACGTGGAGGGACAGATATGGCAAGGAGGCAGCAGGTTGCCTGCGTGAGCATTGTTTAGAGACACGCAGATCGGTGCTGCTGAACTGAAGCCGATTTTTTATTTGTTGTTGATTGGAAATTCGCTTTCAAAGAATCGAGTTATTATAGGCAGGAGAGAGAGAGAGAGAGCTTCGTCATTCGTGTTTATGGCTCCGTATGGATGGGGAGCCGAGGCGAGTCTTTGATGACACCTCCAAGTGTGGAAGCGGCACGCCGACTCACCACTGGCACGACTCCACCATCTGGGATTAATGACAAATTCCAAGAGGCAGCCTTGAAGAGTTACATCACGGCCAACGTTGGCGATGCCACCACCACACCACCCACCACATAACCAAACCACCCACCACATAACCACACCACCCACCACCTAACCACACTGTGGTTATCACTGCCAGATATTAACATAATAGACGAGCAGGCCTACTAATCCATTCTGTGAGTGCCCAATCGCAGCATTGATTTAGTACAAGCAACAACTCTGCACCGGTTTTGATATCCAGTGTCGATTCTGCGAGACAGCTCCGCTGTTGTGGGAGCGTGGCGCAGCGGTCAACCTCGTGCCCGCAGCAAAAAAGGAACTGGGTTCGATTCCCGACTCGGGCACTTGAGTGGAGTTTGTATGTTCTCTCCCACTGTTTTTTGCAAGCGGGTTTTCTCAAGATTATCGGGTTCCCTCTTTATAGCTAACAACATCGTGGGCATTGTAACTGGTACAGTGATGGACAAAACATCGCGATATTGAAACATTACCCGGCAACTACTCAACTGCGATCACACACAGCAGCGACAACATCGCCCCCTGCTGCGAAATTTGGCACGATCCTGATTGCAAACGAGTCTTGAGACTCATTGATGAGAGTTTCCTGGGTTAACGAGCGTCATCATAACATACCAATAAAGTCCACGGCCGACCTCCAAGGAACACGCTCTGACAGTCTCGTCGTCGTCGTGTGATCATCATGACCGCCACGGTCTCTGGCTGTAGGCCTGCCCTTGCCCTTGACCTCTGCACTCCAATGCCTGCCTCGGTCACCTGCTCTCGTCGCTGACATCATCAACCCTGACTTGTGTCAATGAGAACGCTCCACCACCCGACAGAGACAAACATTGCATGGTTGTTTCAGCTCACTCGCCGTGAGTTGAAGCGAAATCCTCACAACCACATCGAGCAAGTCGATTATATTGTAAACGTCGCGGCTACCCGAGTTTGACTCGCAACTAACGTCAGTGGCCCACTCTGGGCCTCCCGGAGGTCGCCTTGACCTGCAACGTCGACCCGGCTAAGCACGTAAACACTCGCACTAGGGAGACAAAGGCGGCTATGTCAGACTTAATGAGTGCTCGCTAACAGCACTTGCCCTCTGCAGTCTATACGGCTGCACGGGGAATCTTTGTCTCTGTGGGTAAAGGCGTGAGAGGTGTGTTGATGGGAGGCAAATATCGGTTGGGGGTGTTGGGGGGTGTGGGGTGTGTGGGGAGTTGGGGGGTGTGGGTTGGGGGGGTGTGGGGGGTGGTGGGGGGTGTGGAGGGTGGTGGGGGGTGTGGGGGGAACACCGCTTACCCGACTGTGGGAGCGGGGCCAGGGTCACCGGAGCAGAACAGCCCCCCCCCGCACCTCCCTCTCCTCCCCCCCCCCACCTACCGGCTCCTCCCCCCTAGCCCCCCTCCAGGACTCGTGAAGGTCGCGTGCGGTGATTGGCCCGAGGAGGCCTCGCAGGGACACCGCCTCCGAGCCAGGCGCCTCGGGGCACACCTGCCTGTATACTTACCTGTGTATACTGATACATCTGCTTGCAAACCTTCAATAATGATACGCCTGCTTACATACCTATACCATACCTATATCCGATGAGCGTGATTGGCTACATCTATACACATGCCTACCTGTACACCTGCCTGGGTACCTGTATACCTATACAACATCCGCCATTCGCCACTAAGTGGCGGTGACGTCACCACGACGCTTGTGCCAGGCAATGTGTACCTTGAGGCCACGTGAAGTGTCGAACGCCCGCTTGTAAGAGGTCACGGGGCAGACTCAGATGCCACAGGTCGACTGACTGAGACGACTCGCTGATACACCACCTGTGCCCCCTACTGTGCCAACTTGATGTGGTTTAGCCACCCGGCGCTCCGCTCGTTGTTGTGAGCGTCGCTCCTCCGCCCTCCGTTGTTGTTGGAGGGCGACTGCCTCCAACTGCCCAGTAGCGTCCTTCACGAGCCTCCTCCACTGAGGCCGATCTTGACACCGCTGGTACCAGTCATCGGCATTTCCACTCAGCTCCACATCATCCTATACCACATCACTCCATCTCTTCTCTAGCCCGTGCCACGCCCGTTTAGCCCCCTCGATCCGGCCGAACAAAAGCTGTTTAGGCATGCGGTGGCTGGGCATGCGGGCTACATGGCCCAGCCAACGCAGCCTTGTCTGCCAGAGGAGCTCACTGATGCGACTTTGTCCAGATCTTTCAAAGATGTGTGAGCTCCTCACACAATCCAGCCTGGTTAAACCCAGGATGGATCATAGGCAGGCCAGCCTAAATGTTTATAACCAGCGAAGATGTTCCATTAGGGGGATCCACGTTTCTCAAGCGTAGATAAGGGAGAGAGTGACCGTGGCCGAGAAGACCTGAAGCTTCGTGCGGAGCGACAGGCCAGGTAGCTTCCACACAGCGTTACACAACCGATTAAAAAATAATGCCGCTCGACTGATTCGGAGCGAGACCTCTGCTGTTAAACCGGAGCCGGTCATGTGCACACTGCCCAGGTATGGAAAACTCTCCACTCTCTCCACAACTGCCCTTTCACCAATTTGTAGTTGTGGGGGTGGAGTGTCCCATGGTACAAAATACCCAGTCAGGTGCTTAGTTTTGGTGGGGCTGATGGTAAGGCCCCACCTCTTAGTGGCAAGCTCCGGGTTCAGCAGCAGCGCCTCCAAATCCTCCTTTGAGTGAGCAGCAATTGCAAGATCATCGGTATACATATAGGGAGCCATCCCTTTACCGCACCCAGGCATCGATCAGCCTCCCATTGTATCTGTACCAGATTGAAATTCCTCCGGTACAGTTGTTGAAGGCTTCACGAACGATGTGGTCGAAATATATGTTAAATAATGTGGGAGCCAGAGGACATCCCTGTCGCACCCCAAGGTGTAGAGGGAATGGCTCCGACTCCCGGCCACGTAGTTTTACACGGGCCTGCTCACCATCATGAAGGTTCTTAATGATCGTGAGCAGAAGAACAGGGACTCTGAAAGCACGAAGAACAACGTAGAGCCCAGTCCTACTGATGGTATCATAGGCCTTGACCAGGTCAATAAAGCAGAGATGTAGGTCTTGTTGGAATTCCCTACACCTCTGCTGTAGCAGACCGACAGAAAATATGGCATCTGTGCAGGACCGCCCTTTCCTGAAACCGCATTGGGGCTCCGCAAGGCTCTCCTCAGCGTGCCTAGCAAGTCGATGTTGAGTGTACCTATACACCTGCCTGTATACCTGCATAACTATGCAACTGCCTGCATTCTTATACTCCTGGCTATCTATATTTAACTAAAAAATATTTAAAACTAAACTATGTTTTATGTCACCAGGTAGCGACCTGGTCGCAAATTATAGCCCAATGAAGTGGCTTATCACGTGCACATTTTTTGCAAACAAATACTACCTATAGAACCAGAGAGAACAAATACTATATTTACACACCTACCTATCTGTACAGCTGTCTACGAGTATACACATATACCGTATGTGCACCATCCTGCTTAATGACATTATTACCAATATATTGTTGGTATCACTTACCTACTAGTTTACCTATCTGCCTACCTTATATCCAACATACCCGCCTACCTACCAGAAACAATGGAGCTCGTTTCTTAAATCCTTCCACCGCGACCTCCTTGATAGGACAGCGACAGTCAACGGTGGCTGTCCTGTGGATACCCAGTACCCGCTCCAGCCATAGTGATGTGGAATTACTACCACCGGCTCAGGGCTCTAAACAGATGAGCACCAATGCATCAATGCTCATTGAGCAGGAATCACTTTGGCTGCAAACAGAGTAAGGATATGATAGGTCATCACCATCATCATGAGCCATGGTCAATCCACTGCTGGATCAAGTCCGCCACCTCTCACTGTCCCGCGGTGGAGCGAGCAACCCAGAACTCCCACACGAGGGGGGGAAACGTCGCTCCGTCTCCTCGGTAGACGTCCCTCTCGGACGCGTTCCATCCCGTGGGCTGCCACTCCGTGATGACTCTCGACCGCCGCTCGTCTTGGGCCTGCGTGACTTCTCAAGTCCACGCCTTCCTCGCTCGCTCTGCCTCTCCTCGCGTCCTCGCAAGGGGCGTCTCTGCGTTGTGCGCGAGTCGTTCACGACCACGGCGTGCCTGATGGACGGCTCACAGCAGACCGCAGTCCGCACTCATTGCAACCCTTCCCCCTTGGGGCCAGTGCTGGGGCACTCTCCATCACCTTATAAGTGTGGTGTGTGTTGAACTTCTTTCGCACTGCACGTAGCCAACCGTGCTCATCGGAGGTGCGAACCTTCTCGCTTCTTCCCGAGTCCTCCCCACCCCCCGTGCATTTCCCTCTCTCGCCCCCCGCCTCCTCACTCCCATACTAACTCATATAACATACTAACTCCACACTCACTCCCATACAAACTCACACAACATACAAACTCCACACTCACTCCCATACAAACTCACACAACATACAACTTCCACACTCACTCCCATACAAACTCACACAACATACAACTTCCACACTCACTCCCATACAAACTCACACAACATACAAACTCCACACTCACTCCCATACAAACTCACACAACATACAAGCTCCACACTCACTCCCATACTAACTCACACAACATACAAACTCCACACTCACTCCCATACAAACTCACACAACATACAAGCTCCACACTCACTCCCATACTAACTCACACAACATACAAACTCCACACTCACTCCCATACTAACTCACACAACATACAACTTCCACACTCACTCCCATACTAACTCATGCAACATACTAACTCCACACTCACTCCCATACTAACTCACACAACATACAAACTCCACACTCACTCCCATACTAACTCACACAACATACAACTTCCACACTCACTCCCATACTAACTCATGCAACATACTAACTCCACACTCACTCCCATACAAACTCACACAACATACAAACTCCACACTCACTCCCATACTAACTCACACAACATACAACTTCCACACTCACTCCCATACTAACTCACACAACATACAAACTCCACACTCACTCCCATACTAACTCACACAACATACAACTTCCACACTCACTCCCATACTAACTCACACAACATACTAACTCCACACTCACTCCCATACTAACTCACACAACATACAAACTCCACACTCACTCCCATACTAACTCACACAACATACAACTTCCACACTCACTCCCATACTAACTCATGCAACATACTAACTCCACACTCACTCCCATACAAACTCACACAACATACTAACTCCACACTCACTCCCATACAAACTCACACAACATACTAACTCCACATTCACTCCCATACTAACTCATGCAACATACTAACTCCACATTCACTCACATACTAACTCATGCAACATACTAACTCCACACTCACTCCCATACAAACTCATGCAACATACTAACTCCACATTCACTCCCATACTTACTCACCTACTAGGTTATCGACCACCCGACAAGTTTACCTGCCTACCTACCATCAAACCTAACTTCCTGTACCTACCGATCGGCCTACCAACACACCAGATGACATCCCTTGTTTACCTACCAGCCTACCATCCGCCCTACCTCCAAGATTCTACGAGCCAATCAATCGACCCACTTATCAGTTTACCTACCGGTCTGCCTCCCATTCTCCCGAGCCAATTGATTAGAGCCCCCCCCCCCCCCCCATAGCGCGAATTGGTAAGTTCCGCGATTCATCTTTTCGGGACATACTTCACACTTGCGCTGTGCGTTTCACAGCGAGGCGCTCAAGAGAACACACGAAATTATGCAAGATGAGTTTTTTGTTCAACAATTCATAATGATAGCAATTGTCAAGGTGAATGTTGACGTATTTCTGGCGGCATCGCCGCGTGATGGAGACACCCAGTGGCAGTGCCTGGGCCCGCCCACAGTGCTGTGCGTCTCGCAGCAGCGCACAGACGCATTCAAGAATCTCTCAGGTTACTACTCCTTATTCAGCTCTCTTTGTAAGTAGTAATCGTTTTAATCGTAATTATTGTTTGTTAATAAACTCCTAAAGTAGTTTGTAATGTTAATATTGTTATTATTAAGAATTAAATGTATACGTATTTTGGTAATCCAGGTATAACATATGAAATGACTTAATTTGTTTTCGACAATATACCCCCTCCCCCCACCGATAACGAGTACAATGTCTATGGGGAAACGTACTTCAAACAGCGCCATTCCACTTACGCGCTGTTTTTTTTTATGAATGCATACCGCATTCCTGCACAGCACTGTGTTCGTAATGTATCCATGGGCTCTCCACTGCTGGATGAGCGCCACCCCTACCACCGTTGCCATCCCTCACAGCCATGCGACGTCCCACTCGACCTCGCTCCTGCACATGGTCGTACATCTGCTGGTTTGACTGTCATGCGACGAGCATTGCTCGATTGTGCAGAGCAAGTGGGGCAAGTGCTGCCTCCTCTCCCGTGTGTGCGGACCAATGATCACTTGGAGAAGTCGGCAGCTCTGTGATATCCGCTTCCGCGGGCCATTCTGAGTAGAACAGTGTCCAGTGAATCAGCAGGGATCTCAGAGGCAGCTCGGTGACATCCACTTCCGCGGCCCGTTATCTCACACTAAGGGGATTCGTGTTGCTTGGCGAGATTTCCGAATAGATTTATCTCGTGACGCCAATTGACACGATCGGGATAACATTTGGAGATAAACCAACATTTTAAATTGATAATCCGTTAAACATTTTTTTATCAGACTTTTATAGGCAATCAAAACAGGACCCGGTCATCTGTGGAAACAGAAGCTGAGGCCATATGGGTGGCCACACTGCCACACTGTACACGTGGGAGCTGAGGGGCAGTGAAAGTGGCTATTTATAGGGCGCCTATCTCATAGCAAACATTGCACATGCCGCAGCCGACAGACCAACAGACACCCCACAAAACCACCACCACCAGCCGGTGTTTTCCACCGGCAAGTTTTGTTTTAAGCCGGGAAAACTGTGGCACAGGCCTCGACTTTTCTGAGCCTCATCGGCAGGATGTGGGTAGTGTCTGTCAATAATAATGTGAATAGATTGGAGTTTTCCTCCGACTACATCCCCATCATGCTGCCCTTGCCGTCACGAGACGAAGGATCCTTTCGGAAATCTCGCAGTTCGGCGCATAAAAACTTCGTTTTATTAGAGAATGGACCGCAGAAGCGGATATCGCTGAGCTGCCTCTTAAGATCCCTTTAAGTAACGACAAACCGATATTTAAAGTCTCAGAACTTGTATTTAGCAAAGTGCAGAATTTTGGCAGTGATGCGGCCCAGCGGTAGCGCATTTGCCGCTGAAAGCAGAGGTTCACGGTTCGAATCCTGTTGTCATCCCGGTTAATCCTGCGAATGTAAGAACCATAACAACACCACGTGGCGTCCGCTTCACAGCGGATGTTAAAGATCCCGTGACGTCATGAGCAAGGGTAGGCTGTTGTACGCCGGCGTCATGGTCCAAAGTTGCCAAATCTTAAACATCACAGCGCCAATGCAGGGCAGCACGGCACCACTGGGGGAAGATGCACTACGCGCCATCTCGCTTATCGCCATCAGCCGTGATCATTCCACTGCTGGATGTGTGCGTGGTCCCCTGCTGCGAGGGTAGTGGGAGTTGTTTGGCCATGACTTCCCCACACTGGTCGGTGCAGCTTGAAAGCCGGGAGCGTTATGTTGTGTGAGTACCGTACAAAACTAGGTGCGTTTTGCTGCACGGCCCTCTACTGCGCACCACGTGGCAACCCTGGCCTATAACACGTGTTATGCATGTGGCGGCCCATTGCGAGCGCTATCCAAGCTCAACCCCCAGCTCCGCTGCTGAGCTCTGCGTATTCCGGTGACTTGGTAATCGGCGATGGATTCGGGTTGACAAATAAATGACAAGAGGAGGCTGTCTCTCTGTCTCTCGGTCTCTCCGTCTCTCTCTCTGTCTCACTTTCTCGGTCTCTCACTCTCTCGGTCTCTCCAGTGTAATCCCAAGCATGCGTCTGTCATCACTTCTTTGTGCACTTCTCAGCTTTTGTTCCATTTTATTTTCTCACTTTCCAAGTTTCCGATCCATACATTACGGCGGGTGACCTGCACTCATTGAAAACTCTCATCTGCAGGGCGCACACATTGGTACAGTACGTGCGTTTTTGATCGCCCTATGCACGTGTGAAATACGCATATACATACACACCCGTACCGCACACGCAAACACACACACACAAACACATAGCACACATACCTAGTGTGTGTATTTATACACACACACGCACTACAAAGACAAAGATCCCCCGTACAGCCTCTAAGAAACTGTTGGGGCAAATGTTAGCGAGCACACCTACGAAGGTCGGCACGGTGCACGAGGGGGTGGGGTGGTCAGCACCAGGTCCAGCCGCCTTTGTCTCCCTGAGCTTGCAACGCACTGGATCAGTTGCTAGCTTAAGGCTGAGGTGACGTAAGCGAGGCCCACGACTGGCTCAAGTAACGCTGCGGGCCGATACTATCTGTGACCAGGAATAGAACTCGGGGTCGACGGGTTTGTAGCGCGGCGCGGTGCTAACCACTGCGCCACCGCTCCCCCTCCCCCACTCGTCGTCATCATCGGCCATGGCCGAGCCACTGCTGCATGAAGGCCTCTCCAAGCCGCCTCCTCTCACCCCCCCCCTGCTGTGATGCAACAATACACCCGGCACCTGCACACGAAGCCGTTTCATCATCGCTCACAACACACACACAGCTCCCCCGTGTAGCCTACGCAGGCTGATGGGGCAAGTGCTGTGAGGACACTCACACACACATACCTCAGCAAGCACACACGCAACACGTGGCTAGGGAAGAGGGGTGATTTGTGACAGGTTTACAAAATCTTATTTTGCCGAGTTCACTCGAACCCAGGTATCGCTTGAAATACAATGGGCTCCTGTGACATAGAATACGTGATACGGTGTTACCTCCATGATGTACAGCCAATGTGTCATCCACTGCTGGATGAGGAGTTGTGTCAGTTGTTTGGCCATACTTCTCCAATCAGGTCAGTGCAGGTTGATGGAAGTGGACGCGGCCAGGCCCAGTTCATTCGCCACTGATGTTAGGCGGAGCTGGGAACAGAGCAGTGCGCTAAACCACTGCGCCCCCCCCCTGCACTCCCAGTGGGCTCCTACCTGGTCATGGTCAAAGGACGCATCTGTGTCAATGTGTCTGTCTGCCTGCTGATATCTCTCTGTCTAATGTGGGTTGTCAGCCATTGCATGGACTCATTCTCCAGTATTATAGAGGTATAACTCCTGCCTTGTTTATCTCCATATCCATCTGTACGCTGCCTATCCTTCTACCGATCTACCCATCTCTCTGCCCATCTATCCCTGGACCTGGCTGTATGGTACATACAACTGTGTGTATTCCTCGTTTGGCTATTTGTTGGTATATCCATCTGTTTCGTTTAAGTTGCGAGCGATTTGGTCCAAAAACACATTCTCAAATGCCAGTGCAACTCGTGTTGCAAGCGCCAAATCACTCCCCACGTCTCCCTCCTCTGCCAGCCCCTGCTGTCTCCACCTAGTGGTGTAGGCACGCATTGCTGAACGGCGAAGATCAACGATGGCCGTGTACCTGCCCCACCTTGAGTTCGAATGACCTCCAGGAAAAGATGACACCACAGAACTAACTCTGAGGTCCTTTGAAGTTGCTTCTCATTCTCAACAGACCACGCAGCTCATCACATGCCCTGCACATAGTGCCCGCCGCATCCTAATCAAATCCAATGCCCTAATAAATGCCAAGACTAATATCCCTATATATGTCCAGAGTAATGTCCCTGTGAACGACAGCGAGGCGGTGTGGTGGTCGGTGGCATCGTGATGTCTGCGGCTCCGGTCTCGGGCGGCACGCGCCGTGCGTCCTCGCGGCGTAGCGACGGGGAGAGAAGCGGCGGCGACAGCGGCAGCGGCCGCGGTGACGTGGGGGGCCGCGGTGACGGGGGGGGGGGCCGCGGTGACGTGGGGGGGGCCGCGGTGACGTGGGGGGGCCGCGGTGACGTGGGGGGCCGCGGTGACGGGGGGGGCCGTGGTGACGTGGGGGGCCGCGGTGATGGGGGGGGCCGTGGTGTCGTGGGGGGCCGCGGTGACGGTGGGGGCCGCGGTGACGTGGGGGGCCGCGGTGACGGGGGGGGGGGGCCGAGGTGACGTGGGGGGGCCGCGGTGACGTGGGGGGGCCGTGGTGACGTGGGGGGCCGCGGTGACGGTGGGGGCCGTGGTGACGTGGGGGGCCGCGGTGACGGTGGGGGCCGTGGTGACGTGGGGGGCCGCGGTGACGGTGGAGGCCGTGGTGTCGTGGGGGGCCGCGGTGACGTGGGGGCCGCGGTGACGGGGGGCCCCCGCATGGCGGCACGCTCTCGACAAATCGACGCTCCGCGCGCGGCGCCTTCGCGATCCGCATTCCTGGTGCTGGGCGCCCGGGCGGCTGTTTCCGCAGCTGGCGAGCGGCGGCGTGGGCGGCACGGCGTGACCCGGGTTGGCCCCGTCGCCCGCGAGAGGCGAGGGGTAATCAGGCGGCGCATCTCCCGCCCGGCGAGACCTGCCGTGACCTCACTGTCACGGCGACGATGAGGGCTTCTCACCGGTGCCGTGTGTGGTGGGGTGTGTCACACTACCCGCTCTGTGTGCGAGTCTGTGGGGCTTTCTGCGTGAGTCTGTGGGGCTTTATGTGAATCTGTGAGTCTCCGTGAGCCATTGGTGATCGACTAAGTCCATCACTCGAGGACCCGGTTTTAAAATCAACACAGTTACTGAGCACAGGCTTAAGGTGTGAAAACTTCACGCAGCGAACAACAGACATCACTATATGAAAGTTATGTATGTTTAACTTCTTTCGCACCGTACATAGCCAACCATGCTAGTTGGTTGGCTCTTATTATAACGGTTTAATTATGGATATATATAAGTTGTGTAATATACCTTAAGGATCCTGTACTCTGCGATGTCAATGTGCTTGTTTTTTTGCTGCTGCGCTCACTCACTACGCATAAAATAGTCAGGCAACTGGCTGAAAGGGACCATTTAACAAATAAACTAAACTCAAATGTAACCAACTCAATAGACCTTGAGACGAAGGAGCGATGCGAGGGAAGAATCAGAAAGGGAATTGTTATGACCTCGAGTGTGGTGAGTGGGTACGCGGGTGGGTGGGTGAGTGTGTGGGTGGGTGAGTGTGTGGGTTAGTGTGTGGGTGAGTGTGTGGGTGTGTGGGTGAGTGTGTGGGTGAGTGTGTGGGTGTGTGGGTGAGTGTGTGGGTGTGTGGTTGAGTGTGTGGGTGGATGGGTGAGTGTGTGGGTGGGTGTGTGGTTGAGTGTGTGGGTGAGTGTGTGGGTGAGTGTGTGGGTGAGTGTGTGGGTGGGTGTGTGGGTGAGTGTGTGGGTGTGTGGTTGAGTGTGTGGGTGGATGGGTGAGTGTGTGGGTGAGTGTGTGGGTTCCTGGAGTGTAGTGGTCGAATACGGTGTGAATGAAACGAAATGTATCCGTCGCTTCTGCGCGGCCCTTCTCTCGCACGAAGGGCCACGCTGCTGCGCAGGCCTTCGAGCGGGTCCTTCGTCTCGTGGCGCCGCTACGCCGGTGGCGCAATCGGGGGGTTACGCCGGGGAACAGATCATTGCAGGAAAATGTACAAAACTCCACGGGAAGAGTTTCCCTTCTCAGACCTGTCGGTCATCCCTCTTTGCTCCTTCTCTCAATGTCTCCCACCGCAACCACCACCCACCCACTCACTCCCCCAACCACTTACCTACCCACCCACTCACTCACCCAACCACTTACCTACCCACCCACTCACTCACCCAACCACTTACCTACCCACCCACTCACTCACCCAACCACTTACCTACCCACCCACTCACTCACCCAACCACTTACCTACCCACCCACTCACTCACCCAACCACTTACCTACCCACCCACTCACTCACCCAACCACTTACCTACCCACCCACTCACTCACCCAACCACTTACCTACCCACCCACTCACTCACCCAACCACTTACCTACCCACCCACTCACTCACCCAACCACTTACCTACCCACCCACTCACTCACCCAACCACTTACCTACCCACCCACTCACTCACCCAACCACTTACCTACCCACCCACTCACTCACCCAACCACTTACCTACCCACCCACTCACTCACCCAACCACTTACCTACCCACCCACTCACTCACCCAACCACTTACCTACCCACCCACTCACTCACCCAACCACTTACCTACCCACCCACTCACTCACCCAACCACTTACCTACCCACCCACTCACTCACCCAACCACTTACCTACCCACCCACTCACTCACCCAACCACTTACCTACCCACCCACTCACTCACCCAACCACTTACCTACCCACCCACTCACTCACCCAACCACTTACCTACCCACCCACTCACTCACCCAACCACTTACCTACCCACCCACTCACTCACCCAACCACTTACCTACCCACCCACTCACTCACCCAACCACTTACCTACCCACCCACTCACTCACCCAACCACTTACCTACCCACCCACTCACTCACCCAACCACTTACCTACCCACCCACTCACTCACCCAACCACTTACCTACCCACCCACTCACTCACCCAACCACTTACCTACCCACCCACTCACTCACCCAACCACTTACCTACCCACCCACTCACTCACCCAACCACTTACCTACCCACCCACTCACTCACCCAACCACTTACCTACCCACCCACTCACTCACCCAACCACTTACCTACCCACCCACTCACTCACCCAACCACTTACCTACCCACCCACTCACTCACCCAACCACTTACCTACCCACCCACTCACTCACCCAACCACTTACCCACCCACCCACTCACTCACCCAACCACTTACCTACCCACCCACTCACTCACCCAACCACTTACCTACCCACCCACTCACTCACCCAACCACTTACCTACCCACCCACTCACTCACCCAACCACTTACCTACCCACCCACTCACTCACCCAACCACTTACCCACCCACCCACTCACTCACCCAACCACTTACCTACCCACCCACTCACTCACCCAACCACTTACCTACCCACCCACTCACTCACCCAACCACTTACCTACCCACCCACTCACTCACCCAACCACTTACCTACCCACCCACTCACTCACCCAACCACTTACCTACCCACCCACTCACTCACCCAACCACTTACCTACCCACCGACTCACTCACCCAACCACTTACCTACCCACCCACTCACTCACCCAACCACTTACCTACCCACCCACTCACTCACCCAACCACTTACCTACCCACCCACTCACTCACCCAACCACATACCTACCCACCCACTCACTCACCCAACCACTTACCTACCCACCCACTCACTCACCCAACCACTTACCTACCCACCCACTCACTCACCCAACCACTTACCTACCCACCCACTCACTCACCCAACCACTTACCTACCCACCCACTCACTCACCCAACCACTTACCTACCCACCCACTCACTCACCCAACCACTTACCTACCCACCCACTCACTCACCCAACCACTTACCTACCCACCCACTCACTCACCCAACCACTTACCTACCCACCCACTCACTCACCCAACCACTTACCTACCCACCCACTCACTCACCCAACCACTTACCTACCCACCCACTCACTCACCCAACCACTTACCTACCCACCCACTCACTCACCCAACCACTTACCTACCCACCCACTCACTCACCCAACCACTTACCTACCCACCCACTCACTCACCCAACCACTTACCTACCCACCCACTCACTCACCCAACCACTTACCTACCCACCCACTCACTCACCCAACCACTTACCTACCCACCCACTCACTCACCCAACCACTTACCTACCCACCCACTCACTCACCCAACCACTTACCTACCCACCCACTCACTCACCCAACCACTTACCTACCCACCCACTCACTCACCCAACCACTTACCTACCCACCCACTCACTCACCCAACCACTTACCTACCCACCCACTCACTCACCCAACCACTTACATACCCACCCACTCACTCACCCAACCACTTACCTACCCACCCACTCACTCACCCAACCACTTACCTACCCACCCACTCACTCACCCAACCACTTACCCACCCACCCACTCACTCACCCAACCACTTACCTACCCACCCACTCACTCACCCAACCACTTACCTACCCACCCACTTACTCACCCAACCACTTACCTACCCACCCACTCACTCACCCAACCACTTACCTACCCACCCACTCACTCACCCAACCACTTACCCACCCACCCACTCACTCACCCAACCACTTACCTACCCACCCACTCACTCACCCAACCACTTACCTACCCACCCACTCACTCACCCAACCACTTACCTACCCACCCACTCACTCACCCAACCACTTACCTACCCACCCACTCACTCACCCAACCACTTACCCACCCACCCACTCACTCACCCAACCACTTACCTACCCACCCACTCACTCACCCAACCACTTACCTACCCACCCACTCACTCACCCAACCACTTACCTACCCACCCACTCACTCACCCAACCACTTACCCACCCACCCACTCACTCACCCAACCACTTACCTACCCACCCACTCACTCACCCAACCACTTACCTACCCACCCACTCACTCACCCAACCACTTACCTACCCACCCACTCACTCACCCAACCACTTACCCACCCACCCACTCACTCACCCAACCACTTACCCACCCACCCACTCACTCACCCAACCACTTACCTACCCACCCACTCACTCACCCAACCACTTACCTACCCACCCACTCACTCACCCAACCACTTACCTACCCACCCACTCACTCACCCAACCACTTACCTACCCACCCACTCACTCACCCAACCACTTACCTACCCACCCACTCACTCACCCAACCACTTACCTACCCACCCACTCACTCACCCAACCACTTACCCACCCACCCACTCACTCACCCAACCACTTACCTACCCACCCACTCACTCACCCAACCACTTACCTACCCACCCACTCACTCACCCAACCACTTACCTACCCACCCACTCACTCACCCAACCACTTACCTACCCACCCACTCACTCACCCAACCACTTACCCACCCACCCACTCACTCACCCAACCACTTACCTACCCACCCACTCACTCACCCAACCACTTACCTACCCACCCACTCACTCACCCAACCACTTACCTACCCACCCACTCACTCACCCAACCACTTACCTACCCACCCACTCACTCACCCAACCACTTACCTACCCACCCACTCACTCACCCAACCACTTACCCACCCACCCACTCACTCACCCAACCACTTACCTACCCACCCACTCACTCACCCAACCACTTACCTACCCACCCACTCACTCACCCAACCACTTACCTACCCACCCACTCACTCACCCAACCACTTACCTACCCACCCACTCACTCACCCAACCACTTACCTACCCACCCACTCACTCACCCAACCACTTACCCACCCACCCACTCACTCACCCAACCACTTACCTACCCACCCACTCACTCACCCAACCACTTACCTACCCACCCACTCACTCACCCAACCACTTACCTACCCACCCACTCACTCACCCAACCACTTACCTACCCACCCACTCACTCACCCAACCACTTACCTACCCACCCACTCACTCACCCAACCACTTACCTACCCACCCACTCACTCACCCAACCACTTACCTACCCACCCACTCACTCACCCAACCACTTACCTACCCACCCACTCACTCACCCAACCACTTACCTACCCACCCACTCACTCACCCAACCACTTACCTACCCACCCACTCACTCACCCAACCACTTACCTACCCACCCACTCACTCACCCAACCACTTACCTACCCACCCACTCACTCACCCAACCACTTACCTACCCACCCACTCACTCACCCAACCACTTACCTACCCACCCACTCACTCACCCAACCACTTACCTACCCACCCACTCACTCACCCAACCACTTACCTACCCACCCACTCACTCACCCAACCACTTACCTACCCACCCACTCACTCACCCAACCACTTACCTACCCACCCACTCACTCACCCAACCACTTACCTACCCACCCACTCACTCACCCAACCACTTACCTACCCACCCACTCACTCACCCAACCACTTACCTACCCACCCACTCACTCACCCAACCACTTACCTACCCACCCACTCACTCACCCAACCACTTACCTACCCACCCACTCACTCACCCAACCACTTACCTACCCACCCACTCACTCACCCAACCACTTACCTACCCACCCACTCACTCACCCAACCACTTACCTACCCACCCACTCACTCACCCAACCACTTACCTACCCACCCACTCACTCACCCAACCACTTACCTACCCACCCACTCACTCACCCAACCACTTACCTACCCACCCACTCACTCACCCAACCACTTACCTACCCACCCACTCACTCACCCAACCACTTACCTACCCACCCACTCACTCACCCAACCACTTACCTACCCACCCACTCACTCACCCAACCACTTACCTACCCACCCACTCACTCACCCAACCACTTACCTACCCACCCACTCACTCACCCAACCACTTACCTACCCACCCACTCACTCACCCAACCACTTACCTACCCACCCACTCACTCACCCAACCACTTACCTACCCACCCACTCACTCACCCAACCACTTACCTACCCACCCACTCACTCACCCAACCACTTACCTACCCACCCACTCACTCACCCAACCACTTACCTACCCACCCACTCACTCACCCAACCACTTACCTACCCACCCACTCACTCACCCAACCACTTACCTACCCACCCACTCACTCACCCAACCACTTACCTACCCACCCACTCACTCACCCAACCACTTACCTACCCACCCACTCACTCACCCAACCACTTACCTACCCACCCACTCACTCACCCAACCACTTACCTACCCACCCACTCACTCACCCAACCACTTACCTACCCACCCACTCACTCCCCACAATACCCCATCCTGCAATTAGCCATGTCACAGTAATCGCCGTGGCTGTACAGGAACTCCCCCCCCACGCCTCCACCCGTCTGACTTTATCAATTAACTCTCGGGCCCAACCCCAGTGGAGCCCTGCGTCGGATTCCCAGAACTGGTGTCTTCTCCCGGGAGGCGGGCCGGGGAGATTAGGAGGGTTTGTCTTGAAGGCTTTGCTGTGCTCCTTTGGTCAACTGTGGCTGCTCGAGAGACGGATCGACGGTGCGTCCCCCACACCCGGGGTTTGCGTGCCGTGCTCACAATGCCTGGCGGGGATTGTCGCCCGAAGGAACCGAATAAAACAAATTAGAAGCCGATGCACATCCTCGCGCTTGAGGCTTTTGAGGTGAGCCCTTGGCTCAGAGGGTTCACAATGGCCGTGCCAGGGAGGCGGAAATGGCACGTCTGAGATCGTGGGTTGGAGTCTTGAGTCTCAGCCCCCCGGGTTCTCAGGTGCGGAGAGTCGGTGGTCTCAGTCACCAACGACTACACAAATACATCAGAGACAAAAGTTTCGGGTATCCAGCTCTGAGAAGGTGAACTACGTTCACGATCGCCGTGTACAGGCTGCTCGCATGAATGCCGCGGCGCCGTACGTCGCATCTCATCGCCACCATTCCAATGCCCGGCTCGATTATTATGTTTTTGTTGTAACCTAGAGGACCGCCTGACGGCAGCTGTCCCTGTGTAGCACAAGGTGACACAGCCACCGACATTCTGAAAGTTGGCATCGGTCTGTCAGAAGGGGGCTATGTGTGCTTCTAGTGGAGATAAAGTTGCCCGTTGAAGCAACTTCAGTCACAAGTCAGAGCCACATACCGCTGCTCAAATGAGCATTGAGACGTTGGTGCTCATCTCCTGTTTACAGTCCTGCAAGGCCAGTGACGGACTTTGCCACAATGTGGTGCTCATTTTATCAAGCCCCCCCCCCCTCCCGGAGGAAGGGATGATGTGCCGAGTCAACAACCCCTTCCCGACTACCAGGAATTGAACAACTTCTGTGCAGAGGCGTCGAGGCCGGTGTGAAGTGACGGCTGAATCAGCCATGTGACTTCACGTGATTTGAGACAGTTTTCTGACACAGGGTGGTACGCTACTTTCTGTGCGGGTTCTGAACTAAAGCAATATTCATCTCGTGACATGATGCCCACAGCAATTGGAAGACACACAGATATCGTGACCGCTCTCAGGATGAGTGCTGTTTAGGTGAAGTAAGTTAATATTATTCCGTAGTTTGTTTAGCTGTTACGTTTGTGACAGATATAAATTCTAGAATCCATGTTTTTTGTTGTTGTTTAAATTGTCTCGTTTGTATTTTGCCATTTGTACTGCCAGTCTCTTAATGTCCTTCTCATTTGTTCCGTCAGATTATTTCAGTGACCCTCAAGCTGTATAGTAGCGTTGTGGATGAGTAGGCCAAATCCACTGCGGAGGGCCTCCCTCAAGCTGCCTTTGGTGGAGGCCCTTCCATGGGCCGTGCGTGAGCCGCACGTTGTCGCTCTCCGTGGTACCCGAGCCAGCGCCATTAGTGTGACTTTGACCTTCCCCCCTCCGTGCCCCCCCCTACTCCCCCTACCCCCCCTACCCCCCCCGCCTTCCCCTTTGCAGGAGTAATCCGCGAACCGGATCGGGGCAGGGAGGATTCCCACGCCCGTGTGTCCGTCCACCCGTGCGTGTGTCCGTCGGCGCGCCCCGCCACCACCACCGCGACCACCACCGCCGGCGGCGGCGGCAGCGCGATGTCATCCCGTGTGCAGCTCCGCCAGGAGCTCATGCGGGAGCAGCTGCAGGAGCAAGAGAGAAGGGAGCTGCAACAGAGGCGGCAGCAGCAGCACTACCAGCAGCACCAGCAGCTACAGCAACAGCAGCAGCTACAGCACCAGTACCACCAGCAGCAGCACTACCAGCAGCAGCAAGGCACGCAGTGCGGATCGCTCATGGGGCAGCGCCGGTCGGACTTGGTGCCGCTGGTGACCAGGCCGCCCCCCAGCCCGGCCATCTCCATGAGCCTGCCGGCACGGCCCCCCCTGCCCCCCGTCCCCATGGAGGTGCTGAAGGTGAGAGGGGGGGGAGCGGCTCACGCGACGCCCGCCGTCTTGTTTAGGGGTAGACTCGGGAATCTGCGAGGACGCCAACAGCGACCTTTTTGGACCGCTTCGCGAGCGATCGGCGACTTGCGAGGTCACCAATGTCCACCCGCCTCGCAAGTGGCGACGCGTGGAACCGCTCGGCCCACCGCGAACGAGTTAAACCGGCGCTCACGGTCGCTGAGAAACACTGGCTCGTAGTCAGCGCTCGCAGAGCCAGAGCTTAGAGGCGAGTAGGAGGGTTAATTGGCGAGCAGGTTTCTAATTCTCGGGCTGGAAGATAATCCGGTTTTCCGGTCCGGGTCCCACGACTGGGAACAGCGACGTTCACTCGTCCGCAAGTTTGTTTTTAATCCAAATTACGAGCAGTGGCTGGGTGGTGCAGAGGTCAGAGTAGCTGAGTTCGAGTCCGGGTTTCAGCCAACTGTAATAAAACCGGGACCTCATGTGTGTAGTTGATAGTCTTAGCCCGATTAGAAATGTATCGCACAGAGAACCATAGGCTCGCACAGATCCCCATAGATCTTTGTTGCTTTGACTCTACGCAAATTGGTTAAATTCTGGAATTAAAGATATCGGTTTGACGGTCATGTGACGAGCATTATTCTCACACGGCAGAAAGTGCTGCTCTCTGCTGTGTATGGACCAGAGGTTAACTTGAAGAAGGGATCTCAGATGCTGCTCTGTGATATCTGCTTCGTGGGCCGTTCTCTAACACAAAGGGGTTTCCATCTCGTCGTGGTTGACGACCCAGAACCCCCCTCCTCCCCTGGCCTCTCGCGTTCTCACCTCGTGAAACAAAATTACCTCTTTAAACTTTACTCCTGGCTCTCGCTCGCAGGTCCAGACTCACCTGGAGAACCCGACGCGGTACCACATCCAGCAGTCCCAGCGGCAGCAGCTCAAGCAGTTCCTGTCGACGACGCTCGGGTACAAAGTGGCGAGCCAGTCGCTGGCTCGCTCCCCGCAGGCTCAACCGGGTGGGGGGCAGGCCACGGGGGGCTCCCTGCCTTTGCCGCAGCAGCAGCATCAGCAGCAGCATCATCATCAGCAGCATCAGCAGCAGCTGCACACAAGCGTGGGAAGCAGCGCCCCCAACAGCCCCATGGCCATGTTGAACATCGGCTCGAGTTCCGAGCGCGAGCTCAGCGGGGCTCAGCAGCAGCAGCAGCCGACCTCGTGGAGTCTGCCAACCTGCCACACCGATATGGTAAATGCCTCGTCGTGCTGGCAGCACCACGCCGGGACGGTAAGCGCCACGCCGGCACGGTGAAGGCGATGCCATGCGGTGACCGCGGTGTGTCTCCGGCGTGTAGATGGACGACGTGATCGATGACATCATCAGCCTGGAGTCGAGTTACAACGACGAGCCCTACACGGGCATAGGCGCCCGCCTCGAAGTCACCAACACGGTCCGTGCCACACGTGTGTGCGTCACGTGTGCGTCTCACACGTTTGCATCACGTGTGTGTGTCACGTGTGTGCGTCGCGTGTGTATCATTGTGTCTCTGTCCTTGTCAGTCTCTCCGTCTTTACGTGTGTGTGTGTGTTCACCTCTGTGTCTCTCTATGTCTGTCCGTGTTCACCTGCCCGCGTCTCTCGCCCGTGCGTGCCAACAGCTGCCGCTGTCGAGCAGCCTCTACGACGGCTATGGGGGCCAGGCGCTCGCAGTGCCGGCCGTGGCGCTCACCAGCTCCTCGTGCCCGGCCACGCTGGACAACGTCAAGCAGGAGGTGACCGGTACGAGCGAGTGGGTGTGCGCACACACAGACAAAGATCCCCCCCGGTGACCTTCCACAGGCTGGTGGGGCAAGCGCCGTTAGCGCGCACCACCCGTGAAGGCCGGCATGGGGTCGGTGGCCAGTACCACGCCCGGTGGCCTCCGTCTCCGCAGCGGTGATGTTTACGCACCGCGCCAGATACTCGTTTGTGGCTGCGTGTGAGTGTGAGAGAGCGCGAGTGTGAGAGAGCGAGTGTGAGAGAGCGCGAGTGTGAGAGAGCGCGAGTGTGAGAGAGCGCGAGTGTGAGAGAGCGAGTGTGAGAGAGCGAGTGTGAGAGGGCGAGTGTGTGCGTCTCTCATTCCGGGCTTTTTCCGGCAGAAGTTGAAGCAAGAGCCATCGTAAAGGAGCGCCAGAAGAAGGACAACCACAACCTGAGTACGAGTCGCTCTGCAGGCACACAGGGGCAGGCCGCGCGTGGCGAGGGTGAAGTGTGGGTACTCACGGGGCGGAGACGCGTCCCGGCAGCAGCGTGTTCCGTTCGCAGCTCGTCGCAAAGGTTTGCGGTTCGAATGGGGCAGGCGGCCGTGGCTAACGTGGCGTTGCGTGATGGCGGTAATCGCGGCACGCGCCATCTCCTCGGAGTGGGACGTTAGAGCTCCCGTGGCGTCGTTCGAAGCGAGTCGGCCATCGTGTCAAAATGTGCCGAGACCGAAATATCACAACGCCAATGACTCAGGTGGAATCGCACGCAGCAGCCGCAGTAGCAGCAGCCGCAGCAGCAGCAGCAGCAGCAGCAGCAGCAGCCGCAGCAGCAGCAGCAGCAGCAGCAGCCGCAGCAGCAGCAGCAGCAGCAGCCGCAGCAGCAGCAGCAGCCGCAGCAGCAGCAGCAGCCGCAGCAGCAGCAGCAGCCGCAGCAGCCGCAGCAGCAGCAGCAGCCGCAGCAGCAGCAGCAGCAGCCGCAGCAGCAGCAGCAGCAGCCGCAGCAGCAGCAGCAGCAGCCGCAGCAGCAGCAGCAGCCGCAGCAGCCGCAGCAGCAGCAGCAGCAGCCGCAGCAGCAGCAGCAGCAGCAGCAGCCGCAGCAGCAGCAGCAGCCGCAGCAGCAGCAGCAGCCGCAGCAGCAGCAGCATCCGCAGCAGCAGCCGCCGTGTCCCCACGGTGAAGCTGCCGCAGGCCGCGTCTGTGAATCGCAGCGGCGCCCTCCTGCGTGACGCCCGCGCTGCGCTACTCCCAAGGCGAGCGTGTAAGGGTAGGCCCACCACCAGGATTCTGCCAAGCTTTAGCAACAGCGGGCATGGCTTCTGCTGAAGGTGTGTCATCTCCGTCGAGTAATATGCAGGTGATTTATTAGCATTGGGATATTTGGGCTGATACCGATTCCACTGTGTGAGTGTTAATAAGCTGTGAGAGGAAACAGGAGAACCGGAAGGGAACCCATGCAGAGGACGTACAAACTGCACGCAGAAAGGCCCCCGAGTTGGGACGCGAACCCAGGCCTTTCTTGCCGCAGGGCACAGGCGACGCCGCCGCCGCGGCGGCACACGCGCGATCCGCCGGGACCCCTCTAACCCCACGTCTGTCCCCGGCAGTTGAGCGACGACGGAGATTCAACATCAACGACCGCATCAAGGAGCTGGGGACGCTCATCCCCAAGTCGAGCGACCCGTGAGTCGCCAGCTCCCAGCGACTCACACAGAGCACGCAGCGACGCACAAACAACAACAACAACAAATAAACAACAACAAACAACAACAACAAACAACAACAACAGCAGCGGCTCGACACGCTAAGAGCCAACAACAGCACTGTGTCCGTGTCTGTGTGTGGCCTTGAAATTTTCAAAAGTAAATAATAGGCGACGTTTCGGGCAACATCCCTTCTGCATGGGCTATGAAGAACGCCTACTTCCAGAAACGTTGCCATATATTTTTCATTTCGTTTTAAGGTCGCAGTGTTATTGGCAAATGTGTTGAATGTTTTGTTACTTATGTTAGCGCCCCACAGACTCGCACATAGACCCATAGACTCGCACAGAGACCCATAGACTCGCACAGAGACCCATAGACTCGCACAGACACCCATAGACTCGCACAGAGACCCACAGACTCGCAGAGAGACCCACAGACTCGCACAGAGACCCACAGACTCGCACAGAGACCCACAGACTCGCACAGAGACCCACAGACTCGCACAGAGACCCACAGACTCGCACAGAGACCCATAGACTCGCACAGAGACCCACAGACTCGCACAGAGACCCACAGACTCGCAGAGAGACCCACAGACTCGCACAGAGACCCACAGACTCGCACAGAGACCCACAGACTCGCACAGAGACCCACAGACTCGCACAGAGACCCACAGACTCGCACAGAGACCCACAGACTCGCACAGAGACCCACAGACTCGCACAGAGACCCACAGACTCGCACAGAGACCCACAGACTCGCACAGAGACCCACAGACTCGCACAGAGACCCACAGACTCGCACAGAGACCCACAGACTCGCACAGAGACCCACAGACTCGCACAGAGACCCACAGACTCGCACAGAGACCCACAGACTCGCACAGAGACCCACAGACTCGCACAGAGACCCACAGACTCGCACAGAGACCCACAGACTCGCACAGAGACCCATAGACTCGCACAGAGACCCACAGACTCGCACAGAGACCGCAAGAGTTGGTGGATCACACGCCCGCTCGTGGAAATGCCCTTCCTACCCGTGGGTCTCGAAGTCGCCATCTCCTGGCTTATGGCCAGGGTACGATGGCAGTAGAGCAAGTGGGTTAATTTCCATCTGTACGGGGATTGAGAGTTACCCTCTTGCACTCATGAGTTTTCCCCGAAGTGCTCCGGTTTCCTGCCGTGTGTATGAACACTCAGTCATGGACTTGAACAAACATTCCTATAGGAGCACAGAGCTTGGGCAATTGTTGATGCTGGTTTGGGCTCCCTCACCGCTTGTTCATGTGCGCATTCATCTATGTGTCTGTTCATCCGTGTGTTTACGTGTCCGTTCGTCCGTGTATCTGCGCGTCGCCGTGTCCGCGCGTGCCGTGTCACCGCACTAAACCGAGACCGTTGTCGTTGTCTGGGATGGCGCAAATCCAAAGCGTGCGCGATGCGGCGCATTGCAGGGACACGCGCTGGAACAAGGGTACCATCCTCAAGGCGTCCGTAGACTACATCCGCCGCATGCAGAAGGAGCAGCAGAGAGCCAAGGAGATGGAGCTGAGGCAGCGGCGCCTGGAGCACACCAACCGCAGCCTGCTGCTCCGCCTGCAGGTGGGAGCGGCGTCGCCGCGCTCCCCCGGCCGCCCTTGTCGAATGATCGCGAGCCGCGAGGCTCCGCTACGAGCGACGGCCGCGCCAGGCTCGGTGCGAAATGCACGCGGTCGTCGACGCGCGCTTAGACCGGCGCGGCCACCAAGCCCTCTCTCCTCTTCCGTCCCCCGCAGGAGCTGGAGATGCAGGCTCAGGCTCACGGCGTGCCCATCGCTTACTCCGTGCCGCCCGACGTGCCGCCCATCAAGCGGGAGACGCCGGGCGGCGGCGGCGGCGACGACGGCACCGCCGCTCGCCGCGACGGCGACTTCTTCCGCTCGGCCCCCGCGTCGCGCGGCGGCGGCCGCGGCACGCCGGACCTCGCCGACGGCACGCCGAGCTTCGGCCCGGCGGCGGCCGGCTGCTGCGGCGGCGGCGGCGGCGGTGGAGACGCGAGGGGAGCGTCGGGCGTCTTCGCGGCGGACGAGCGTCTGCCGGGCGTCTACTCCCCCGAGCCGGACCCGATGTCGCGCCTGGAGGACATGCTCCTGGAGGACGACTTCTCCGACTCGCTGCTCTCGCCGTTCTCGCCGCGCTCGCTCAGCCGGCAGGGCAGCTTCAGCATGGACGACGGCTGACGCCGCCGCCGCTGGGCTCCGGCGATCGACCGTTCCGCCGAGGACGACTCCCGCCCGCCCCTCCCGATCGGTCGATCGCAGCGAAGATCCTCGGCGACCGTCGGACATGCGAGCGACGATGTCTTTGTTGTTGTTGCTGGAATCGCGGCGCTGCCGCCCCCGCTGGTGTAGCCGTGCGCAGTTCGCGTGGACTCGGCGCTCCACGTCCCCTCGCTTCTTCCCACTCGGGAAATCCCCCCCCCCCTCCCCGTTATTTTAGTGGTTTTGTAAGTATCGTCACCGCTGTATTTATATTTTTAAGAGGAACTTTCCAGTTGATAGAAAATAAGAAACGAACCAGCGTACGTGTTGTGGTTCTGGCTGTGGGGGACGCAGTGGAGAGTCCGGGAGAGAGGGGGAGACGCTGTGACCCTCAAACTCCCGCATGGCCACACGTGCCCCTTTGACCCCTTTAAACTGCAGTAAACCCCAAGAAATGCCTTAAACCCTTGAACTCCTAAACATGCCCTTAAACCCCAACACGCAGCCTTATGCAGCAACACGTGTACTGAAACTCAGGATATGCCTTTAAAATGTAATGTGTCAACAGAAATCTCGGCTGATGCTAATATGCCCTTTAATGTGCCTTTAAACCGAACCGTGTCCCTTTAAACTCGTCCGTGTGCCTTTTAAACCCAACCATGCCCCTTTAAATCGAACCGTGCCCCTTTAAACCCAACCGTGCCCCTTTAAACCCCCCCCCCCCCCCCCCCGTTAAAGCCGACCGTGTGCCTCTCAATGAGCCGACGCGTGAACGTCCCCCAATGTTCGTCTGCGCGTGCCCCCCTCAGTGGACACGGATGCTGAGACCGCTCTTTGTAAATTCCCCGAAGGTCGTTTTTGCCGGCCCAGTTTGCTGGGGACAGGCGACATCACGAACCGCGCGGCCGCAGAGATCCGAGGGAGGAACGCCGCCGTGGCCTGGCGGCGGCTCGCCGGCAGAGCCAGCGGCCCGCAACCAGAACGCGGCGAGCTCGCACCCTGGCTGGGGAAGGTTCGACTCGGCCCATCATCACCATCCCTTCGCTGCGTGGTCAATAAAACGAGTACCGTCAAGTACCACCATTGTGGGGACGTCAACAGTGGCTGCGCCGTAGATAGACTCGCCCCTGCCATAGCAATGTGGAGTTTCCACCGCTGGATCTGCAGGGCCGTAAACGGGAGACGAGCACCGACGCCTCGGTGCTCGTGCGAGCAGCAGGGGGTGGCTCCGACTCGCGACTCGCGCGCTCCGCCGGTGCGCATCCCGGGAGTCACGGGATTCCACCCCCTGATGTTCACGACACCGCGAAACTCCTCTTATCCGCAATCATGTGGAGAGTGGGGGGGAGCAGTTGGCAGATAATCAATTTTGCGGATTTGAGTCGTTATCTCCGTTGCCGTGGTACTCAGTACAATCGTGGCACGGATTCCGAGAGCGCCTGCACGCGGCCACGTCTCGAAATGCTGCACAGGACTGTGCGAAGTGGACATCCTTGGGAAATGTGTTTGGTCGTTTGATGTCGAGACAGGGAGGCAGGCAGCAATAGGCAGAGGAAGAAGGTCTGGAGCCAGGACTTGAACAGACGTAGGCAGTCGACAGCGCGGGTTGCTGGGAGAAGGCTGGAGGCAGCAGAGGAGACGGGGCGACCTCCCACTTAGCTTTGACAGAAAGCCTTAGTTCTGGAGCAGAGTAGAGGGGAGCAGAGTGAGATAAAAGGGGAGAGGCGGGAGTGTGCGTGTAGGGGAGTAGAGTGAGACGATAGGGGAGATGTAGGGAGGGCGAGTCCAATGAGGTTCTTAAAGATATTGATATTGACTTGGAATTTAATTGGCAGCCGATGGAGGGATGTGGGGAGATGCACGTGGGGAGGTGAGGCACGTGGGGAGGTGAGGCACGTGGGGAGGCAGTTTTTAGAGACAGTTGCAATAGTCGAGTCGGCGTGAGTGGAGGTCTCGGTGGCAGCTGGGGTGAGGATCTGATAGATGCGGGAGATTGAGCAGATGGAGATGTGAGGCCCTGCAGAGATGATACTCGTGGGACGAGAGAACGAGAGCTCAGGACCCACGCCGAGGGTCCCCTCCGCGTGAGCGCCGTGCCCACATCCCTCCAGCCTCGCAGCCTTCTGTGAGTGCATCACTTCAGCAGCATTGGTTTAAAACAGGCAAACTCTTGACCGGATTCGACATTCAGTATCTCAGCAGAGCTCGGCCTGCTTGAGCCAATGGTGGTGAACTGCCGGATGTTTATCGGCAAGGTCCACACTCTGTGTTCGATATGGGTCTTAGTTCGATGCTAAACACTGCGATATACAGCGCAGAATTGCCATTGGGGTCGCTGTGGAGAACGCACACGAGGACAATCAAATGAATGAATCAGCAGGCAGATCCGACTGTGGCCGCATGTCCTGAGTGAAGATGCGGATACCAGGGTGAGCTCGGCCGCGGGTAAACGCGAGTTTTCGCAGGCCACGGATAACGCGGCTCGCGGACCGCCGGGGTCACTGCCCGAGGTTGCGAGCCGCTCGCTGTGCACGTGACCCCAGGCGCCAGCTCCGCATCCCAACCGGGTGACGAGCGCTGTTCAATCGCTCACGGGGAAAGCCGGTGACTCTGTTGGAACGGGCGACGCGAACGTCGGCATCACGTCCTTATTCCCTGTGCGGCTGACGATGTGGACGCCGTGGTGGTAGTGGTGGTAGTGGTGGTTGTGGCGGTGGTGGCGATGGTGATGCAGCTGTTGGCTTTGCACAGGCGTTTCGCCACCGTCGGGCTGGAGTGGCCGTGTTGTTCTGTCCACACGAGGGAGAGAGTTTCTGCTATAATTATAATGATTTATGATTGTTATCATAAACGTCTCAAGACGGTGGCGCTGAGAGCTCAATTCGGCCGAGATGAGATGTCGCCGCGCGTGCCGGGCTCGTGTTCCCTGTCGGTGCAAGCGGCGAGGTTCGGGACTTTGCGCGAACGCCGCCGGCGTTGCGCCCGCGGCGTTCAGCGCAGGCGAGGAGGCGCCTTCTGACGCGGCTTGCGGTCGCCAAGAGCTTCGACACAATGTTTCTTGAACACCAGCTTGAATTTTTTTATGGTTAAAGTTATGTTTTTGTAGTAAATACTTGATCTCTTTGCCTGTGGTTGAATGCTCTATATATTTTTCTCCCTCGCTCTCCATTTTTAATAAGAGTATTTTGTAAAACGTCGTGATTTTATTTAAAACGTCGGCCGGGCGTTGTGTGTTGTTGTTGTTGTGTTGGTTGGGGTGTACCTCCAGGAGGAGGAGGAGTTTGCACAGGCAGACATCGCCCTGTTGCCCTGCGCATTGACGCCACCACAGGCGCCTCCAGTCCCACGTGACGGCCACGTGCAAGTTGGACTTGCTGATGACCGGAATGTTGGGAGGGGACATGCGATGAAGATCATGATGGTGATCATGATGATTAGGATAATCACTGGTGGTGGTAGTGGTGAGGACTATGATGACAATCTGTAATGATGATGATGGGGATTATTGTGGGTGGTCGTGGTGATGATGATGATGATGAAGCCACTGTTTGGCAGTTTCTCTTTGGGTCTCTGTGTGAGTCCCTGGTTTGTGTGAGTCTATGTCTCTGTATGAGTCTGTGTGTCTATGTGACTAATGTGACTATGGGTTCTCTCTGAGTATGTGGATCTCTGCGTGAGTGTGTGGGTTTCTGTGAGTCTGTGCGTCTCTTTGTGGGATCTGAAGCCAAAGCCGTCACACTCTAATTTCTCACTGAATCCACCTGCAGACATCACCACTCCAGCTTGGAAAACTCGGGAGCGGAATGTATTGAGTTTTATAACTGGAACCGGGATAGGTTTGGCACCGGTCCGGCAAGCAGTATCTGTGCTCGGGGTGGCAGGAATCGATTTTCACCCAGCTCTTGTATTGAACTTTATTGCAGTAAACTGCACGGTTTTGTTTATCGACCTCGTGCTGACCGAGACACGTGCCCAGGTTTGGTCTGTGCAAAACCCGGGCCGGGTGTCGTCGCCTCAACCTGGAGCCGTGACCAGTCCACACCGACCACCCTCACTCCACTCTCCTCCATGGCCATGGAAGAGATGAAAGCGGCGTTGCTGGGCCGTGCTACGGCAGCAACAACAGCAGTGACAGTGGCATCACCACTGCCGCCTGTGTTGAGTCGCGTGTTGGTAAATAAATACTTTGTGACTTTTCAAGACACCGGTTCAAGTCTGGATCGTGTTGCCATCCTCCTCCTGTCGTGTCCACACACACAAACACATGCACGCGTGATCGTCACTCACCTAATCACTCACCTACCCACTCATTCACTCAACCACTCGTTCATTCACCTACTCGTCCACCGACTCACTCATTCATCCACTCACGAACTCAACCACTCGTGAACCCACTCGCGCTCAATCAACAACCGTGAGCTGACGCAGTTCGACCGCGTGGTGGCGACAGAGCCTCGCAGGTGACGAGCTGCTGCAACGCACAACCCACACGTGACTCACAACAACAACAACACTCATAACGATGACGACGACGATGCCCTTGTTGATATTGTTACTTACATTCGCATCCCATCTCAAACATCCGAAGGGCATCCCTAGTGGCAGCTGTCCCCTGTGCCAGCTCTGGACCAACACGCCGGCGCGCTATGGGACCCCTGTCTCGAACGACGTCGCGGAACCTCACGTTCACCGCGCGTCGCTTGAGTCACGCGGCATTGACCAGGGTGGCCTGCCGGAGTAGAACTGCGAACCTCTGTAACAAGCGGCGAATGTGATCCCGCCGGGCCAAGCAGCGACTAAATCGACGTCGAAGCCGTAACTCCAGCTGCTGGATTAAAAGACAAACGTCGCCAGTGTCTCTCTCTCTGTGTAGCGCGGCGTGGGGGTGCGCGCGGCATCCGACCGCTCCACCCACCCCCACCAGGGTCCGCCCCTCCCTCTGGGAGGCTGAACCAGAGAGTCGGAGAACGGACAGCAGTCCCCTCAATCCCTCCCCCTGTCACCCCGCACACAAACACGCGTGCACGTCACTCACCTACCCACTCCCCTACCCACTCATTCACTCAACCACTCTTCCATTCACCTACTCGTCCACCGACTCACTAACTCCTTCATCCACTCCCCCCCCCCCTGTCACCCCTCCCCCCTGTTACCCCGCACCCTCCCCACTTCTCGCCATTAAAGGGGGGGGGGGCAGAGGGGTCGGAGGTTGGTGAAGGTTCAATGGGACACACACAGACACAGATCTGTTGGGGCAAGTGCTGTTAGCGAGCACCTATGAAGGCCGGAATAGTACGCGAGGGGGTGGGTGGGCTAGCACTACGCTCGCCCGCCTTTGTCTCCCCAGTGGCGATGTTTACTACACACCGCTGTCGACCGAGGGAAGGGCCCGGGACCCCTTCAAACAATCGTCACTGGTGTTGACCGTGAGCAGGAATCGAACTCGGGAAGCCGGATTTGTAGCACGGCGCACTAACCACTACACTACCGCTTCTCACCCAACACGCACGCGCACGCACACGCACGCACGCACACGCACGCACACGCACGCGCACACGCACGCACACGCACGCACGCGCACGGACGCGCACGGACACGCACGCACACGCACGCACACGCACGCACACGCACGGACACGCACGCGCGGATACGCGCGCGCGCTCGCTCCGTGTTCATAGTCAGAGTGAATCTCCCACTCGGGGCGCATCGCGTCGGCCGTGAGACGCAATGAAGAGTGGGAGGGCGAAATCATCTCTGGACCTTTCAAAATGATGGGACGCGCGCCGATTCGGGGCGCACAGACGGCGAGTGAGCACCGCGCATTACGCAGCGAGAGAGAGAGAGAGGGGACCGCACACAAACCTGAAAAGACAATTTCATGCGTGACTCACCCTAAATTGCGATGCTAATGGAAATATTTTTTCGTGCCGCACAAATCCGACGTCGATGCGCTCGCGATTCCATAAGACGCGGCTCCTCCTCGCTCGTTCTCCTTAAAAATAATCATCATCATCATCATAGCGTCGACTCGTAACGGCGCTGCGCAGTGTCGGCTTGTTTGCCTCCAGGGAGAGAGAGAGAGCGACTCAGAGGCACGAGGAGGAGCCACACGCCAGCGGCCAGGCGGCAGCAGCCACGCGGGCCAACCGTCGCCACAACTGCCCAAGCTCCGCGATCCTCTATATCGATGAATTAGCGACCCCTGCCAGCCACCCGGTTAATCGCTCCCGAGGCGGCTGCTCGATCCGAGGCTTGGTGCCAGCGGAGAGCTCCGCACGCGGTGATTCACGCGCACAGCGCCGGGCGGTGGCGCAGCAAGAGGCCTCCGAGTTCGATCCCGGACTCGGGCTCCTTTCTGAGTGGAGTTTGCGCGTTGTCTGGACGTATGTCGAACTTCTTTCACACCGTACACAGCCAGCCGTGCGGATGGGAGATATTCTCCCCGTGACGGTCGCGGTCGATTGTTCTCCGGGATCCTCTGGATTTGCCCCCCTCCGCATTTAATAATAATTTGCGTTTAAATTATTTGGCTGCCACTCTAAATTCGCACGTGTGGTGATATCGGCCACTTAGACGAGCTATCGTCATCTGTGGTCGCCTCTGAGGTCGCATCTGAAAAACACAAGCTAATATCCAGTAGCTTGCGAGGCTTCACTTGGTAACTAGAATAGCCGAGCTGAGTTCATTCTCCGACTGTGATGCAGAGTGAGCGTGAGGGTGCGTGGAATTTGTGTGTCCGGGTGCTGTTCTGCAGAGGTTCTCCGGTTTCCTCCCAGTGCAATGCAACTGGCATCGATCAAACATCCGAATGCTGGACACGTATCTCCGCCAAAGCACTCTCGATTGGGATCACACTGCAACATCGCCCCCCCCCCCACACAGCGAACACCTGGCAGGACCCTGCTGAAAACGTGTCTTGAGACTCAGTGAGGCTCCCATGGGTGGAGGTGCGCGGAGGGCCACGAGGAGGGATCGCAGAGACAACGCGCAGGCAGGGAGGGGTGGGGGCAGAGGAGAGAGAGCGCGGGGGAGCAGCGGCTCTCTGCTTCAAGAAGGGGGGCTCCTCCGCGCCCCCCACCCTCCATGGATTTGACAAGGTGATGATTAGTTCCAGAAACGCGAGGAATTAACTTGAATCGGCCTCTGCCGTAGCCAATCGATGAGAATCCACACGGGCTCGGAGCGAGCGAGAGATAGAGACGCTCTCTCTCTCTATCCTACCTCCCTCTCTCTCCCTATCTATCCTTCTGTGTCACCCTATCTTCATTTGCCTTCCGTATCGTTCTCGCCTCTCTCCCCGTGCCATCTCTTAATCACCCTCGACCTTTCTTTGCCTCTCCCCTCTCCCCTTCTCTTCCCCATCCCTCCCTGCTCTCTTCTCTATGATCACTGTTAACGATGGTAGATGTTGGTGATGATTGTTGATGATGGTATCCTGAAGCAGAAGATTGGTGTTGGATACAATCACATTTGTAAGTGTGATTTGTAAATTTGATCCACACCCGTGTACCGACAGTTACATTTTAACATGCAATTGAATTAAGGGCTGTGTGTTGTCTCGGTGTGGTCTGGGATTGTCTTTGTTGTTATTTTGCTGCCTTGCCCAAGCTTGCATTTCGTGCTGAAAATTCGGCAGGAATGTATTTGTACTTGTGCAATTTGTACTTACGGACTTAATTTGTTTTTTTATGTTTCTATTAGTCGTGACTTGCTTACCCTTTCTCTACTTTGCACTCCTATCCTTCGTTTGTTTCCGTTGTATTGTTAATTGTTGTAGTGTTAATTGTTTTAGTGTTAATTGTTGTATTGTTAATTGTTGTAGTGTTAATTGTTTTAGTGTTAATTGTTGTATTGTTAATTGTTGTATTGTTAATTGTTGTAGTGTTAATTGTTTTAGTGTTAATTGTTGTATTGTTAATTGTTGTATTGTTAATTGTTGTAGTGTTGTCACTTTATAACCCGCCCCTACTGGACACCTGTAAAACAGAGCTTCAGAACTCCAAGATAAATACGGATTCCAATTCCGATGGTCGTGATGACGATGCCGTCCATGTCACCACCGGCGATCAGTCACTCATCCTCCCTCCTCCTCCCTCCCTCCTCCCCCTCCGTGATGCTTCCCCGAGGGCGCGATGTCTCTCCAGGGATCTCATTCTACTGCTGGCTCAGTGCTCGGCTCGATTTGTCGAGACCCACGGGGACTCGCTTGGGGTAGCACGCAGCAGCAGCAGCAATCATCGCCTCCCTACCGGGAGACTAACACCCTCCTGCATGCCTTGGTGCAGAGCCGCACAGAGGCAGCTGCCCCTGGGGGTGCCCCCTTTCTAACGAGTTGAGATTGCGACCCAAGCCTCTCATCTCGTGTGCAGGGCCCCTCGGTGTAAGGGAGGGTGCCACCAGCAAACACACGCAGCAGCAGCAGATCTCAAAAGCCAAGCGGGTTCCCAGGGCGTGGAGCGGAATCATTAAAGGGCCTCGACGCGCACTGACCACGGACTCTGGTCAAAGGCACTGGACTGGCAAAGTCCACAGGGGCACGGTCCAGTGCACTCGCTACATGGAAGCAGCATACGACTAAAGACGAACATCCTTCTTCCAACCTGACACACCGCTGTCGAATGCGTGGCAAATCACACCAAAACACGCAACAGATCTCTCTACGTGGGACAAAAAACGCGTACAGCCTTAACAGACTTTTAGGGAAGGCATGGTAAGCGAGCACCTATAAAGGCCGGAGCGGCATGCGAGGGGGTGGGTGGCCAGCACCACGCCCGACCGCCTTTGTATCCCCAGTGGCGACGATTACACATCGCACCAGGTACTCATTTCAGGCTGAGTCAACCTATGGGAGGCCCAAGCCCAGTTCAGATACTCCTCACTGGTGTTGGCAGTGAGCGGAAATCGAACTCGGGTCACTTCCACCACTACCGCCACCAGCATCACCAGCACCGTCTCCAACTCAGCAAATTCCCATCGACTGGCAAATGAAAGAGAATTAAATTTCACGACTCGCGTCCGGCGCGTTCCATTATCATGCACACGGCGTCGGGAGCGGATCTCTCTGCGCCGGGCGGCGATGATGAATAAAAGATACGGGCCGCGCGTCGCCCCCGATTCTTAATTCCGACTCCAAATTGGGGCCACAGCCCCGCGAGGAGCACCCTGGGCGAGCTGATCCGGGTCGAGGTCAATGAACCGCGGCGGCCACCAGAGCCACTGCCTCCCCCACGCCTCCCCAACTTCTCCCCCACTGCATCGCCCACGCCTCCCCCACTGCCTCCCCCACTGCATCCCCCACGCCTCCCCCACTTCTCCCCCACGCCTCCCCCACTGCCTCCCCCACTGCCTCCCCCACGCCTCCCCCACGCCTCCCCCCACTGCCTCCCCCACTGCATCCCCCACGCCTCCCCCACGCCTCCCCCACTGCCTCCCCCACGCCTCCCCCACGCCTCCCCCACTGCCTCCCCCACTGCATCCCCCACGCCTCCCCCACGCCTCCCCCACTGCCTCCCCCACGCCTCCCCCACTTCTCCCCCACTGCCTCCCCCACTGCATCCCCCACGCCTCCCCCACGCCTCCCCCACTGCCTCCCCCACTGCATCCCCCACGCCTCCCCCACGCCTCCCCCACGCCTCCCCCACTTCTCCCCCACTGCCTCCCCCACTGCATCCCCCACGCCTCCCCCACGCCTCCCCCACTGCCTCCCCCACGCCTCCCCCACGCCTCCCCCACGCCTCCCCCACTGCCTCCCCCACGCCTCCCCCACGCCTCCCCCACTGCCTCCCCCACTGCATCCCCCACGCCTCCCCCACGCCTCCCCCACTTCTCCCCCACTGCCTCCCCCACTGCATCCCCCACGCCTCCCCCACGCCTCCCCCACTGCCTCCCCCACTGCATCCCCCACGCCTCCCCCACGCCTCCCCCACGCCTCCCCCACTTCTCCCCCACTGCCTCCCCCACTGCATCCCCCACGCCTCCCCCACGCCTCCCCCACTGCCTCCCCCACTGCATCCCCCACGCCTCCCCCACGCCTCCCCCACTGCCTCCCCCACGCCTCCCCCACTGCCTCCCCCACGCCTCCCCCACGCCTCCCCCACGCCTCCCCCACTGCCTCCCCCACTTCTCCCCCACTGCCTCCCCCACTGCCTCCCCCACGCCTCCCCCACTGCATCCCCCACGCCTCCCCCACTGCATCCCCCACGCCTCCCCCACGCCTCCCCCACTGCATCCCCCACGCCTCCCCCACTTCTCCCCCACGCCTCCCCCACTGCCTCCCCCACGCCTCCCCCACTGCCTCCCCCACGCCTCCCCCACTTCTCCCCCACGCCTCCCCCACTGCCTCCCCCACTGCCTCCCCCACGCCTCCCCCACTGCATCCCCCACTGCCTCCCCCACGCCTCCCCCACTTCTCCCCCACGCCTCCCCCACTGCATCCCCCACTGCATCCCCCACTGCATCCCCCACGCCTCCCCCACTGCCTCCCCCACGCCTCCCCCACTGCCTCCCCCACTTCTCCCCCACTGCATCCCCCACTGCCTCCCCCACTGCCTCCCCCACGCCTCCCCCACGCCTCCCCCACTGCCTCCCCCACGCCTCCCCCACTTCTCCCCCACTGCCTCCCCCACGCCTCCCCCACTGCCTCCCCCACGCCTCCCCCACTTCTCCCCCACGCCTCCCCCACTGCCTCCCCCACGCCTCCCCCACGCCTCCCCCACTTCTCCCCCACGCCTCCCCCACTGCCTCCCCCACTTCTCCCCCACTGCATCCCCCACGCCTCCCCCACTTCTCCCCCACTTCTCCCCCACTGCATCCCCCACGCCTCCCCCACTTCTCCCCCACTGCATCCCCCACGCCTCCCCCACTTCTCCCCCACTTCTCCCCCACTGCATCCCCCACGCCTCCCCCACTTCTCCCCCACGCCTCCCCCACGCCTCCCCCACTGCATCCCCCACGCCTCCCCCACTGCATCCCCCACGCCTCCCCCACTTCTCCCCCACTGCATCCCCCACGCCTCCCCCACTGCCTCCCCCACGCCTCCCCCACTGCATCCCCCACTGCATCCCCCACGCCTCCCCCACTGCATCCCCCACGCCTCCCCCACTGCATCCCCCACGCCTCCCCCACTGCATCCCCCACGCCTCCCCCACTGCCTCCCCCACGCCTCCCCCACTGCATCCCCCACGCCTCCCCCACTTCTCCCCCACTGCCTCCCCCACGCCTCCCCCACTGCCTCCCCCACGCCTCCCCCACTGCCTCCCCCACTGCCTCCCCCACTGCCTCCCCCACTTCTCCCCCACTGCATCCCCCACTGCCTCCCCCACTGCCTCCCCCACGCCTCCCCCACGCCTCCCCCACTGCCTCCCCCACGCCTCCCCCACTTCTCCCCCACTGCCTCCCCCACGCCTCCCCCACTGCCTCCCCCACGCCTCCCCCACTTCTCCCCCACGCCTCCCCCACTGCCTCCCCCACGCCTCCCCCACTTCTCCCCCACGCCTCCCCCACTGCCTTCCCCACTTCTCCCCCACTGCATCCCCCACGCCTCCCCCACTTCTCCCCCACTTCTCCCCCACTGCATCCCCCACGCCTCCCCCACTTCTCCCCCACTGCATCCCCCACGCCTCCCCCACTTCTCCCCCACTTCTCCCCCACTGCATCCCCCACGCCTCCCCCACTTCTCCCCCACGCCTCCCCCACGCCTCCCCCACTGCATCCCCCACGCCTCCCCCACTGCATCCCCCACGCCTCCCCCACTTCTCCCCCACTGCATCCCCCACGCCTCCCCCACTGCCTCCCCCACGCCTCCCCCACTGCATCCCCCACTGCATCCCCCACGCCTCCCCCACTGCATCCCCCACGCCTCCCCCACTGCATCCCCCACGCCTCCCCCACTGCATCCCCCACGCCTCCCCCACTGCCTCCCCCACGCCTCCCCCACTGCATCCCCCACGCCTCCCCCACTTCTCCCCCACTGCCTCCCCCACGCCTCCCCCACTGCCTCCCCCACGCCTCCCCCACTGCCTCCCCCACTGCCTCCCCCACTGCCTCCCCCACTTCTCCCCCACTGCCTCCCCCACTGCCTCCCCCACTGCCTCCCCCACTTCTCCCCCACGCCTCCCCCACGCAGCCTCCCCTCCGCCAGGGCCCACAGCTGCTGCCCGGAGACGCGCGGCGACCTCCACGGCCTACCCGGAGAGTCTCATCCCCACCATCTGGTCTTAGACAGACTCACACAGAGACCCATAGACTCACACTGAGACCCATAGACTCACACAGAGACCCATAGACTCACACAGAGACACATAGACTCACACAGAGACCCATAGACTCACACAGAGACCCATAGACTCACACAGAGACCCATAGACTCACACAGAGACACATAGACTCACACAGAGACCCATAGACTCACACAGAGACCCATAGACTCACACAGAGACCCATAGACTCACACAGAGACACATAGACTCACACAGAGACACATAGACTCACACAGAGACCCATAGACTCACACAGAGACACATAGACTCACACAGAGACACATAGACTCACACAGAGACCCATAGACTCACACAGAGACCCATAGACTCACACAGAGACACATAGACTCACACAGAGACACATAGACTCACACAGAGACCCATAGACTCACACAGAGACACATAGACTCACACAGAGACACATGGACTCACACAGATACCCGCAGACTCACACAGAGACCCATAGACTCACACAGAGATTAATAGACTGACACAGAGACTCATACACTCACACAGAGACACATAGACTCACACAGAGACCCATAGACTCACACAGAGACACATAGACTCACACAGAGACCCATAGACTCACACAGAGACCCATAGACTCACACAGAGACCCATAGTCTCTGTGTGAGTAGTGTGTGGGTCTCTGTGTGAGTAGTCTGTGGGTCTCTGTGTGGGTAGTCTGTGGGTCTCTGTGTGAGTAGTCTATGGGTCTCTGTGTGAGTAGCGTGTGAGTCTCTGTGTGAGTAGTATGTGGGTCTCTGTGTGAGTAGTCTGTGGGTCTCTGTGAGTAGTCTATGGGTCTCTGTGTGAGTAGTCTGTGGGTCTCTGTGAGTAGTCTGTGGGTCTCTGTGTGAGTAGTCTATGGGTCTCTGTGAGTAGTCTATGGGTCTCTGTGTGAGTAGTCTATGGGTCTCTGTGTGAGTAGTTTATGGGTCTCTGTGTGAGTAGTTTATGGGTCTCTGTGTGAGTAGTTTATGGGTCTCTGTATGAGTAATCTATTGGTCTCTGTGTGAGTAGTCTGTTGGTCTCTGTGTGAGTAGTCTGTGGGTCTCTGTGTGAGTAGTCTGTGGTCTCTGTGTGGGTAGTCTGTGGGTCTCTGTGTGAGTAGTCTATGGGTCTCTGTGTGAGTAGTCTGTGGGTCTCCGTCTGAGTAGTCTATGGGTCTCTGTGTGAGTAGTCTGTTGGTCTCTGTGTGAGTAGTCTATGGGTCTCTGTGTGAGTAGTCTATTGGTCTTTGTATGAGTAATCTATGGATCTCTGTGTGAGTAGTCTATGGGTCTCTGTGAGTAGTTTATGGGTCTCTGTGTGAGTAATCTATGGGTCTCTGTGTGAGTAGTCTATGGGTCTCTGTATGAGTAATCTATGGGTCTCTGTGTGAGTAGTCTATGGGTCTCTGTGTGAGTAGTCTATGGGTCTCTGTGAGTAGTCTGTGGGTCTCTGTGTGAGTAGTCTATGGGTCTCTGTGTGAGTAGTCTATGGGTCTCTGTGAGTAGTCTGTGGGTATCTGTGTGAGTAGTCTATGGGTCTCTGTGTGAGTAGTCTATGGGTCTCTGTGAGTAGTCTATGGGTCTCTGTGAGTAGTCTATGGGTCTCTGTGTAAGTAGTCTGTGGGTCTCTGTGTGGGTAGTCTGTGGGTCTCTAGTCACTGAGTGACCGGGCTGAGACGATGCACCCCCCGTGGTGTAATCGCTGTGGCCGGGTGATGAAACCGGTTTGGGACCACGATCTCAGCGACTGACTCGCGGTGCACGGCACCCGCTCACGCCGCTGGGCGAGGTGGAACGGACCCTGCGCCCTCCCGACTGGCGGCGGCAGCTCCTCAGACCCCGATCCGCGTCTCCGCCACGAAGACGCGACGGGCCTCGCCACCGTCCGCGGTGCCGGCGCGCTCCGGGACCACGGCCCCGGCGCCGAGGGACGAACGCCAGAGGAGTCATCGCCGGATGCAAATTGGCTCTTAAATTGTGGCGCGCGCCCGCCCACGCGTGAGTGGGAATGCGCTTCCGAAATTAGCGCTCGGCGGCGAATGTCTTTGGCGATAGCGTGCAGGAACGCAGGCGGCAATTACCCTGAATCAGCGCAAACAAACGAGCGGAGCGGCCCGCGGTGTCGCCACTATCAGCTGCTTCGCTGCCGCGACGAGCTGTCGGGAGCGCCACGCTGGGGAGATGAGAGCGGAGAGAGCGAGTGGAGGGGAGTAGAGTGAGACGAGAGGGGAGAGGTACGAGAGTGAGTGGAGGAGAGTAGAGTGAGACGAGAGGGGAGAGAAAGGAGAGTACGTGGAGGGGAGTAGAGTGAGACGAGAGGGGAGAGAAAGGAGAGTACGTGGAGGGGAGTAGAGTGAGACGAGAGGGGAGAGGTAGGAGAGTGCGTGGAGTGACATGAGAGGGGAGAGGTAGGAGAGTACGTGGAGGGGAGTAGAGTGAGACGAGAGGGGAGAGGTACGAGAGTGAGTGGAGGAGAGTAGAGTGAGACGAGAGGGGAGAGAAAGGAGAGTACGTGGAGGGGAGTAGAGTGAGACGAGAGGGGAGAGAAAGGAGAGTACGTGGAGGGGAGTAGAGTGAGACGAGAGGGGAGAGGTAGGAGAGTGCGTGGAGTGACATGAGAGGGGAGAGGTAGGAGAGTACGTGGAGGGGAGTAGAGTGAGACGAGAAGGGAGAGGTAGGAGAGTGCGTGGAGGGGAGTAGAGTGAGACGAGAGGGGAGAGGAAGGAGAGTACGTGGAGGGGAGTAGAGTGAGACGAGAGGGGAGAGGTAGGAGAGTGCGTGGAGTGAATGAGAGGGGAGAGGAAGGAGAGTATGTGGAGGGGAGTAGAGTGAGACGAGAGGGGAGAGGTAGGGGAGTGCGTGGAGGGAAGTAGAGTGAGACGAGAGGGGAGAGGTAGGAAAGTGCGTGGAGGGGAGTAGAGTGAGACGAGAGGGGAGAGGTAGGAGAGTGCGTGGAGGGGAGTAGAGTGAGATGAGAGGGGAGAGGTAGGAGAGTACGTGGAGGGGAGTAGAGTGAGATGAGAGGGGAGAGGTAGGAGAGTGCGTGGAGTGAATGAGAGGGGAGAGGAAGGAGAGTATGTGGAGGGGAGTAGAGTGAGACGAGAGGGGAGAGGTAGGAGAGTGCGTGGAGTGACATGAGAGGGGAGAGGTAGGAGAGTACGTGGAGGGGAGTAGAGTGAGACGAGAGGGGAGAGGTACGAGAGTGAGTGGAGGAGAGTAGAGTGAGACGAGAGGGGAGAGAAAGGAGAGTACGTGGAGGGGAGTAGAGTGAGACGAGAGGGGAGAGAAAGGAGAGTACGTGGAGGGGAGTAGAGTGAGACGAGAGGGGAGAGGTAGGAGAGTGCGTGGAGTGACATGAGAGGGGAGAGGTAGGAGAGTACGTGGAGGGGAGTAGAGTGAGACGAGAGGGGAGAGGTAGGAGAGTGCGTGGAGGGGAGTAGAGTGAGACGAGAGGGGAGAGGTAGGAGAGTGCGTGGAGGGGAGTAGAGTGAGATGAGAGGGGAGAGGTAGGAGAGTGCGTGGAGGGGAGTAGAGTGAGATGAGAGGGGAGAGGTAGGAGAGTACGTGGAGGGGAGTAGAGTGAGATGAGAGGGGAGAGGTAGGAGAGTGCGTGGAGTGAATGAGAGGGGAGAGGAAGGAGAGTATGTGGACGGGAGTAGAGTGAGACGAGAGGGGAGAGGTAGGAGAGTGCGTGGAGGGGAGTAGAGTGAGATGAGAGGCAGGCAGGGGCAATTCCAGGAAGCGTTCAAAACGCAGTCTCGTGTCGAGTCCGTGATTGGAGAGGGAGCCAGGGGGGGGGGAGTCCCTATATAAATAAATGATCACGTGCTCTCAGCAATCACCAATGGCGGCGCGAAACCAACATGATAGGACATTTCATTTGTCATTTAATTGGGCGAATTGCTGCTCGGAGGAGTACATGGCGGTCGCTGCGATTGCTGTTCGATTAACTCCTCCTGGTGCCGTTTAAGAGGTAATGGAAGGGACCTCCGAGGGACCTCAGCAGTAGTTTCGTGACGCCACCTTCTGCAGGCCGATCCCCAACTCGGGGCCACGTCTCCTCACTCTGCGCCGGTGATCCTGATGGAAATTCCTCGCCATTCTCGATACGACTTCTCATCGGGAGCAGTCAGATTCACGGCGACACGGAGCACGGATCGCCGGTTGTGATGGAGCGGATCGCGCTCCGTGCCACGCGAGGCCACGGATCGCCGCGTGAGACAAAAGGCCACGGAGATGAGAGATGCGCGTCTCACACTCGCCCGCCACCACCACCACCCCAATCTCGCAATTGCCATCATCACCATCGCCATTATCGTCCCCATAATCTCCATCGTCCCCATCAACACCATCGCCACACTTACAACCAACATCACCACTGTCGCCATCACCATCATTAATCATCAGGAATGACTTATCCACTGCTGGATGAATTCCTTCTGCCCACGCCGCTGCCTCCAATCTCTCTCGACCGTGCGATGGCCTCGCCCGACACGCGGCACTCACGCTGCGCATCTCTCCCGCTAACTTGATTCTTTATTACATGAAACAAAAGCGTAACTTTTGAACCGCCATCCGATCAATTTCAAACCCCAATTTGTATCGAATAAACAACGCTCATTTGCTCAAAGGAATGGATTGGAAAACCAGCGAGAGAGCAGCAGCCATCTCCATCTTCAATGACCACTTTCATCTTTAATTAGCGCTCCGCTAAAGCGCCGAGGCAGCCGCTGGCGCGACTCGCCACGAAGAGCCACGGGCGGTGGCGCCCTGCGCTGCCCAGCGGTAGCGCCATCGCCACCTCTCTCATCTCATTGCATGGCTCCTCCTCTTCGTTACCAATCCTCTCTCTGTCTCTCTCTGTCTGTCTCTCTCTCTGTCTGTCTCTCTCTGTGTCTGTCTCTGTCTGTCTCTCTGTCTCTCTCTCTGTGTTTGTTTTTCTGTGTCTGTCTCTATCTGTCTGTCTCTCTCTCCGTCTCTCTGTGCCCAATCACGTTTTCGGTTATTCTCCGTCCTTGCACTCCTCCCCAGCACAGGAAGCAGGCCCCCTCCTTCACCTCCTTCCGTTCCTCTCTAAAGCCTCGGCGTCTCCCTCCATCGCTCATTCCTCTTCCCACCGCTCGCCCCTCCACTCCTTCCCGTCCCTCCCCGGTAGCCCTTTCGTGATCCCCTCTAAGTACCCCTCCATCGCTGTCACTCACTCCTCAATCCTCGTAGCACGCCCTGCCACCTACATCTTTACATTCTGCAAGCTATGTCAAGCGCCTTGAGCGAAGGCACTTTATAAATATATACAAAATGTTTATTGCATCCGATTCGCGGTCCCATCCAGCGTCCGTCCTGTTCAACGTTGCGGCGCGTGGCGCATGAACCATCGCGAACACTCCTGGCTACTCGGACGCGCCATGCGGGTCACTCCCCGTGCACGTCGTAGATCCCCGTGGTGTCATCCGAAACGAGTCGGCCCATCATTGTGTGCCGGCGTCACGGGCCACGTGTGCCAGGCGAGTGGACGAGAGATGGCAGGACAGCAATGAACCGACAAGCGGAATGAAGGATAACTGGCACGTGGTGTCAACGCTTTGGACACTTCGTGACCATTTCATTCGGGTGGTCTGTGTCGAGTGGTGGAGGGTTATCAGCCACACGCGTGTGGCCGGATCACTAAGTGGTCCGACCCGAAAGTCCATTATTAGATCAACTGTCCTTCTCTTGGTGGCCTGAACGATCATCCACATTGAGCTCTGGAGCAGGTGGTGTGGATAAGGCTGAGAGCACTGTACACGTGCGTGGCATGTATGCCAGGCACGTGGACAGGGGTGGCGATTTGCCGCTGCTGTCTGTGAGTCGGATTCGAATGTTGTCTGCATTGGTGACCCACGCACCACAGAGACGAGGGCCGCGTGCTCCCGTAACCACGTGCCCTCCTCGCGATCTCCCTCCGTCCCCTCTTTCCCCCTCCCTCCCCCTTCACGGCCGATCCTCAGGGAAATTTCCGTCTTAATGAAAGCGTGGCGGAGCAGCTTCTGGTGATCAGCGTTGATTGAATCGGCCTCGGAGCCGGGTGACGGGCGGACTCCCCCGCTCCCCTCATCCTCCTCCCCGTGTCGTCGTCATCGCAGTCGCAGTCTCGCATCCTCAATCCACTGCTGGTGTTTGAGAGAGGCCCGCTCACTCACCGCTCACTCACCGCTCATGCACCACTCACTCACCGCTCACTCTCCGCTCACTCACCGCTCACTCACCGCTCACGCACCACTCACTCACCACTCACGCACCGCTCACGCACCGCTCACTCACCACTCACTCACTCACCGCTCACTCACCGCTCACGCACCACTCACTCACCGCTCACGCACCACTCACTCACCACTCACGCACCGCTCACGCACCGCTCACTCACCACTCACGCACCGCTCACGCACCGCTCACTCACCACTTACGCACCGCTGACGCACCGCTCACTCACCACTCACGCACCGCTCACGCACCACTCACTCACCACTCACGCACCGCTCACGCACCGCTCACTCACCACTCACTCACTCACCGCTCACTCTCCGCTCACTCACCACTCACTCACCGCTCACGCACCACTCACTCACCACTCACGCACCGCTCACGCACCGCTCACTCACCACTCACTCACTCACCGCTCACGCACCGCTCACTCACCACTTACGCACCGCTGACGCACCGCTCACTCACCACTCACGCACCGCTCACGCACCACTCACTCACCACTCACGCACCGCTCACGCACCGCTCACTCACCACTCACTCACTCACCGCTCACTCTCCGCTCACTCACCGCTCACTCACCGCTCACGCACCACTCACTCACCGCTCACTCACCACTCACTCACTCACCGCTCACTCACCGCTCACTCACCGCTCACGCACCACTCACGCACCGCTCACTCACCGCTCACTCACCGCTCACTGGCCGCGCGCCGCTCTCGACGCTCCGTCTCCGCAGTGGACGTCCTCTCGGCCGTGTCTCCCTCTCTCGCCCGCCGGCCATCGTGCCGTTGTGGCCGTGACGCGTCCTACACACACACGACTTGTCCTCAACGTGTTTGCATGAATACAACGTTTGCGTAAATGCTTCAGCATCGCAACGCTCCTCATAGCATCGTCCCAACTCAAACGTTCGAAAGGGCACCCCTGGTGGCAGCTGTCCCTGTGCGGTACAAGATGACTCAGCGCCAGCCTGCAAGTACGCATTAGTCTGCTGCCAGTAAGGGGGCAAGGATTGCTACTCTGTGTGTCAAACCAACCGAGTAATTTGCGGCTAGTTTTTTTTTTCAAACCTAGCAAATTTAGACCGTGACGGCAGCACGCAACGGCCTCCTCTTGAACATTCCGTCAAGGGATCTGTTACGTCCATTGTGAAGTAGACGGCGCGTGGTTTATTACCGTTATGACACTCCAACAATAATTGTTAACCGGGGCGGCCAGCCTGACTCGCACCGCGGACCTCTGCAAGAAGCGGCGAGCGACCTGCCATCGACGGGGACCGCAGGCGGCGCGCTGCCAACGGAGCGGCCGCTGTGGCAGGGGCCGCTGTGGCAGGGGCCGCTGTGGCAGGGGCCGCTGTGGGAGAGGCCACTGTGGCAGGGGCCGCTGTGGCAGGGGCCGCTGTGGCAGGGGCCGCTGTGGGAGAGGCCGCTGTGGCAGGGGCCGCTGTGGGAGCGGCCGCTGTGGCAGGGGCCGCTGTGGCAGGGGCCGCTGTGGGAGAGGCCGCGATCAAAGACGGCGCTCGCCTCGTGGCACTTCAGGGAGCTTCCTTCTGCCGACATCGGGCAATGGTTCAAAAACATTCGGAGATACAAAAAAAGTTGTACCCCCCCGTCCCCACCCCCGTCCCTCCCCCTCCCTTCTCCTGCATCCTCCCCCCACCTTGTAAATAAATTGACTTCATTGGGAATTCATCAGCGGGCCTTGGCACATCTCGCTGTTGGTTGCCGTGAATGTAAATTCGCGTCTCTCTCTTTCTCTCTCTATCGCCGCTCCATCCAAACGCCGCCCGCCAGTGAGCGCGGGGCTTTAAAGGGGCGAGCGCAACTTCTAAGGCGGAACTAACCCCCCCCCCGTTCGTGTTTCACCTCTCGCAGCAACCCGGCCACTCACCTCGGCTGTGCGCGGCGCGGCGCCCGAGCCGCCCGGCACCGCACTCGACAGCTACGGTGGCTGGCTACCTGCACTTTGCCCATGTGGGCCGTGAGGCTAAACGGGAGATCTTTATCTTTGTGTGTCTGCGTGTGTGACACGGGAGGGCTCCGCGTTATTGCTTGGGGACGAGGGTGGCGGATTCAGCCACGCGTCGCTGAATTCCATCGCCGACAAAAAAAAAGTCGCTCTTGATTCTGTTGCGCACGGACTCGCCCAGCTCTATGAACACAAGGGAGAGAGAGAGCGAGAGGGAGAGAGAGCGCGTACACACACACACGGGAGAGAGAGCGAGAGGGAGAGAGAGCGCGTACACACACACGGGAGAGAGAGAGCGAGAGGGAGAGAGAGCGCGTACACACACACGGGAGAGAGAGAGCGAGATGGAGAGAGAGCGCGTACACACACACGGGAGAGAGAGAGCGAGAGGGAGAGAGAGCGCGTACACACACACACACGCATCACACACACGCATCACACACACGCATCACACACACGCATCACACACACGCATCACACACACGCATCACACACACGCATCACACACGCATCACACACACGCATCACACACACGCATCACACACACGCATCACACACACGCAGACGCGCACAGACGCAGGCTCACAATGACAGGCAAGCACAAAGACAAAGATCCCCCGTAGCCTTAACAGACTGTTGGGACAAGTGCTGTTAGCGGGCACCTATGAAGGCCGGAACGGCACACGAGGGGGTGGAACACCCTGGAACACAACACCAGCCCTTCGACACTAAGTGGAGGCGACGTCACCACGGCACTTGTGCCAGGCTAGGTGCACTTGCAGCCACGTGAAGTGTCAACGGCTCGGTGACAGGAGGTCACGGGACAGACCCGGGTGCCAAGGGTTGACTGAGATGACTGACAGATGCACCACCTGACCCCCTACTGTGCCAACTTGCTGCGTTTTATCAACCTGGTGCTCCGCTCGTTGTTGTGAGCGTCGCTCCTCCGCCCTCCGTTGTCGCTGGAGGGCGACTGCCTCCAACTGCCCAGCAGCGCCCTTCACGAGCCTCCTCCACAGAGGCCGATCTTGACACCGCTGGTACCACTCATCAGCAAGTCCACTCAGCTCCACATCCTTTCGTACGACGTCACTCCATCTCTTCTCTAGCCCGTGCCTCGCCCGTTTAACCCCCTCTATCCAGCAGGCTGATTGGACATGCGGGCGACATGGCCCAGTCAACGCAGCCTTGCCTGCCGGATAAGCCCACCGAGGGGACACACGTTCAGACAGACAGACACGTCCATAATGCAGGGGGGGGGGGTTGGGTTAGATCGCGTCAACATGAATGTGTCGCTAAACCCGCTACCACCCAACACAGCCAACTCGTCAGGCAATTTAAGAACGAAACTGGAGGAATATCTCCACAAATCTGACTGTCGCCTGATGATGCTGGTTGTAATTCCTGGCGAAACGTCGTACTCAAGATTGTAAATATTGTGGATTTACTTTCCAACACACCGGTTAGTGCTGTACTAGTGACTAGTTTGCATGTTTTGATTACGTGACAAACCTGATAAGTTGGCTGTGTCGGGTGGTGGCGGGTTTCACGACACATTTATATTTACGCGATCTAACCCCCAAAAAACCCTGTATTATGGATGATATTGGTCGCGAAAGCCTACTCCGTCTTAAACCGACAGGCACGTGCACACGCAAACGTGAATTCGCAAAGGGCAGAGAATCCGTTTCGATCAGCGCTGCCGCCCCACCTGCTCCCCCCCTCCCCCTCCTCTCCCCCCCTGCTCCTCTCCATTATTCCGCTCCTCCTCACACCTGTGGGAGATCCAAACCAATAATCTCACTCACACACAAACAAAGGCAAAGATCCCTCGTATATCCTTAACACACTGTTGGGGCAAGTGCTGTTAGCGAGCACCTATGAAGGCCGGCACGGCTCACGAGGGGGTGAGTGGCCAGCAACATGCCTTTGTCTTCCTCATGGCGATGTTTACACACCTCACTAGGTACTAATTTGAGGCTCAGGACCGGTTCGGATAATTGTCACTGGTATTGGCCGTGAGCGGGAATCGATCTCGTGTCGTCGGGTTCGTAGCGCAGCGCGCTAACCACTGAGCCACCGCTCCCCACACACGCACGGAATGTAATCTGTGCGACAGCTCTTCTACTTAAAGAGACGTCAGCTGGAAAATATCCCGCACGCCTCTCTCCCTCGCTCCGCTCTCCCCCGACACACACCCCATATCTCTCTCTTCCCCTCTCTTCCTCTCTCTCTTTCTCTGATGCTCATTTACTCTCGCTCGCTATTTCTCTCTCACGCTCTGGCTCTGCCTAAATCTCTGTCGTTCTCTCTCCGTCTCTCTCTCGATCTCGTTCACGCTGTCTTTCTCTCACTCACCCCTCACTCCCACCTGTGTCTCTCGCTCCCACAATTATCCCGTTCTCTGCCTTGCTCCCTCTCGTCCTCGCAGCACGGCGGGGTCGTGCAGTCGGTGGGTGGATGGGAGAGGGGGCAGAGGTCACGGAATGGGCAATGCTTCTCATCCGTCACATCGTTACCGAGTGTCCAGCCACCAACACAACCTATCACCATCACCGCCACCACCCATCATCATCACAATCTATCACAACCACATCCACCCATCATCGTAACCATCACCGACACTACCACCACCACCACCACCGATGACCACCCATCAACAGCACTACCAACACCAACACCCATAATCACCACAACTACCATCCATCGCCACCACTACAACCACCACCACCACTATATAGATAGGTCCGGTGGGTTTGGTGTGGTGGTTGAGAGATTGGGTTAATTGTGTTGATTTCTCAACGACTTTGATGTTCACAGCGTGGTGCGCTGTGTGATATGCATATCTCTGTGTTTGTCTGTGTGTGTGTGTGCGTGATTCTGTGTCTGTGCGTCTCTCTGTGTGCCTGTGTGTGTGTTTGCGGGCGTGGTGCTGGCCACCCACCGCCTTGTGTGCCGTGCCGGCCTTCAGAGTTGTTACTTGCTAAAAGCACTTGCCCCAACAGTCTGTTAAGGCTATACGGGGGATTTTTGTCGTTGGGGAGGGCGGTCCAATGGTTAGCACACTGCGCTTTAAACCCGGTAACCTGAGTTTGATTCCCGCTCAGGGCAAACAAAAGTGGCAAGTAATATATTAGAAGCATCCAGCGGTGGATTGACCATGGATGCTGACAATGCTGCTTTGCGACTTGTGTGTGCAGGCTGCTCCACCGCACAGAATCCCTGCCCAGGATCCCTGCCCAAACAATGGCACCGCACTGATAGGACAGCACCAGTCCACAACCCCAGATCCCGCAGGAAGACCACCACACCGGTCGCACGGCACAGCATTCACCCCGACGATGCCTCCACGCCCTACGCTCACGCCCCTTGCTCGTTCATTCATGAATCCGTGCATTCCTTCATTCGTCCCTCCCTCCAGGAGCCACCGCCCGCGTCGCCATCTCCCCAACTCGTCCGCGTTGTCTGTCCGCCCTCTCCGCGACCGTCACCGGGAGATGAGAGCCACGATTTGGAACCCGGCGAGAGGCGCCGGCGTGTGGAGCCACGCGGCCCGGGGGGAGCCGCTCGCTCGCTCGCTCGCCTTTGATCCGGGTTTGTTTTTCACGCGGCCACTCAGACGCCGATTGATTGATCCGCACGTCGCGTGGAGTGCACGAGATTGGCTCACGTAAGGGGGCGGGGGGCGGGGGATCAGAGGCGGGTCGCAAGAAACTTCACAAGGCAGCGGTGGTGGATGGGTCGGGGGCAGGTGAGGAGTCCATAAATCTCAAACTTTGAAATCGCGTCCTGAATCGCTTGACCGTGAATTCGAATGAAGAGCGAGGATTGTGGGTTCGTGTCAGATCGAGGAACCCACCACCCATACCAGGGGGTACTCACTCCAGGACCCGGCCGTGAGTGAGCAGGAATCAAACTGGGGTCGGCCGAGTTCATAGCGCCGTGTCCTTGCGAACCACTGTGCCACCACTCCCCATACCCCCCCCCCTCCTCTCTCCAGGCGCATCTCCCTCTCCATCTCTGTTTGTTATTTCTATTACTGCCCAGCAGCCACGAGCGCAGGCCCCCATCATCAGAGATGTGAGCTGCGCCGATTCGTGGCAGATTGCCGGCGCTTTGCTGCGCAAGAATAAATCATCGCTGACATTTGGTGACCGCCACCATCGGCGGTCGCCGCGCGCGTGACGGGAACGCGGCGCGCGACCCCTCGCGCAGGGCGGGGACACCAACATCTCTCACGCCGCCTGGCCGATTGCCTCCACTCTGATGACCTCGTGAAGCAGCAGCAGCAGCAGCCAGCCGCCTCCTGGTCACTCGTGGAGCGCAACTGCCACGCGTCGTTGACCGTTGCCGCGAATTTCGCTCGGTTTGACTTCAAAATCTTTATTCATCCTAGAGGAATCCGGAGAGCTATGAAGCTCTTTTTCACAGATGTCCAGTAGCTGCGGGTCAGAAAATGTATTCCCTCCACTCGTGTTGAGGACCCGGCTTGGTACAAGACACCGATCGGCTGTTTCGTATCATCCACCACAGTGTTCGACTGCCACAACGCAGGTCGCATCGGCAGCCTGTTGGGGCAAGTGCTGTTAGCGAGTAGCTCCTATGAAGGCCGGGACGGCACACAAACATACACGCACGCACACGCACTGACTCACACACTTACACACGCGCAGTAAACCCACGTCCTGCATATCTCCCCGGGTTTATTGGCTATTCTCCGGGCTCGATAAATCCGGGCCGGCCTCCGCCGCGCACTTCATTAACTCGCGGCGCCTCGCCTCTGCGGGCCCGCCCGCCTGCACGTTCACTCACGCACAGAGACAGCCCTTAACAGACTGTTCGGGCAAGGGCTGTTAGCGAGTGGCATATATTGAGGCCGGAACGGCGCACGAGGGAGTGGGTGGTGAGGACCACTCGCGGCCGCCTTTGTCTCCATGAGTGGCGATGCTTACGACACATCGCACTAGGCACACATCCAGGGGAGGCCCAGCACAGATTGAAATAATCGTCAACGGGGTGGGACGCGAGCGCGAATCCAACTCGCGTCGCCTCGTGATCACCACGACACACACGAGACAAGGGCCACCCGGACAGCCTTGACAGACTCGGAATACGTTCTGTCAACGAGCTCCTATGAAGGCCGACGATGCACACGCGGGCGTGGATGGCCAGCACCACGCCCGGCCGCCTTTGTGTCCCGAGTAGCGATGTTTACACACCGCACCAGGAATTCGTTTGAAGCGGAGTTGACCTCCAGACGCACACGTGAACACACGCACACACACGCACACACATGCAACAACAACCACCATTCGCCACTAAGTGGCGGTGACGTCATCACGACGCTTGTGCCAGGCCATGTGCACCTTGAGGCCACGTGAAGTGTCGAACGCCCGCTGGCAGGAGGTCACGGGGCAGACCCAGGTGCCACGGGTCGACTGACCGAGATGACCGAGATGACTGGGTGATGCACCACCTGTGCCCCCTACTGTGCCAACTTGCTGTGCTTTAGCCACCCGGCGCTCCGCTCGTTGTTGTGAGCGTCGATCCTACGCCCTCTGTTGTTGTTGGAGGGCGACTGCCTCCAACTGCCCAGCAGCGTCCTTCACGAGCCTCCTCCACAGAGGCCGATCTTGACACCGCTGGTACCAGTCATCGGCAAGTCCACTCAGCTCCACGTCCTCCTGTACCACGTCACTCCATCTCTTCTCTAGCCCGTGCCGCGCCCGTTTAGCCCCCTCGATCCGGCCCAACAAAAGCTGTTGAGGCATGCGGTGGCTGGGCATGCGGGCTACATGGCCCAGCCAACACAGTCTTGCCTGCCAGAGGTCCTCACCGATGGGACTTTGTCCAGATCTTTCGAGGATTTGTGAGCTCCTCACACAATCCAGCCTGGTTAAACCCAGGATGGATCGTAGGCAGGCTAGCCTAAATGTTTCTAACCGGCGAAAATGCTCCATTCGGGGGGTCCACGTTTCGCAAGCGTAGAGAAGGGAGGGAATGACTGTGGCCGAGAAGACCTGAAGCTTCGTGCGGAGCGACAGACCACGTAGCTTCCAGACAGCGTTACGCAACCGATGAAAAGATATTGCCGCTCGACTAATTCGGAGTGATACCTCTGCTGTTAAACCGGAGCCGGTCATGAGCACACTGCCCAGGTATGGGAAACTCTCCACCTTCTCCACAACTGCCCCACCACCGATTGGGAGTTGTGGGGGTGGAGTGTCCGATGGTACAACATACCCAGGCAGGTGGTTAGTTTTGGTGGGGCTGATGGAACGGCCCCCAACTCTTAGTGGCAGGCTCCAGGTTCAGCAGCAGCGCCTCCAACTCCTCTGAGTGAGCAGCAATTACCAAATCATCGGCATACATAACGTGGTTGACCAATAGGGAGCCATCCCTTGACCGCACCCAGGCATCGAACAGCCTCCCAATATATCTGTACCATGCACACACAAATTCCGTCCTGCCCAGCTGTGTGCTTTCCAATCGACACGTTCCTCCTCCTGTTCCGCGATGCAATTCTCCGCATGCGTCTCTCTCTCTCTCCCTCCGCTGCTTTGCACACTTTTAAGGCCGTTTGCATCAGCGGGTTGGATTCTCAATTACATCGCTACACCGCGACGTTTCGGGTGGAACCCTCATCCAGCAGTGGTTTGATCACAAATGACGAGGATGATGACAGCGGCCTTTGTCACTCCACTGCTGAATTAAGGCCTCCCCGCACCATGTTGGCAAGCAGGCTTCTTGTTGGCCATGCTTCACCACGCTGCTCCGTGCGGAGAGTGAAGGCGAATGGGCGGCAGTGGCGACGACCCGTTCAGACACGACCCGCCCCTGGTGTTCGCCGTGGCCGGGAATTGAACTTGGCTCGCCGGGTTCCCAGCAGCGCAGTGCGCTAACTGCTGTCCCACCGCTTCCCTTGACCCCACCACCACCCGCATGACGCGACTGTCGTCATCATCATGCCACACGTGGTGGAGGTTTGTGCTGCGGCGGCGGCGGCGAGGAGGAGGAGGGGACGCGACCTTTCCTGGGCGGCCAAGCGGCGCGCATTCCCAGGCGTGAGTGCGGAATGCCGTGGATCTCGCGACTGCGAGTAGAGAGCGTGAGAGAGAGAGCGTGAGAGAGAGAGAGTGAGAGAGACGCAGATGGCGAGAGAGTCAGAGAGTGCGGGAGAGTGTGAGAGGTCGTGTGGAGAGGCAGAGTGAGAGACAGAGAGTGAAAAAAGCCATACAATGCACAATTCATGGGTTTCGGGTGGAGGGGGAGCGCCCCCCTCCACCCCCTCCCCGCTATAATCCCACGTGGCGTAGGCCGCAAGCGCAACCGCGAATCGCAAAGTGGCGCGAATTTAATTTACATTAAATTTACATTTTATCTCTCTCTCCGCCACCTGATGGAGGAGCAAGGGGGTGAACGGGGGGCGCGGAACGAGCGCGGCGTCCCCGGGACACCGCGGCGACACGAGTTTCTGCCTGGGACCCCGTTTCGTTATTTGTGACGTTCCTCTGCATCCCGTGCCCCCCAGCCCCTCCCCAGCCCCCTCCCCAACCCCTCCCCAGCCCGAGACTTGCCACCCCGACCCCCCATTGTCTTGGTCGCGATGCGCTCGGCTGACCTGAAATTCCATCAGCGGAGATGCGCGCCGCAGCCTTTGTGCTCAGCCAGCAGTGGAGATCACAGCGAGACGCGCGAGTCATCGCCTCGTGGGCTCAGCCCCCCCCCGCCCGCCACGAGACTCCACCACAACCTCTCATCCCGACATCCTCATCCAGAATTACAGTCACTACCACCAAGCCCTTCCTATCGCCTGTCACAACCACCACCACCACCACAGAGAGCCCCTTCAACACCACCACCACACAGAGCCCCATCAACACAACCACCACCACCACCACCACACAGAGCCCCATCAGCACAACCACCACCACAACCACCACACAGAGCCCCATCAACACAACCACCACCACAACCACAGAGCCCCACCACCACAACCACCACCACCACACAGAGCCCCATCAACACAACCACTACCACCACCACACAGAGCCCCATCAGCACAACCACCACCACAACCACCACACAGAGCCCCATCAACACAACTACCACCACAACCACCACAACCAACACCACCACACAGAGGCGTAGCGAGGGGGGGGGCAGGGGGGGTACATATGTCCCCGGGCGCCAAGGTAAAGGGGCGCCAAAACGAGGCTTGCAACGTGACATTATAACTTATTGCGGCGGGCGCGGCAGCCTGAAACTACTGCACAAATCTACACCTCAACCTAAAAGTTTATATATCCCGCCACACACAGCCTACATGTCATGTAATTACATTTTGGTACGCGCGCCTATTAAGAACTTACATGGAAGAACGTCCCAAACAACAGACAGGCGCAGTCTTTCAGCCTTAGTCAACAACGAATATGTGACAAAAATTACAGAGCATTGTTTGTCAACTGTGACAACCACAGCTTAAACTTAGCAGGAGTACACTCAGCTTAACAGGATCCACTTATCACATTTATTGGAACAGTCGAAAGTATATATTTGTTTTTCTCTCGTTCAACAATTCGTTGGGAAGAGTAAAAAAAAAGCTGTGCCCATCACATTAAAGTGGGAGTCTGAAAAACGCTGGAGTGCACGATCAGAAGCTGTTAAAGCTATCTATGAAGGACTGGATGAACTAGTAGGGCTGCTAGACAAATTATCGGAGGACGTAACTATGACGCCTGAAACCAGAAGTGATGCAGAACAGTTACAGGCATGCGTATTAAATTTTAACTTAATAGTTTTATTACATTTCTGGAATGTCATTCTTGGAAAAATTTATCGTGTTCAGAAGCACTTACAGGATCCTACTATGAATTTCAAGGAAGCAGCATCTGATTTTGAATCTTTGGAGCATGAATTTGTCAAGCTTCGTGATGATTTGAGCCAAGTTGCTGTAGAAAACGCCAAAACAAGATGCACAGCATGGGGGATCGATGTGGACAGAAGAATTAGGCGACGTCGGAAGATGCCAGGAGAACTGGCAAGAGATGCAGGACTTTCAGCAGAAGAATAAATTGTGCGCGTTATGAAGAGTGTATTTTATCGAATTCAACAGGAGATGTCAACGCGGTTTTTACGACTAAAAGACCTGAACACAAAATTAGGATTTCTGCTGGACGTCAAAACTCTTCTATCCGACACAGATGTCGATGCAATTCGTCGAAATTGCACAGATTTGGGAAATTTCTATGACACCGACATCAATGGCCACGAACTTTTCAAAGAAATTGTAGATTGCAAAATGCTGCTCAGTAACCGGAATGAAGTTCTACCAGAAACTCATTTGGATCTTCTTGGTTTTATTGTGTTTTATGGAGACGACATATTTCCGAATTTGCGAATTTCACTGCAAATTGTATTAACAATAGCAGTTTCAATTACAAGCTGTGAGCGGTCGTTCAGCAAATTGAAACTTATTTAGTCGTATTTGCGGCTTCAATGGGACAAGATCGTCTCAGCGATCTTGCTCTTCTTAGCGTTGAAAGAGAAACATTGGAAAAAAGCAGATTTTGATTACGTGATTGACCAGTTTACGACAGTGAAATCAAGAAAAATGTATCTTTTGTCGACTATGTCAACCAGTCTACGACAGTGACTGAGTGAGCCGTGTAATATAATTTCTATAAATTTGCTTCTTTAAATACAATGTTTCATTGAAATTAAAATTGTTATTCCTTATTCGATGTAATAGGAAAATGTGATTAAACGGGGTGGGGGGGGGGCGGGGGGGGGGGCGCCAATTGTATGGTTCGTCCCCGGGCGCAAAATATCTTAGCTACGCCTCTGCCACCACACAATGCCCCACCACCACAACCACTACTCACTAACCAAAGTGATTGGCGACCAGGCTGAGGCCATGAACTCACTACGCGGTCTGCGGAGACCTGGCTTCAAACCCAGGTCCTTGATGGCGTGGGGAGGGGGGGTGGCTGAGGCTCCGTGAGAGGAATCCGCACGTTGCTGGGAGGACGCGTGGAATGAGAAATCCGCGCTTTCATCCGCGCCACCACGGGGAGGGAAGTCGCGCGGCTAATCAGTGGCGATCTGGCGGCAGGGGAGGCTCGCGGGCGGAGGAGGGGAGGAGGCAATTACTGCCGTGGGGGGGGGGGGGCTGTTGGGTGACGGGGGGGGGGGTCTCGCTCGGCTGCCAGAGATTTCCCTCGGGGGGAGGGAGGAGAGGGGCGGGTGGATGGGTGATGCAAGCTGGGCTCGGGTGCTGTGCTGCGGTGTGGTGAAGGTGAGCAGGTGAGAGTGCGTGGGGGTCGATGGGTGGGGTGGCTGAGTGGGCGGGTAGTTGGGTGACCGGACGCCGCGCTGGCGAGATGTTAACTACCTCGCCTGGTGTACATGAGGTCGTGGGTTCGATCTAGACCCTGACGCCTGTATACTTGGAATACGCGTGATCTCTCCCCGTGGTCGCGTGGATTGTCTCCGGGTCCTCCACATTTAGAAACATGCGTTTAAAATATCTGGCTGCTATAAATGTAGAGATGGTAAGCCACTTCTCATTGATCTATCATTTGTGGCAAGGTCGCTTCTGAAAAATATCTCAGTGGGTCTTACCTGATCAAATAAAATGTAGTTTATAGTTTATGTGAGTGAGTGAGTGAGTCGGTAAGTGTCTGACTTGGGTAGGTAGATACATCGGTGGGTGATTAGTGGCTTAACGGGTATATGGGTGAGTGGGTGTGGGCGTGTCAGTAGATGGGTCGGTGGGCGGATGGATGAGGGGGGTGAGTGGATGGGTGGATGAGTGGAAGGGGGGTGAGTGGATGGCTGAGTGGGTGAGTAGATGGGTGAGTGGGTAGGTTGGGTGCATTAGTGGGTGGGTGGGTGGATGGGTGGTGACTGCTGACCCAAGCGACCACCTCTTTACGAATAGCGAATTTAAAATCACACTCGCTCATGCCAAAGCAACATAACAGGAATAACGCGATTGTGAAATCACCAGAGGACTCCTTGCGGTGAAGTTGAAGTCTGTTTCTGCCATGAACAAAACTTCTACCCAGACATCTCACGGTCTCAATCTTACCGAGGTGACCAGATGGGAGCTTTGCGATTTTGTGTTTGAGCTGTACTACGTGTTTCTCGGCCCGATGTCCGACGTTTCACACTGCATGCTGGCACCATCACGCCGACCAACACACAGCGGTAAAACTCGGAAAACAACCTCGCCGAGCCAGGCAGTACGTCACGATTTTAAAGCAAACGTTTACCCAGGAGGGTCATGCCACAGTGGCTAGATGGTAACTAGCTCGCCTGGTTCACAGGTGGTGGTGGGTTTGACATTTGGAATGTGCGTCTCTCTCCCCGGTTTCCCCCTCCACGTCCACCGAGCTGCTGGCTGCGCAGCGGCCACGCGGCCTGCGGGAGCTGCCCCACGATCGGCCCCGACAGCTCCCGAACAGCGCCACGCGGCAGCCACGCGGCACGGCCTCGAGAAGGCGACTCGACGACCACCACAGAGGCGCGTCTCCTCCGCCAGTCGCTCGTCTGAGACGTCGGGTCCGCGCGCTCTCCGAGGGGCGTCATCGTGTGAGATCGTCAATTTGCCGCGAGCGATGGGTGACGAGGTGAGGGGGGGGGGGCGATCTCCAGTTCCTCGCGAAGCGTCGCCCCCCTAATGCGAGAGCGACGCCGCCGGCCGCGAGCTCGCGGGGTGCCCGACCCCATCGAATTCACCCTCCCGCGCGGCGCGATCTCTGGTGACGCGAGGAGACGCGAGGCGACCCCGCGACCCGCAACACACGCGGCCATCGCGCACATCACCCTCATCGCTCGCTCAGATGGAGAGGAGAGGGGAGGCACTGGGTGGCTACAGCCGTGTCGCATCACGGGCAATCCCCCGCGGAGAATCAAGCGCCGCCGGTCTTCCCGTCGCGGTGCGGCAGCTCGCTCGGGGCAGGGCCATCGCCACCACGGAGCCGCGGCGGCCTCAGCCCGCACCGCACCGCCGGCATTCTTAGACGCTCCCGTCGCTCCCGTCGCTCGCCTCCCTCTCAACTCCGGAATCCGCCGCCGGTCACCGCTCACATCAGTGGCGCGAGCCGGCTCGGACTCCCGCAATGGCCACAATCGCTCGGAGATGGACTTCAGTCGCCGCCACTTGGCACAGCCACTGACACACGGCCGCTGACACAATCGCTGATTACGGCCGCTGACACACAGCGCGTCGTCACTGAAGTGGCTTCACTGATGGACGAGATGCGAGCGGCGAGACTGCGAGGCCGTAGCGAGGCTGATGGTGTCACTGTGGGTGACACCGGCGGTGTGGAGGGAGAGGGCAGGACGCGGGCTCCCTTTGCTGTGCCGGATTCTGCTGTTCGTTAACAACACCCTGACATACACTAGCCAGGCAACCAGACACTGGCGCTCGCTATATCACTCGCCCTAGCCTCTAGCACGTGCATCGTAATCGTTCATCGAATTTCCCTGTCGTGGAGGGAAGGGTTGGAGCGGACGGAGGTGGGGGCAGTGCCCAGTCACTCCTCAAGCACGTACACACGAAAACACAACAGATTGAGCTCCCACAAGCCTTACTTTCATTTAACCAAATTTCAATTAATGTTCTTTTTTAATCCGGGCCCACCCCTCCCTGCGTGCCCCCCCCCCCATTCGCACCTCCCCGAACTTGAAGAGATTCGCATCTGAGGCTCGGCTCACGAGGAAGCTGGCGCGTAAACACGCCGCGCCTCCCCACCCGCCGCGCTCTCCCCTGGACAGACTCCGTCTCCAGCAACACCGACGCCGACATCTCCTCCTCCTCGTCCTGCGGGACACGTATCATCCCCCCCCACCAGGCTCCCTCTCTCTCTCTCTCTCTCACAAACACAAAGATCCCCCCTGTAGCCTCAATATATGTTTGGGGCAAGTGCTGTGAGCGAGCACCGACGAAGGCCGACACGGCGCACGAGGTGGGTGCCAGTGGCCGTGTCCACACACCGCCACTTGGTGCTCGTTTGAGGCTGCGTCGACCCGAGGCCCAGGAGCAGGTCAGATACTCGTCCCTGGTGTTGGCCGTGAGCGAGAATGGAACTCGGGTAGCCTGGTTCGTGGCGCAGCGCGTTGACGGCTACACTACCGCTGTCTCTCTCTCTCACGCACACATCCATGTAATTCCTGTATCGTCATCATCACTGGCAGTCATCATCAATCCACTGCTGAATGAAGGCCTCTCCAAGCGTTCGCCACCTTTCACGATCCCGCGATGCAACATTCCACCCAGCCCCTGCACACGCATCGATCTCATCGCTCCGTCTCCGCGGCGCACGTGCCATGGGACGCAGTCCATTCCTTGGCTGCCACTCCGCTCTTAGTCTCGACCACTGTCCACCGTCCCCTTCTATCCGCCACGCGTCCTGCCCAAGCCTCAGCTCACTATCCCCTCCCAGTGTGGGTGATGTAATTCATCTGCGTGCGTTCCCAGTCCACGTGTTCCTCTTTCTGCCTCTCAATTCATGTCTAATAAAGCAACAATTCCCTCTCTCAAAATACAATATTCTAATTATTATTACTTCTGCTCCGCGGAAAACAAATGGGCGCGTGGAGTAATGTATAGGGTAATTAAGCTAATGAATGCAAATTGGCTGCTTGGATGCACAGCGGCGGAGCGCGATTGTTCTGACGCAGTCGCCCATGACGGCGCGGGGGGGTGGGGTAATGATCGCGGTTGAGGCGTGCATCATTACTTATAAAATAATTATATTACTAATAACAGCGCTTGTCTCTCCACTGCTGGATGAAGGCCTCCCCACGCAATGTTAGCCGAGGGTCGGTTTGTTTTACCACACTTCACAAAGTCGGTCGGTGCGCGTTAGTTGAAAGGGTCGACGAGTGGAGAGGCGCCAAGCCGATTCGGATATCGCCCGCCAGCCGATGCTGTTATCCGCTGCCAGGACTCGAACCGAGGTCGCCGGGGTTCAGCGCGCTAATCACTGCACCACCGACGGTTGTGCTGGAAAACACGGCTCGGTCCATGTGATGATCGCCTCGATAGGTAGAAGCGACCTTCAGTAAGCGACTCCAGCCGGACGCATTCAACGATTGTGTCCGATTTCGTATTTGACCGAATGCCCCCGAGGAATCTTGGCTTTGCCTCCAATCCTAGACACATTGCCCCATACCATTGCCAATCACCACAGAGGCATGCCCTGGATCCTACAGGTCACTGCATATACTCTATAGCGATGCCCAAAATCCCACATCATATAGTCACGCACCGGATCGTATTGCTCTGCTTTGGAATTCGCTCCCAGGCTCTGGGCACGCAAGGGGGTGGCTCCCTGGGGGAGGGGGCGAGGGGGAGGGGGTTCAATGAGTGGCGTCCGCTACCCCCCTGCTCGGAGTCGCTGGCTGGAGGAGCAAGCGGCGGGAATGAGCGAGGTTTTCCTGGAGCCCGACAGCCACTGGCCAATCAGCAACACCCCCAACTCACCGATTTGACATTCTTTTGGTCTGTCCGAGAGGGCGTCTTCCCAGGAAATGGAGCAATACAATAAACGGGCAGGTCATGTATTTATTTGCTTGTTTCACCCAGAGCAGGGGTCGGCAACCTACGGCTCCGGAGCCGCATGCGGCTCTTTATGGGCTGCTTCTTGACGATATGTACGTATGTACATAGATGCATTGCGGCTCTTGAAATACTGAATTTTGTACCGAATTGGAAAGAAATGGCTCTTCTTGTTATTTTGGTTGCCGACCCCTGACCCAGAGAATCCTCAACGCGGACTCATCAGACTCATTGTAGCAGCAGGGCCCTGCCAGGCACCTGCAGCAGGTGTCTGCAGCAGGTGCCCACAGCAGGGTCCTGCCAGGTGCCCGCAGCAGGGTCCCGCAGCAGGTCTCTGGCTGCCCGGTGCCTGGTGGATTCTTACATCGCAGAGTTGCCGAGGAGGTCTTCGTTCTATCAATAATAATAATGATATCCAGCAGCGGATCTACCCTGGCTGCTGCTGCTGCTGCTGTTAGTTGTTGCTGTCTCGCTGGTCTTGTTTTCTGAGGGGTTGTTCCGTATTCTGTGATTCTTTTCAGAAATATTTAATTTAACAGTGTATTAATTGAAACTCATTTGTACAAATCATACATCACAGAGTCTGCCTCTCGCGTGCGATGCGATGCCTGCAGCGTCAGCGCAACGGCGATTAATTCGTAGAAACTTCGCGATTCATCGATTGACATCGTTTTTCGATTTTTATATTTTATGAAGGGAGCGAGGCAGGTAGCAGCTGATGATGGGCCATCCGTGGCCCGTCACGCTAACCACTGCGCCACCACTCCACTCCCCGATCTGGAGCGACTCAGTCTGGAATGTGACTGCCAAACCCAAGGTGAGCAGGCCCCTAGCCCTCAGTCACCAGCGCCCGGACCGCTCCTCCAATTTGCACGGTTGTCTACGTACGGTGCGAATGAAGTTTAACATGAATACTGTACATGAGATGCAACCTGGACTCGAAGTCGGTTGCTTAGCGGTGGCGGATTAAGGCTCCGTGCGAAAATCCCTCGGGAATGGGAACCTCTCAGCAGCAAGAAACTGAGTAGCCAGCGGGCGGAGGGGGATGGGAGCGGGGGTGAGTGGGTGGGAGAGGGGGTGGGTTGCATAGGGGGTGAGGGGGGAGTGGGGGTGGTGGGAGGGGGTTGCGGGGGAGAGGGAGGGGTGGGTTGGATAGGGGGTGAGAGGGGAGCGGGGCTGGGTGGGTGGGAGAGGGGGTGAGTTGGATAGGAGGTGAGGGGGGAGTGGGGGTGGGGGGGAGAGGGGGTGGGGGTGGGTGGGGAGAGGGGGTGGGTGGGGGTGGGAGAAGGGCAGGGTGGGGAGTGGTATTCTGAAAGGGGTCTCGCGTCTCCGTATTTTTCCCCTGACCCCACCGAGGATGGCAGCGGGAAAGCTCCCATTCTGCTTCTCGACAGCGAGCCCCCCGTTCTCCCCGAGCCCACGAGGGGTATCTAATCGCGTGCCCCTGACGAGGGGGTAATCTCTTTAGGGGACGGTGGGGGGGGGGGGCATTGTGAGCCAGCACTCAACGCCCGCCACTCGCACGGCGACATCGCGAGCAACGGGGCAGGTGACGCGACTCCTTGGAGCGGGTGGCCGCACGTAAACAAGTGTGCAGTGTTGAAATAAACCTCACATGCCTTACTGACTTATTAGGGCAAATGAACGGCGCGGTGACTTAGGCCGCACAGTTTCTACATTCACACGCGTCGATCTAACTATCCACTGGAATCGGTTATCGGTTCCTGACTCGCGAAACCGATATTTTATTTTTAAAACAGTAACCGGTTTAGCGAGTGTTCCACGACGCTATTAGGAAGGCACGAGGGCCAAGGGAGGGGGACGTGCCCGAGACGGAGAGATGAAATCAGCTCGCGTGCACGCTGCTAGGTGGATCGCTACATCGCAGGATTGTGAGAGATGCCGATGGCTTGAGGAGGCCTTCATCCAGCGGTGGATTGACCATGGCTGGTGGTGGTGATGAAGATGCAGCATGCTCTAAATTAACGCATCTAATTCTTTATTTCATTCTAAAGTCACCGTAGCCACTTCACACGTTGCTGGCAATATTGAACTATTATTATATTATTATATGAGTCTTCTTCATTTACCCAGGAGAGCCTCGCCCAGTCTCGAGACTCGTTTCACGTGGTGGTGCTCCTGCTACACTTGGGCGTTAGTCCGTGAACTCCACGAGGACTATTGCTACGACTCGTTTCGTTTTGCCAGGTCATGCCCACCGAGCTATGTAACTCTTTTTCAGAAGCTACCTGGCCACAAATGAGAGCTCAACGAAGTGGTTTATCAAGTGGAAATGTATAGAAGCCAAATATTATAGACGACGGGGAGAGCTTGCGAACTGCAAATATACAGCAGGCGTCAGGTCGGGATCGAACCCACGACCCCCTGCACACCAGGCGAGGGAGTTAACATCTCGTCAGCGGAGTTGGGCGCCTTCGCGTGTGAGGACCCCGGAGACAACCCGAGCGCCGCTCGGCACCGCCTCCTCCTGCCCACGCCTCGCAGCCTCGCGCCTACAACACCTGGCAGGCCCCAAGGTGGTGGGGTCACTCATCCAAGTCGTAACCAGGCTCAACATCCGTCGAGCTTTCGAGATCCGTCAAGATCGCGCACGTCCATCGTGATGTTACTCGTCACGCGTGTGCTGAACATCGTGGACTGCGCCACGCGCTGCGGAGATTCTCGCCGAGAGGAGCGGCGCAGCGCTCACGTGGGGACTCCAGGGGGCGATCGGCGCCACGCTCACCACCACCACCACCCCATGGCGCTTCCCACGAGAGCGCGACTCTACTCAGGGCCTGGGCGACTCGCGGGGGTTAATAAAGGCCGTGTCGGGCACACCACAGAGAGCCCACATCACTGAGGGCCTCGGTTCGAATCGAGGTTGTCTGTCGACAGCCCGCGATTAAACCGGGTTCCCGAGTATCGTGAGTCGATGGTCTCAGCCTGGTTGCCATTGATTTAGAATCATACAAATGATGTCCACAAGAGATCCAGACACTGATCATCCCGACACATCGACTCGCAGGAATGGATGTTGAACTTCTTTCGCTCCGTTCGTAGCCAACCGTGGTAATCGGAGGTGCGGGGGAAGGACGACAAACTGAACACGGAAGTGCAATGCTCCAGTTGCTTCCGAATATCGGACGGGGAAGAGCGTTCCAGCACGCAGATGATAGCCGTGTCGGCTATCATCTGCGTGCTCGCCGATAGCACTCACCCCGGCGGTCTGATGCGATTCGCCGTGATGTTTGTATTTGTCTCATCCGACACGAGGATTGCCGCGTCGCTGCACCTCGGCTACAGCTGCGGCATGTTCATTAAACACGCGGCGCTTTTCGTATTTAATGTAATGCGTTCTCTTCCCTCGCCAGAGCCATTAAGCCAGAGCGCTTTCAGCACAGAGTTTGTGAGTGGCGAAGCCTTAAACAATGCCAGCATCGTGCAGCGAAAACACATTAACCCAGCCGAGCCGACCGCGCTCATTATATGGTCGCGTTCGACGCGATTGATCGGGTTACACGGGCTGGCATTTCGCGCGCGCGATCAATCCCAGGGAGATGGCTCGACCCGCGCTCTCCTCCTCCTCCTGCTGCTGCTGCTGCCGACTGCGACGCTGCGCTCGCTGCTCTCGGAATCGGAATTCGCGGCGCGCGGCCACGCGCGGGAGACGCACACGTAGAGGTGTACACGTAGAGATGCACACGTAGAGGTGTACACGCGGAGACGCACACGTAGAGGTGTACACGCGGAGACGCGCACGCGGAGACGCACACGTAGAGGTGTACACGTAGAGGTGTACACGCGGAGACGCACACGTAGAGATGCACACGTAGCGGTGTACATGCGGAGACGCACACGCAGAGATGCATAAGCTGTAGGGGCAAGTGCTGTTAGCGAGCACGTATGAAGGCCTGCACGGCACACGACGGGGTGGGTGGCCAGCACTACGCCCGACCGACACACTGTACCAGATACTCACTTCAGGCTGAGTCGACATAGGGGAGGCCTAGGACCGGCGCAATAAACGTCACTGGTGTTGGCCGTGAGTGGGAATTGAACCCGGGTGGCCCAGCTGTTAGCGCAGGGAACTAACCGCTACACAGACACACACAACACACAGACACACTCCACACACACAGATACAACTCCACACACACAGACACACTACACACACACAGACACACTACACACACAGACACACTCCACACACACAAACACACTCCACACACACAGACACAACGACGAACACACACACTCCCCCCTCCTTCCTCCACCACCACCGCACGTCCAATTTTCCTGACCCCCTTTATGCCAACAACCCATTAGCAATCAAATCCCATTCAGCCCCCTAATTCAGTCTCAATCCCGCAGATACACTTCCAGCAGGCACCTCCCCTCCCCCTCCCAGACACCGCTGACCAATGCAGCGCTCCCTCCAACCCCGGCAGGACCACCATCAACTACCAACACCCCCCCTCTCTCCACGCACCACCATCCCTACCACCATCCAATACACGCACCACCATCCCTACCACCACACTCTCCACCCACCACCATCAACTAACAACACCCCCCCTCTCTCTCCACCCACCACCATCCCTACCACCATCCAATACACGCACCACCAACTACTAACACCCCCCCTCTCTCCACGCACCACCATCCCTACCACCATCCAATACACGCACCACCATCCCTACCACCACACTCTCCATCCACCACCATCAACTACCAACACCCCCCCCTCTCCACGCACCACCATCCCTACCACCACACTCTCCACCCACCATAGCTTGCTACCTTATCCCAATTCGCCCAAAGGGAGTCTGTGCCAATAACAATGGTCTTGTAGTTATTTTTGGGGTCCACTTTGTAAACTATCTTACTCGGAGCAGTTCGTTTGGGGTGCTGCAATTTGTAAACGCGCAGTCGACGATGAGAATTGGAGCTAGATTTGAAACTTTCGTGACTGCAAGGATTCATACTCTTAGTTTTTTCGGTAAAGTCACGTAGGTAAAAAAATGAAATTAAAATTAATTAAAAGAAAATAATAAAAATCACGACCTTTCGGAGGCAACACAAGTCTCCGTCATCAGGTGGGACCGTCACAGCCAGATTTGCCGTCACAGCCAGATTTGCTGTATCAAGTGAATACATCTTGATACAGCAAATCTGGCTGTGACGGTCCCACCTGATGACGAAGACTTGTGTTGCCTCCGAAACGTCGTGATTTTTATTATTTTCTTTTCATTTTTTTACCTAGGTGACTTTACCGAAAAAACTAAGAGTATGAGAATTGGAGCGTCTCACGCCGAAAATGATGGGCGGACAGCGGATCTTGACAAGAGACAAGACGCAAGAGAGAGCTACGTCGAGAGCGAGACACCATCAGCGGCCCCCTCCTCCTCCAGTCTGACCCCACGAAACGCCTCCCCATCCACCAACCCGACGCGCCGCGCCAGTCAAGCTCCACTTCTCAATCCCAAATAACAAAAACATCCCGACACGAGACGGGCGAATGCCGAGCGCACTCCACGGCGCCGTCGCCCACTCGGCTCGAGGTGTCCCCGTGAGCGACGCCTCGAGACCCGCGCGCGGCGTGGCCCGCAGCACCCCGGGACCACTGCAGCTGCGGCCTGCGCCCGGCTCACAGCCGGCTCACAAGCGGCTCACACACACACACCACTCACAGGCAGTCTGAGCCTGGCTGACACACACACGACTCACAGGCAGTCCGGGCCTGGCTCACACGCGGCTCACAAGGGGCTCACACACGCACGACTCACAGGCGGCTCACGTGTTGGGAAATGAGAATGTGACGTTCAGGCCGAGCGAGAGACGTCGTAGCAGATTTCCCGCGTCCGGCGAGACTCCAGCCAGAGCGACACTCACTCACTACCGCGATCGCTCGTTGGGGGGTTAATCCTGGTTGGTGGGGGGGGGGTGAACCGCTTCATCATCGTTGAGGAGGGGGTCGATAAAATAGATACCACGTTGTGGGGAACATTTTAGAATCAGAATGTATATTTATCCTGGAAGAATCCTATGTAATATGAAGCTCTTCTTCACTGATGTCCAGTGGGTTGTCCTATAGATAGACTCGCCCCCGCCATGGGAATGAGGAATTTCCACCACTGTCTACACACGCCCCGTATCCAGGATTCGAACTGGCAACCATCGGAGTGCGAGCCGCTCGCTCTCCCCCTGAGCAGCCCCATGGCCAGCATATTTATATATTTTCTATTAAAATTACAATTTACCCATCGCTTGTGTCTCCCGTGACCTCGTGGAGTCGCAGCCCCCCCCCCCCCCCCCCAGTTCCTCCGCCTCCCGTCCCATGTCAGACCCCGCGCGATCCTCACGGCTCTGTGGAGGATCCGGGGAGTCAGCAACGCTCCTGTCGACCAACGGCACCATTCATCTCGTCCCTGTGTTTCTTTACACATCCCCATCAGCCACACATGGCCGGCCTTCATGGGTAGTGCATCGGTCAACGCAATCAAACTGTGGGGCCGATGTCGACACGCAGCGTCTCATCAGCAGTGAGGCCCACTGCAGTCAATGGTGGCGAGCCGCGATGTCGTTTGTTTGTGTGTCGGGTGGCGTTCTGGTTTGAAGCGCTCAACCTACACAAGAGACGCCCTTTCATCCCCAGCAGTTCGTGTGGTTGATGGGATGTCGAGAACACACTTGACATTGTTTTTATCTCTTCTTATTTATATATATAGCGCCTCTTCTAAGGCGGTTTACACAAATTATTAAATGGTACATAAGATGATAGTAGCTAAGATAAAGAGTGCAGTTGTTATTAAAAGTGGTGGTGTAGTTGTGATGACATAACACATGGAGAAACAGTTGTGTGAAAGGGAGGTCCTTATATTCTCCGGAACGGCGCTGATGATTGTTGAGTTGATATATATATAGTTTATAGTTTACATATATAGTTTATATATATGTACACGTTGCGGTGTACTACACTGAAGGACAATATAATGATTTATTTTATTTTGACCTCGCCACCTCCGCGTTCTGCGAGCCACGGGGCAATAGGGAGCCCATAGGGGCCCTAGAAGAACCCTATAGGAGCCGATGGGGATCCTAGAAGAACCCTAGAGGAGCCGATAGGGTCCCCATCTTCTTATTCTCCCTCCACGCGTTTGCCGCACTCACGTGGGGTGTTCCACTCTCCTTCCAACCCTCTCCACGCTTGATAGAGGAGGTCTCTTTGGATGAGATCGCGTCAATATGTAAATGTGTCGTGAAAATCCGCCAGCACCCGACACAGCCAACGAGTTCGGGTTGTCACGTAAACAGAACGTGCCACTTCGTCACCAATATCATCCACATTATGGATCCACATTATGGATGATATTGGTCGCGAAAGCCTACGCTGCCCTGCGCCATCTCTCTTTCCCCATCTCTCTCTCCGCTCCGGGCCACCGTGTCCCATCGCCCCCCACCCCCACCTCTTCTCCTGCCTTCTTTCTCTTGATCTCTTTCCTTCCACTTGCATCACTTGCACCTCCTGACCCACGCCATTTCCTCTCCACACGACTGACCACACCCACAGCCGTTTCTCTCTGTCATATTCTCTGTGATGTCTACCACCGTGAGTCTTCCTCTCGCTTCTTCATTTCTCAGCCCCCTGTCCTTCCTTGTTAACCCCAACACCCACCAAGACATCCTCATCTCTGTCACTGCCGTAGCTCGGTCTATCCTCTTTATTGTGTCCTAGCACTCGACCCCATACAACAGCACCAGCCTCACCACCGTCTTGTACTCTACACTACACTATACACTACACTCTACACTACACTATACACTGCACTATACACTACACACTTTTCCCTTCAACCAAACTGGGAGCCTCTTATCGCACACCACACCAGTCATCTCTCGCCATTTCAGCCGCCCAGCCCGTGTCCTTGTCCTCGTCTCTCCTTCTCGTGACCCATCAGCGCCACGTCGTTGCACCCAGGCACTTGAACTCGTTCCTCTTCATTCACTGGTCACTTCCAATTTGCAATCCTCCTTCTGCATGTTTTACACTGGAATGTGCCACCGTTTACTCCGTCTATGTCCGACTGATCCTCAACCCATTCCCTTCAATCTTTTGCACCCAGATCTTCAAATCATCTTCCACTGCCCGTCTGCTTTCACCGCATAGCACAATGCCGTCTGCGAACAGCGTACACCACGGGGCCTCCCTCTGAATGTCTCTCTCGTGGGTGTGTCCAGCACCAGGATGATGAACACGAAGGGGCTCAGGGCGGAGCCTTGCTTCACCTGCAAGCTCTCCGACACTCCCACAGCTGCTTCATACACACCCTGGATCAGCGGGACATCCACCTCAGCAATACCTCTTCTTCTCCTACACCACCAGACGAGCTCGCTATGCACCCTGGCGTACGCTTTCTCGAGATCAGTAAACACCACGTGCAGGTCTCCTTTCTTCTCTCTGAACTTCGCCATCAATACTCTTCTCAGTGCAAAGGTCGCATCCATTGTTGACCTTCCCCGTCTGAATCCCAAGCCGACTCTGCCGACATCCACCAGCTCCTCAGTCTCCTGACTGAGATCCTTTCCCAGAGTTCACGGCGATTCGTCTGTCGTTCCCACTCTCTTGTACATCACCTTTCCCTTTAAAGATGGGAACCAGTGTGTAGGACCCCGATAGGGACCCGATAGGAACCTCATAGGGAGCAGCTTCTCACTAACAAACGCCGCCCGTCCCTCGCCAGAGACGCGCTCATTCCGAAGCAGCAGCGGCGGCGGCAGCGGCGGTGGCAGCGGCCGAAGCCGCAGCAGTCGGCGGTACACATCTCCCGGGATTATCTCCGTAATGCCGCATGATTAAATTCCGCTCGGCAATATTCATATCATCATTATCATCATCCGATTGGGATATTGCTGCTGACCGGATTTAAATTCGGCGAGGATTAGGCGAGGAGGAGGAGCAGGAGGGTGGAAGCCGCGACGCTCTCTCGGTCGGCCGAGGCCGGCCCTCGAAACCGCGAACCCGGCAGGTCCCGTGGCGCAACCGCGGTTTTAATCTCCCGAGAAGAGAAATGTGCGATTCTCCCCAGAGATGCCCCCAATGCCCCCCCCACTCCCCAGCACCGTTCCCCGCTGTGCTCGTGGAATATTGACATTTCGCGGCTGCCATGCAAAATAGTAATGGGAAGAGCCCCCACCGTGTGGAGGTCATCGCCGATGCCTCGCGCAGATACAGAACGGATCGCAAATTGCTCCGCTAAACGGGGGAGGCTTGCGGCGATGAAAGCGTGGGGAAAACTACTTTCTTGGGATAAAAGCTCAAAAATGAAAATCTCTCTCTTTCGCTCTCTCTCTCGCTCTCTCTCCCTCTCCCTCTGCGCGGATTGCGCCATCGTGAGTGGGGTCACCGCGCCTCGTGCGAGGATGACGGCGGCTCGAGTTCAATCCGAAGGCTGCCGCCGGCGTGGCCGCTACGGAACATTGCGTCGCCCCCGCTGCTTGGGCCAGAGCCCCCCTCCCCGCCCCGGGCCCGACCTGCTGCGCTGTAAGAATCCACGCCGCGACGCGCACCGCCAGCAGATTGCAGCGCCGCGCTGGACGAGATGGGCCCTACCCACGCTTCACCCCTCCACACGCGACCTGGTCGACTGCGGCGACCCCGTCTTCACGGCTCGGGGGTGGCTGGGACGGTGGGGAGGAGAAATTCTTAATAAACTCGCACCAACGTCGCAACTGCCGCGCCGGGAGATGGGATAGAAAAGAGGTCACAATGGAGACAACGATTTTTATGATAATGATGATGATCGGTGATTCGATTGTGATGATGATAATGATCATGTTGATTTTGTTGATGATGGATGTATTGATGGCGATACTGGTGGTGGTGGTGGTGATGATCATGTGGTAGTAGTGGTGGTGATGATAACGGTATTGATAATGATAATGGTGGCCGTGTTCATGGTGATAATGACCATGGGAATAATGATGTTGATGATAAGTGTCACGGTGACCATAGCCATGGTTGTTACGCTGCTGCTGGTGACGATAAAAACAACGAGCCCTGGGACTTAATTCTTTTGTGCAGCGCGCCCCTCCGCCTCCCCCCCTGAGAGGGAGCGGAGTGGGGGGGGCTTCTCATTAGGCTCGGGTTGATTAGCGCTCCGTGAGCTACAGCACAGGTCTTCTCACACCCTGCAGCCTTGATTGAAATCGCTGTGGCCACTTGCTAATTGCGTGCGGGGTCTCTAACGAGTGGCCAGCCCCATCCACCAGCCCCATCCACCAGCCCCCTCCACCAGCCCCTTCCACCAGCCCCATCCACCAGCCCCCTCCACCAGCCCCTTCCACCAGCCCCATCCACCAGCCCCCTCCACCAGCCCTCTCCACCAGCCCCCTCCACCAGCCCCCTCCACCAGCCCCCTCCACCAGCCCCCTCCACCAGCCCCCTCCACCAGCCCCCTCCACCAGCCCCCTCCACCAGCCCCCTCCACCAGCCCCCTCCACCAGCCTCCCCCCCCCCCCACGGCCTGATAACCAGAGAATCCATTCGACGGAGGTTTGTGTCAGAAACATATTTCTGTGCTCGGAACACAACATCCAGTAACCGATCGCTGTGGCTGCTAAGCACACGCCAACTCGTGTACGGGTCGCTGTGCGAGTCGATATTTGGGATAGCCAGATTGATTCCATCTGTGCGTCCTGCAGAAGCGCGTGTCTAGCGGCCATCCGTGATGCGAGCGATGGCTCGCGCCGCACCGCAGTCACAAGGCGACTCTGACGCCTTCGTTCAGGGCCGAGCATCAGGGGCCAGGCTGATCTTCAACAAGCGTCTTAAGCTGTCGCCACAAGAGATCAGAACGCTCACCGCTATACAACCCAAAGACAAAGACTCCCCGTGTAGTCTTGACAGCCTGTTGGGGGCAAGTACTGTTCGCAAGCACCAATGAAGGAGTGCGAGGGGGCAACACTCGATTCCATACGAACGGAACAGGTAGAGTCCACGTGTTGCTTGCTATAGCGCCTTCTCCTGGCGAGCCAGGGCTGCGGGCTCCTCGACGCTGCTGCTGCCTCCGCTGCTGATTGCGGCCCCGCTCTGCGAGGGACCCGTGTCCTCACGGGCCCCGACTCGTGGAGGCGTCTGTCCTCCCGTGTCTGCGCGTCATATCCTATCATGCATGCGTTGCTCGAATTCAAGGCGATCCATTTCTTTACTTTGCACCACCGACGAGCACGGTTGGCTACGTAGCGTGCGAAATAAGTTCGGCATACATATACAATGACAAATTATCCCCCATATAGCCTTCACGGACTGTTGGAAAAGTGCCGTTTGCAACCACCTATAAAGCCCTGCACGACAATCGAGGGGGTGGGTGGCGATGTGTACACACCGCACCAGGTATTCATTTGAGGCTGAGTCTACCTAGGAGAGGTCCAGGACCGGTTCAGATATATAATCGGCACTCGTGTTGGCCGTGAGCGGAAATCGAACTCGGGTCGCCGGGTTCGTCGGGCAGCGAAGCGCCAACCGCTACCCCACCGCTCGCCTCGCAACAGCCGATATTGTCAAGGTAATGATGGCTAATTAAATCAGACAATTTGGAACCGGACAGATCACATTTTTTACATATCCCATCAGCCACATGGCCATACTTCTGTAAGTGCATAATAATAATAATATCGGAAGCATTAACATTAAACTCAAGGTAATCATCAGCGCGGTTTTGGAAAATAAAAAATATTTTTAAAATGTTTAATAAGCAATGCCACCTTCGCGCCTCCGTCTCTCGGCATGAAACATCGATAAAAGTGTTTCTTGCGCATTCCCCATCAGCCGCACGACCTCCTTGTGGGAGTGCTGAAATTTTAGCAGCACCGATGATTTGAGACGAGAACAACCTCTGGACTGGTATCGACAATCAGTGTCTCATCAGCAGTCGGGCTTGCGTGAGTGAACCAAGGCGTGTGAACTGCCCAATTGAAACGCGTCCAGCGTTCGATCCAAATGTACGTCGAGCACGCAACACAACACACAATCACCCGGCACGCAACAGAACACACAATCACCCGGCACGCAACAGAACACACAATCACCCGGCACGCAACACAACACACAATCACCCGGCACGCAACACAACACACAATCACCCGGCACGCAACACAACACACAATCACCCGGCACGCAACACAACACACAATCACCCGGCACGCAACACAACACACAATCACCCGGCACGCAACACAACACACAATCACCCGGCACGCAACACAACACACAATCACCCGGCACGCAACACAACACACAATCACCCGGCACGCAACACAACACACAATCACCCGGCACGCAACACAACACACAATCACCCGGCACGCAACACAACACACAATCACCCGGCACGCAACACAACACACAATCACCCGGCACGCAACACAACACACAATCACCCGGCACGCAACAAACACAACACACAATCACCCGGCACGCAACACAACACACAATCACCCGGCACGCAACACAACACACAATCACCCGCGGCGTCTTACGGCGGAGACAGTCGAGAGGCGTGCAGGTGATTACAATCTCAAGTGCGGTTTTCCCTGCCATTTTTCGCGTGTATTTTGTGTGGGGTGTCTATACATGTATTTTGTGTGGGGTGTCTATACATATGCTAAAATACATAACATAGGTATCGCACAGACGTCGGTCCATGCGATGCGTAAACATCGCCACTAAGGGAGACAAAGGCGGCCGGGCGTGGTGCTGGTCACCCACCTCCTCGTGTGGCGTGCCAGCCTTCACAGATGCTCGCTAACAGCACTTCTCCCAACATTGTGTGAAGGCTATACGGGGGAGCTTTGTCTTTACTCGTTGGCCGTGGTCTCTACGTTAGCGTGGGATCTGATGCTCGGCTTCCTCGGTCTCCCGTGTGTCTCCTCCGTGTGTTACATTCTTATTAATTTAGATGTAGTTCTTTATTTATTATTAATATTATCTGTCCAGCCTTTTATAAACCGTCTCACGCGCCGCGGTGGCTGCGGCTGCCTCGAGCCCCCTCCGCCTCGCGTGAGTCGAGAGCGAGCGGAGATGATTATCGACGGGAGCGGGCGCGCAAAGAGAGAGTGGGTGGGTGTGTGTGTGTGGACGTGTGCGTGCGTGTGTGTATGTGGGTGTGCGTGTGTGCGTGTGTGTGGGTGTGCGTGCGTGTGTGTGTGCGTGCGTGCGTGTGCGTGTGTGTGTGGGTGTGCGTGTGTGTGTGCGTGTGTGTGGGTGGGTGTGCGTGCGTGTGTGTGTGTGTGCGTGTGTGTGTGTGTGTGCGTGTGTGTGCGTGCGTGTGTGTGCGTGTGTGTGCGTGCGTGTGTGTGCGTGCGTGTGCGTGAGACGAGGGGGGCGGTATTGTAGCGTTTAGCGCGCTGCGCTTCGAACCCGAGATTCCCGCTCACGGCCAACACCGGTGACGATTCTCTGAACCGGACGTGGGCCTCCCCTAGGTCGACTCAGCCTCATATCAGTGAATGTTACTGTGTAGGCATCGTGACTAGGCAGTCAAAGGCCGTGGCGCGTGTCACCCTCCCCCTCACTCGCAGTCCTTCATTAGGTGTTCGCGAACAGCACTTGCTCCAAGTCTGTCTTTGTCGTCGTCATGTGTGGGTGTGGGGGTAGTGGCGGGGGTTGTGTGGGTAGTGGATGGGGTGTGGGTGTGTAAGGGGAGCGGTAACATCAGTGACATATAGCTAAACCTGTCCGCAGTCTAAAATGAGTACCTCATGGGGTGTGTAGCTGGGGAGACAAAGGCGGCCGGGCGTGGTGTTGCCCACACCAGCCCTTCGTAGCGCGTGCAGGCTGCACGGGGACTTGCGCCTGCCGTGTGCGTGCCGAGCGAATGTCGCTGATCAAAGTGAGGGATCAGCTGCTGTGAAGATGTCCCCCTCCGAGCGTGGGAGCCGCGCGCGAGATGAGAGCTCATTGAAAAAAACCCTCCTCCTCTTCTTCCTCCTCGTGACAGGGGAAAGTTTGTGTCTTCGCACCGTTGCAGACGCGAGCGCGGCTGCGTAATTGCGCAGAGTTTCAAGAGAGTCAGGTGGTGATGATGATGATGAGACGCAGGTCATGGCCGTCTCGGAGACTCGGGGTGGACTCCCACACATTCAGAGTCACAAGGACAAAGATCCCCCGTATAGCCAGTAACAGACTGTTGGGGCAAGTGATGTTAGCGAGCACCTATGAAGGACGGCACGGCACACGAGGGGGTGGGTGGCCAGGACCACGCCCGGCCGCCTTTGTCTCCCGAGTGGCGATGTTTTTACACGCCGCATCAGGTACTCATTTGAGGTTGAGTCGACCTAAGGGAGGCCGAGGACCGGTTCAGATAATCGTCACCGGTGTTGGCCGTGAGCGAGAATCGAACTCGGGTCACCAGGTTCGTCGTGCAGCTTAGCGCTAACCGCTACACTACCTCTCACCACACACACCAACTGACACACACACACACTAAAACACACTAATACACACCAATTGACACACACACCAACTGACACACACACAACCAACTCACATACACACAACCAACTCACATACACACACACCAACTCACACACACACACCAACTCAAACTCACGCCTCCACTCGCCCAACCCCATTGCCCCGCGCCTGACTTCAAAAGAACCATAAACGCCTCTCGAGGCAGGCTGTAGTGAGCAGGGTGGCTGCCGTGGGAGAGAGGTTGAGGAGGGGGGGCTCAGCATCGCGTGTGAGGCTTGGGGGTGCGGGGGGAGGGGTTCCTTGTGAAACGTCTCAAGATGTTTTTGTTCTCCAAGACGCTTCGCCAGGGCTGATGTTCTCATGTCCACGACTCTCATTCCGGGGGCAGAACGGCGCGAGAAGACGTCTTGACATCGCAACCACCACAGCAGAGCCCACCGTCACTCGGCAACCACGGGCTCGCGGCCACTCCTGCCACGTGCTGATGTAACATCAGCACGTGATCAATCAACTGCTGGATGAATGAGCCCATGTTGCATACGCTCTCTTCTCCTCTCGCGTAAGATGGCAGCATCGGCGATGCGGTCCAGGAGCTCGCTTACCAATGTGGAGGACTCCTGTTGCAGCTCGCCACGACGAGAGGGCTTCAGCAGAGAGAGACGTCGCGTCGTGTCTCCGTTGAAGGAGTGCAGACTACAGTGGTTTACTCGAGTGGATACATCTCTATTTATGTCTATGTATCTCTATGTATCTCTATGGATGTCTATGTATCTCTATGTATCTCTATGGATGTCTATGTATCTCTATGTATCTCTATAAATGCCCATGCAGCTTCGTGTGTCTATCGGCGTCTCTATGGGTCTCCCTGCACCTCTCCGTGTCGTAGTTTGGGTTGCATAGCCCCAGTCGCAATACTGTAGCTTGTCTCTCTAACTCTTGATGAATGACGATGTGCGCATCGTCCTGCCGATGATGCTCAGATTGTTCGTTGTGGCCGGGAATCGTCCTCAGGTGGCTGAGATCGTAACGCGCTACGCTAACCACCTCGCCACCGCTCCGAGTCTTTCTTCTCGATTTGAGCGGTATTGCACGAGTAATGTCTGCTGGGTTTTTTTATCCAAATAACATTTTGATTGAATCGATACAAATTCCAAGATATGCATTCATTACGGTGATGGGTTATGGATTACTCTTACCGCTAATTACGGAAACACTGACATTCGTAATCACGAGTCATGGGTGACACATGCTGATGGATGGTGATGACGATCATGATAGATTACTGATGACTTGTTACATTTGATGAGACATTCATTGATGTTCATAATCAATACTTATACATGACTGATGATGTGGTGGATTATGGTGATGATGAGTTACGACACGGATGATGATTTGTAATGTTTACATTTTTGATTAGAAGTGTTGTTGCTGAAAAGGTAACCGGGTTGGTGAGTCGGAGATTACGAGTGGGCAATGCCGAGGGGTCCTCCGTTCTATTCTGGGTTATATCTGTCCAACCACAACGGTGAGACGGGGTTCTCAAGTGTCATGAGTTCATGGTCGCGGCCAGGTGACCAATTATTGATATAGACCCGTAGACTCACATCGAGACCCGTAGACTCACATCGAGACCCGTAGACTCACAGACAGCCACAGAGTCCGAGTTGTGATGAAACGGGGTTCTCAAGTGTCATGAGTTCATGGCCGCGGCCAGGTCACCAATGACAATCACTTCAACAACTCTGGTTAATGCAGCGGTCCACTCGTGGCTGCAACCGATTCATGTGAACCCATTCTGATGCGCGAATTCCACATTTTCCTCGTATCTTGAGCTTCAGGAATCGGAACTAATCTAAGATTCGATGTTTCAGCCTCAACACTCCGTCTACATCCAGCAGCGGGTTCCCACAAGGGACTTGCACACACGCGCACGAGGCCTGCCGCCAGCTCACAGGAACAACACTTGCCACTGATATTCTTTGATTCTTAAAGATAAGATCAACATCAGTGATATTGTTATTATTTTTATTATTTGTTCTATCTACGTGTCTTTACCGAAAGAACAAAAGGATATTAATTCCTGCATTCACGAAAGCTTTAAGTTAAGACTTGCCAGTCACTGAAATCCCCACTGAGTCAAGACCTACCCACGATGTAGATGTTATGGAGGGTGGGGGCGGCTTTGGCCATACTTCACCACGCTGGTCACTGCGAGTTGTTGAGAGAGAAGCGGCGGGGGGCGGGGCAGGACAGGCTCTGGATGTACTCTACGTAGAACTTCTTTCGCACCGCACGTAACCAGCCGCGCTAATCGAAGGTTCTGATATCGCCTTATTCACAGACAGCGCCGATCGGGAGCGCGGATTAATGAGCATGCATGCGGCTCACGTGTCCGCCTGAGGAATGGAGGACGCTCGCGTTCAAAGGAGATTGCGAAAACTGTCCACGTGGTGATCAGGGAGCTGCAGGGAGGGGGGAGTGGGTGACTGGCGACTTGAGCGCGTGTCACTCACGCGAGATCAGAGCGTGGAGGGCAAACGGCGCCTACTACTGAGATACCAACCACCCATAAACACCGCAGAGACGCACAAATACAACAACATCAATCGCCATTCGCCGCTAAATGGTGGTGACGTCACCACGGCACTTGTGACAGGCTAGGTGCACTTTGAGGCCACGTGACGTGTTGAAGGTTCGCTGGCAGGATGTCACGAGACAGACCCAGCAGGTGTCACGGGTCGGCTGACCGAGATGTCTGGCAGATGCACCACCTCCTGTGCTCCTCACTGCACCACCTGGATGCGTTTAATCGGCCCGGCGCTCCGGTCATTGTTGTGAGCGTCGCTCCCCCGCACTCCATTGTTGCTGGAGGGTGATTGCCTGATGGATGCTACGGGGCGTAGTATCCTTCACGAATCTCCAGATACAAAGACAAAGATCCCCGTATACACTTAACATACTTTCGGGGCAAGTGCTGTAGCGAGTAACAGCAATGAAGCCGGAACGGCACACGAGGGGCCACACGTCCTCTTACAATTGCAGTCACTGATCGATTGGCCCACCTATAAATAAACCAACCTACCCATTCACCCACCCGACCTGCCAATACTTTTTCGACTCACCCACCCACCCACCAACAAGCCATCCGCACATTCCCTCGTGCAACCGCGCACCCACCTACGATCCCACCAGTCAAGTAACAAACCCACCCACCCAACCGATACCAATCCAACTACCCACCCACCAATTAATCTACTCACTCATCGACCCCCCCCCCACGCGCCCTGTGTAAGAGCCCTCTCCGCCTGTGCGCGCCATTGATCGCCACGTCGGGGCCTGGAGCAGCTGAGCGGAGCGAGCGGCGCGCGAGAGACGAGCGCGCCGCGCAGCCTCCACCGCGCGGTGCCCATCACTCGACTCGGGTCGGAGCACCGACCACGCCGCGGGAGATGGCGGTGCTGCTGGTGGCGGTGGTGCCATGGTGGTGCCGTGGTGGTGGTGGGGCCGTGGTGGTGCAGTGGTGGTGGCGCCGTGGTAGTGGTGGTGCCGGTGAGCCTGTGGTGGTGGTAGTGGTGGGGGCGTGTGGTAGAGGGGGACCCCCCCCCCCCTCCGCCCGGAGGCTGGCACCCCTACGAGTCGCAAATGATTGAGAATGGCCCACGAGCCGTGCCACCCCTGCAGCATGGGTCAGTGGCGATGTGCGAGAGACGTCCCGGCGCTGAGATGATTGTGTTCTTTATCTGTTACTCTGTCGCCTCTCCACGGGCCCAATCGCGTTAAAATTGCTCCACTCCCGGGCGTCTCGTCCTCAAGAGACGAGTAATAAATAAATATATAATCATCAGATGCACGTGAGCAGTGAGCAGCGCGCCACCGGCATGCGTCAAGAGAACGGCGTCGGTAAAGGTGATGTTGCAGAACTATTTCTGAGGTATGGACACATCTTGCAAACGCGATGGCTCCATCTCCAGGGGATGCTCCGTGTGAAATATGTAGAAAGCGAAAATAAATAAACCACAACTCGCTGCGGCAAAGCTCGGCAAGCCCCCAGGGCGGCGTGCTTGGGAATGATGCCCCGCGGGCAGGAGAGCAGCGCCATCGACACCGATCCGTGCCTCCTCGCTCCTCCAGGCGAGCTCCTCACACGCACTGACCACCCCCTTTACTCACTCCCATCTGCTCCCCCGCTATGACCCCCCCCCCCCCACACATTAACATATTATACCCTTCTTATTTCGCGCAAAATACGCGGTGCATCTTCATCGGGCATGGTCAGTCCACTGCTGGATGAAGGCCTTCATCCAGCAATAGATTGAAAAAGGGCTGTTTAGAAGACTGCTACCTCTGCGTGTGCTGCGTGTGTTGCACCTCGTGCACCTGTTGCATCTGCTTCTACTGATTCATGTGCCGCATCTACTGCTACTGCTGCATGTGCTGCTACTGTTTCATGCGATTCATCTGCCGCTTGGCAGCTTGGCGTCCAGACTCCGTTCGTTTTCACGCGTGCTCGTAATGCCGCGGGCAGGAGAAGATGGGAGGGATAGGGGAGGGAGCGGCGGAGGAATAGGAGGAGGGGGGAGATGGAGGGGAAGGGTAGAGGTGTTAGTGTTGCGTTGCTGTATGTGATCACCATTTTAATATCATCCTATTCGTTATCATCGCCTAATCCGTATCATCATCGTGATCATATTATTTTCATCTCAGCCTCATCTTAAAAACATCATCAATATACCTACTATAATCACCCAGGAATTTCTGCCCTAAACGCTCGTGACGTCACTCTACATCGACCAGCACCCCTCATTAATATTCATGAGCAGGTGACGTCCTCCAAATGGACACCCCCCCCCCACCCATTATTATTACCTACTATAATGAGCCATGAATGTCTGTGTGCAACGCTCGTGACGTCACTCCACGTCGACCAGCCCCCCTCATTAATAATCAAGACCAGGTGACGTCCTCCAAATGGACCCCCCCTCATTAATAATCATGAGTGGGTGACGTCACTCCACATGGGGCAGGGGGGAATCGCCTCCTCCCCCCTCACCAGAAAGGCAGAACCCTCACGTCATCACGCGATCTCCGTGACGCTCCTCTTCTTGGTTCTTTCGGTAAAGTCACGTGACTTTACCGAAAGAACCAAGAAGATGAATCCCTGCAGTCACGAAAGCTTTAAATCGAAACTGCGTGACGCTGTTGAGACATTAAAGTAAAAAGGACGTCATGATGAACAAGGGATGAAAACCTTTACATTAAATATGTCTGTGTCACCGCGCTCTTACAAATTGCACACGAATGGATGTAATGAATATCACGTCGCGGTCTGCTTTTCGCTTGCAAGTTTCAGATTTACTGCAATACAGCCGTCCTTGGACGGGCAAAAGGCTAGTTTTGATATAATTGTAATTATCACCACCATCAACACCCACAACGGCATCATCAATGTCATTCACACCACGATCATCATCGTCATCATTGTAGTCGTGGTCATCACCATGATAATCATCGTACAAACGTGTGACAATTACTCGTCATCTTCATCACCAACCATCGGCACCATGCTGCCCACCGTCTCAACCATCGTCACCATGACCCAGGCATCGCTGGAGGTCAGTGCTCCGACTCGCGAACGGACGCGCAGCGCATCCTTGACAATCGCCACCATGGTCACAAAACAACCAAAATCATAAACAACGACGACAACAACCCAATCATAAACGACGACGACAGCAACCACGACATCCCCACCATGAACACGTTCTCACACAATCTTTACGACAAATGCCACCTCCTCTCTGCACATGATACCCTCTCTATCTCTCTGTCTCTCTCTCTCTGGGTCTCTCCTCCTCCTCCGCGGATTCATGATTTTCCGCGGTGACATTTCCAGCGCCGGGTCATAATAAACCCGGTGATGTATCACAGCTGCGACACCGCCAATAACGAGCGCCGTTCCTCATGAGAGTCGCCACACCGCTTCCAGCCATGGCGTTGACTCACTTCTCGCCGTTTGATTTCTCTCCTCTACTTCTGTAGTCGGTGCAGCCATTGTGTCCAATGGATGCACCGAACACAATTAGCCTACGATCGGAGGGCTTGGTGAGGTGGGTAAAGTGTGGGTACCCCCCCACCTCCCCACCTCAATCTTCCAAGATGTCTGGCCAGTGAAGCCCAACACCGAGAGCTCCCTAGAGGCCCCTTCCACCAGCAGCGGCGTGGGCGAGCACTTGCAGGCTTGTGCCTTTGTCCTGCTCCCTGGCTCCCACCACCACCAGCCCCACATCCTCTGCCAAATTGCCGACGAAACTTTACAGAGAAGTCTTTTGTCTGTGACAGATTTTGTTTTGTACAGCCCCTACAACAAAACTTCAAACGCTGCACTCGGCTGATACCGATATTCCCCGAGCGGAGGCAACAACAACAACACGAATTAAAATGTACAGCTACATCCACCCCCACATACTACACACACCGCACACACAAAAACAAAGATCCCCCGGCTAGCCTTTAACAGACTGTTGGGGGAAAATTCAGATAGCGAATAGCAGCTTTGAAGGCCGGCACGGCACATGAGGGGGTGGGTAGCCAACACCACCCCCGGCCGCCTTTGTTACCCAAATGCTGATGTTTACATATTGAACCAGCGAATCGTTGAGGCTGAATCAACCTTGTAAATAGTCCAGGAGCGGGTCTGATATTTGTCACCGATGTCGGCTACTCTGATAACAGCCAACAGATGCTTGGGGTGGGAGGCGTTGACGAGTCCCAGTGGATTGAGGGTTGCGGGTAGTGCTCGAGACTGTGTCTGGCTCGCTACTTAACTCTACAGCACAAGCATCATGATCGCCAACGTGATCTTCATCATCACGATGACTATTATCAACATCACAATCACCACTATTCGTCTTCATCATCATCATTATAAACACAATCACCACCACCATCATCATCATCATCATCAACACAATCACCACCACCATCATCATCAACACAATCACCACCGCCATCATCATCATCATCAACACAATGACCACCACCATCATCATCATCAACACAATCACCAGCACCATCATCATCATCAACACAATCACCACCACCATCATCATCAACACAATCACCACCACCATCATCATCATCATCATAAACACAATCACCACCACCATCATCATAAACACAATCACCACCATCATCATCATCGTCAACACAATCACCACCACCATCATCATCAACACAATCATCACCACCATCATCATCATCATCATAAACACAATCACCACCATCATCATCATAAACACAATCACCACCACCATCATCATCATAAACACAATCACCACCACCAAAGCAATCGTTATCGTCGTAATCCACAGCATCATAATCGTGATAATCACAATCATCCTTGTCACAATCATCACCACCATCATCATCACCATCACTACAAAGACAACGATCCACTATATAGCTTGCACATACTGATGAGGCAAGTGCTGTTCGCCAGCCGACCCAAAGCCTGTATGACGGCGCATGTGGGGGTGGCGTGTCCCAGTACACGCATGCCTCCACGTGTGTACACACGCATGCGTGACAGGGTGTACCCGTGGCGACTGAGCGACTGACACCGATTGAGTCAGAGTGTTGCTGCCACTCAGGTCTTCCCTACCCCGATCCGTGCAGACGGCAGAGCAAAGGCTCTCTGTCTCTCAAATATGGGCCCTAGTTGGACGCAACGCCATCTAAGTTATAAAATAATTTTTATTTGACACGATTTTATTTGGCGATGCCGCTGCCGCGTTGGCAGTAGTGCACAACAAAGCACACGAACAATACGCTCCGTGTCGGTAACAGTGAGTGTGGCCTTAGAACAAATAAATAAATATGTATTAGCCCGGCAGTGATTCGGTTCATGGCCCTTCTGCATTCTTCACAGCACGCGCGAATGAGAGCAGAGCGCACCCCTCCACGCCGGGGACACAAGGCGACTCGGTACCTGTCTGCAAGCTGCGTCAGGGGCGATGATCGTTGCTGCTGCTGCCGCTGCTGCTGCTGCGTCGTCTCAACGGAGTCATTTTCCGGTAATTTTAGAATTTGCTCAGTTGGATGCTGACGCTGGCACACAATGGCCTACTCTTGTGCAAGACGTCACTGGCTCCTTGACGTCCGCTATGAAGCAGACGGCATGTGTTCTCATCGGCATTACGTCCGCAGTCATAATCAGGGCGGCCGGCTGGACTCGAACCGCGCCAATACCAAGAACCGCCGATCGCCACCAAGTGACGTCCCCATGGCGCTTGTGCCAGGCTAGGTGCTCTCATCAATAACGCACACACACACACGGGTAATAACACTCGTTCTTTGGGTCTTTCTGTAAAGTCACATAGATAGGTTAAAAAAAAAAAAAACTACGACGTTTCGATCGCAACACAAGTGACCGTGATCAGGTGGAAAAAATGAACCCGTAAAAGCAAAGTTTTTCACTGTAAATCCTTTATATGCGTGGCGGCTAGAGTCCTCTCGTCCTCTGGCTTGAGATGGCTGCCACCTATGGGTCAGATGATTGCCTGCCACCATTAAGCAATTGGTAATTAAATAGAAAAAATCCTAAAAAGTGTAAAGTGTGCAAAATGTCAGCTCGATTGGATCACGGGAAGTGGGTTAAAAAACGACCGAAAGATTTGCACGGTCGTAAGCGCGCAAGCAAGCAAGCAAGTGAACTTAATATAAAGTATTTAAAAAAAGGGGGGGGGGGGGGGAGCCGCTAAAGGCGAGCTGCTTTAAAGGTTTAAAAAGGGCGTAGCCCAAGCGTCCTGGTGTGAGGACGGAGTGGGCGGGCACGAGTGTCCTGGGACCAGCGGAAGCGGAGATGGTTCTGTTAATGTGGTGATCGAAACGTCGTCACAAGCGGAGATGGTTCTGTTAATGTGGTGATCGAAACGTCGTAGTTTATTTATTTATGTTTTACCTATCTAGGTGACTTTACCGAAAGACCCAAAGAATATGAATTCCTGCAGTCACGAAAGCTTCAAGTCAAGGTAATAACCCACACGCACAGGTAATAACACACACATACAAGGATTGACACACACGCACAGGTAATGGTACACACATACAAGGATTGACACACACGCACAGGTAATAACACACACATACAAGGATTGACACACACGCACAGGTAATGGTACACACATACAAGGATTGACACACACGCACAGGTAATAACACACACATACAAGGATTGACACACGCACAGGTAATAACACACACATACAAGGATTGACACACACGCACAGGTAATAACACACACATACAAGGATTGACACACACGCACAGGTAATGGTACACACATACAAGGATTGACACACACGCACAGGTAATGGTACACACATACAAGGATTGACACACACGCACAGGTAATAACACACACATACAAGGATTGACACACACGCACAGGTAATAACACACACATACAAGGATTGACACACACGCACAGGTAATGGTACACATACAACCATCGCCGATGTGGGAGCGCGCTCTGCAAACTGAAGCACTGCGTGGCCGATCCGCAACTTGGCGAATTGGCAAATGACATTTCCTCGCCTGTTTGGCGAATTGTTACCAATGGGGCGATTTGCAGGGATGTCTGTAATGAGGTGGTCGGTGGCACTGATAGCGATTCCGACGATTTCATCTTTCATCTCTATCCCCCGCCCCGCCCCCCTCTCTCTCAGCAATCGATGCTGAGGAGACATAAATTGGAGTCTGTTTAGCTGTGCGTGCGGAAACAGCCACTTACGTCTGCTGAGACGCTCATTGCTACGTGACTCGATTCCTCAACCCCGCAGCCCCGATGTGTGGCGATGTGGCACAGCGGGACAACCTGTTTGCGGAGCGTCGCGGGTCGGATCCCGATTCACATTCCCCGCGGCGTCGCGCCGCCGCATCAACCGAGCAAGCAGCACGTGGCGCCGCGCGCTTCGCCCACAGTGGACGTCACAGAGTTCCCATGACGTCAGAGTTCCCATGACGTCAGAGTTCTCAAGACGTCAGAGTTCCCATGATGTCAGAGTTCCCATGACGTCAGAGTTCCCAGGGCGGTATTCGCAAGGAGTCGTGCGGTGGCGTCACGGTCGGAATGCACCAAGCGGCCATCGTCCCCGATGACGACAACTTGGCAGGGCCCTCCTCATCATCGAGTCTGACGACTCTTCGATTAGGAGGACCCCGCACATCACCACGCCCATCACTGCTCCCTTTACCGTCAACATCAACACCCACATCGCCTCCAAAATCATCACCGCCGCCACTCCCATCATCGTCCCCATCATTAACCCAATCACCATCAACTATCACCGCGCGCTTCATCATCACCGCCATCCCCCATCACCATCCCCCATCACCATCACTCATCACCATCCCCCATCACCATCACTCATCACCATCCCCCATCACCATCACTCATCACCATCACTCATCACCATCACTCATCACCATCACTCATCACCATCACTCATCACCATCACTCATCACCATCACTCATCACCATCACTCATCACCATCACTTATCACTCATCACCATCACTCATCACCATCCCCCATCACCATCACTCATCACCATCACTCATCACCATCCCCCATCGCCATCACTCATCACCACCCCGACCACGACACCCACCGCTCGCTGGGCCGGAGCGCGGTTCGAGTTCACGCTCAGTCCCCGCGCGCTCCGAACGTCGCCCCCCCCCCCCACCCCCCCCTCTCCTCTCCTCTGCCACCAAACACCCGCGGAGACATCGCGCAAACTGCAATGGAGTGGATCGCTTCTCTTTCCAACGACAACCACCTCCAGCCACCATCAACCAAGAGCTCAGCGATATCCATCGTCGCAGCCTACGCGAGCTCCGATCCCAGAACCGTCCTAGAATCTCACCCAGATGCGGAGGAGCGCTGCTGCTGCTGCTGCTGCGTCGAGAGTCGAACGTCACGGACGTCCAGAGTGAACCCCTCATTCGAGATCCACCTTGCTTTGACATTCCTCCTCGAAGATACTGGCGTAACCATCAACTCGCTCGCCCGCTCACTCACTCGCCCACGGGGCTCTAACCATCAACAGCATCAGAACATCAACAGCAGACCGATGCGCACATCTCCTTCGTGAATGGGAAACTAAAGACACGAGCCACAGCAGTGCGATTGTGGCCATGCAACCCAAGCTACGGGCGACAGAGTAAACCGCTGAAGATTGAATCTCCACCCCGTCTGTGAATCTGGTTGTGTGACCTCGCTCCTTGTCCACGATCTTCCGATGTCTCGAGGCCTTCGCGAATGACGCTCCCTCGGAACGTCTCTCCAGCACGACGAGACGAGTTCAAGTTCATGAATTAGGTGCAGCGCCCCTGTGAGCCAATCGGCTCTTGAATCGGGTGCAACCGCAACAAAAAAAAACACGAGTTTGCTCCACCTCACAAGCCTCGCACCTCCCCACACACCTGTGGATTCCATCGCTACCAACCACACCTACAACACACCTGTGCAATCATCACCGCCTTCATCCTCACCACCATCATCCTCACCACCATCATCCTCACCACCATCATCCTCACCACCATCATCCTCACCACCACCACCGCTCCTTTAACGGTGGAGGAGGAGGAGGAACAGCGACACGAAGTCTCTCTCTGCTGAAGCCCTCTGGTCGTGGCCAGCAGCAGCAGACCTCCACATTGCCATCTCGCTCCTAAACTCATTCCAGCTGCTGCTGCTGCTGCGCCATCGTGCGCGAGTAGAACAGTGGGGGCGGGGGGGGAGGGCTGCCAAACAAGCACCACTGCGTGGCGTGGTTTTGGGCGCTGCGAGAGATTTCATCAGAAAGCAGCCGCGCTGCTCGATCAGCTTCCTGCGCCCAGAGGCGCGCAGAGCCGATTGTGATGCCACGGGAGAGGAGTGGTAGAGGAGGCCGTAATTATAATATATATTGGGGGGGGGACACACCCCCCCCCACACCCCCCCCCCCAATATTCAAATATGCTCAAAATGTCCCCCCCAATATATTGCTATAAACAATATTTAAAAATATATAATTGCTATGCTATGGAAATAAAAACAACAATTTGCCAAACCTTGGCCACAATATCTGGACTTGTCTTCATATAACAATGCATAGATATATGTTTATATGATTGTGGATATGGTTGTACTTTGTTAAACCCTAATCTCTGCCATTACACACAATGAAACAAGAAAAGGTAAAAAAGAAAAAACACAGCAATGTAATACAATACACTATTAGAAATTATTGTAAAAAATAAATAAAAAGTCCATCCCACGTGTTAGTGAATTTTTTAAATATTTTAGGCAAGAAATTCGTTTTCAAATTATGATTTTTTTTTCTGGGGGGGGGACCCCCAGACCCCCTGGAAGATTTGGTCCCCTCCAATGATGACTCCATGGCTACGGCCTTGGTAGAGAAGGATTAATTATTTTAGAGTTATTGAACGCGAACTGGTTAACACAAACCGGTAACCGTTTTCAGAACCTTTCACAAACTGTGCGCGACGATCGCTGCCGTGAAAGCGCAGCAGCGAGCCCCCCCCCCCCCCCCCCCCCCCCCCCCAGGAGACGGCTCGCCACGAGCCCCGGGCCAGGCGACGCGAGCCCCAGGGACACCGCGAGAGGCGAGCCCCACGGGCGGCGTTGCGGTGGGCAAGGGGCGGATAGGGGGGGGGGCGGTAACAGCCCCCCCCCCCCCGGTTCCCCCACCCCGCCCCCTCCGTGAGGGGCGCAGTGATCCAAATTTAATGCGCACGTAAGACTCGTCAATTGGAACGCAGCTCGCGTGCAGGCGAGACCTCCCTCGGAGCCAATAGCTACAGACCCAGTACCCAGACACACACACCACCCGGCACCAGACACACGCACCACGTGGCACCAGACACACGCACCACCCGTGGCACCAGACTCACGCACCACGTGGCACCAGACACACGCACCACCCGTGGCACCAGACACACACACCACCCGGCACCAGACACACGCACCACCCGGCACCAGACACACACACCACGTGGCACCAGACACACGCACCACCCGGCACCAGACACACACACCACGTGGCACCAGACACACGCACCACGTGGCACCAGACTCACGCACCACGTGGCACCAGACACACGCACCACCCGTGGCACCAGACACACACACCACCCGGCACCAGACACACGCACCACCCGGCACCAGACACACACACCACGTGGCACCAGACACACGCACCACGTGGCACCAGACACACGCACCACGTGGCACCAGACACACGCACCACGTGGCACCAGACACACGCACCACCCGTGGCACCAGACACACGCACCACCCGGCACCAGCCACACACACCACCCGGCACCAGACACACGCACCACCCGGCACCAGACACACGCACCACGTGGCACCAGACACACGCACCACGTGGCACCAGACACACGCACCACCCGGCACCAGACACACGCACCACGTGGCACCAGACACACGCACCACCCGTGGCACCAGGCACACACACCACCCGTGGCACCAGACACACACACCACGTGGCACTAGACACACACACCACGTGGCACCAGACACACACCACGTGGCACCAGACACACACCACCCGTGGCACCAGACACACACACCACCCGTGGCACCAGACACACACACCACGTGGCACCAGACACACGCACCACCCGTGGCACCAGGCACACACACCACCCGTGGCACCAGACACACACACCACCCGTGGCACCAGACACACACACCAGCAGCCATCGCCAGCACCACGTTACTGCCAGATGCTGGGCAGCCTTAATTGCCAACCAATTACAAACAACAATCACGGCAATGACAGGAGCAGTGGCTGCTCCGCACGGACACACAGAGGGGGGGGAGTGTCTGCGGATTCCGGTAATACCCCTCCCCAGTGCCGGCCTGGTAATAGCACTTGCCCCAGTAGTCTGGTCGAGGCTACACGGGGGATCTTTGCCTGCATGCGTGTGAGTGAGGGAGGAGAGGGATCCGAGTCTTGTCTGCTCCGGCTGCCTGGGGACAAAGCCGCCGTGATCCAAGTGCGGCTCCGACTCACGGGACGCATTCAGAATTTGCCTCCATGCAGTGGTGGTAGAGACGGTGGTGGTGAGGATGATGGTGGTGGTGAGGAGGATGGTGGTGAGGATGATGATGGTGGTGAAGATGGTGGTGGTGGTGGTGGTGAGGATGATGGTGGTGGTGGTGAGGATGATGGTGGTGGTGAGGAGGATGGTGGTGGTGAAGATGGTGGTGGTGGTGAGGATGATAATGGTGATGATGATGATGGTGAGGATGATGATGGTGGTGAGGATGATGGTGGTGGTGAGGATGATGATGGTGATGATGATGATGGTGAGGATGATGATGATGGTGGTGGTGAGGATGATGGTGGTGGTGAGGATGATGGTGGTGGTGAGGATGATGGTGGTGGTGAGGATGATGATGGTGGTGAAGATGGTGGTGGTGGTGGTGAGGATGATGGTGGTGGTGAGTAGGATGGTGGTGAGGATGATGATGGTGGTGGTGGTGAGGATGATGATTGTGAGCATGATAGTGGTGGTGGTGAGGATGATGGTGGTGGTGAGTAGGATGGTGGTGAGGATGATGATGGTGGTGGTGAGGATGATGATTGTGAGGATGATGGTGGTGGTGAGGATGATGGTGGTGGTGAGGATGATGGTGGTAGGGGGGGATGATGGTGAGGATGATGATGGTGGTGGTGAGGATGATGATGGTAGTGGTGAGGATGATGGTGGTGGTGGTGAGGATGATGGTGGTGGTGGTGAGGATGATGGTGGTGGTGAGGATGATGATGGTGAGGATGATGATGGTGGTGGTGAGGATGATGGTGGTGAGGATGAAGGCGGTGGTGAGGATGATGATGGTGGTGGTGGTGAGGATGATAGTGGTGGTGAGGATGATGGTGGTGGTGAGTAGGATGGTGGTGAGGATGATGATGATGGTGGTGGTGGTGAGGATGGTGGTGGTGGTGAGGATGATGGTGGTGGTGGTGAGGATGATGGTGGTGGTGAGGATGATGGTGGTGGTGAGGATGATGGTGGTGGTGAGGATGATGGTGGTGGTGAGGAGGATGATGGTGGTGGTGAGGATGATGGTGGTAGGGGGGGATGATGGTGAGGATGATGATGGTGGTGGTGAGGATGATGGTAGTGGTGAGGATGATGGTGGTGGTGGTGAGGATGATGGTGGTGGTGAGGATGATGGTGGTGGTGAAGATGGTGGTGGTGGTGAGGATGATGATGGTGATGATGATGGTGGTGGTGAGGATGATGGTGGTGGTGAGGATGATGGTGGTGGTCGGGGGGGATGATGGTGAGGATGATGATGGTGGTGGTGAGGATGATGATGGTGAGGATGATGGTGGTGGTGAGGATGATGGTGGTGAGGATGATGATGGTGATGATGATGGTGAGGATGATGATGGTGGTGGTGAGGATGATGGTGGTGGTGAGGATGATGGTGGTGGTGAGGATGATGGTGGTGGTGAGGATGATGGTGGTGGTGAGGATGATGGTGGTGGTGAGGATGATGATGGTGGTAGGGGGGGATGATGGTGAGGATGATGATGGTGGTGGTGAGGATGATGATGGTGAGGATGATGGTGGTGGTGAGGATGATGATGGTGGTAGGGGGGGATGATGATGGTGATGAGGAGGATGGTGGTGAGGATGATGGCGGTGATGATTGCACAGGTGTGTTGTAGGTGTGTTGTAGGTGTGGTTGGTAGCGATGGAATCCACAGGTGTGTGGGGAGGTGCGAGGCTTGTGAGGTGGAGCAAACTCGTGTTTTTTTTTTGTTGCAGTTGCACCCGATTCAAGAGCCGATTGGCTCACAGGGCGCTGCACCTAATTCATGAACTTGAACTCGTCTCGTCGTGCTGGAGAGACGTTCCGAGGGAGCGTCATTCGCGAAGGCCTCGAGACATCGGAAGATCGTGGACACGGAGCGAGGTCACACAGCCAGATTCACAGGGTCTCGGTGCCTGCACCAAACACCACCCGCGACGTTGTGGGAATGTCGCCACAACGTCGGCAGCTTGTCTCCTACGCACCGTTCTGTCTGTGGACGCCGGTAACACAAAACAAATGCCCTTGTTTGGACACATCCCATCAGCCACACGGCCTTCTGGGAGGCATCGTTTCTATGTGGAGCTGAGCACTCCACCCTGACGATTCCACGACTTGTCACGCGATTCACGACCACGATTCGAGTTCGTAATCGACTCCCCCGTCACCTTTCCATTGTTCTCGTGGAGAGAGAGGGCTGTCGGTTGTGCGCTCGTGCGTCCCATTCAGCATCAATTTCTAGCAATACTACATATCATGTGCATGCTATTTGCACACACAGGAAAATAAATATCATCATGCGATATTATAAAAAATATATATAGTTTGGCTGGCTGGGACAGATGGACGTTTGCGTTGATGATTTTAATGAAAATAATGTTTGTGTGTGTATGTTGGAGCTTCAGGCGCGCTATCGGCGCCACGCAGACCCCCCGTATAGCCTCAACAAGACTGTAGGGCAAGTGCTGTTAGCGAGCACCTATGAAGGCCGGCACGGTACACGAGGGGGTGGGTGGCCAACACCACGCCCGACTGCATTTGTCTCCCTCCCCTCATGGCGATGTTTACGCACCACACCGGGTACTCATTTGAGGCTGAGTCGACCTAGGAGAGGCCCGTGACCGGTTCAGATAATCGTCGCCGGTGTTGGCCGTGAGCGGGGATCGAACCCGGGTCGCCGGGTTCGTAGCACAGCGCGCTAACCGCTACACTACCGCTCCCACAAACAAACAACACCGACACACACACCCAGACACGCTCCCACCCCCACACACGGACCCAGACACGCTCCCACACACCCACACACGCACCCACACACGCACCCACACACGCACACAGACACACCCAGACACGCTCCCACACACACCACACACACCCCCACACACGCACCCACACACGCACACAGACACACCCAGACACGCTCTCACACACACCCAGACACGATCCAACACACACACCCACACACACCCAGACACGCACCCAGACACGCACCCACACACACCCACACACACCCACACATACACACCCACACATGCCCCCACACCCACACGCACCCACACACACACACACACATGCTCCCACACCCACACACGCACACACACCCACACGCACCCACATACACACCCACACACACACACCCACACACGCTCCCACACCCACATACACATATACACACACACACCCACACACACCCACACACACACCCACACGCTCCCACGTGTGCGGCCCCGCTTTGAGGGTCAGGCCGCTATCGGCCGCGCGCTCAGTGATTGACGCGCGCTCTAATAATAATAATGATGATGCCCAGCGCGCGATCTACGAGTAGAGTCAATTAATTTACCCTTTCAACACAATTAGTCCGTGTGTTCATTGTACAAAAATACAAAATCAAAGGTGGATCCATAAGTCATTTAAAATCTACACCGTGCCATTTAACACCGGCCACGTGACGAGCACGTGGACTCAGGCGCGTGCGCGGCGTGCACGGCGCTCTCACTCGCACAAAGACAAAGATCCCCCCGATAGAGTTGCAGGCTGCTGGGGCAAGTGCACCTACCTAATTCATGCTATCCCGCACACGTGCGTGTGGTAGTCGGCATTGTCTCTCCAGTGACGATGTCTACACACCACATTAGGTACTCGTTTGAAGCCGAGTCTACCTAAGGGAGGCCCAGGACCGGTTCGGGTAATCGTGACTGGTGTTGGCCGTGAGCGGGAATCGAACTGGGATCGCCGGGCTCGTAGCGCAGCGCGCTAACCGCTGCGACACCGCTCCAAAGACAAAGAACCCCATTAAAGTCTGAAGACGATCGGGGCAAGTGCTGTTAGCGAGCGCCTATGAAGGCCAACACGGCACACGAGAAGGTGGGTGGCCAGCACCAAGCCCGGCTGCCTTTGTCTCCCCACATTGACACACACACACACCCTTCCACACTCACAGATCATCCGCTTAGGTGTGGCTATTCGATGCTCGCGTTAGCTTTGAGCCGTCACACTCGACGATAGGAACATCACGCGCCTGATTTTATGAAATGCAAATTGGACCGCGTGTAACAAAGCGCTCCAATGGACTGATTTTGTCTCCATGGACACTCTCCCGTCTGCAGAAATCGCGGCTCGCCATCAGCCAGGCCAGCGTGCGCATCGCTAAAGGTCAGGGTCAGTAGGTCATCCGTGCCGCGATGTTTGCTGTAATGGGTGCTTTTAACAAAGTAAACAATGAAATAACGCCTCCTTCCCTCGTTCGTCTCTCCAGGTAAAGAAATACACGTCTTTATGTACACATCGTGTTGTCTCCAAGCCCTTTGGTTGTGCATATTATCGGCGACATTGGTTCAATGCGAGCACAACTGAGGACCGGGTTCGGCATAGAGTGTCTCATCAGCAGTCAGGCTTGTTGGAACCAGTTGCTGGTGAACTGTCCGACGGTTTAGGCAAGGAATTTCTCTCTTTACGTTCTATACAACAACACATTCAGTGTGAATGTGTATTCTTGTCCTCAAATATCCACAACCAGAGGATTTTTTTGTAACCAGATTCCTATAATAAGGGGGTTATTTAACCACCATACGTCACCACGCTGGTAAGTGCGGGTTAGGATTGCCTTCAACGAACCCACGGTACTAACGTTAGGTTTTTGGAGGCGCGGTGGCGCAGTGGTTAGCGCAGTGCGCGATTCGCCGGCTAACGTGAGAGGAATTCCCGGCCAGGGTTCACATCATTGGCTAGCGATCTCTGAACCGGTGGTGCCTTTCACGAACCCGCACCGACCGGCGCGGTGAAGTATGGTGGTCAAACGGCCCCCGTGACTCGCAGGACGTGGTCAGGCCTTCATCCAGCAGTGGAATAACAGAGGGGCTGTAAGAAATGTCAATCTTCTCTCTCCCCACCTCCCCACTCTCGCTCCGTATCTCCCGCACCACACTCTCTCTCTCCCATCACGGCATTAAATGCGATATAATCTCTCCTGTCCACAACAACAAAGGTCATTCCTAAGAAAATCCAGTGCCATTGATTTCACAGCAATCGCATAACCCAATAGGAATCGATTCGTACAGCGACCACACGGCACAGAAGTTTACACCGCCGCTTAAAACACAGACCCGTGATTATTTAGTGTTGTGCGTTATGGAATGCTGCGTCGAACGAGGACCCATATGTCACAGAGACCCTTTGCCTATAACATCTGGCAATTCGCCAGCATCGGCCGAAGCAAGACTGACTCTGCTGATGAGACACTGCATGTCGAAACCAGCTCAGCGTTTTGCTTGTGGGTGAAACAATGCTGCGCTCCAAGAAGGCCGTGTGGCTGATGTGATGTGTAAAAAAAATACTTTGATATTAGTTGTTGTGATGTTCAGGGACAGTTACGAGAAGGAGGCGAGGTGTCTGCTTCGTGGTGTCGCTCGTCATATCCGCCACTGCGACGCGAGTGGTCATTTCACGTCACGTCCTTTGTGCAGGAGGGTGCTGCATCACGCTCGGGATGTGTGGCCAATTTCAGTCTGGAGAGTTTGGCTTCGTGTGGGAGCGCAACCAGCAAACCCAACCCCGTGAACCGTGACGGCGATCACACGAGTGAAGCGTTGTTCACTGCCGTTTAGAAAAAGAAGCGAGCGAGCGAGTGAGTGAGCCATTGCTCGGCTTTGTAGCAGTTAAAGTGATTCGCATAGATGATTAAGTGACGGTAATTAAAACTCCGAGCGCGCGTTGCAAATGAACGCTCGCTTCACACGGGAGAATCTAAGGAACGATCTGACAGCGGCTGACATCACAGCGCCGACACACGCGCGGGTACACACAACACACGCGCGGATACACACAACACTCGCGTTCATATGAATCCATCGTTACATAAAAAAAACAGATCAGTACATCCACCCCTACCCCCGCCCCACCGACTCATCACCGCTCAATCCGTCTCTAGCTATCCACCTAGCCACGCTCGTTTACGCAGCTCAAGTAAATCTTCGCTCTCTCTCAACGCATCATCTGTCCGGGACTGCTCTGCGACTCCATGATTCACCGGTGGCGCTGGGCCAGGGTTTATTTATTGTCTCGGACGCGCCGCGAGTTGCAGACGGTAGCCGCGAAGGCGCTTCAAGTGGCCCGCCCAGAGACCAGGCCTGACGCGATGTAGCGAGGCACATCGCACAGAGAGAGAGAGAGGTGAGATAGATGCCGACACGCAACGCAGATGAGTGAGAGTAAAGAGAGTCAGGCGAGGAACGAGAGGCCTGGAGACAAGAAGTCAGACGAGTGCGAGGACATCAGCACCAATGCGGTCACGGACAGTGAATCTCTCCCCGCGACTGCTCACAGGGAGATGCACTGCTGGCTGCTCACAGGGAGATGCACTGCTGGCTGGGAGTCCCTGACGCCACCGCTGGGCGTCGAGCCTGGAGCGGAGTCGATAGATAGCGGGGGGAGGGAGGCAGGGGGAGCAGCATCAAGGGAAGAGAACCTACTTGCTGTACCGCCACGGCATAGTCATCACGTGGCACAGTCCCGTTTGGAAGTCGAAACTCTCCCATCCCGTGCGCACAGTTCAGCGATGCGTTATCGGGCCGTGCCGCGTTTTGGTTGCTCGGCAGGATGTCCGACGTTTCTCTCCACCTGCCACCGGGAGCTTTCGTGACGCGTTCTCGTGTTGTGCCGCGCGTTGTGCTGCTGCGGCGGCGAGGGAGGGTGGCGGCATAACTCGAGGGAGGTGGCGCCGTGCTGCTCACCGGCGGCAACAACCTCCACGTGGCAACCTTTACAGTGGCAGTCTCCACACGTGGCAACATCCTCCACGTGGCAACCTCTACGTGGCAACCCAATTCACCTCCCTCCCGCGTGTGCTCCACCAGCCATGCAGTGCCGGTGCCACGTCACACCTCACATTCTTAACATCGCACGGCAAATCACGCAATCATCAAATCACTCAATCATCAAATCACTCAATCATCAAAGCACTCAATCATCAAATCACGCAATCATCAAATCACTCACGCATCAAATCACTCAATCATCAAATCACACAATCTTCAAATCACTCAACAATAGAATCAAATCACTCAACAATCTAATCAAATTACTCAATCGTCTAAATCACTCAATCTGAATTCCACTTTCCGATAATCACCCCCCACACCTCCCTGCTTCGAAATCTTGGCACCAGGCAGGACCCTCCTACAAACGAGTCACGAGATTCGGCGAGGCTTCCCTGGGTGGACAAGTGGAATATTAACAGTGGTGGTGGTGATAAACATTGCCTCCACTTCGCTTGATCAGTGCCCAGTGTGGAGAGAGAGTGGGGAGAGGGAGGAGAGCGATGAGAGAGAGAGAGGCATGAGAGCGATCCGTAGGATGGGCGCGGGAGAGACGGGGATGGTAGAGGCGCCAGAGAGAGAGAGCGAGATTTAATTATTGAGTGAGAGATCAGAGCTGGTGGAACACAGCCGACAGCGCCAGAGTGGCCATGTCAGCGAGCGCGAGGGGGCCGCTGAGAGCGCGTGGAGAGAAGTCGATGCCACCGCCTCCGAGGCGAGCGCTGGATTACCGGCACCCCTGCCCCCCCCCCCCCAGCAAGGCAGCATGGGATCTTGCCCTTCGGTCCATGCCCCGGGACAAACCTCGATGCTTGCGATACACGTGACCGCACGCTCTCTGCGTGTTCTGTCTGTACGAATGTTGTAGCGTGAGGGAGCGGTGGCGCAGTGGTTGTCGCACTGCGCTACGAAGCCGCCCACCCGAGTTTGATTCCCGCTCCCGGTAATCTTCAGTGACGAATATCTTAAACCTTCAAGGTTTACATTAGCCCCTGGTGCGGTGTGTAAACATCGCTACTGGGGAGACAAAGGCGGTCGGGCGTGGTGCTGGCCACCCACCCCCTCGTGTGCCGTGCCGGCCTTCATCGGTGCTCCTCGCTAACATCACTTGCCCCAACAGTCTGTCAAAGCTGGTGCCCTTGGTAGCGGAGGAGGAAACTGAATGGAGATGGAATGACAAAGGAACATCACCTGCTATGATCGAGACGTCCACGTAGATACAGTGCAGGCCTCTGAGCAAAGTCCATTGAGCACCCGGTAGTCGTTCTCGGCAAAAGCGACGTCTTTGTTGTTGTTGTTGTTGTTACTGTGCTCTCGCACCACGGACCTCCGTGTCGCAAATCAAATCATCGTCAGACTCAACACCTCTCGGGCAGGAGGAGGAGGGCGCTTGGTGCGAGACCACGGCGGGCTGACAGGGACACTTTGCCGCTCTCTCATCCAACATTTCCTCGAGTTTCACTTCTCAGAGGGAAGTTTTTGGGGCGGCTTTGATGCTCGCGATGGAGCTCACTGCACCACGGGGGGAGGAGGAGGAGCGTGGTGGTGGGGGGGGGGGGTCCCGGACTCTCTGCCTGTCTGAATTCCTGTCTGTATCTGCCTGTTACTGGGTTGGGTGTCTGCCTGTCTGTCTGTACGTCTCTATGCCTGGCTATCTGTCTGCCTATATGTATGTCTGTCGTTCTGCCTACCCGGTTGTCGTTCTCCAGAGCTGCCGGCATCTCTACCAGCATCTCAGTTTCTCAGCCGATGTGCCCCCTGTCTGCTGCTTCTGCTGCGTATTCTCCTGGCCCTCATCCCGGATGACTTTTCCGATCCTTTTAACTGCTCCGATCTCGGAGAAATGTCACCGGATTTCAATCGGCGCCTTAATTTGGCGACTGTGGCCGCTCGCTCCGTGGCTCCGCGCTGGAAATTGCCTCCGCATCTCCGCTCAGCCCGAGTTAGAAATCTGCGGACGCCAATCTCATCATCAGATCGCCACCGCCGCTGCGATGGCTTTTTAATAAAGGAGGCTCGGGCGATACGGCCGCGCGTGATGCCTCTAATCACGCGGCACCCGAAGCGCCTCTGCGAGCCATCCGCCTCGTCCCTCTTTGTGCCCCATGCATCTCACAAAGATCCCTCCAGTGGCCGTCTGTACGCTTCTGATTGCGTATTTGCGCTTCCCTGACTGCCTATCTGCCCGTCTATTTGTCTGCGTGACTGTCTGTGTCTGCCCGTATGTCTGCCTGTGTCTGCTTGTCTGCCTGCATGCGTCTTTGTCTATGTGTGTCCGTCTACCTCTCAAAAGATCTCCCTTCTGAAGGCGGACTATCCCAGTCTTTAGCATACAGGTCGTGACCTCTTTGGGAAATGTCAGTTGCGCACGGTCCAGTCCGGCGCTATCCTCTGTGGGAAGGGGAGGGGGGCAGGAGTTGTTGATGGGGTGGAGGGGGGGATCCCATTTTACTCATCACGAGAAAGTAGAGCTCACTTCACCGTCCGCGACCTCTCTCCCCGTTAAAGACCGCGGAAGAGGCTCGGAAGAGTGACGCCAATTCTTCGACTCACGTCGGGTTCCCATTGACGAATAATGTGCTGTCACATCTGATTACATCAGCGGATAATGCCTCCCAACTCCTGTCGCTGCTATGTCTCCGCGTGTCTCTCGCTCTCCCTTGCCGCGCTTGTTGCCGCGGTTGTTGTCGTTGCCGGTATTTCCACGGAAGTGCTCTCTCTGCGGCGAGACGCGGAGCGCGGTGCGCGGCTTCGAGACGCGATTCCGCGGTGGCAGCACCGCCCGAGATCTCGCACCGCGTCTTTCTGGGTTGCACTTTAGCGCAGTTGTGATCACAGATCCAGGCTGGGTGGGACATCTGTCCGGGCTCACCCCGCGGGGCAAAGGTGGCCACCCTGCGAAACTCTCAGCGCTCAGCTACAATCGCGGTGGCGTTTGCTCCGATTTCTGTTTGCTTCATGGGCTGTACTTAGCATACGCTATTGTACGTGTTGTACACTATTGTTATACGCTATTGTTGTACGCTATTGTTATACTCTATTGCTATACGCTATTGTTATACACTATTGTTATACGCTATTGTTATACGCTATTGTACTTGGTATACGCTATTGTTATACGCTGTTGTTATACGCGATTGTTATACGCTATTGTTATACGCTATTGTTATACGATATTGTTAAACGCTATTGTTATACGCTATTGTTATACGCTATTGTTATACGCTATTGTTATACGCTATTGTTATACGCTATTGCTTTTGTCAGTTTGGCGACCCGGGTCGTTGTTGCAATTGAGACTCGCCTGGGCCTCAAGGAGACCCCAACTGGCTTCACAAAACAGAAGAGAACTTCCACTCGAGTGTGAATATATTTGTTTGACATTCACGTGACCAACATTACTCTCATACGCAGAGCGCGACGGCAAACTCCTACCCACGACTGTGTGTGTACCAGAAATATTCAAGGCATCTCAGAGGCAGCGCTGTGATATCCACTTCCACGGGCCGTTGTCGAACACGTCTCTAAGAGAGTTCCCCGCATGGATTCCTCGTCTCATCAGACGCAGAACGGATCGTGGTTTGCGCCCTTCTTGTGTGAATGGGGCGCCCTTCTTGCAGACACGACACCGATGGATGGCACGACCGGGATGAAATTATAGATATTTAAAGATATTAAAGTTAAAAATGTAACAAGGAATTAAATATGAATATGAAAGCGTTGAGAGCGCTGAAGAGCAGGCAGTGATTGTAATGGCACCATGCGACTTGACAGTTCCATTGGGGGCCGATTACAAAGTCTCTGATTAAAATCGTTCGTGCCCACAAAGTCGCCGGTAACTCCGGCGCGCGAGATATTCTCGGGATAATTTTTAATCGCACGCGGCCCCCCACCGCTGGAAGGGTTCACGGGAGCGTGAATGTCAGCGGAGTTTCTGAAACGATATCCAATCCTCTTATAAACAAAGGCGTATTGATTTGCACGGAGCAACAAAAACAAATATCGGCTGAAACTGTTATCACGTTAGAGACGTTCATTAGCGTGAGCGTTTATTCACACGCACTCACACACAGACAAAGATACCCCGTGTAGCCTCCAACAGACCACTGCGGCCAAGTGCTGTTTAGTGAGCAGCTATGAAGGTCGGCACAGCGCACGAGGGGATGGGTGGGCCAGCACCACGCCCGGCCGCCATTGTCTCTCCAGTGGCGATGTTTACACATCGCACCAGGTACTCATTCGAGGCTGAGTCAACCTAGGGGAGGCCCAAGACCGGTTCAGATAATTGTCACCGGTGTTGGCCATGAGCGGGAATCGAACTCGGGTCGCCGGGTTCGTAGCGCAGCGTATAGCGCTCGCCGCGATACCACCCACTCCCGCCACACACACTCAGACACTCAGACACATCGTGCATGAGTGAGACGAGGCGTGTGGGGCGAGGTGAGACGCAGAGAGAGCGAGGCAGACGTGGCGAGGAGACCACAACGGATTCGCGCGCGCACAAGTCTGTTACGAAATCACCTCCCAAGGCCGCAATTGATGTCATCACAAATTGCCCGTTAAATATTGATGCCGCTAAAATAAAGTGCGCGCCTGCGTGCAGGGCCCGCCACGCAGGCGCGGGGCGCGGTGCTGCGGCTCCGCTCGCCTCGCTCGCTGCTATTTGGGTCAAACAGCGATTGCCGAGAATCAAATCGCCTGCTCCCCGAGCTTTATTTATTAATTTACTTCTGCTCTCCTGCAGCAATTATTGTCTGAATTAAAGGGCCATTGCAAGGCCGTGCCCTTTAGCGAAGTGACACGCGTGCCCCTGAGGGTCAAGGCGCACGCGGCTGGCTGTGTGCGTGCTGGTGAGTGGTAGGGCAGTTGTCGTGGAGTGGTTATTGCGCCGCGCTACGAACCCGACGGCCCCAGTTTGATTCCCGCTCACGGCCACCAACACCGGTGACGAATATCTGAATCGGTCCTGGGCCTCCCCAAGGTCAACTCAGCCTCAAATGAGTACTTGGTGCGGTGTGTAAGCATCGCCACCGGAGAGACAAAGACATCCGGGCTTGGTGCTGCCCACCCACCCCTCGTGTGCCTTGCCGGCCTTCGTAGGTGCTCGCGAACAGCACTTGCCTCAACTGTCTGCTTAGGCTATAGGAGGATCTTTGTCTTTGTTAGGATTGTGCACCTATGACGTTATATCAGACAGTCAGCCAATTCTGCGTAAGGCCCATTGAGTTTGGCAATTTTGTTTCAATGACGGACGATCTGTCGCGGGGCGGTAGAGACGAAGCAGCCCGAGTCCTCAACGCGGGTGCGGGACTCTAAGAGTGAAGACGTCCAGGGCAACAGTAGCCACGGTATGGGAGCGGTAGACGAGTGGTCAGGAGGGGACTGACCAACTTGCGAGCGAGTGAGCGGCAGGAGTGAATCGGCGAGGACGATCACCCCGACGGCTGCTTCACTCTGAACTCAGTCCGGTGCAGCGGTGAGGTCGCAAGCTGGGCGCTCCATCCCAGATGCGACAGCAGCAGAGCGGCAACAGCAGCAACATTCCAACCGGTGCATCGTGGCCGTTTCTCCTCGTGACCCATTAACCAAGAAGCTCATGTGATAGGCAGAGAGTAAACGAACCCCCCACGAGCATTCTTCTCTTCCTGCAGCAAGAAAAACAAGGTCAGGGCTTATTCACGCTGCTCTTGTGAACCACACGCGCGCTGCGCGCACACACACAGTCGCAATTATTCGCTGGGCGTTATTGCCGCTTAGTTAGCGCCGTGGTGCAGCAGTAGCAGCAGCAGTAACGTCGTAATAAGCAATCATTATCGGCCGCATCATCAGCTGTGGACCGTGGGGTTTGTTTTTGTTGCGGGCAGGACGAGCGGTGCCCGAGAGCTCCCGCCGCGCCGAAGGAGAAGCCGCCCACACGCACCGCGACTCTCGCTCGCGCGGCCCTCCAGCGGTGTGTTTCGTCGAGGCCCTCCGCCACCCGGCAAATGCCAAACAGGTCGAGGCGTCACGTGGCAAATGTGCCAGCTGATGTTGCTTCTAAACGTCACCGGTTTTGCTGACGAATCGAATGACCTGGCACCGTGCATCGCTGTGTTGGGCTGTGTCGTCGGGTGACGACGGGGCCCATGGTAGTAGTCGGTGGTTCGAGTTGGTGCGCAATGCAAGTGAGGGACTGCGGGGTGTTGATGTTGTCTTGGTGAGATCCGAGACTGCTGCTGCTGCTGCTGTTGTTTTGCTGCCTTGCCCCAAGCTTGCATTTGGTGTTGAGAATCGGCATGAATCTCTGTCCTTGTGTAATGTGTACTTCTCTACTTTATTTACACGTGTTTATTTATTTTGTATTGCGGCTTGCTTACCCGTTCTCTATCTTGCACTCCGATCGTAGTTTTTAAAATAGTTTCTTCAAGTAACTTGCTGACTTGTCCCTCCTGTAAAAAGAGCTTCATAGCTCATCTGATTCCTCTTCCTCTCTCACCAAATATTCACATTCTGACTTCATCGCTGCACGTTCTGACCCCACATGACCTGGTGACGAGTCACAAGCCGGGGCACGCTTGGACTTGCGGCGAAGAGTGAAACAAAACTCCGCAACGGCGCTGCACCCGAACAGAGGCGGCACGAGTCGTCAGGTCCATCCACTGCTGGATGAAGGCCTGTCCAAGCCGCTACCACCTCTCGCTAGCCTGTGACGCAATGAAACATCGCAGCACGCGAGACGTATTCATATTTTACTACCAGAGCATGTGTTTTGTTTGCATGTTCACCACAAGTATTTGCGATTAATGCAGACATGATTCCTTACAAAAAGTTTCAGTTTGTTGTTTTAACATCTGAACACAACTGTCGTATTGCCAGAAAGGGTAAAACCTATTCTTAGACTGTGATACTGGCAAGGGAGGTCCTATGCTGAATCTAACAGCTCCATCTCCTTGGTGGACGCGTTCCATCCCTTGGCTGCCAGCGTCTGATGGGGGAGAAATCCCCGGCAGAGTCCACATTGCCCGTGACGTCACCCGCGCAGTCCGCCCTCCTCTAACCTCGGGTCCGTACGCGGCAGGGGGCAGCACGTGACCGCGCTGTGGCGCGCGCAGAGAGATCCCTCGCGCGACGCCCAGCCCCGACGTGCGTCGACTCTCGCAGCTGGGACGTAGGCGAGTATCAGTGCGACACCGACGGTTAATGCGAGGACGGTGTTCGTGTGCAGTTGCTGGGACAGATAGGATGAGACCATCGACTCAATGCACTTGAGAACCCAGGTTTCATCACGGGCGGTGGCTGAAACTTGGATCCGAACCTATGATATCAGCGGAGCCGGCTCAGCGCACACTCAGCGCAGATCCGAGAGTAGACATCGCCTTGCGGGGTCCTCCGCGCTGTCCACGTGGACGAGTCGGCAGAGCGCCCCGTGCTGCTGCTGTCGCGGCTGCCCCCACCCCTCCGCTCGCACGAGGGCGTTGCTATGGGAACGCACGTCACAAAGGAACCACGTGGCCGTGCGGCGTCGATGGCTTCTGGTGGCAACGCGTGGTGGCCTGTGAGCCGTCACGATGGATTTTGTGAAACGTGGCTTACTTAAAGCTACGTCTGAATGTATGAACCGTAATGGAATTATGATGTTTTTTCCCTTTCTTCTAACCCCCAGAGCTCGCCAAGTTGACTATCACAGCAATGAGCATCACCCTGGCAAAGCTGCGATGTTCCATTTGCAAACGTTTTGATCACCTCTTGCGAAGTACAAGACAGTGCCTCCGGTGCCAGTCAACGGCAATTCCACTCAACTCGACATCCTCCCGCACCACGTCAGCCTACGCCCTCTCTCACCCGTGCCGTTCCCGTTCAGCCCCCTCTATCTATCCGGCCACAAGCACGCGCTCACACACTCGGACTCCTCACACACCCACACACGCCTGCAACGCCGCGCCACTGGCACGGCAGCGCAGACTCTGGCTGTGATCCACGGCGATGCAGCAGCAGCAGCAGCCACTGCGAGCGTCCCGGCGGGGATGAGTTTGTGACAGCCGAGAGCCCGCGGCGGAGACTGACTCCGCTGTTTGAGAATTAGTCGCATTAATGTGGCGCAGATTCTCTCTGTGTGCGTGGCCTCGTGGGACATTCTGTGTAAAATTGCGCTCTGCTAAATCAACACCATCGCTACCCGGGCCTCTCGCTCACTCAAAGTCGCCCACTCAGTCAGTCAGCCGCACACTTACTTACTCTCTCAGCCACTCAATCAGTTGCTTGCCAGCCTGGTCGCTCGGTCGTTCACTCAGTAGATCGGTCCGCTTCTCGCTAGAACGCTCGCTCCTTTGCTCTACATAGCTCACTCAATCGTTCACCAGGACAGGCGCCCGGTCAGTCATTCAGTCGCTGTGTCGATCGCTTGACCAGCCTCTCGCTTGGTGGGTTGGCACGAGCGCTGGGCAAGTGCCCCCGTGACTGGGAGGAGAAGCCAGGGGCTGCGATCCCACGAGGCCGCGCAGGGGTCCTCGATCACCGCCCGCACCGGCGTGTATTCGGCCAGCGGGAGCAAAATACACAAACAGCGACGGGGGCAGTGACGGGGCAGCCCTCGCAGCCGCCACTCACGACGGCCAGGGCGCTGTCCGCAGCGCTGGTTCGGTGTCCCTGGCCTGCGTTCAACCCCCATGCCACCCGGACATCGCGACGCTGCACAACAAAAGTTAAAACAATGCGAGACGTTACTCAACGAGCCAGCCAGCCACATCACTCAAGGGCCTGGCGATACTAGATCGGCGAGTCGGGCACCCATGAGAGTCTGGGTTCGAATCCAGGCCTCGTCCACTGCCTGTGTTCAAACCGGCTTCTGGGAGTGTAGCGAGCTGATGGTTGGTCTCAGCCCCGGTCACCAACGACCGCACAACAACAACAACAAAAAGCCACCATCACGTCAAGGTTCGCTTTGCCACTCCAGTTGACCAGAATAACAAATCGGTGTCCGAGTGCGATCCGACGGACATCTTCAGGGCAGCGCGGAGGAAAAGGCAGCTGAAGTGACATCTGTGAAAATAGCTTCATAGCTCATCGGATTCCTCCAGTCTGAATCGGGATTCTTGTTCTGAATCTGGCGGCTGAGGCCGTCACGTGATGGAATGCTCTCTCGTACCGCTGTACGCGCAAGTTCACGACGCCCTGCCTGCTGCTGATGCTGCTGATGATGTTGCTACTGATGCTGCTGATGATGTTGCTGCTGCTGATGATGATGCTGATGCTGCTGATGATGTTGCTGCTGATGCTGCTGCTGCTGCTGCTGATGATGATGCTGATGATGATGCTGATGATGCTGATAATGATGCTGCTGATGCTGCTGATGTTGATGATGCTGCTGATGCTGATGATGCTACTGATGATGCTGATGATGATGATGCTGATGCTGCTGATGCTGCTGCTGATGCTGCTGATGATGTTGCTGCTGATGTTGCTGCTGATGCTGCTGCTGATGCTGCTGATGTTGATGATGCTGCTGATGCTGATGATGCTACTGATGATGCTGCTGATGATGATGCTGATGCTGCTGATGCTGCTGCTGCTGATGCTGCTGCTGATGCTGCTGATGATGATGCTGATGATGATGCTGATAATGATGCTGCTGATGCTGCTGATGTTGATGATGCTGCTGATGCTGATGAGGCTACTGATGATGCTGATGATGATGATGCTGATGCTGCTGATGCTGCTGCTGATGCTGATGATGCTACTGATGATGCTGATGATGATGCTGATGATGATGCTGCTGCTGATGCTGCTGCTGATGATGCTGCTGATGATGCTGCTGCTGATGCTAATGATGACATGGGCCGTAGGGTGCCGAAGCGATGGCACTCGTTCCTCATAGCACGAAGAGCATGGGTTCGATTCCAGACTCTGTCGCCTCTCCGTGTGGAGTGTGTTTGTTGTGTTTGTTCCCCCCTGTTCTGCGTGGGATTCCTCTGAGAGCTCCGCTTGCCTCTTATAGCTAAAACAACCCGCGCAATGTAACTGGCTTTGGGCAAACATTCCAAATGCTGATAAATCACGAGCAAATCACTTCATTAGGATCACACAGCAGCAGTAGCAACATCGCACGCGATTGCGAAAACTTGGCAGGAACCTCTTCAAAAAGGGTCTTGAGACTCAGTGAGGCATTCCTGGTAAACCAGCGGAATAATAATACTGTTAAATAAAAAGTGCAGTGCCAAAAATTATCACGGAGGAAACAAAGGCGGTCAGGCACGGTATTGGCCACACCAAACCCTTGTTTAGCAGACGCGATGTTAATAGGCGCTCGCTGACAGCGCTGATTTACTCAGTACGAGTCTGATCGCATACACAGCGGGGTGCTTTGTCTTGGTAAAGAAATAAACACGGCGAGCCGGCGGCGCGAACGGGAAACGAAAGGGGTTGACCTTTTGGGCCGCGGCGACCCTTTGCCCAAACAATGACGACAACCCCGGCGTGGTTCCACCACTCGCTAGGGCCGCACGGCCCGCTGCTGCTGCTGCTACTACTACTGCTGCTGCTACTACTACTGCTGCTGCTACTACTACTACTGCTACTACTACTGCTGCTGCTACTACTGCTGCTACTACTACTACTGCTGCCGCTACTACTGCTGCTACTACTACTACTGCTGCCGCTACTACTGCTGCTACTACTACTACTGCTGCTGCTACTACTGCTGCTACTACTGCTGCCGCTACTACTACTACTACTGCTGCTACTACTACTGCTACTACTGCTGCTGCTGCTACAACTGCTGCTACTGCTACTACTACTGCTGCTGCTGCTACTGCTGCTGCTACTACTACTGCTGCTGCTACTACTGCTGCTGCTACTACTACTGCTGCTGCTGCTGCTACTGCTGCTACTACTACTACTGCTGCTGCTACTACTACTGCTGCTGCTGCTACTGCTGCTGCTGCCGCCGCTGCTGCTGCCGCTACCGCTGCTGTAGCTGCTGCTGCCGCTGCCGCTGCTACTGCCGCTGCTGGCTGCTGCTGCTGCTACTGCTGCCGCTGCTGCTGCCGCCGCTGCCGCCGCCGACGCCGCCGACGCTGCTGCTGCTGCCGCCGCTGCCGCCGCCGACGCCGCCGACGCTGCTGCTGCTGCCGCTGCTGCTGCCGCTACTACTGCTGCTGCTGCTACTGTCGCTGCTACTGCCGCTGCTACTGCTGCCGCTGCTGCTGCCGCCGCTGCCGCCGCCGACGCCGCCGACGCTGCTGCTGCTGCCGCTGCTGCTGCCGCTACTACTGCTGCCGCTGCTACTACTGCTGCTACTGTCGCTGCTACTGCTGCTACTACCGCTGCTACTGCTGCTGCCGCTGCTGCTGCGCGGGATGAGACTCCTTTCGCGAGACGCCGAGTAAATAAAGGAACAGACGGCAGACATGCTGTAGTGGCAACAAAGAGAAATACGAAGGTGTGTTTACACATCTCATCAGCCACGCGGCCTTCTGGGAGCGTGCGGTGATTCTGCGCAGCGACGCTCCGACGAGGATGATGTCGCGCCGCGTGCTGGTGGTGTCGCGGTGGTCTCACTTGTGAGCCCGCTCCGCTATCGACATCTGGCAGTGGCTGCGTTGCTGCGGGATCTTCGTCTTTGTCACTCGTCGTGCACGTGAGAGGCTCCGTCCCGGCCTCGCGAGTTCTCACCTGGCCACACACGACTCCGATGCCGTGGTGCCAGGCGACAGACGCGTCAAAACGATTTCGTGCGGGTCATTATTTATTAAAAATTTCCTTCCCCAGGAGGGAATACAAACTATTGCTAAAACATTCCACGCAATTCTCCTTTTCTCAGCCACCAAAAATCAGCAGGGCGTTGCCGTTCTCCAGCAGATACGGATATCGATCAGTGAAATATCGGTAATGGTTGTATTATTGGGAATAATTTCCATCGCCTACGCAAGGCTCTGTGACGATGCGACGGCGCTCTGTGAGGAGCGGTGGTGTAGCGGTTAGCGCCCTGTGTGTGTGTGGGGAGCGGTGGTGTAGCGGTTAGTGCGCTGTGTGTGTGTGGGGAGCGGTGGTGTAGCGGTTAGCGCGCTGTGTGTGTGTGTGTGTGGGGAGCGGTGGTGTAGCGGTTAGCGCCCTGTGTGTGTGTGGGGAGCGGTGGTGTAGCGGTTAGCGCGCTGTGTGTGTGTGGGGAGCGGTGGTGTAGCGGTTAGCGCGCTGTGTGTGTGTGTGTGTGGGGAGCGGTGGTGTAGCGGTTAGCGCGCTGTGTGTGTGGGGGGAGCGGTGGTGTAGCCGTTAGCGCGCTGTGTGTGTGTGGGGAGCGGTGGTGTAGCGGTTAGCGCGCTGTGTGTGTGTGTGTGTGGGGAGCGGTGGTGTAGCGGTTAGCGCCCTGTGTGTGGGGGGGGGAGCGGTGGTGTAGCCGTTAGCGCGCTGTGTGTGTGTGGGGAGCGGTGGTGTAGCGGTTAGCGCGCTGTGTGTGTGTGGGGAGTGGTGGTGTAGCGGTTAGCGCGCTGTGTGTGTGTGGGGAGTGGTGGTGTAGCGGTTAGCACGCTGCTCTGCGAACCCGGCGCCCGAGTCCGATTCCCGGCTAAAATCAGAGAAGATCATCTGAATCGGTCCTGAGCCTTAAACGAGTACCCGGTGCGATGTGTAAACTTCGCCACTGGGGAGACAATGGCGGCCGGGCGTGGTCCTGGCCACTCACCCCCTCATGAGCCGTGCGGGCCTTCATAGGTGCTCGCAAACAGCACTTGCCCCAACAGCCTCTTAAGGCTATCTAAGGGATCTTTATTTTTTTCTTAGTGTATTTATACTCACTCTCTCACCCACTCACTCACCTCCTCACTCATCCACTCACTCATCCACTCACTCACCCACTCACTCACCCACTCACTCACTCACCCACTCACCCACTCACTCACCTCCTCACCACACTCACTCACACACTCACTCACCCACGCACTCACTCACCCACTCACCCACTCACTCACCCACGCATTCACTCACTCACTCACCCACTCACTCACCCACTCACTCACTCACTCACCCACTCACTCACTCACTCACCCAGCCACTCACCCACTCACTCACTCACCCACTCTTTCACCTACTCACTCACCCACTCACTCACCCACTCACCCACTCACTCACCCACTCACTCACTCACCCACTTACTCACACACTCACTCACCCACTCACTGACCTCCTCACTCATCCACTCACTCATCCACTCACTTACCCACTCACTCACTCACCCACTCACTCACCCACTCACCCACCCACCCACTCACCTACTCACCTACTCACTCACCTCCTCACCACACTTACTCACCCACTCACTCACTCACCCATGCACTCACTCACTCACCCACTCACCCACTCACCCACTCACTCACTCACCCACCCACTCACCCACCCACACACCCACTCACTCAATCACTCACTCACCCACTTACTCACTCACTCACTCACCCACTCACTCACCCACTCACCCACCCACCCACCCACTCACTCACCCACTCACTCCCCAATGCTGATCTTTACACACCGCACCGGGTACTCGTTTAAGGCTGAGTCGATCTTGGGGAGGCCCAGAACCGGTTCAGATAATCGTCACAAATTTTTAGCCGTGAACGGGAATTGAATTCGGATCCCCTTGGATCGCAGATGCATTGCGCTAACCGCAGCGCCACCACTCCTCACCGACCTGGCACCCCCGCACAACGCCCGCGCGCAGCATTCAGTGCAGAACTCGTCGGAAATTACTGCAATTTCCGACGAGTTTAGCAAAAAACATCTTACAAAATTAGATAATTGCCTTGTGCTTTAATGAGGTCATGATGAAGAGGCGCACGTGTTCCCACAGCCACGCGCGTGTCATTTGGGTTTCGCCGCGGATATCATCATCATCATTATCCGGAGAGTGGAGAGATGTTATTTTTGTCGTCTAACTAACCAACGTCTATCAGTTTACACATCTCCCACGCGAATTTGTACAGGAACAGGTCCTCACGTGGAGCCGTCAACTCAACGGCGGTGTCCCCGCTCAACTGATGGAGGGGTCGAGCGGCGGAGCGGCGCTGAGCGAATTCCATCTCCCGGAGCGGCAGCTGCTCAACATCCCCCTCCCCCCCTCCCCCCTCTCCCCCACGCCCCCACCACCCCCTCCTCCGCCTGCTATTCGTCGATAGTATTGGCAGGTCGCGTTGTGGTGGAGTACAGAGTGGCTACCCCCCAGCTGTTCCACGATGTGCTGCCTGAGCGCGTGATCGAGTCGACCAAGTGCCGCTCTCGGTGGAGCTCCCTCAAGTCGCGCCTCTTCATCCAGCAGTGGAGCGAACACGCGAGCGATCGCAGGGCTGTTCTTTATCTGCCTCGCACATGACTACGGTAGCTTCGGGATGCAGCACGGGTACAGCGGCGTGTGTGTGTGCCGTGCACGCTCTGTGTACGAGTTGACGATTCAACGTGAACCCGTCTCGTAGTAGAATCAAACCGTACCTTGTTTAAGCAACGCGAGTTAAAATCCGGTCACAATATTAACACGGAGAGATCTAAACGGAGCTCAAAACATTCACGTGGGATGTCTGACGTAGGGAACGTGAATTCACCTCGACACAAAGAGCCCGCGTAGCAATTAACACACACACAGAGACACACACACATACAGAGACGCACACACACACACACAGAGACACACACACACACAGAGACACACAGAGAGACACACACACAGAAAGACGCACATACACAGAGACACGCACAGACAGACACGCACACACACACACACACACAGACACGCACACACACACAGAGACACACACACATAGAGACGCACACACACACAGAGACACACACACACAGACGTACACACACACAGAGAGACACACACAGAGAGACGCACACACAGAGAGACGCACACACACACACAGAGACGCACACACAGAGAGAGACGCACACGCGCGCATGTTCATACGTGAACGTCTTCCCGTAATAGGGACTGTTAATCAAATGTCTGGCCCTGAGACCCTTGCGTCTAAGGGAGGAGGCGTGGGTTTGTAGATCCGTGATGGTGGTTGCTTGCTTTTGATAATTTTTAAATTGGCGAATCCTTCGCAGACGCGCGTCGCACGCGGGCAGGTGTGTCTCTGGCTCACGGATGGACATACGCTCGCGTTCGTAGAACAGCTGGGTTCATCCGTAACCGGTAACCGCGTAGAAAGAAAAATAACTGGATAAACACCGGTTACCGGTTTTCCAGAACTTAGAGAAATGTCCGGAGCAACGCAGCGTGTTCGGCATGGTAAGGGAGACAATGCGTCATGGCCAGGAGCGTGCTGGCCCTGCGATCTGGAAGGCGCAGCCCTGAAATGCCCCACTGACGCCGTTGCTTGTGGAAGGGCTTCCTCTGGAGCGGGCTCCAGAGAGGCCCTCTCGAGTTGTGCTCGTGTGACACGCTGGACAGGCATCGTGGAGGAGGTGGGAGCACCGACACTTTATTCCACCACGTGGGACCTGCCCATCGACTCTTGACGACGGTGACGTTGCGGATAGATGCTCGGCAGCGCGCGCCGTGCCGGGAGGGCTGCCACCTTCCCCACGGAGCACACTCCGCGCACGCCTCTCACCCCGCCTGGGCCTACGGTGAGAACCGCGCAGCGTCACTGCTATTGAGCTCAACGCAGCAACACCGGAACCAGATGTCGGCACAAATCAATTCCCGATGACACCCGGACACAGCTGAGGCCGATTCCCGGACGGTTCGGTTCAAACCCGGTCCGGTGGCAGCCCTGAATGCCGGCGCCCCTTGAAGAGGAAGCATGAAACCTCGATGTCTCACAAAACCCCTCTCCGCCTCTGTCCACCACGCCGCAGTAAATCCACGTGTGGATCAGCAGGGGACGAGGGGGCATCCGAGTCGATTAGCGCTCTGTGGGTGACGGGCAGCTGTCCTGATAATCCCATCCCACCCCACAATCCCCGCGCGCACACGGCACGACACATCATGGGCATCTGGGCGCATCGGGGCTGGCAGGGTGTTCACAGAAGTGTGCAGCAGCAGCAGCAGCAATGATGACACTCACAATGATGCTGCTGTCACAAGGTACACGGTGGGGAATTACTCTCATCTGCCTCGGAGCCTGCGGCTCGGAGGAGGACCCAAGCCAAAAGAGGCTCCCGTGCGAATGGAGGGGCTGTGGTGGTGACGATGGTGAGCAGGCAGGTCTCGCAGCCAGCAACGGAAATACATTAATTAATGTATTGCCTTGATAAAGACACTTTGGATAAAAACAACATCCTTAGGACCGAAACAGCAAATAGATTAGGGCGTTGATATCGTTGACTTTGGTTGTATTACTTTGGTTGTATTACTTTGGTTGTATTACTTTGGTTGTATTTCTTTGGTTGTATTTATTTGGTTGTATATTACGATGTGTCACCAGGAGAGTGGTTGAGGTGCAGCGTCTAACGCGGAGGTTTTCAGAGTTAGTGCCGCGACCCATCTGAGAGTTGGGGTGGCCACGTGGGTGGTCTCACGCGGTCGGACCCACCAACAACTGTTGATAATGAAACATCGAGTTCGTATGCATGTCGAACTTCTTTCGCACCGCACGTAGCCAATCGTGCTGATCGGAGGTGCAGGGGAAGGACAACCAACTAAACACAAAAGTGATTTATAAAGAAATTTCTAAAGAAATGACTTTTCACTCTGTATTTAACAGCGCATATCTCCAGTGGCTTGATGATGACAAAGATATCGTCTATTATCATACGTAGTAGTAGTAATAACAACAACAAGAGTGATTCTGCTGCCGACGCTGATGATGTTGTTGCTGGTGACGTTCACTGCGCGAGCTTCCCCCGCCACCGCAACAAGTCACGGCGCCGATCGTGGCCCCGGGCCCCTGGGCTCCGTGCCACGTGCCACGTGCCCCGTGTCACGTGCCCCGGGCCCCGGGCTCACGATGGGCGAGCGCGGCCCGCGCAGGGGACGCGGCCAGCCACAGGACGCCGCTCCCCGGGCCCAGCCACGACGTCCACGCCGCTCGCAAACAACAACAACAACAACAAACGTCGCCAGGCAACCGCCATCTCGTGCGGTTTCGCTTTGTGCGCACCTTTCCTGGGACGCATCCACCACATAAAACGAGGAGAATATATAATATATATGTGTGTGTGGTGCACGTATATCTGTGTGTGTATATTTATATGCGAATAAATGCAAAAAATAGGAAAGCAGCCAGATAGGAAATTGATAACAGACAAAGCGCACGTTTCAATCAGGGGATCAGGCGCGCGCCTATTACATTGCCGGGAGAGTGTCAGCGAATGAAATGTAAAGTAGATTCCAAACCACAAAGAGCAAAAGACGGCAATAAATATACATGGGATGTGAAATAAGGCTGAAAATAAATAAATGCCGGATAAAAATAAAAATAACGTTCACGCGTTCGGAGGCGCGGGACGAACGTCAACCACGAGCGGCGCGGCATTCCCCTGCAAGGCACGGAGCCGCCGCAGCGTGAAGACGGCCGCGAATGACCATACTTCACCACGCTGGTCAGCGCGGGGTCGGCGAAGGGACAGAACCCAGGACCGGGTCAGTATCGTCCGCCACTGATGTCGGCCGGGGGGATTGTGTCTCGCCGGGTTCGTAGCGCGCTGGAGGCGCTGAGCGCGCGCCGGCCACCTCCGCCACGTGCCCCGGGAGCCGTCGCCAAGCGGCCAATTTGCTGGCAGAGAAGTGCGCGGGTCCCCTTCGGAGGCGCCAGTCTGTTGGCCTTTGAAAATCCGGCTTCTCTGTGTGCGAATATTTACAATATCAACACACACAGACAAATATCCCCCGTATAGGCTTAACGGACTGTTGGGGCAAGTGCTGTTAAGGAAGTAGCACGTACGAAGGCCGAAGCGGTACACGAGGGGGCGGGTGTCCAGCACCACGCTCGGTCGCCTTTGTCTCCCCACGGCGATGTTTACACATCGCACCAGGTACTCATTCGAGGCTGAGTCGACCACGGGGAGGCCCAGGACGGGTTCAGAAAATCGTCGTCGTGAGCCGGGAATTGAACTAGGCTCGTCGGGTTTCGGTAGCACGGTGCGCTAACCGTTGCGCCACCGCTCCCACCCACGCGCGCGCGCGCCCCGTGGCTCCAGGGCGTCCCCAGCGCGGAGTGCGCTAATGAGGCCCTGCGAGCAGCGCGCTACGTGCGGTGAATGGAGAGAGGAGGCGACGGTGCAGCAGCAGCAGCAGAATGTTTATTGAGACTGCAGGGAGGAATCCGATGAGCTATGAAGCTCTTTTCAGAGACGTCCAAGAGGGGCGGGTCAGAAAGTAACAACAACAACAACAACACGTGATGCAAACACCGATAGGAGTGCAACGTATAGGAAAGCTAATCAAGTGAGTTAAATAAAATAAAGAAGTGTATGAGTACAAATGGATGAGGTAGATCAATTCCTGCCGATTTGTGAACGCCAAATGCAATCTTGGGAACGGCAGAAGAACAGCGGCGGCAGCAGCAGCAGCAGCCGGGTCCGTGTCTGGGGCGACTGCCGTTGCGAGAGATCACGAAGCCGAGGGTCGTCAGGCACGGGGTGCCCGGTCCCACCACAGCCGCCACGGCCGCACTAAAACCACGACCCCCTCGATCTCGCCTCGTGTCTCACAAGCCATCAATTACCGCGTCTCTGATGTCGAGCCCCCCCCTCCCTCCTGCTTCACCCGCCCCCTCCCCCCTCCCAAACATCGGATCGCAAGGAGCAGCCTTGGGCGCCGCAGTGACAAACAACGAGCGCGACTCCCGAGGGCTCGCGCTGCGATGTTTGGCTTCTCATTCTCGTGCCGCGCCATTCCCTGCCGAGCGCGCTGCCGGCGTGGAGTCGCCACGAGGCGAGTCGGCAGCCGCCGCCGGGGCCTCTCGCGGCGCTTGCCTCGGAGAAGGGACCGCGGAAGCGGATGCCGCAGAGCAGCCCCTGAGATCAACTTTCTTCAAGTGACACTCACGGTCCACGCGCAGGAGAGGGCAGCACTGTCGCACCCGCACTGCCATAGGAAAGCGATGTTGGTCGCATGACATTTAAACCGATCATTTAACTCTCAGAGCTGGAATTTAGCCAAATTAAGTGCGAAACTAAATTGAACGTGACGTTTTTATTGTGCAGTTATTGGTAACCGAACTAAGAACTGTTACCATCAACTCACTACACGAGAGAACCGAGTATAATCGCAAATCAGTCTCTATGCGAGTCTGTGCGTCTCTATTTGAATCTCTGAGCCTCTGCGAATCATTGGTGAACGGACTGAGGCCATCAACCCTCTAATTTCGAGAACCCAGTTGGACCACAACTGAGCGACTGAAACCCGGATTCGAACCCTGGCTTGGAGCTCAGCGGCCACCTCTCCTCTCGCACTCGAATTTCTCCTCCCAGCGCCCCTCGCCGCCTCGCTCCCGTCACCTCCTCCCCTCCCCGGAAAGCCTCCGGGCTCACTGCAGATGCGTCGCTCCCCCATGGGGGCCCAGCTGCCTTTCCCCCCCCCCAATCCCCCTCCCATACCCCCCCCCTATACCCCCCCCCCCCGAGCCCGGCACCGCCGAGAAGGGCAGGGTTAGACGACGAAGCCGAGGGTCAAGGTCACCGCTGGCCACCGGGCGGATCGAGAATTGGGGGATGTCACTTTGCGTGAGCTCACACTTGGGGCCAACTGGGAGCAGCAGGGGGAGGGGTGGGGGAGCGTGGACCCAGGGCCTGGGATTTAGATCAAAAACCAGAGCTGAAGATTTCATCGCGGCCAGGGCCGTAGTCGATAGCGCCGCGAGAGTGAAGATGCAACGCGACGTTGTCACGGTGAAGGCGATGCCGCAGGCACTGCGCTGCGTCACCCAGGCTCATTGATAATTAGGATGAAGGCCACAGCATTGATGTGCCTGGTGCAGCCGGCGAATACTCACTCACTCACTCGTCCACTCGCCCACTCGTTCATTCCCTCCCACTATCACCTCGCTCATTTCACACAGCTCCAAGGTCAAAGTGATCTCCAGGCTAAAAAGAGCTCTGAGGCATCAGTGCTCATCTCCGATTACAACCCTGAAACAGTCGTGGAAATTCCACATTCCTATGATGGGGGGATCTTCATAGAACAACCACGTTTGGCTTCCGCACGAAGTGGTGTTCATTATATCGACCCCGAAGCGAGGGATGACGGGGCCGGGTCAACCCCCAACCAGGAATTCAACTCGCGACCTTTCGATTGTGAGCTGCTCGCTCTACCACTTCAACCCACGTGAACTCCGATCTCTCACACCTTCACTCGCGCTGTTCATCGCTCTGACGTCTTGGATACAAACCAGAGGTTGCTGGGTGTCTCCGGTCTTCATTTGAGGCGAGCCCGTCCTTAACCACCACCACCGTCATCATCACCATCGTCACCATCATCATCACCACCACCATCATCACCACCACCATCGTCATCATCACCATCGTCACCATCATCACCATCGTCACCATCACCACCACCACCACCATCATCACTATCATGCAGATCCGATAGAACGCTCGCAACCAGAGTGGAGCAACGGGGACGTCCAAGACGAACTCCTCACTGGAGACCCAGACAACGCACCTCTTGGCTTTGACACTCCTCCCCCCACCTCCTCCTCCTCTTTACCCCACCTCCTCCTCCCCCCCCAACCCCCCCCCCTCCTCCCCCCCCAACCCTCCCCCCCTCCTCCTCCTCTCCCCACCACCTCCTCCCCCTACCTCCTCCTCCTCAAAAACCCTGGCGGAACCATCAACCGCATCATCAGAACATCAACAGCCATGCGCATGCGCACATCTCCGTCACGATGGGACACTAAAGACACAGCAGTGCCGCTGTGGCCACGCAGCCCAATCCAAGGAGCGTGCAGGGAGCCCACTGCAGCCTGCGCTCCTTAAGTCGAGGAGGAGGAGGAAGGCAGACAAGACCCCTCTCTGCTGAAGCTCTCTCGTCGTGACGAGCAGAGCTCCGCGTTGGCATCGAGCTCCTGAACGTTTCGCCATCAAACGGAAAAATCCAATAGAATCGTCACGATCAATCCACTGCTGGATGAAGACCCCCCCCCAGGATTTGCCCACCTCTCGCGATGCAACGCTCCGCCCGGAGGCACGGCGCTTAATTTGAAGCCGGTGTGCGCGCGCGCACCACACACGCACACACGCACATACGCACGCGCGCACACACACATATGCACACACGCACACACACGCACGTACACGCACACACACACGCACACACACACGCACACACACGCACACACACACGCACACACGCACACACACGCACACACACGCACACACGCACACACACGCACACACACGCACACAAGCACGCACGCGCGTCTGGACAAAGCGGCGAGGCCATGTGTCTCCGATTATTCAATCAATTACCGCCGGATTCCGCACGCTCGCAGCAGCAGCAGCAGCACGCGCCGAGCAATTCGACGCCTGCGCCGTGATATTTTTGAGAGCGGGTTTCGGCGATGTGTTTTCTGTTTTGATTGAGTTCTCTATTTTATTGGTTCCAATAATAATGAAAAAGACAAACAGCCGCAGTCACGCCGCTCGTGTTGATCTTGGCGCAACGCGCGAACATTCCGCGCTGATATTTTGTGAAGGATTTGGATTTCTGAACAATCCGAGGCCAGAGAGCTGAGCCGGTAACTTCTCAGACTTTGGGCTCGAATCCAGGTGTCAGCGACAGCCTGCGATTAAACCGGCTTGTCAAAGTGCAGCGAGTTCATGGTCTCAGCCCGATCACAAATGACACTCGTACAGACCCATACACTCACATAGAGACCCACAGCTCGACACAGAGACACCCATAGACTCACGTGGACACCCATAGACTCACACAGACACCCATAGACTCACACAGAGACCCTTAGACTCATACAGACACCCATAGACTCACACAGACACCCATAGACTCACGTGGACACCCATAGACTCACACAGACACCCATAGACTCACACAGAGACCCATAGACTCATACAGACACCCATAGACTCACACAGACACCCATAGACTCACACAGAGACCCATAGACTCACACAGAGACCCATAGACTCACACAGACACCCGTAGACTCACACAAAACCCCATAGACTCACGCAGAAACCCATAGACTCACATAGAGACCCACAGACTCACACAGAGACCCATAGACTCACACAGACACCCATAGACTCACACAGAGACCCATAGACTCACGTGGACACCCATAGACTCACTGGGGTGACTGCGAGTGAGAGGAGGGGAGACTTGACACTGGGGTGACTGGGTGGCTACACGGGAGACAGAGTGAGTGGGAGACAGAGTGGCTGGAGACAGAGTGAGTGGGAGGCAGAGTGAGTGGGAGACAGAGTGAGTGGGAGACAGAGTGAGTGGGAGACAGAGTGACTGGGAGACAGAGTGAGTGGGAGACAGAGTGAGTGGGAGACAGAGTGAGTGGGAGACAGAGTGACTGAGAGACAGAGTGACTGGAGACAGAGTGAGTGGGAGACAGAGTGAGTCGGAGACAGAGTGGGTGGGAGACAGAGTGACTGAGAGACAGGGCGACTCGAAGGGCGGCCGCCGTTATTGAGCGACAGTGTATGCTCACTTGGCCGCATTGGGGTCAGTGAACTCCACACTTCAAGTCACCGCCCCCACCACCACCACTAATAAAGCGTCCCCGGTGCCGTGGAAATGGACGCAATGAACGTTCAGCGGCCGTTGCGATCCTCATCGATCAGCGGGGGACGCGCGCCGCGAAGACTCCGCGAGCAGAGGCCGCAATCCGTCTGGCTCCTCTCGGGGCGAGCTGCTCGGCATGGGGTCTCTGTAGGATTAGGGCCAGGGGAGGAGGCAGCCGGATGGTTCAGAGGTCAGAGTCGTGGAGCTGAAAATTCTGAGAGCCTCCGGCACCGAATCTGGGTTTCAGCCGCGCATCACTTCCCATTACACCGGGGTGTCAACCCGGTCACTGATGACTCACGTAGAGACCCTGAGACTAAAATACAGAGATCCAAAGACTCACATTGAGACGTATACACTTACATAGGGGTATATAAAATTGTGTAGAGACCCATAGATTGAGCTGTGCTGAAACAGTGGTTATCAAGTGTAGAGAGTTGACAATGTGGTCACCAATGACTGCACACAAAAAACGATCACATTTAATTCGTTTCCGCACTTGTGTTCGAGTTTTACCGAACGACGTCACACAAACTGCGCACGTAACAAGCCAAGCCACAGTCACGGCACGGACCCGAGACAAATTCGGATCAGTAACAGAAATGAGGGAGTGGGGGAGAAGATGGTGGAGGGTGGAGGGGAGAGGTGGAGGAGGATGAGTACGGGAAGAGGAGGTGGAGGGAGGGAGGTGGGAGGGATGGGTGGGTGGGTGGGGCTAAAATGAAAGTGAATTCCTCGCATGAAAGACCAAAGCCCGGGCTGGTTCCGTGTTGCCCTCTCGGGGGTTCAAGCCCGGCGCGCGCTCTCTCGCTTCACACCTCTCGCTGCTTTTTACTTTGGAGAGAGTTTGTCTCTCCCTCCCTCTCCCTGCCTTTGCACGCGCGGAAAATATCAAGGAGGCAATTCTCCGTGACCATGCCAGCGCCTCGCAACACCTCGCTCCGAGCCTCCAACATTCGCACGAAAGGAGCATTTTAAATGGGCCAAGGTGCCTTAGCCTGGCTCTCTGGGCCTCGGTTAGTGGCACTCAACCCATGCAGCCTGGAGGTGCCCGAGCCTGGCTCAATGAAAGTCTGGCATTAATAGTGAATCCTAAGAATATTAGCGGTGCCTTAGTCTGGCTGTCTGAGTGCATCTGACACGACACGCACCTCCACGCAGCTACAAGACAAAGATCCCCCGCGGAGGCTTAACAGACTTTTGGGGCAAGTCGTGTTAGAGAGCACCTATAAAAGCCGGCACGGCACGTGGGTGGCCAGCACCACGCCCGACCACCTTTGTCTCCCCAGTGGCGATGTTTACACACCGCCCCAGGTACTCATCTGAGGCTGAATCGACCGGGTGTGTGGGGGTAGGGTCGCACCAATACTTGCACAGGGACCAGAGCCCACGCTATTAAATTCGACATAGACATTTCATTATCTTCCTTCACACCCCTGTCCCTCCATATCGTGCAAAATATATGATATCAGCCAACACGCCGCATTTGTTGCAAGCAAAACTGTCGACCGGTTTCGACATTCAGTGTTTCATCAGCAGAGTCTTATACCATTGGTCAATTCAAGAAACGCGTTGCACTCCTAGCTATGATACATTAGATGAGAGTGCTGTTTGTTGGTGGCCGGCTGACGTTCTGTGCCTCAGCTCCAACCACCATCACCTTCACCAGGTAGAATGAGGAGTGGTGGCACAGTGTTTAGCGCACTGCACTTCGAACCCGGCAAACCGACTTCAATTCCCGCTCCCGGCCACCAACCCCAGTGACGATGATCTGAACCGGTCCTGGGCATCCCTTATGTTGACTCGGCCGAAAATAAATACCTGTAAACATCAGTTTTGGTGAGACAAAGGTGGTCGGGCGTGGTGCTGGCCGCACACCCGCTCGTGTGCCGTTCCGACCTTCATAGAGATCTTGCCCCAACAGTATGTTGAGGCTATACGCGGGGACCTTTGTCTTTGGAGGTGGTTGAGTGATGATGGAGAGGGGAGGGAGTGGGTGGGTGCAAGCGTGAGACGTGAACGCGACAGATCGGCGAGTCGCTGGCTCTGTACACGAGAGACGTAATCCTTCACAACCAATCTGTGTCGCGCAAGAGAGAGAGAGAGGTTTCAGAAACTCGTACAAAGTGTAAAAGGTAGGAATGTAATCGTACCGTGGAGAGAGGGGGGGGTGCTGGGGGGGATCGACCAAGCGAGACTCACAAGACACGAATCCATTCCTCGTACAGAGCGCCACCACCATCAACATCGCTGTCAACATCACCACCGGCCAACACCGCCACCACCAACATCACCGTCACCGTCACCATCAACAACATCACGACCATCACCACCACCACCACCATCGTCATTATACTTATCGTCGTCATCATCACCAACACCGCCATCACTATTATCATAGCCGCCATCACCCCCACAACCACCACCATCAACAGCAACACCATCATAGCATAACCACCACTACCGCACTGCTATCAGAGTTATGATCGTCATCACCATTATAATCACCATCGTACTAGCAGCCAGAGAACGGCCACAAACCTGCACCACCACAGCATGATCACCACGCTATCATAACCACCATCGTTATCATCACCACAGCATGATCACCACCGCCATCATAACCACCATCGTTATCATCACCACAGCATGATCACCACGCCATCATAACCACCATCGTTATCATCACCACCGCCATCATAACCAACATCGTTATCATCATCACCACCACCACCACCAACAACAACAGCCACGATTCAGCACTAAGTGACGTCACCACAGCGCTTGTGCCAGGCTAGGTGCACATTGAATTCACCGATACCAGCACCACCCCGCTCTCCCAGCGCGAGCCATTTAACTGCCTCGGATTTCTAATCGCAACCGATGGCTTCCGCGCATCTCCAGCTGCGCTCCTCTGGGGAGCTCTCTCCTCGGATCAGGTGGTTGTCCCGCGAACCCCACCGAGGTCTCCGCTCCGTGCCGCCGTGTGAGACGTCTCATCCCGACGGCTTCATCACCGCGGGGCGAGTGGGGGGCGGGTGGTCAATTACCCGACACGGATTGAGACGGAATTGAAGCGCCGCAATGAAATGGGGATGAGTGTGGAGAGAGAGCGAGCGAGAGAGATATCTCCACTCTCCGCCTGCTCGAACAAGTGATTGGACTCGGATCTCACACACCCACACACATGCCCAGGAACAGGACGCGTTCGAGAGCACCTCCACCGTGGAGACGGAGCGATGGATAGCGCAGTTAAAGTGCAGCATCTGCTGGATGGAGTCTCACATCGTAGGATGGCGAGAGATGGCGGCGTCTCGGGGCGGAGGCTTTCATCCAGGAGAGGATTGACCCTGGCTGATGATGATGATGATAATGGGGAGGTCTTCATATGCACGTTCCCGCACTCACACTGACAAAGATCCCCCGGATAGTATTTTAAAGGCTGTTGAGGCAAGTGGTGCAGGCGATTAATTACAAAGGCAGGCACAGCGCACGATTGGTGGTGGTGTGGTCAGACTACGCCCGGCCGGCCGCCTTTGTCTCTCCAGATCTGGTGCGTTGAACACACCGCGTCCGTACCGACTGCGGGGGCCGGGACTTGTGCGGGTCCCACGTGTCACCGGCTCTGTGGTGCGGCGCGCTCACCACGATCGCCACGACTCTCCATGCACACGCAGTATGGTCGTGCCGTCAGTCACCACAGTGCGAGGTGCATACGCAAAGACAAAGATCCCCCGTATAGCCTTCACAGGCTTTTGGAGCAAGTGCTGTTAGCGAACACCTCTTAAAGCTGTCGCGACGTACGATACGGGGTGGTTCTATCAGGACCACACCGGCCGCCTTTGTCTCCCGAGTGCCGATATTTACACACCGCACCAGGTACTCATTTAAGGCTGAGTCGATCTCGGTGGGTGGAGGGGTGGATGGCGGTGGAGGCTTAGCAGATGTTCCGATATTCGTTGCCGATGTTGACCGTGTGCGGGAATGGAACGTAGGTGGTCAACCCCCACGAGTCTGTGGGGGTTGACCACCTACGCCCGACAGGCGGTCGTGGCGAGGCGCCAAGCCACGTGGCGGTGCTGGGAGCGTGCGGCGAGCTCACTGCTCGTCCTCAATTTGCAGAGCTGTCACGCGGCGCCAGAGATGTCAATTGTGGGAGCGGTAATTGCTCCCGTCCGCTCTGGTCCCGCGCCCGCGTGTGTGCGGGGTCGGGGGATCTCCCAGCAGATGCGTTGTGCCTACGGCTGTGACCTGGCGCTTTGAGGGGGGGGGAGGCAAGGGTTGGTGGATACCGTAAATATTTGTGAAACACAACCCCGCCACACCAAACACAACAAAACTGCGGAGCTTGGAAGGAGATGGCAGTACAGCAAGCGAGTCGATGTCTGTTTTATTTATTAATTGTCGCGTATGCGTCGATAAAGTTGATGACCACTTTGTTGGGCAGTCAACAGTGGTTGGCCTATAGATGTACTCGTCCTCGCCATCGTAATGTGGGATGTGTACCACTGGCTCAGTACTGCAAGCAAATATCAGCCGTGCAGAAGGACGCGGTGTGAGATGCAGCCTCGTGCCACTGGCGAGCCGCAGTCGCGTGAATGGAGTCCGAGGTGGTTTCAATGACCGCGATGCTTCAGTCACAGCGCTGTCCTCTGGGAGGTCACGTGGCAAGAGGTTCGCGATTCGATTGCAGCGACTGCCCAGATTGACACTGCGTCCGTGGTGTTCACCAACAACTCCACGCAGCGGATGTCAACGACCCCGTGACGTAATACGCAAGGGTCGACCCATTGTGTGCCGGGGTCCAGATCAGAATTTGAAAAGTTTCCAGCAAATTTCGCCACTGGGATCTCGCAGCAGCAGCAGCAGCAGGAATCGTCCGCAACCTGCTATGACAACTGGGCAGGACCCTCCTGAAAACGAACCTCGGTGTGGCTTTCCTGGGTGAACGAGCACTATAATAACAGGATTACAAGGCACATTGGGGTTTTAAAATCATAAACGTATTAATAGGATTATCGGATCAATACGAGGTACAATAACATACAACTGTTGTGGATTGCCGTACATTGCACTCTCGTGATAGTGCCTTACGCCGATAACCCCGACTGCACGGCAGCCCGGCGTGCCCGTGGCCAGCACGCGACACGCGGCTCTTCTATTCCTGCGCACGATGGCAAGCGGCGATCCCCGGTGGCTGGGAACCTTCTCACGTTGACATGCCAATCTCTCACGTTCACGTACAAATTCCTCTTCTAGCTCCTCCCACTTACCATTGGGCTGAGCCCACCAAAATCCGATATAAACTCTTGTTGCAGCAGCTCTTTCTCCTGTCAGCAGCTCTCCTGCTGTGTCTGTTCCACCTGATGACGGTCGCTTGTGTTGCGATCGAAACGTCGTGATTTGATTTTGTTTTATTTTAAACCCACGTGACTTTACCGAAAGAACCAAAGAGTAAGCGGCGATCTGTTTGGGAGCTAAATGACTACGTCGAGGTCTGCTGCTGCTGCTGCTGCCCGCCACAGCCACGCGAGTCGACTGGCACTCGGGTGGGGGGGGGGAGACGACGCGGATGGCAAATCGCCTCCTGCTGCACCTCTCGCCTCCTCCTGCAACTCTCGCCTCCTGCTGCAGCTCTCGCCTCCTGCTGCACCTCTCACCTCCTGCTGCAGCTCTCGCCTCCTGCTGCAGCTCTCGCCTCCTCCTGCAACTCTCGCCTCCTGCTGCACCTCTCGCCTCCTGCTGCAGCTCTCGCCTCCTGCTGCAGCTCTCGCCTCCTGCTGCAGCTCTCGCCTCCTGCTGCACCTCTCGCCTCCTCCTGCACCTCTCGCCTCCTGCTGCAGCTCTCGCCTCCTGCTGCAGCTCTCGCCTCCTGCTGCACCTCTCACCTCCTCCTGCACCTCTCGCCTCCTGCTGCAGCTCTCGCCTCCTGCTGCACCTCTCACCTCCTCCTGCACCTCTCGCCTCCTTCTGCAGCTCTCGCCTCCTGCTGCACCTCTCGCCTCCTGCTGCAACCTTCGCCTCCTGCTGCAGCTCTCGCCTCCTGCTGCAGCTCTCGCCTCCTGCTGCACCTCCGGCGCTCCCGAGTGGCCACCGACGAAGGCCCCGCCAGAGCGTGGCTCTCATCGAGCGGCGGGCATCGCCTCCGAGAGGGCGACTCGGCTAACGATGGAGCCGTCAAGCAGCCATCGTCAACAGTGCAACGTCTCATCCCACTTTGGGGGGGAGGGGGAGTGGGGGGGTTTACGAGGGCGCGTCAACACCTCCTCATCCTCCTCTTCATCATCGCTTCCACCCTCCCCTGCTGGGGATGATGACACAGAGCACGTGACGCATCGCCTCTCGTCACCGAAATGGAAGCTTGACCTTTCCTGAAGCACTGTCCTCATCACTGCTGTCAGAGTGATGATGACACTATGTAACACACTTTTTTTTCCTGGGTAGTAAGTGTTATTTCGTAAATGCTTATGCCTAAAAAGTATAGAAAATGGCTATTATTCCCCACAAACTTTGCTTTTGTGACCAGGACAGTGATATTTAAAATGTACCTATTTTCAATGAGAACACGGGCGAATTTGTGTCTTTTCGTTCACATAAAGTCAGTACCATCCTACAAAAATGCATTTATTTCACCCATGACTAATGTGTAAGAGATTCTCGCAACATTTTTCATACATGATATATTTTTTCAAAAACATTGAAAATTGTAAAACAATTTAAAATAAAAAAAACTTTTAGATTTTTTTTTTTTTACAAATTTTATAACATAAAATTCCGAGCAACAATTGTCCATCTTACCTTCCAGAGTTTGTTTGCATTGCTCGCAGGTGAAATGAGGTGCCCAGGGTTTGTCTTGATCCCCGACAGGCATGCTGAAGTATGTCTTGTAGGCCTCACACATCTCAGCAGATACTTCCACAAAGTACTTTTTCGCTCGTCTTCATAAATTGGCCGCAGAAATAGTAAAAGGCGTCTGCCGGCTTGCTGCCTCTTGATACCATCTCAGAAAAATGCAGATATGTATCCACTTAGGCAGCTGGAACCAAACTGAACTAATGGGCTTAAGGCTCCTGCATATACTATTTATATTATTGGAAAGCTCTAGAATGTTCTAGAAGTTACTCCAAGTTTACTCAGCACTGAATCTATCTGGAATGTTCTGGGAAATACGTAAATATCTAAAGATCACTGTCCTGGTCACAAAAGCAAATTTTGTGGGGAATAATAGCCATTTTCTGTACTTTTGAGGCATAAGCAATTAGGAAATAACACTTACTACCCAGGAACAAAAAACAATTGTTACACAGTGTAATAATACTAATGCCGATTCTCTACTCAGGGGAAGTATGGCCGAGTCTCGTCTTCACGAGGGTGCTGCTGCTGCTGCTGCACTGGGACCCTTGGCCGCCAATTTCCACGAGAGTCTGGGAACGCGGAGACCCCGGAGACAACCCCAGCGCCTCCTCCTGCCCAGCGCCTCCTCCTGGCCACGCCTCGCAGGCCCGCGCCTACAACACCTGGCAAGCCCCTGCGTGGTCACCCATCTAAGCGCTGTGCTCACCGGGCCGAGTTTCCCAGATCAGGGTGATTGTTGGTCAAAGTCAACCCGAATCACTCCCCCAATCACTACCACTCTCTCTAAGCCGACCCTTGCTTATCCACTCCCACCCGTCCTCCTGTCACCTTAACTACACCACCACTTTTAACAACAACCCTACTCTTTATTTTCACCACTATCATGGGATGTACAATTGTTGTAAAGCGCAGTGGATGCGACAATAATCCATCGTGGACGCCTCGTGGCGAGCAGCGTGCTCGCGATCCCCCTGGGGCCTCGGAAATTAATATTCATAATCGTCAATTATTATTGTAATTAATCGCAGTGGAAGGTTTTAATGAGCGGAGCATCTAATTGGAAGAAAAAAGCCCATCTCGTGACACAACGCTAGGGCGAGTGACGTGGAGCGAGGAACGCACGATACATGGCAGAGTCTGCAAATGACAAATATATCCCCATCATCATCATCTGCGGACAAAGGCATTTCCCTCCTGTGCAGTGTGACGCTAACGCCGATAAACAGCAGAGAGGGGGCTCGCTCAGGGTTACCAGTCTATGATTATATACATACACAGATCCCCCGTGTAGCCTTTCACAGCCTGTTGGGGCAAGTGCTGTTCGCGAGCACCCATGAAGACGCACTCGGGGGTGATGTGGCCAGAAACACGTCCGGAGACTTCCTCTCGTGACGACGATGGACACACACCACGGCAGTTATTCATTTAAGGCCGAGCCGACCCAGGGAAGGCTCAGGACTGGCGCAGATATTCGCTACAGCTCTTGGTCGTGAGCGGGAATCGAACTCTGTGGGTCGCCGTGTTGGCAGCGCAGCGCTGACCGCTGCGCCACCGCTCCCCCACTCGCGCGCGCACGCACACGCGTGGCGCGAGCGCGCGCGCGCACACGCGTGGCGCGAGCGCGCGCATGCACACGCGTGGCGCGAGCGCGCGCATGCACACGCGTGGCGAGCGCGTGCTGCTGTTACCCCGCAGTCATCAACATCGCTACACTCCCATTGTGGGGGCGCGAGGGTCGGAATCGCGTCAAGCACACCGCGCCGCACACACATTTGGATGTGCGATTTATTACAAATGGAATGTACACGCACCGACATTGAACCTCTCCGCCACCGTGATGCCTTGTCACGCACAGAACCCCAACGCTCCTCCACGCGGCGTAACTTCACAGCAAAATAAATTACTGCCGACGTCGAGTTTGTCTTTGCGCGCACTCTCAAACCAATGTTCCGCCTTTTGGGGGACATCTTCAGGAAACTGGGGGTGCCCTTTTAGAACAGCAGCTTCGTATATGGGGTGGTGCCTTACCTGGCTAACAAGCGCCATGACCTCGCCAACTTCGCTTGTGCTCAGGCGAAGTTGGTGGTGTACAGAACGAGAAAAAAGATGCTGCAAGGTGACACTGACGGCTGCTCTGTGCTTCCAGTGTTCAGGGGCCTGCTCAAGGCGCGGCTCCGGCTGGAGCACGCATACCACACACATGTCGGTGATGTGCACATCTTCCTCGAACGCTGGGGAGTCGGACAAGCCCTCTGTACCAGTGTGGACGGCACCCTCGTGTTCACCTTCTGAAGCGCTCGCTCGTCACCGTGGCGTACGCGATGACCACCAAAACCACCACGTGACTTTTCTTTTGTGTTGTGTGTGGTGCTTTTAGCGCCACAGCGCGTGGATTTGAAGCGTTTATTTTATTTGTTTGCTGGTGACTTTGTGTGTTTCATATCGAAATCGCCTCCAGTGCTGTTGCTGCTGGCAGCAATAAAAGTTGTTTAAAAGTAAAAGTATCACTCTCGCTCGCTCTCTCACTCTCTCTCACTCTCTCTCTCTCACTCTCGTAACGATCGACGTCGCTCATCGCTCCCCACGCCTGGCGCGAGAGTCTGGAGGTCGCCCCGCGGGCAGGGGAGCGCCGCGCGGACCTTTGGTGAATCCGGATCGTCGATGAATCCACCCCCATCGCCCAAATGCGCTCCGAGGGAAGGGGATAGGGGGCCGTGATTTGTTTTTGGCGGGGCGGGGGGGGGGGGCCCTTCCTGAAGCCGGCCGAGCCGAGTCGCTCCTCGCCTCTCTCGGTCCGTCGACGCGGCCGTGCCGGGCGGTGGGAGTTGTTGGCGGGTCACCAAGCCGGGGTCAGGCGCTTCGCGACCCAAGGATGGGGGGCAGAGGCCGGGGGGTGGCGGGGGACGCGAGTTGGTTCCTTCGACAGAAGCACGCACGAGGGCGCACGCACGGCCGCGACAAGAGACGTGGAGCGCGGAGGAGCAGGACGGGGAGGAGGGTGCGACTTTATACGCGGGCGGCTCGACATCGCAACAACAACAACATCAACAACAATAATAACAACAGAGCAATAATCATAATATTAATCGATATCACCATCATCGTCGTCGTCGTCATCATCATTCATACACCGAGCATCACCCCCCCCCCTCCCCCCAAGGCAGCTGAGGTCCATAGGATCACCCAACACAGTGGAGTCTTCTGGCACTGCCACAATGACACGCGTGTACACGTGTGTGTACCCGTGTGTGCGTGTACACCTGTGTGTGCGTGTACACCTGTGTGTGCGTGTGTGTGCGTGTACACGTGTGTGTACACGTGTGTACGCGTGTGTGTGCGTGTACACGTGTATGTGCGTGTACACGTGTGTGTGTGCGTGTACACGTGTGTGTGTGTGCGCGTGTGTGCGTGTACACGTGTGTGCGTGTGTGTGTGTGTACACGTGTGTGTGCGTGTACACGTGTGTGCGTGTGCGCGTGTACACGTGTGTGTGCATGTACACGTGTGCGCGTGTACACGTGTGCGCGTGCGCGTGTAAAGCATAAACCCGCGCTCCAGTAACACTGCCAAGCGGCGAACGGGCGACGCCACGCTCGGGTCACGGCGGCGGCACAGAGAGCGACCGAACTCTAGACCACCGTGGTCATCCGGAGCTCCTCATGCAGCCTCACTCACTCGCTCTACACCAGCCACCGTGGACACTTTCTGACGCACGCCAGCCCAAGATCAGCAGCAGCCACAGCAGCAACTCCAGCAGCAGCAATAGCAGCTACAGCATCAGCAGCTACAGCAGCTACAGCAGTAGCTACAGCTACAACAGCAGCTACACCAGCAGCAGCAGCTACAGCAGCAGCAGCAGCAGCCACAGCAGCAGCTACAGCAGCAGGAGCAGCAGCTGCAGCAGCTACAGCAGTAGCTACAGCTACAACAGCAGCTACAACAGCAGCTACAGCAGCAGCCACAGCAGCAGCAGCTACAGCAGCAGCTGCAGCAGTTACAGCAGCAGGAGCAGCTACAGCTACAGCAGCAGCTGCAGCAACTACAGCAGCTACAGCAGCAGCTACAGCAGCTACAGCAGTAGCAGCTACAGCAGCAGCTACAGCAGCAGCTGCAGCAGCTACAGCAGCTACAGCAGCAGCTACAGCAGCAGCTGCAGCAGCTACAGCAGCTACAGCAGCAGCTACAGCAGCTACAGCAGTAGCTGCAGCCATATAATGTTCGAGAGACTGGAGCGACACTGGACATACGACTGAGCGAGTTGTGCACACAGCAGCATCTTAAAACTCCTGCTTTCACTTCGTTTGTTGAAAAGACCCAAAAAATGTCACCCCCCCCCCCACCCTTGACCTTACTTGTAGCCGACGGACCGACTGGGTGCGGTAAAAGCTCGCCGCTGCGTGGGGGTCGCTCGAACACCGAGAGGGCGCGATCACGGGGACGGGCGGCGCTCCGTCTCGCTCGCCCCTTCCTTTTTTGTGCTGTACAACCACAGTTTGTCGTTTCGAGTAAACAGGGGAAGGAGACGCGACGCTTCAATACTGGCGGTCAAGACGGCCTGGAGCCCGGAGCGCCGGGGAGCGCGGAGACGCCCCTGCAGACGGACGGAGGCCGAAATTTTGACGCGTGTGTGTGCGTGCGTGCATGTGCGTGCGTGCGTTTTGTCTCATTTTCTTCCCCTCCGTAAAAGGGGGATATTTTTCTAAAAAATAAAATTACAAAACGACCCCAGCGAAGATCCGAAGCCGTTGCGTTTCTCTCGAGCCGTTCAAACAATCTTCGTCTCCGTCAAATGGGTCGCGTGCGCATCATCGTTCGCAGCATCGATGCTTTGTGCAAGACATGCTGGGGGGGGGGGGGGGGCGAGTTTGGGGAGGGGGGCGCGATAACGACGCCCACGGTTCACCAAGTCTCGGTCAGTGGTGCTCGCGTTCAGGCCCCCATAAGTCACTCGTCGGCTCTTCCGCGGGGGCCGTGACAAGGGGTTAACGAACATTCGGAAGATCCAGCGGAAACGCGACGAAGCAAGACACGAGCGGAGCGCTCCGTGTCGGTGTCGAGTGTGCACGATTGAAGCGGCGGGATGGAAGAACGCCGTCCACGTGGTGGGAGGGGGGCCGCGAGGCTGCACTCCTTCTCCGGCTCGGCGGGAGCAGCAGTGTCGGAGCGATGCAGAGCAGGCCGCTTCTCCGGTCGATCTCTCCAACAAACGCCGACTCTCAGCCCCTTGCCAGGTCTCCCCCGGATCTCCCCGGGCCTTCTCCTGCTCTCCCGTCGGTCTCCCCCGCAGGGCGAAGAGGTCACCGCGCCTCCCCGCGTCCCTCCCAGGGGTCTAAACGGCCTTTTCCCCATGCCAGGTAGAGGTCACGGGGTCGACTCCCGGGTGGAGCCGCGCCTCCGGCAAGTGAAGCGGGGAGGCCGACCCGCGGGTGCGCGTGGACGGTCGCTTCCCCGCGCTTCGCTGCCCTCCATCGCGGACCACCGTGGAACCGCGCGGCCGGGCGTGTCGCAAAGCGGGACGTCCGGTCGCCCGAGTGCGGCAACACAAAACCGTCACGCGTCCTCTCGGTCGGTCAGTCGGATGGTTGGACGGACAGACGGACGGCGGTGTTTAAAAAAAAAATGGAGGAAAAATAAAGAACTAAAATAAGCAACACTTCACCCGGCCGGTGACGGTGGTGGTGGCGGCGACGGCGGCGGCGGTGGTGGTGGTGGTTGCGGCACTGGCGGTGCTGTGACCTCTAACTGTCCCCGGACATGCAGGAGATCACTTGGTCCAGCTTGAAAGCCAGGCGGTGCCGCTTGGCCTGCTCATCTTGGTCCAGTGCGGCCAGGATCTGTGTACGGGGGGTACAGGGGGGGCCGAGAGCAACCGAGCTACGTTAATCCGTCGTCGCATTACGATTCATCTGTGATCTATCCGCTGCTGGGTAAGAGCCACCCCAAGACGTAGCCATCGATCGAAGCAACGATCCGTCTAGCTTCTGCGTACGGGCTGATTTGATTGCTCCATCTCCATCGAGGACGTACACTAAGGGACAATAAGGAATGATCCAATTGCCGGGCATTGCTATTCTAGGCTGCTCGTGAGTAGCCCGCGTTCCCAAGCAGAGCGAGTTGATGTGCTCAGCCTGATCACCGACGGTCTGTATTTGCTCTTCCCATGCTCTGAGTGGGTTTCTTACAATCGGGAGCGCACAGCAGCAGCATCGACCCCCTTACTGCGAACACTTGGCAGGGCCCTCCTGAACGAGAGCCTAGAGGCCTGCCTGGGGAAACGAACATCATCATAACAGCGAAGGAAGAGGCGCTCGAGTGCGGCGTTGGCGTCGTGGCAAGCCCCACCTCGTCCTTGTACTTGCTGACGTACAGGTAGAGCTCGTTAAGGGCACTCATGGTGTTGAAGTCGCTGCTGTGCATGCGCGACTGCTCGGCAAGGTATGCGTTCATGTCCTGGTCGCTGATCGCCGGCATCTTGCCGATGTCCGTGTAGTACCTGCGGCAGAGATGGAGACACGCACACACATACACACGTGCACACACGCACCGTGGACGCACACGCGCAAACACAAACACAAGGACACGCGTGCAAACGTCAGTGAGGTGATCAAGGAAAGGCACCCGTTGGGTCCATCGTGCTCGCTAGGGCAGGGAACCGGGGCCAGCGGCCGCTCAGCCAGCATGGGATGGTGGTGGCCGCTGCTGCTGCGGTCGCGATCCCAATAGAGTCATCCGCAGCATCGTTTGTTAAAATGTGGCAAATGTGGACCACGGCACACGAGGGGTGGGTGGCCAGCATCACGCCCGGCTGCCTTCATCTCCCCATTACTGATTTTTACATATCACACCAACTCACTTAAGGCCGAGTCGACCTAGGGGAGGCCCAGGATCGGTTCAAATATTCGTCGCCGTTATCGTTCGTGAGCGGGAACCGAATTCGGGTCGCCGGGTTGGTAGCGCGGCGCTCCACGCGCGCTCTCCCAAGCCCTCGCCCTGGCGCTCACCTCTCCACCCAGTGCTTGTAGTTGGGGATGTCCTTGGCGTAGAGGAGCTTGTTGGAGGGCGAGTCCTTGCCCAGCCGGTGCTCCGAGGTGGAGCACGAGTCCATGAAGGTCTGCGCCACGACGGAGAGGCACGCGTCCGTGATGCTCGTCTTGTGGATGTCGAACACGAACTGCGGGTTCTTGATCACGTTCACCCAGAAGCGCAGTGGCAGGCTGTGCAGAGGAGGGTGGGCGGGTAGAGGAGGAGGAGGGGGAGATGAGGAGGAGGAGGGGGGATAGTAGGAGAAATTAAGTATTGTCTGTCAGGATGGCCACGTGAACCCATTTAGCCAATCTGACCACGAGTTGCTTGTACAACAGCAACGCATTTTATAAGCTGGTGGGGCAAGTGCTGGCCGGCACGCCTTTGTCTCCCCAGTGCCGATGTTTACTCATCCCACCAGGTACCAGATTGCAGCAGAGTCGACCTAGGGGAGGCCTAGGACCGGTTCAGATAATCATCATTGGTGTTGAACCTAAGCAGAAATTAAACTCTGGTCGCCAGGTTCCTAGTGCAGTGTGCTGACCAGTACACTCCCGCTTGCACGCACACACACACGCACGACGCACCAGTTGCTCTTCCAGGTGTGGCGTACGGCCGGGTCGTGGATGGCGTGCCGGTCGGCCTGCTCGTCCAGGAAGTCGAACATGTACTTGATGGCGAGGGGCAGGGCGCTGCCGCGGTGCGCCGTGCTGAAGATCGTCTCGAACAGGTCGTCCACAAACTTCTGCAGCGTGCCCTGCAACGCGGGCACCGCACACGGCGACACCGCCAGCGTGAGCGACGCACCGTCCCGACCAACACGTGCATCGTGACGACGGTCACGCAGAGGCCCACGGAGGTCCAATAGAGACCGACCACCTCGTTGGCGAGCGACGAGGCGAGAGGGACCGCGGGAGCAGGGGGCAGCATGCGTCTCCTCACCTTGGTGGCGAGCAGCCGCGTGAGGTAGATCTCGGAAACCATCTTGTTGCCGCGGTCGCCCTCCTTCTGGTCGGCGTGGTCGTGGTTCTTCACGAGGTGCCACAGCTTGGTGCCGCTCTCCAGGTCGGGAGTGATCATGGGCGTGCGCGAGCGCAGCGAGTCCGGGCTGCCCGGGTGCCTCATGATGCTCTCTGCGCGGGGACGCAGAAGAGCCAGCGCCGAACCGGAGGTCGCAATCAATGGTCAGGCGAGCGGGCAATCGGGCGGGCAACTGATTTAGCAGGAGGGCGTGCGGGCGAGTAGGCGGAGCGACTCAGTGAGCGGGCGGGCACCCTGATCCCTGCGCCACCTCACCAGGCGCAGAAAATATTCCTATGCACGGCATGCCACATCCAGTATGTCTTGCTATGGGTCTCTGTGTGAGTCTATCAGTGTCTGTGTGAGTCTATGGGTCTCTGTGTGAGTCTTATAAGTCTCTGTGTGAGTCTACGGGTTTCTGTGTGAGTCTATCAGTCTCCGTGTGAGTGGATTAGTCTCTGTGTGAGTCTACGGCTTTCTGTGTGAGTCTATGGGTCTGTGTGAGTCTATGGGTCTCTGCGCGAGTCTATGGGTCTCTGTGTGAAGTTCATGAGTCTCTTTGTGAGTCTACGGGTCTCTGTGTGAGTCTACGGGTTTTTGTGTGAGTCGATCGGTCTCTGTGTGAGTCTACAGGTTTCTGTGTGAGTCTATGGGTCTCTGTGTGAGTTTATGGGTCTCTGTAAGTCTACGGGTTTCTGTGTGAGTCTATGGGTCTCTGTTTGAGTCTACGGGTTTCTTTGTGAGTCTATGGGTCTCTGTGTGAAGTTCATGGGTCTCTTTGTGAGTCTCTGCGAGAGAGGCCGTCAATGAAAGCAGAGGAGAAGAGGAAGGCCTTGAGCCTTGCACCAGGCTAGGCAAGGCGAAGGCACCGAGAGCTGAGCGAGTTGTCCCGGCTCGGCCGCGGCGGTGCCAAGAATTGGTCGCGGGCACCACGAGTCACCACGAGTCACCACGCGGTCACCACGCGGGCACCACGCAGTCACGGCGTTGGCACGGCAGGACCGCGTGCCACCGCGCCGCCGGCACGTCGCGCGTCGCGCCGGGCGGTCAGAGGCAGCGAACGACCACGACCGGTGGCGAGCGAGCATGCCAATTCCACGCCCGCGTAAGAAGCGGGCGTGTAAATTAACTCCTAATTGGAACGTAACACCCGGAAAGAACCGGCGGCGTAAATTGATATTAAATTTCCGTGCACTTCAAAGGTGGCGTCGGCGCCGGCGCACGAAGAGCGGGCGATTTCCCCGTTAATTAAAAGGCGCGGCGCATGCCGTGCCACACGGAGTAATGAGGGGCCGCCAGCAGGGAGCCGCCACGGTGTAGTGGCACGGCTCAGCCAAGGAGGGAGGGAGGGAGGTTTCCTGTTTATTGAAGCTGGGGGAGCGCCAAGAGTGGCAGGCCGGGCCCGGCGTTCCCACATCGCCGGCAATTTATCTCACCTTGTGTCACGAGACCGTGACGGTGAACCGGGGGGAATATAAATAAATGTAAAAGTGAAACACCCCAGAAATAACAAAGGGCACCCCACCCCTCACGTGGTAACCCCGCGTAGCACACCACGTGGCACCCCCCGTGGCACCCCCCGTGGCACCCCCCGTGGCACCCCCCGTGGCACCCCCCGTGGCACCCCCCGTGGCACCCCACGTCGCCACCACCGCCGCCTCGCACGGCTCTCCCCTCTCTCCGCGTGGCCTCCGCTTGCTGCTCCCGGCTCGGTGGTTTTGTTTTCCCTGCCATTACAATCAGCGCCAGCCTGGTGAGAAATCACCACCAACACTACCACAACCAACACTACCACCACCAACACTACCACTACCAACACTACCACCACCAACACTACCACCACCAATACTACCACCACCAACACTACCACCACCAACACTACCACCACCAACACTACCACCACCGACACTACCACCACCGACACTACCACCACCAATACTACCACCACCAACACTACCACCACCAACACTACCACCACCAACACTACCACCACCGACACTACCACCACCAACACTACCACCACCAACACTACCACCACCAATACTACCACCACCAACACTACCACCACCAACACTACCACCACCAACACTACCACCACCAACACTACCACTACCAACACTACCACCACCAACACTACCACCACCAATACTACCACCACCAACACTACCACCACCAACACTACCACCACCAACACTACCACCACCGACACTACCACCACCGACACTACCACCACCAATACTACCACCACCAACACTACCACCACCAACACTACCACCACCAACACTACCACCACCGACACTACCACCACCAACACTACCACCACCGACACTACCACCACCACACTACCACCACCAATACTACCACCACCAACACTACCACCACCAACACTACCACCACCAACACTACCACCACCGACACTACCACCACCAACACTACCACCACCGACACTACCACCACCACACTACCACCACCAATACTACCACCACCAACACTACCACCACCAACACTACCACCACCAACACTACCACCACCGACACTACCACCACCAACACTACCACCACCGACACTACCACCACCAATACTACCACCACCAACACTACCACCACCGACACTACCACCACCAACACTACCACCACCAACACTACCACCACCAATACTACCACCACCAACACTACCACCACCGACACTACCACCACCAACACTACCACCACCGACACTACCACCACCAACACTACCACTACCAACACTACCACCACCAACACTACCACCACCGACACTACCACCACCAACACTACCACCACCGACACTACCACCACCAACACTACCACCACCGACACTACCACCACCGACACTACCACCACCGACACTACCACTACCAACACTACCACCACCAATACTACCACCACCAACACTACCACCACCAACACTACCACCACCAACACTACCACCACCAACACTACCACCACCGACACTACCACCACCAACACTACCACCACCAACACTACCACCCCCGACACTACCACCACCGACACTACCACCACCACACTACCACCACCGACACTACCACCACCACACTACCACCACCAATACTACCACCACCGACACTACCACCACCACCAACACTAACACCACCAACACTACCACTACCAACACTACCACCACCAACACTACCACCACCAACACTACCACCACCAACACTACCACCACAAACACTAACACCACCAATACAACCACCAACACTACCACCACCAACACTACCACCACAAACACTAACACCACCAATACAACCACCAACACTACCACCACCAACACTACCACCACCAATACTACCACCACCGACACTACCACCACCACCAACACTACCACCACCAACACTACCACCACCAACACTACCACCACCAACACTACCACCACCAACACTACCACCACCAACACTACCACCACCAACACTACCACCACCACCACCAACACTACCACCAACACTACCACCAATACAACCACCAACACTATTACCACCAACACTACCACCAATAAAACCACCAATACAACCACCAACACTACCACCAACACCACCAGCAACACCACCACCAACACTACCACCAACACCACCAGCAACACCACCACCAACAACACTAAAACCAACGCTGACAAACAAACCACCGTGTGCTCGGTGCACCCAAACGAGGTGCCCGGAGCCTCGTCCTGGTCCCCACGCACCCAGCGCACGGTGCACAGCGCACGGACATAGCGCCGGCACTCTGCTCGCTGGTAGTCGCCGGGACCCTGGCCGGTACCCTGGCTGATGCTCACCATACTTGTTGACGGAGCGCGAGAGCAGCGAGTTGGCGGCGTTGTAGGATGCCGTCTGCTTGGGCACCAGTGCCACCGTGGATGCATCGGCCACCTACGGCAACAGCGCACGCACCGCCCGCTCGACCAATGCTCGTCCCACACTCGACCCACACTGGACCCACGCTCGACCCACGCTCGCAGGAGCCACTATGCTTGGCACTTCCCCCAAGATCGTCCCAGTTCAGCTTCGCCAACATCTCCATGTGTGGGTCTGTGAGTCTCCGTGTGAGTCTCACCACGTGGTGTGAGTCTAACCACGTGGGGTGTGAGTGTCACCACGTGGTGTGAGTCTAACCACGTGGGGTGCGAGTGTCACCACATGGTGTGAGTCTCACACCACGTGGTGTGTGTCTCACACCACGTGGTGTGAGTGTCACCTGGTAGTGCGCCAGCGTGTTGAGCTGCTTCCAGTCGTTCTCAATCTTGGTGGTGACGTCCTCGTCCTGCAGGATCACGCGCCCCATGCGGCCCTGTCGCCACTCTGCTCACCACACGCCACCACCGCACGCCACCACCGTCATCGTCATCGTCGTCATCGTGAGCCGTGATCTATCCACCGCTACGTTAACTTCTCCCCATCATCTGCTGGCCAGCTCCCCCACGCGATGCGCGTGGTTCCCGGACGAGACGGCCGGGGCCTCACCGAGGTCGCGGTCAATGGCCTTGGGCCGCTGGGAGTAGGGCACGTTCTTGTGGACGGCGTCGAGCAGCTTCTCCTTGACCTGCGTGATGGTGTCGCAGTCGAGGACCTTGACGCTCACCTCCACGTTCTTCTCGCTCTCTGGGGTCACGCAGTTCAGCGTCTGTCGGCCGGGCAAGAGGGAGCGCGTGCACAGCCGTCGTCGTGACGGGTGCACGATCTCCGTCGTCAACAACACTGCCGCCGACGGCGTTGCTCTCAATATCAGGATGACTAACGCCGTCGTCACCACCACCGGCGACATTATAAGCATCATCATCACCATCAGAAACATCATGAATTTCAAAACCATAATTTTTTCAACCTCTACCACTATCAACACACTTATCACCACCGGAAAATTTTGCTTTGTGATTGTCATCAACGCCAATGTTATCATCGTCATCATCGTGGTCGTCATCTGCTATCATCGTTACCAACACCACCATCACCATCATTATTACCACCATTGCAACGTGTTTACACACCACACTAGCTATTCATTGGGGCTGAGTCAACCTTGGGGAGGCCCAAGACTGGTTTACTGGTGTTTACCGAATTCAGGTCGCCGGGTTCGTAGCGCAGCCCACTACCAGCATCACTATCTCTACCTACTGCATTACCACGGCGACCACTGCCATCGTCGCCATCATCGTCGCCACCCCCATCATCTCGGCCACGACTGAGGCGAGTCGGACTCACGAGGGTGCGGTAGTCAATCTGCTGGCGGATGAGCTTGTCCTCGCTGAGCGAGTAGCGCGCCTCGCCCGTGATGGCGTCGATCGGCCCCTTCTCCATCTGCTGCTTGATGGCGCAGTAGAGCATGAAGAGGGGCTCGCCAGCGCACTCCTGCACAAGCACGCACAAAGACGAAGGTGCTCGTATAGCCTTAACAGACTGTTGGGGCAAGTGCTGTTAGCGAGTAGCACCTGTGAAAGTCTGACACGGCACACTAAGTGGTGAGTGACCAGCACCACGCCTGGCCGCCTTTGTCTCCCCGATGGTGATGTTTACACACCGCACGAGGTACTCGTTTCAGGCTGAATCGACCTAGGGGAGGCCCAGGATCAGTTAAGATAATAATCACCGGTGTTGGCCATGAACGTGAATCGACCTCAAGTCACCAGGTTCATTAAGCAGTGCGCTCGCTGCTGCACTATACATACACACGCACACTTGCACACGCATACACACACACATACATACTTACATACACACGCATACATACACACATACACACACATACACACGCATACACACATACATACTTACATACACACGCATACATACACACACATACACACGCATACACACACACATACATACTTACATACACACGCATACATACACACATACACACACATACACACACACATACATACTTACATACACATGCATACATACACACATACACACACATGCATACATACATACACACATAAACACATACATAGATATGCACGTGGACAAGCAGCCACTCAGGTGGATGCAGACGGGCGGACACAGGAGTGGTCATCACGCTCGCGCGCGCACAAGAGTATGAACACGGACACGCACGCTTGACCGCCCGCACGATGAGAGCCGCGCCCACCACACGCACATGCTTGCGCGGGCGAGGAACATTGTTCGTCCGCCCCCTCTCGTTACGCCACGCGGCCCTCCGGCCCCCGTCACGCGACGACGCACGGCAGAGGCTGCCGAGTCATCTCGGTTGCCGAACAATGTACGCACGCACATCCACGCACGCACACACACACGCACACACATCCACGCACGCACACACACACGCACATCCACGCACGCACATCCACGCACGCACACACACACGCACATCCACGCACGCACACACACACGCACATCCACGCACGCACGCACACACGCACATCCACGCACGCACATCCACGCACGCACGCACACACGCACATCCACGCACGCACATCCACGCACGCACACACACACGCACATCCACGCACGCACACACACACGCACATCCACGCACGCACATCCACGCACGCACGCACACACGCACATCCACGCACGCACATCCACGCACGCACGCACACACGCACATCCACGCACGCACATCCACGCACGCACATCCACGCACGCACGGACGCACATCCACGCATGCACGCACATCCACGCACGCACATCCACGCACGCACATCCACGCACGCACATCCACGCACGCACATCCACGCAGTTGAGCCCGGGTCGTGGTGGGATGGTGGGATGCGAATTGTGAACACACAAAGTCCCCATATGAAACCTTGTCATGTTCACTGACTCACACAAACATAAAGACAAAGATCCCCCATAGAGCCTTAACAGCTCGTTGGGGAAAGTGCTGTTAGCGAGTACCACACATTTGAGGCTGAGTCTACTTAGGGGAGGACCAGGAACAGTTCAGATAATCGTCACTGGTGTTGACCGTGAGTGGGAATCGAACCCAGGATGTTTGGGTTCGTAGCGCAGTGCGCTAACCGCTGCGCCTCTGCTCCACCGCCGAGACAAGATATTTTTTGGGCTCAAATTAATAAAATACAACATTTTAATTGTTACTTATTAAGCTTGAGGTAGTGAATTACTGGGATTAGTTTTTGTCTCCGACATATGCAATTTAGGAGAAGTCATGAATGAAATCATATTTAAATGTAATGTACGGTTAAAACTACATTATCTCAAAGCACTGGGACATGTAAAGAAGACATTGAATGGAGTACAATATTAATGTGACATTGCTAATGGTGACGAATCCTCAGCTGTGCACTTGGAGAAATTATCTTTTAAATCATCATCGTGTATTTGTGTGTATATGCACGTGTGTACTTGTGTGTGTGGGGAGTGGTGGTGCAGTGGTTAACGAACTGCGCTGCAAACCCAGCGACCCGAGTTTGATTGCCGCTCACGTCCAATAACGGCGGCAAATATATGAATCGGTCCTGGGCCGACCCTACATCGACTCAGCATTAAATGAGTACCTGCTTCATTGTTTAATCAACACTGGGAAGACCAAGGCTGTCGGGCGTGGTGCTGGTCACCTGTTCCCCCGTGTGCCGTGCCAACTTCTGTCGGGGCTCGCGAGCAGCACTTGCCCCAAACGAGGCCTTGAGAGGCTATTCTGGGGATCTTTTGTCTGTTGTGTGCTTGAAGAAGGGTGGAGCAGCAGTTCGCGCACTGCGCTACGGTCGCAGCAACCCGAGTTCAATTGCCAGCCATGGCTCAGATCAGCGGCCAGTACGACAATTATGTATTCATCACAAGGTACCCAACCCAGCGGCCCGATTCTCACGGCTGGACTTCAGCCAAAGTCATTCCAAACCAAACCGTGCCTCCTCCGAGGACATATTATTATCCCGGTAAACGGTTTCTAAGCAAGTTTGTAAGTGTCTATGCATGACTATGGTTCTCTAATCGATAGAGTATTCGGAAGAGTAATCTCAGTGTAATCGTTAAATATATCACTAAAGTAATTTGCAGAGTAATGTTCAGAGTAATCGGAAGGGTAATTGTAGTGTAATCGGTAGAGTAATGGTAGAGTAATCGATAAAGTAATTGTAGAGGAACCAGTAGAGGCTCAGAGTAATCGGAAGAGTAATTAGTAGAGTAATCGGTAAAGTAATTGTAGAGTAACCAGTAGAGGCTCAGAGTAATCGGTAGAGTAATTAGTAGAGTAATCGGTAAAGGATCCGATTACTTGCTACGTCGTGGCGTCCCACTCCGGCGCGTCTCCTCTCTCTCCGCCGGTGATAAACGGCCCGGGCGGCCGGACGGGTGAGCAGAGAGAAAAAATAAATAACGGGGCAAACGCGGCGGAATGAATAGGATGATTTATACGGCGGATCGGGCGGCGAGGAAGCAATTACTTAGGTATGCAATGGCGCGGGAGCGGCGGCGGCGGCGGACGGGAGGGAGAAAGGCGCAGGGCAGCATTATGGAGATGCGGTGGGAGATATGAAAATGAGATTACTTGTAAAGGGAGACGGCCTGAGAGGCAATGAAAGGCCTTTAATGGCCACATGAAGGGTGCAGCCTCGCGCTATCAACCCCGATTCATTTTTTTAAAATGGGCTCATTGTTTGGCTGGATGATAATTGCCACAAAACATCTTTTGATCGCAGCGGTGCAGAACCCCTCACTGGGATCTCACTCACTCACTCGCCCCCCTCCCTTGCCTGCATTCCTTGAGCAGACGGTGAGTGAGCGGGCGAACAATGGGGTGCGAGGGTGGATGAGGGAGCGAGTGGTCGGATGAATGAATCTGCGAGCAGTTTGGGCGAGAGAGATAGTGGAGAAGCGAACAGATGAACACGGGGGTGAGAGGGTGGACAAGGTGGAAAGTGGGTCAATTAGAGAGTGGAGCAGGTGGACAAGAGAACAACCGATTAGGGGACACGGTGGAGAAAGCTGATGGTGAAAATGAGCGAGCGATGGGTGAGCAAAGTGGGTTTGCGTACGAGTCAGTGGACGAGCCACGTCGTGGGTGAGCGAGCAAATGGACAAAAGAGCTGGCTGGTGGACGAGCGAGAAGGGCGAGTGGACGAGTTGGTGGATGAGAAAGCAGAGGAGCGAGTGAATAGGACAAAGGGAGAGCAAAAACATCCTTGGACAAGTGAGGCAAGTGGGCAGGTGGATGGCTGAGTGTGTGGATGTATGAGTGGGTGGCTGAGTGGCTGATTGGCTGAGTGGGTGGATGGCTGAGTGGCTGAGTGGGTGGATGGCTGAGTGGGTGGATGTATGAGTGGGTGGCTGAGTGGCTGATTGGCTGAGTGGGTGGATGGCTGAGTGGCTGATTGGCTGAGTGGGTGGGTGGGTGGCTGAGTGGGTGGTTGGCTGAGTGGGTGGATGGCTGAGTGGCTGAGTGGGTGGATGGCTGAGTGGGTGGATGTATGAGTGGGTGGCTGAGTGGCTGAGTGGGTGGATGGCTGAGTGGCTGATTGGCTGAGTGGGTGGGTGGCTGAGTGGGTGGTTGGCTGAGTGGGTGGATGGCTGAGTGGGTGGATGGCTGAGTAGGTGGGTGGCTGAGTGGCTGAGTGGCTGAATGGCTGAGTGGCTGAGTGGGTGGATGGCTGAGTTGGTGGATGGTTGAGTGGGTGGATGGCCGAGTGGCTGAGTGGGTGGATGGCTGAGTGGGTGGGGTGGCTGAGTGGGTGAGTGGCTGAGTGGGTGGGTGGCTGAGTGGCTGAGTGGCTGAGTTGGTGGATGGCTGAGTGGGTGGATGGCTGAGTGGGTGGGTGGCTGAGTGGGTGGATGGCTGAGTGGGTGGGGTGGCTGAGTGGGTGGGTGGCTGAGTGGGTGGGTGGCTGAGTGGCTGAGTGGCTGAGTGGGTGGATGGCTGAACGAGCGAGCGAGGACATTGTTGATGGTGGAGATAGCTCGTGAGCAATTGTGGTCACGACCCTTCCCTCCCAACACCACCCCCTCCCCTTGCAATTGAATGTCGCGTTCGTTAAGCGTGGCCGGTTTGCCTGCCTCAGGTCCAGCTGATTACTCAGCCAGCCGGTGGCATTACTGCTGCTGCTGCTGCCATGACTACCACCAGCCCCCTCACTACGATCACTAATCACCAATTTGCATATTGTTACTGCTGGTATCGTCATTGCTGTGTTATTGCTGCTGTCGCGACTGCGTACGTGGTTACTCGGAAACGCTTGTTTTTCCTGTTGTTCCCACGTGACGATGGCGGCACGATGTGCGTGACCCCCGCGTGATTGGTGCAGGCGGTGCACGAGGTCGGTGGGGGAGGGGTCGCCGGGTCACGGGGGGCACCATCATCGATCGTTGTGGCGATGATTCTGCTCTTTCGGGAGCGCGTTGCCTCGCTGAGACTCGAGATTCGTTTTCTGGAGGGTCCTGCCAAGTTTTCGCAGTAGAGGGTGGGGGGGGGGTATGCTGCTGCTGGTCCAAATTCAGTGATTTGCAGGTTCATTGTTTCTTCAGCATTGGGATTTTTGGGCCATGCCAGTTCCACTGTGAGTGTGGGGTTTAGCTGTGGGAGGAAACCGGAGCAAACCCACGCAGAACAGGGGCAGAGAGAGAGAACATACAAACTCCACAAACTCACTCGCTCACCTCCCCACACGCCCCTTCCAAGATGCTGAGGACTGACCTTCAGGTACTTGTGCAGTAAGAACGTGAACCAATTGGTGAGCATCTTCTCAGCGACGGACTCGGTCCTGCGGAAGCGACAGAGAGAGACAAGGCCAGCAGGTGAGACAAAGGTGTGGAGGTCATTGACTCGATGGAGCTCCATCGAGGTCGTCGAGTTCGAGTGAACAGCAGCTGACTCTCACGCAGAGTCGCTCCCGAAACGACGCCTGTCAAGGGCGACGATCGTCAACGACGCGCGTGGTGCTCCGTGATTGTGCCGCTGCGGAGATGGAGCGATGCAATCGGTTTGTGTAGAGGCAGAACCATTAGAGGTGGCGACGGCTTGGGGAGCCCTCACGCAGCAGAGGCTTGACCGTGGCTGCTGCTGCTAACGATGACGATGATTTTGATTAACACAGTAAACGCAAATTTGTTTCATCTAACCCACACCAATATTTACATCGAGCTGCAAGAAACAAAGCCACCACCACGGCCCGTTAGGCCACTGTCAAGCACGAGTGGCAGGGAAATATCATTGGCGGAGAGTGCGCGGGCGAGGGACAGCGGGAGACAGAGAGAGACTGCGAGTGAGAGAGAGAGAGTGAGTGAGTGAGAGAGAGTGAGAGATGGAAAGAGAGAGAGAGTGAGAGAGAAGACTGAAGAAAGAGATAAGTCACTAAACCCGCGTCCGGCTCCTGCCAATGAGAAGCGGAAAATCGGCGGTTTTGCCGGGGGCATGGCGAATGAATTCCCACGGCTGGCACGGCCGCCCTGGTTAACGGAGTGCTCGGTGATGCGTGGCTTGGCACAGACTCGATGTGTCCGCACCGAAATCGAATCAAGCCAGCCGGCTGTGGCCCCCGAACAGGGCACGGCTCTGTGCAGCAGAGAGCAGCTCCCTCTGAGGAAGGCCGAAATTCTTCTCTAAACCTTGTTTAATTCGCTTTTTATTTTAATACAGAATTTAGTTATTTGGATTTAGAATAATCGAATTGCCTTCATCCAGTAGTAGATAGATGGAGGCTGCTGCTTAGGATGATGGTGGTGCATTGCAAATGCTAAATTGAGAAGAAAATCACAATGTGATCATTATTATTCACGGGCCTTCATCAATCAACTGCTGGGGGAAGGCTTCCCCACGCCGTGCGGGGTCGCTGTGCCACACTCCACCACGCCGGTCAGTGTGTAAGTCGGTGACGGAGGGTTCATCGCACAGCGCGCTAACCCCTGCGCCGCCGCTCCCCACAGGGGCAGCATGATGGTAATCCCGGCCGAGATGATGGGTTTCAACAAAACCCGCTGCGATTTACAAATTGAGCCAATCAAGAGAAGAGGATTGTGGGTAATGAGCAGCGGCAAGGGCCGGCCCACACGTGCCGCGATTTGAGCCGAGTGGGTGGCCACCTTCATCACTCCCCCCCCCTACACTCCCCCCCCCTCACACGTGACGAGCGCCTCTTATCTCACACACAAAGATCTCCCGTATAGCCTGTAACAGACTGTAGGGGCAAGTGCTGTTTGCTATCAAGGCCGGCACGGCACACGAGCGGATGGGTGGCCAACACCTCGCCTGGCCGTCTTTGTCTCCCTCGTGGTGATGTTTACACATAATTTGAGGCTGAGTCGACCTAGGGGAGGCCCAGAACCAGTTCAGATAATCGTCACTGGTGTTGGCCGTGAGCGAGAATTGTACCTGGGGCACCAGGTTCGTAGCACAGTGCGCTAACTGCTACCCTACCGCTCCCCAAACACACTCAAACACACTCAAACACACACACGCACACACGCACACACACATGCGCGCGCACACATACGTACACAGATGCGCGCGCACACACACGTACACACACACATGTACACACACACACGCACGTGCACACACACGTACACACACACGCGTGCACACACACATACACACACACGTACACACACACATGTACACACACACACGTGCGCACACATACGTACACACACGCACGTATACACACACGTACACACACACGCACGTGCATGCACCGACGACCTGGGCGGCGTCGAGGTTCAGGCTGAGCCCCCACCCCCACATCCCCCCTTATCTATTTGGGGTCGTGACTCGAGTTCATCACTGATTTGTGCTGCTGCACCGTCTCATCTGCACCATCTCACCTGCACTGTCTCACCTGCACGTGGTGACCTGGCCCAATTTGTGTCATTAAGACCCTCCACCACCCAACGCAGCCAAACAAAATGAATGACGACACAGCGCGAGCGCTCAACAGCCGCGCCATTTGTTGTTGAAAACCTCAACGCGGCCATCAATGACGCCGCGCTGAGAGAGGCCGGAGAGTCAGAGCGGCGGTGAGCGTGCAGGCTGCACTAAAAACAACACGGCCCCCCTCCCCCCGATAAGAATTACTTTGTTTTCTGTGTTCCCGCGAGCCGCCGTCGTGCAAAGAGACCACCGGAAAGGCGCCGGTGGCGGATGGCCGGGGCGCGCGGGAGGGGGCGGGCCAGGCCACGACCGGCGGGCAGCAGCGCAGCAACAAGGACGGCGGCCGAACGAGCGCCGCTGATGGGCAAATGAATATTTAATGGGAAGCTGCGAGCGGCGGCAGCCATTAATCAGAGAACCACGCGGCGAGCCGAGCGCCACGCCGCTAATCACGGATTGCGGTAATTGCTTGTGTAGGCACGTGGGGGCGGGAGAAATGGGTTTTTTTAATTAATTGAAATATAAAAACAATAATGATGCGTGCTCTCTGCCCCCCACCACTCCACTGCCCCCCACAACTACCTCCCCCCCCTCCGTAACCCCGTGACCGCTGTGTACGGGATCCACGGTGGCCTCGTTAGCCCCTCACCCCCAGCCTTCACGGCACCGATCAGCCGCATTGTTAGCCGTGTTCCATCCACTGCTGGATGAACGACTCCCCCCTATCGTTGTCGTGAATTGCACAATCCACCCATAGATGAAGGCCAGCCCGGGATGATCATCATCGTTAGCCATGATCAATCAACTGCTGGATGAAGCTTTCCCCCTGGTGGACCCTTACGCTCTCGTTCCCGCGCGAGGCGTGTCCATCGCGAAGCCTGCGCACAACTAAAACCCTCGGTCATTAACGAGAGGCGCTCGCTCCCGTGCCGCGTGGGTGGAGACGTGCCCTCCACGATCCTCCCTGACCCCCCCACACCCCACCCATGCCATGCCCCCCCCACCCTCCGCTCCTCGAAGGGGGCGATGCCCCATCTGGCGTAATTGATACCCTGCTGCCCGGTGAGACCCAGCACGAGCGAAGGAGTGGCGCTCGATTAGCGAGCACAATCTGCCACAGGGAGACGGAGCGACGGGGGGAGACGGAGCGACGGGGGAGACAGAGCGACGGGGGAGACAGAGCGACGCGGGAGATGGAACGACGCGGGAGACGGAGCGACGCGGGAGACGGAGCGACGCGGGAGACGGAGCGACGGGGGAGACGGAGCGACGCGGCTTTGCGAAAAGAGATGACGATGATTGGGGAAAAGAATTCCAGAGTGGAATGGTGTGTTGTGCCATGCAGTGTGGTGAGTCGGAGGGCGGGTAAATGAGTGGGTAGGTGGGTGAGTGAGTATGTAAGTGGATGAGGGGGTGAGTGTGTAAGTGGGTGGGTGAATGAGTGGGTGAGTGGGTGAGTGAGTGTGTAAGTGGGTGAGTGAGTGGGTGAGTAAGAGGGTGGGTGGGCGAGTGGGGTTAGTGGGTGAGTGTGCTGTGGTGACCTGCAGTGTGGTGGTTTGAACGCGGTGCAGGAGGGGAACGCGCGTCACCTTCGCAGAAGCAGCTTGGGGTGGTTGCGGCTCTCGATGTTGCGTGTGATGAGGTCGGAGAGCAGCTGCTTGAGCACGTCGGTCGCGTACTCCATCTTGCCTTGCAGCGCCGTGGCGACGAGCGACGCCACGTTGCCGCGGTCGCGCATCGAGAAGGCGCGCTGAGACTCGAGCGTGCGCACGAACGCCAGCAGGAACACCTTGCTGCCCAGCAGCGTGCCGAAGTGCCGCAGCCCCTTCTCCACGCACTCGTGCCGATTGCCGGGCACCTGGGGACACGCGCGCGGGCGAGGGCGGCGGTGTGAACGCACGGACGAGCGCAGATCCCGCCGTCGCGTAGCCCACCCAGACCGCTGGGGTGAGCGCTGATGATGAGCGGCTGCGGAGGCCGGAACGGCACACGTGGGGGTGGTGAGGCCGAAACCACGCCTGGCCGTCTTTGTCTCCCCGATGGGGAGACACCGCACTAGGTACTCGTCGACCTAGGGTAGGCCACTGGTGTCCGTGAGCAGGAATGGAACTCGGGTCGCCTAACCACTGCACCACAACACCAAGAACAGCCGTGACGCACGGCTGTTCTTGGGTGTGGGGTGGGTGTGGGGTGGATGCGTGGTGGGTGTGGGGTGGGGTGGGTGTGGGGTGGGTGTGGGGTGGGTGCGGGGTGGGTGTGTGCTGGGTGTGGGGTGTGTGGTGGGGTGGGTGTGGGGTGGGTGTGAGGTGGGTGTGCGGTGGGTTCGGGGTGAGTGGGGTGGGTGTGTGGTGGGTGTGGGGTGTGTGGTGGGGTGTGTGGTGGGTGTGGGGTGGGTGTGGGGTGGGGGTGGGGTGCGTGTGTGGTGGGTGTGAGGTAGGTGCAGGGTGGGTGCGTGGTGGGGGTGGGTGTGTGGTGGGTGTGTGGTGGGTGTGTGGTGGGTGTGAGGTGGGTGTGTGGTGGGTGTGAGGTGGGTGCAGGGTGGGTGCGTGGTGGGGGTGGGTGTGTGGTGGGTGTGTGGTGGGTGTGAGGTGGGTGTGTGGTGGGTGTGAGGTGGGTGTGTGGTGGGTGTGAGGTGGGTGCAGGGTGGGTGCGTGGTGGGGGTGGGTGTGTGGTGGGTGTGTGGTGGGTGTGTGGTGGGTGTGTGGTGGGTGTGAGGTGGGTGTGTGGTGGGTGTGAGGTGGGTGCAGGGTGGGTGCGTGGTGGGTGCGTGGTGGGTGTGTGGTGGGTGTGTGGTGGGTGTGTGGTGGGTGTGTGGTGGGTGTGAGGTGGATGTGTGGTGGGTGTGAGGTGGGTGTGTGGTGGGTGTGAGGTGGGTGCAGGGTGGGTGCGTGGTGGGGGTGGGTGTGTGGTGGGTGTGTGGTGGGTGTGTGGTGGGTGTGTGGTGGGTGTGAGGTGGGTGTGTGGTGGGTGCGAGGTGGGTGCAGGGTGGGTGCGTGGTGGGGGTGGGTGTGTGGTGGGTGTGTGGTGGGTGTGTGGTGGGTGTGGGGTGTGTGGTGGGGTGGGTGTGGGGTGGGTGTGAGGTGGGTGTGGGGTGGGTTCGGGGTGAGTGGGGTGGGTGTGTGGTGGGTGTGGGGTGTGTGGTGGGGTGTGTGGTGGGGTGGGTGTGGGGTGGGTGTGGGGTGGGGGTGGGGTGCGTGTGTGGTGGGTGTGAGGTGGGTGCAGGGTGGGTGCGTGGTGGGGGTGGGTGTGTGGTGGGTGTGAGGTGGGTGTGAGGTGGGTGTGTGGTGGGTGTGTGGTGGGTGTGAGGTGGGTGTGAGGTGGGTGTGTGGTGGGGGTGGGGTGGCTGTGGGGGCCGTGCCGGCACCTCGAGCACGGTGAGCACTGGGTGGTTGTCGATGCCGGGGAAAAGCACGCGCAGCGCGTACGTGCGGTAGTCCAGGAAGGGGATCCCCGCGCCGTCCACGTCACTCGTCAGCTCGTTGATGTCGGTCTGCAGCTCCGCAAACGCTGCACCGCCACCGCCGCAAACGGCAACCACAGCCACAACCGCCGCGTCAACAACAGCAACGGCTGGAGTTTGACAACCGGCACGACGACGACCGTCATCGCCACTAGGCAATGGGAGTAAAAAATCGAGGCGATATTCGCGCGAGAGATGAGCCGCCGCCGCGCGGTGCCGGGCGGTCGCTCACCCTCCTTGCACTCGAGCGCCACGCGCGACTCCAGGTTGTCCATCTGCAGCTGCAGGCGCTTGAGCGTGAGGTCGCTCTCGCGCGACTTGCGCTTGTACGCCACGAGCACGCCCACCACGACCAGCAGCAGCAGCCCGCCGCCCGCCGCCAGCCCCACGATGGCAGGCAGCGTGAGCAGGCTGTCGTGCACCAGCCCCACGCGCCCCACCGCCTGCTCCAGCGAGCCCACGCGCACCTGTCCCACGGGTCACGGCGAATGAGTACGATGAGGTGCGTGCGAGTCAGTGGGCAGGCAGCCGTGCGTGAGTTTGGTGGTAGTGATGGTGGTGGTGGAGGTGTCGGGTGGTGGTGGTGGCGGTGTCAGTGATAGTGATGGAGGTGGTGGTATCAGTAGTGGTGGAGGTGTCGGTGGTGGTGGTGGCGGTGTCGGTGATAGTGATGGAGGTAGTGGTATCAGTAGTGGTGGTGGTGCTGTTGGTGGTGGTTGTATCGGTCGTGGTGGTGGTATTGGTGGTGGTATCGGTAGTGGTGGTGAAATCGGTAGTGGTGGTGGTATCGGTAGTGGTGGTGGTGGTATTGGTAATAGCGGTGGCAGTGATGGGCCCTCACAGTCAACATGTGGTGGTATCGGTATTGGTGGTGGTATTGGTGGTGGTATTGGTGGTGGTAGTGGTGGTGGTATCGGTATTGGTGGTGGTATTGGTGATGGTATTGGTGATGGTATTGGTGATGGTATTGGTGGTGGTATTGGTGGTGGTATTGGTGGTGGTATTGGTGATGGTATTGGTGGTGGTATTGGTGGTGGTATTGGTGGTGGTATTGGTGATGGTATTGGTGGTGGTATTGGTGGTGGTATTGGTGGTGGTATTGGTGGTGGTATTGGTGGTGGTATTGGTGATGGTATTGGTGATGGTATTGGTGATGGTATTGGTGATGGTATTGGTGGTGGTATTGGTGGTGGTATTGGTGATGGTATTGGTGGTGGTATTGGTGGTGGTATTGGTGGTGGTATTGGTGGTGGTATTGGTGATGGTATTGGTGGTGGTATTGGTGGTGGTATTGGTGGTGGTATTGGTGGTGGTATTGGTGGTGGTATTGGTGATGGTATTGGTGATGGTATTGGTGATGGTATTGGTGATGGTATTGGTGGTGGTATTGGTGGTGGTATTGGTGATGGTATTGGTGGTGGTATTGGTGGTGGTATTGGTGGTGGTATTGGTGGTGGTATTGGTGATGGTATTGGTGGTGGTATTGGTGGTGGTATTGGTGGTGGTATTGGTGGTGGTATTGGTGATGGTATTGGTGATGGTATTGGTGATGGTATTGGTGGTGGTATTGGTGGTGGTATTGGTGGTGGTATTGGTGGTGGCATTGGTAATAGTGGTGGGCCCTCACAGTCAACATGTGGTGGCCCGACAGGGCCGGGCACTCGCACAGTAGCTGGGTGTCGGACACGGTGACGGCGCATGCCGCGTCCCCCATGAGCACCGTGTAGTTCAGCCGCCCCCCGGCTGGGCCCGGCATCAAGTTCCGGCCCTGAGCGCGCGATGGCAGCAAGCACGCACGCACGCACGCGCACACGTAAAACAAGACACACGTGTGAAACAACACAAACATGCACGCACGTGCGGTCACGCATCCACGCACGTGCATTGGGCTGGTGATGCGGTGGCCCGGCGGCAGCGCGTTCGCCGCTCGTTGCAGAGGCTCACGGTTTGAATGCGGCAGGCCACCCTGGTTAATGCCGTGGTGTTTACTGCCATCAAATAACGCCACGCACCGTCCAATTTACGGCGGACGTTAAAGATCTCGTGACGCCACCGCAAGAGTTGGCCATCGTGTGCCACCGGCGTTCCCGTCCAAATTTGCCAAATCCCAAAAAACTGCACCGCCGATGACTCCACGGAGATCCCGCATGGCACCTGCCATTTCCCCCCGCGGGCGGCGCCCGTGAGACGGCGGAGGTGTCGCGCTCACCTTGAGGATGATGGGCGAGCCGGGCTTGATGTCCAGGGGGTCGTGACCCAGCGGTTCGAAGGTGGGGCTGGCGTGGTAGTAGAACTCGGAAGCGTTGAAGACGAGCAGCGAGCGCACGTCGTCGAAGATGAACCCCAGCTCGTCGGGGCGCACGGGCGCCAGCATGGGTAGCGACGCAGCCGACGAAGACGACGATGTTGACGACGACGATGACGAGCTTCCATCACCGGTCTCCGCTGGCAGGGGACCAGGGCTGTTGAACTCGATGCCCGGGGCGCGGCAAATGAGCGTCGTCTCGTTGAACACGGTGCAAGTCTGTGGGGTTAGTGGTCACTGGTTAGGATCAAGTTCAGACTTGGAGTTAGGTGTTATCCACCCATCCTCGCGTGAACTCCACGACATTTTAAATCCCCCGGAGCGCTCCCTGCGGAAGAGTACCGATGCAGCAGCTTGGGCAGCATCTTTTATCCTGCCTGGCAGCAAGGGGCGCCTAGAGGGGGGCGTGGGGGGCGTGGGGGGGGCGTGGGGCTGCTCCATTCCGCGTCACCATCTACACAGCGGGGGATCCGCGTGCCGCTGCTCCACGACGTTTGCTCGCCTCCCGCACGGAGGAGGAGGAGCGAGGGCTGTGGGTGGCGGAGACGGCGGGGGGAGGGGGGGCGGGGTGTGAAGCTTTGCAGCAGAATGCCATCATGTCTCGTGGAAGATCAACAATTACGGGCGTGCGGCGTAGGGGATGATTTATTTATGCACCGTGGGAACGATCAAGCGGGGACGGCGGCGATGAAAATAATTAGGGCGGCTGCAAACGGCGAACACGGCCGGCTCGGTCAGACACGCGGTGACGGCACCGCCGCTCCTCGCACCCACCTCCCCACCCCCCCGCTCCCACCCCCCCTACCCCCCCACCCCCGCACCCACCCCCCCACCCCCGCCCCCCGCCCACCCGCACGCCTCACAACCTTTCCCTCTCTCTCCAAGGGTTTAATTATTACGCCAAAATGTTTGTTTAACCGTTCACCCGGCGGCGGTGGAGGTAGCGCCAACACAGCCCGGGCCTCCGGGCAGGCGCGGTTAACTGTGCCGGCCCGGCAGGGTCCGGCGTCTCCTCCCGGGGGGTTCCCGGCGACGACGCCGGGACCGCCGCCCGCGTCGCGCCGGCTCCGAGCAAAGGTTCCCCCGGCGGTGGTTCACGGCAGAGACGGGCGCCGGCGAAATTGAAAGCAGCCATGAAGGGGAGGGTTAAGGTCGTGGTTTTTGTCGGAGGGGTGAACACTCGCAAGCTGTGCCGTTTACCAACCACGCACACGCACAGTCTGAGCAGACCGCCCCCCGTGTAGCCGACTAAGCAGACCGCTGGGACCAGTGCCGTCAGCGAGCACCTGTTAAGGCCAGACCCTGCATTGATGTTTACAAACCGTACTGGGTGCTCGTTTAAGGCTGAGTCAGCCTGGGGGAGGGACGGGAGAGGGTCGGATTTCACTCGCCGCTGATGTTGGCCGTGAGCGGGAGTGAATCTCTAAGTCCACGCGTGGGATCCAACTGTAATTCAATCAAACTACTTCTCATTTTGCAGAAGAGCAGTCGCCAAAAAACACGCCGGCTCAGTGCGCTAACCACCGTGCCGCCGCTCCGCAAACCGAGCACTTGCCCACGCACGTACGCACGGAGGGACGGGCGGACGGACAGATGCGATGCGGGTGGAGGTTGGGGGGGAGGGTGGAGACAGTAGGGGGCTCATCGGCCTGTCAAGGAAGTTTCCCTGTGCAAACGAGCGGTGTCCCCCCCCGCCCCACCCCTACATCAAAAGAGCAGCGGGAGTGGGGGGCTGCAGATCCACTCAGCTGAATGGAGGGGGCGGTGGAGGGGGTTAGTCGTCGCCCATCATCTGCACAATTCCTGGCCTCGCGCGCAGCAGCGGTGCTTAGTGGAGGGCTGCGTGAAGCTATCCGAGAGTTTGTTTACCTCCTTGGGGATATGTGTTTGTGTTTACGTGTGTGCATGCGTGTGTGTTTACGTGTGTGTTTACGTGTGTGTGGTGTGAGTGTGTGTTTAGGTGTGTGTGGTGTGAGTGTGTGTATGTTTAGGTGTGTGTGGTGTGAGTGTGTGTATGTTTACGTGTCTGTGTGTGTGTATCTGCGTGCGGTGTGAGTGTGTGTAGGGGTTAGCGCTACGCATCACTACGAACCTGACGACTCGAGTTCGATTCCCGCTCACGGCCAACACCAGTGACGATTATCTCAACCGATCCTGAGCCTCCCCTAGGTCGACTCAGCCTCAAATGAGTAGCCGGTGCGGCGTGCAAACATCGCCACTGGGGAGACAAAGGTGGTCGGGCGTGGTGCTGGCCACCCACCCCCTCGTGTACCGTTCATAGGTGCTCGCTAACAGCACTTGCCCCTACAGCCTGTTAAGGCTATACGGGGATCTTTATCTGTGTGTAGAGAGAATGTGGTGCGCGTGTCGGAGTCACGGTCCAAAGTTGCCAAACTCCGTGAGTGACATCGTGAGTGACATCGTGAGTGACATCGTGAGTGACATCGCGAGTGACATCGCGAGTGACATCGCGAGTGACATCGCGAGTGACATCGCGAGTGACATCGCGAGTGACATCGCGAGTGACATCGTGAGTGACTCCGTGAGTGACATCGTGAGTGACATCGTGAGTGACATCGTGAGTGACATCGTGAGTGACATCGTGAGTGACATCGCAAATGACTCCACTGGGTGAGAGTGAGCGGCGACCACGGCCCCTCCTGGCGGACACGACCCACGTGCAGGCCGGAGCGGCGCTCGTTCACCTCGTGGCCACACAGCGGCAGCTGCCACGGGGGGTTCTCCTGGGCGAGACTACCGCTCGGCGCCTCGACATGCACCGATGGGGGGAGGCGCGATGTCCATATCAAGCAATGGTGGTGATGGTGGTGATGATGGTGGTGATGTTGATGTGATGATGGTGGTGATGATGGTGATGATGGTAGTGATGGTGATGGTGGTGATGATGGTGATGATGGTGGTGATGGTGATGATGGTGGTGATGGGGGTGATGTTGATGTGATGGTGGTGATGGTGATGCTGGTGGTGATGGTGATGATGGTGATGGTGATGATGTTGATGTGATGATGATGATGGTGATGATGGTGGTGATGGTGATGGTGGTGATGGTGATGATGGTGGTGATGATGGTGGTGATGTGATGGTGGTGATGATGGTGATGATGGTGATGGCGGTGATGGTGAGAGGCAGCAGCACTCACGTCGACGCTCTCCACCCCCTTGTACTTGGCCCTCATCTTGGGCTCCTGGACCGTGCCCAAGTTACTGCCCGTGACCGTGAGCAGCGTTCCTCCACTGCGCGCACACACACAAAGACAAAGATCCCCCATGTAGACTTAACAGACTGTAGGGGCAAGTGCTGTTAGCGAGCACCTATGAAGGCCGGCGCGAGGGGGTGGGCCAGCCGCCTTTGTCTCCACACAAGACACACACACACGCGCGCACACTAACACACCGGCAATTACAAACACTGGCGATCGGTGGTGGTGTCTCGACGAGGTTGCGCCAGGCTAGGTGCACTTTGAAGCCGTGTCAAGTGGGACGGGGATGGGTTGAACGAGTTCCCGCTCGGAGCCGCCGCCCTCATTTTGCTCGAGCCTCTCGCGGCGTTCATCGTTCACGCCCGGCGCCCGCCGCTCCACTGCTGGATGAAGGCCCCCCCCCCCCCCCCCCCCGCTGTGTAATGATGATACGCTGCCGCCTTCCCACATTAAATTATACACATCCTGTCAGCCACACGGCCTTCCGGCAGTGCATCATTTCAGCAATATTGGTTCAACGCGATATTCAGTGCCCCATTGGCAGAGTGAGGCAAAGACCATCGACACTCCGGTGATTGTTTGACCATACTTCACCACGCTGGTCAGTGGCAGGAAATACAGCTCGGGTCGCCGGGTTCGTAGCGCGCCGAGCCAACCGCTGTGCCTGCCGTTCCCACCGCGTGCATTTAATGGACGCGCGTGTGAGTGCGTATGTGTACGTGAGCTCAAATAAACAGAAGGCTGTCCGAGATTCCATCGAATGAGTTCTCCCCATCTCATTTCCAGTGTGGGATCGAGCGTTTTGGCCGCGCGTGCGCGCGTGCGTGTGCGTGCGCGTACTGCGTGATGGTCCACTCTGGCTCGATGCGCGTCACGACGGGGTCCTCGGTGTACTCGTAGCGGAGGGCGCTGCTCAGCTCGGCGCCGTCCAGAGACACGGAGACGGCGACGAGGTCGGGCCCGCGGGGCGCCCACGCGGACGTGCACACGATCTCGCCCGCGCTCCGACTGCCGCACGCAGACGCAGACGCACGCGCGGACGCAGATACAGACAGAAACACAGCCGCACACATTCACAAACAGACACAAACACAAACGCGCGCACACAGAGACCGAGTTCAAAGTTCATGACCTCTCTATTCACACCGAGCAGAGTGGCGCTGACGAGAGCTACCGGCGAGCACCTGTTGCTCCGAGAATGGCGCTACATGCGGGCCAGCGAGGCCGATAGTTCCGCGAGAATCGAACACGGGTCGGCGCTCGCAGTCCCTGTCGGCGAGCGCCATCGTGTCAGAACCGAGCGGGAGGGGGCGACGCTCCCCGGCGCTCGCCGTCGGGTCGACGGATCGGCACGGCATCCTCCTTGTTCCGGCGGCATGGGGAGCGTGCCGTCCGGCGGCCCCGTGCGTCGGTGGCAGCGCCGATGTTTTCGCCCTGCTCTTTTTTTAACCCCAGTCCCCAATTAGTCCACGTTTGAAAAATGGACTTTGGCAGCTGTTACGGTTAATTATGGCGAAGGGCTCGGCGCACTAATCAAATGGAAAAATCACACCTGGAGAGCAATTACCGCCACGGCGGTCACCGCGCGCCAGTGGAAAGGCCGAGCGATCCGCTCCGGGCGACCGAGACTAACAAGAGCCGGAGCGTTGCGGCGTCGCGTCCCGCCGGCACGGCCGTAATTGCCGAGCGGTAAACGCTCCGCCAGGCCTGGGCAGAGTGCGCCGCGGCGCTCGGCGCGACCCCCCGCTGCGCGTCGTCCTCGGAAGGTGGCGGCACGGCCGTGAAAGTCGAGGCAGAGGTCGCGGGGGGCAAGGGCCACGGGGCGGGGGGTCACCGAGGCAGGAAGTGGCGGGGCCAGAATTTGTGGGACCAAAGGTCACGTGGCCAGAGGTAGGGGTAAAAAGCGACGAGGTCAGAGTTCACGGGACCGCCAATCTTCAGAGTGGAGGTCGCCGGTCAAAAGGGAAGCTGCCGGCCGCTCCGGTGGCGAGCGGCGCGGCGACCACCGGCGGGGTGCTCGGCACGGCGGATCGGGGGTGGCGTCGCTCACCGTGGAGACGCTGTAGCCGAGGGGCCTGGTTCGGGAGACCCCGCGTGTAATCCGGCTAATCCGGCTAAGGCTGTCGACTCATTTCGCGCGAAAAACCGATTTGACCACGGGCGGCAACAGCGGCGACGCTCACGCTCCCTCCCGTCTCCACGACGATGCCCGTCGGGGCCCGACGAACGCCCCGATCGATCCGGCGGTGCCATCCGCGCCGCCGTCACCTGCGCAGCACGCAGCTCTCGTTGCCCAGCGCCACCCGCACCGCGCTGCCGGCGTCCAGGTGCGCTCCGTGGAGGGAGACGCGCGTGCCGCCCGACACGGGGCCGCGCGCCGGCGCCACCGTGCGCACCGCGGGTTGCTGGGGGGGTGGGGCGGTGGCAGAGGGGCACACACACAAAGACAAAGATCACCAGTGTAGTCTTGGTGGGGCAAGTGCTGTTAGCGAGCAGCACCTATGAAGGTCGACACAGCACACGAGGAGGGGGTGGGTGCACAGCACCACGCAGCGTGCCAACCGCTGCACCGCTGATCCCCATGCAGGAACACGATACACCACGACGTGGAGTTACACAGCGTGCAAATGCAACCGCTTGTCAACATATCGTAGAGAAAGAGTCAGGTGTTTTTATTTTATAGGTCTATGGCTCTGTATGTCCATTCGTGGGAGTCAATGGGACTCTGTGAGAGTCTATGGGTCTCTGTGTGAGTCTATGGGTCTCTGCGTGGGTGTATGGATCTCTGTGTGAGTCGATGGGTCTCTGTGTGAGTCTATGGGTCTCTGTGTGAGTCTATGGGTCTCTATGAGAGTCCATGGGTCTCTGCGTGGGTGTATGGGTCTCTGTGTGAGTCTATGGGCCTCTATGAGAGTATATGGGTCTCTGTGTGGGTGTATGGGTCTCTGTGTGAGTCTATGGGTCTCTGTGTGAGTCTATGGGTCTCTGTGTGAGTCTATGGGTCTCTGCGTGGGTGTATGGATCTCTGTGTGAGTCGATGGGTCTCTGAGTGAGTCTATGGGTCTCTGTGTGAGTCTATGGGTCTCCGTGTGAGTCTATGGGTCTCTGTGTGAGTCTATGGGTCTCTGAGTGAGTCTATGGGTCTCTGTGTGAGTCTATGGGTCTCCGTGTGAGTCTATGGGTCTCTGTGTGAGTCTATGGGTCTCTGTATGAGTCTATGGGTCTCTGTGTGCGTCTATGGGTCTCTATGAGAGTCCATGGGTCTCTGCGTGGGTGTATGGGTCTCCGTGTGAGTCTATGGGCCTCTATGAGAGTATATGGGTCTCTGTGTGGGTGTATGGGTCTCTGTGTGAGTCTATGGGTCTCTGTGTGAGTCTATGGGTCTCTGTGTGAGTCTATGGGTCTCTGCGTGGGTGTATGGATCTCTGAGTGAGTCGATGGGTCTCTGAGTGAGTCTATGGGTCTCTGTGTGAGTCTATGGGTCTCAGTGTGAGTCTATGGGTCTCTGTGTGAGTCTATGGGTCTCTGCTATGGGTCTCTGTGTGAGTCCATGGGTCTCTATGAGAGTCTATGGGTCTCTGCGTGGGTGTATGGGTTTCTGTGTGAGTCTATGGGCCTCTATGAGAGTCTGTGGGTCGCTGTGTGAGTCTATGGGCCTCTATGAGAGTCTATGGGTCTCTGTGTGAGTCTATGGGCCTCTATGAGAGTCTATGGGTCTCTGCGCGGGTGTATGGGTCTCTGTGTGAGGGAAGCAGTTGGTCACAGGCAGAGGAGAGGAGGAAGGTCAGGAGCCAGGACTTGACCAGGGGGCAGGGAGCTGACAGCACGGATGGCTGCGGGAAGGGAGTTCCAGACTGTGGGGTCAGCAGAGGAGAATGAGCGACCCCCCACAGAGCAAAGGTTGACCAGGGGCTTCCACTAAGAGCCTTGGTTACTGGAGCAGAGTGAGATGAGAGGGGAGAGGTAGGAGAGTGCGTGGAGGGGAGCAGAGAGAGATGAGAGGTAGGAGAGTGCGTGGAGGGGAGTAGAGAGAGATGAGAGGTAGGAGAGTGCGTGGAGGGGAGCAGAGAGAGATGAGAATGGAGAGGTCGGTGCAGAAGGGTCCGTGGAGGATCTGAGACGCTCCTGCGAGAGAGGCGACAGCTGAAGGAGGTGCGCAGGGTGAGCCAGCGCGACCCATGGCACCTGCCAGCACAAGCCGCTCCGCTGCGATTGTGAAATATTTATACGTGGCGGTTTAACCGAAGACATTACCTGCATGCCGTTATTGATTTCAGTTTTTATAAAAATCCATGCCTGTATTTAATCCGGTGCCCATTGACGTTGGCGTTATTGCCATCGATCGAGGTTGTGACGCGCGTAGATCACGCGTCCTTGCCTTACCCGCCGCCTTCGCACCCACGCTCCACCACCTCTCCGTCTCCCTTCGCACCCGGCCCACGTCCCCCCCCCCCCCCGCTTCCACCGCCCTTCGACCCCAACATCCATCACTCATCAACTCTCCCCCGCCAGCCACGGGGTCCGGAAAATCCGTGCGCATGCGTGGCACCGCACCCTACATACGTGGTGCCGTGTGGCGTGCGGTGTGCATGTGTGCGGGACATACCACGAAGGTGTAGACCTGCTTGGACAGAGCCATGTACTGCGCCACGCACTCCTCCACGCAGATGTGCGCGTGCCCGCGAACCTGGTGCCGCCCGTCGGCGCGTGTCATCCGGCACACGATCCTGCGTGGCGGCACAAGCTCCGGTGAGAACGCGCCTCGCGGATCGTCGTCGATGCGACATCGTCGTCATCGTAGTCAAGGTCTCATCATCGTCATCGTAGTCAAGGTCTCATCATCGTCATCGTCGTCATCGTAGTCAAGGTCTCATCATCGTCGAGGCGCCTCGATCCCGACGCTCGCGACGGTACCCAAGCGCGCGAGATTCGCGAGCTCACGCTCTAGGCACGTGGATCGAAACATCGGACGCCGTGCCGAACGACGCGGAGTGGCACGTCGCGAGCGCGCAGCGGAGAGGCGGCGGCTCCAGGCTCTCCTGTTGACTTCGCGTTGCGGGGCGTGGACTCAGGAGACCAGCGTCAAGTCTCATCCACGCGATCGCCCTGGGGGGCGTCAGTCCGCCTGTGGGCGAGCGGAGATCGCCGCTCCGCGCGCGATCCCAATTGAGCGGATTGCCGTGCAATCTTCGCATTCGGCAAATTTGGGCTCTCAACCGATTAAAAACTTCAAACTATTTGAGTGGAATGTGGGTAAAGCGAATAATACATTAATAAGAATCCGTCCAGACCGCGCAGCGACGGCTGTCACCGCAAGAGAGCGTCTCTCACCGCAGGAGAAAGGGCAAGGAGCTGACGGTGGGGGGGGGGGGGGGTGGACCTTTGCCCTGCGGTCCCGCGGCACCACCATCCCCTCTCCTGCTATTAGAGCCACTGAGTGGTTGCCGCTCGAGAGAGAGAGACGACACTCTGAGCCAGCGCGGCTCGTCTCTTCACAGCCACGCAGAGCGACTTGTGGTGGGAATTCTACATTCCTATGGAAGGGCCGAGTCTCTCCGCCCACAGGGTGATGCTGATTTTTATCGCCCCGGAGAGATGATGAGCTGAGTGAAATCCCCTCCTCCCCTCGCCCCCAGTCAGGATGTGAACTCACAACCATCAGATTGCGAGCCTGCCCGCAGGATTCACGACCCAGGGTGAGTGGGCAAGTTGTGAATGTTAGCACCCCTATTTTGTTGCAGGCGTGATGTGACCCCATTACTCTACACGTGGTTATACCCTACTTCAAGTCGAGTAATATCATTACGTGCTCATCATTACAGCAGCAGTGGATAGATAATGGGTGATGGTGATGATGAATGTACTCTCCTATCTCATCAGATATTTGAAGAGAAGCCAGGTTGAGCCTGGTTAGTACCTGGAGGCACCCAGAGCTGTAGCATTGGGCTGCGAGGTGGCTATAAGATGGTAGTACAGCAATGGATTATTGAATCTATCTGTGCGGAGCTCTGAGCGTCTCCCCCCCCCCCCCCCTGCGTACAGCAGCAGGCTGCTGGGTTGTCTCCGGGGTCTCCGGTTTTTTCCTTCCACGCGGAGTCAAATATTCCAGTGAAGTAGGAGCAGGACCCTCCTGAAGGCGAGTCTTGAGACTCGGTTAAGCTGTCCTGGATAAATAGCGGGCAATCATTGCCCTTCAGATAACACATTATAATTGTTATTGTTTACATCTATGAGACAGATGAGTGCATTTAAGAATGGGGGAATACATCTGTGTGTATCTGTTTCAAAGAACATTAAAATCGCACACATATCAACACTGGCCATTAATAAAAGATGCTCGGAGACTCTGAGACGTAAACTGAAGGCTAAGCAGCTAAATAATGTAATAAGCTGTCCGCGGGAAGACTTCAACACGAGGGGGGCCCCAGACATCGGTGCAAACTCTGCACAGGAGCCCAGCACACGTCAAGGTTCGAGTGAGTGAGCTGGTGAGCTGGTGATCTGGTCCAGTTAGTGAGCTGGTGAGTGAGTAAGCTGGTCGATGGAGTGAGCTGGTAAGTCAGTGAGCTGGTGAGTCAGTGAGTGAGTGAGTGAGCTGGTGAGCGAGTGAGCTGGTGAGTGAGTGAGCTGGTGAGTGAGTGAGCTGGTGAGTAAGTGAGTGAGCTGGTGAGTGAGTGAGTGAGCTGATGAGTGAGTGAGCTGGTGAGCCGGTGAGTGAGTGAGTGAGCTGGTGAATTAGTAAGCTGGTGAGTGAGTGAGCTGGTGAGCTGGTGAGTGAGTAAGCTGGTGAGTCAGTGAGTGAGCTAGTGAATGAATGAGCTGGTGAGTGAGTGAGCTGGTGAGTGAGTCAGCTGGTGAGTGAGTGAGTTGGTGAGTGAGTGAGTGAGCTGGTGAGTGAGTGAGCTGGTGAGTAAGTGAGTGAGTGAGCTGATGAGTGAGTGAGCTGGTGAGCGGTGAGTGAGTGAGCTGGTGAATTAATAAGCTGGTGAGTGAGTAAGCTGGTGAGCTGGTGAGTGAATGAGCTGGTGAGTGAGTGAGTGAGATGGTGAGTAAATGAGCTGGTGAGTGAGTGAGTGAGCTGGTGAGTGAGTGAGCTGGTGAGTGAGTGAGCTGGTGAGTGAGCTGGTGAGCTGGTGAGTGAGTAAGCTGGTGAGTCAGCGAGCTGTTTAGGAAGCTAGTGATCTGTTGGGTGGGTGGGTGAGTAGGTCAGTTAGCGAGCTGCCGGGACTGAGTGTAAGGCGAGAGAGTGAACTGTGGGGTAGGTACGTGGGCAGCTGAGCCATGAACAGGTGGGCAGGGGAACTCGTGAGTCATTGAGTAGCTGAAAAGATGAGCAGGTGAGTCAGTGAGCAGGTGAGTGAGCGATCATGTGGCTAGGCCACATTGGTCTCCTGCCCGCTAAAAGGGGCGTCAAAACATTTGCATCGGTGTGCATGCTTCTGTGTGCTCTGCACAAAGTGCAGCACGTGCACACAAAGACAACAATCCCCGTGTAGCCTACACACGCTGGTGGGGCAAGAGCTGTTGGCGAGCACCGATGAGTCCCCTTTTCTCTCCCGAGCACTATTGTTTAACACACCAAACCAGGAAATCATTCAAGGCTGAGTCGACCTAGGGGAGGCTGAGGACTGATTCACATAATTGTCACTGGCCGTGAGCGGGAATTGAACTGGGATTGCCGGGTTCGTAGCGCATCGCGCTAACCGCCGCTCCCCCACGCACAGACGCACACACGCACACAGACGCACACACGCACACAGACACACACACGCACAGACATGCACACAGACGCACAGACACGCGTGTGTGCGTGCGGGAACAATAATCCGTTTGGAGCCCGCACCGCTGGCGGCAGGGGGGGCGCTTTGTTCAGAGAGTTCAGCCGAGTGTTTCGAGGAGCGAAGTGAGAGCGACGAGGGGTGGACGAGCGTGGACGAGCGTGGAAGGGGGTGGAGGGGAGGGGGATACGAGGGGGGGGACCCGAGGGGGGTCCCGAGGTGGGGAACATGACCTTTCCCGGCGAATATCGGATTTCGGAACGATTACACCACGCCTCGCCGGGGCAGCGCGCCGCCGCCCACAACGGAATGAAGAAGACGACGCCGGACACGGCCCACTTATCGATTTCCGCGAGCGGCGAATTATCATCGGGCCGGTCGAACGGACAGCAGCTGACACTCTATTGTGACGGCGTGGGGATCGGGGGTAAGTAAAAGCGGCCATTGACGCGCCGCGCGTCTTCCGCTGCTGTTACGACGCAGCCGACGCCGATGGCGGTTTGCGTCACTTTGTGTGCGCACGTAAACGTCACCGTCGTTTTGAGTTCAGCGTCCGCGGGAAGTGCGCCCAGGTCGAATCGCCACTCTTGGTTTTGTTTGGCCGTGGAGCGATTCGTAACGACGCCGCAGAAAATGAAAGCCTCGGTTGGGTTTTTTTTTCATCTTCTAAATCAATTTACGAACTCGGAGGGAGAACTGCGGGTGGGATATTGAGTCAAAATATTGCGTCCAAACAGGCAGAGCGGGTTTTGGTTTATTGGATTAAATTGCACCGCTGCCTTCAATTAGATCCTCTGTGTCACGGCGAGTTCACTGGGAAAAGTGCTCTAACACGCACAGAGACAAAGATCCCCCGCATAGCCTTTAACACACTGTTGGGGAAAGTGTAGTTAGAGAGTGCCTATTAAGGACGGCACAGCACACGAGAACGTGGGTAGCCGCACCACATCCGGCTGTCTTTGTCTCCCCAGTGCTGAAATGCTGATGTCTTTCAGATACTCATTTTAGGCTGAGTGAACCTAGGGAAGGCACAGCACCGGTACGAAAATTTGTAACCGACGTTGGCCATGAGCGGGAATCGAACTGGGGTACACTGCGCCAGCGCTACCCGCGCACACGTACACACACGTACACACGTATACACGTACACACACGTGCACACACAAAGTAAACACAAAGATCTCCCCTCGAGCTTGAACATGCTGTTAGCGGGCACGTATGAAGGCCAGCATGTCACACATGCATGCGCACACACACACACACGTACACACGCGTGCATACACACACACACGTACACACACACACACACGTGCACACGCACAAACAAGCACACGCGCGCACACACGTACACGCGCGCACATGCACACGTACTGCTCTGCGGGGATGTAGAGGTCCCGCAGCGGTTGGCAGGCCACCCCTGCCACCATCACCATGCCGTGGCGGCCGATCTCCGAGAAGCTCAGGCCCAGGTTCTCCCCGCGGATCGTCACCAGCGTGCCGCCCTCGCGCGGCCCTGTCAGAGGGCTCACCTGGGGACGCACGAGCGCACGGGCGATCGCGGGTGACCACGGGGACGAGCAGGTGAGAGGTGCACAGGTGAAACGGGAGTCAGAGGTTACCACGGCGACAGGTACGCAGGGATCACAGGTACGCACGAGTACGCGCTAAACGCAGGTCGGAGGATCGCTTACGTACACGCGAATATCACGGCGAAGCACGGCAAGGTTTGCATGCGAGTTAGAACAGGCAAGCACGGGTCAACACGGTCACGTACACACAGGCGGACACGTGTAACCACAGAAGCACACGAAAAAATAGACACGGAAAGACAGACACAGAGACACACGCATGCAGCTTTGCACCAACTCCTCACGGCGCGCACGCCAAGTGGCAATACCCACCGGCGCGCCCAGCCCCCCTCACCCTGCCCCCCACTCCCTGCCCCCTCACCCTGCCCCCCTCGCCCTGCCCCCCACTCGCTGCCCCCCCTCCTACTCAGCGTTGCCAACTCTGGGGTTTTTGTCTTGAGGTTTTGTGTCGCGACAAAAAACCACGAGAGGAGCCGAGCGCCTCCTTGGCAAGAGGTCGTGACGCGGGGCTGGGAGCGTGCCAGGGACCCTCTATCGCCGCGAAATGTTTTCAAATTGACCAAAAATGGGCGATTGAACGCCGTGTCCGCGGCGAGGAGCGCCGAGCAACGCCGTTCCACTCCGCTACTTTGCGACCGGCCGTGCCCGATCTTCTCCCGGCAGCCTTGCGAGGTTAACGCGGCAGCCGCTCGAGATTGGTTTGACGGCTTTCCGCGCGAAGGAGTTGGCAGCGCCGGCTCCCCCCGCTCGCGATGTCGCGCCGCCGCAATCTTCATTTCATGCGATCTCAGTCCGCCGGCCGCTCGGTCGGTCGGCTCCGTGCGGTGCGAAACAAGTTCGACGTACGCAAAGCGGGCCGTCACGGGCCACTCGTTCGGTCAGCGGGCCGCTCTGGCCGCTCCCCCCCCCCCCCCCCCCCCGGCCATACGTCTCGTTATTTCTGCGTTTCGGCGCCTGTTTGCCGCTTACGGTAACGAGACCCGCGGCGCGGCGAGCGATGCGAGAGGCCGCGGGCGGCCCGGCCCGCACGCCGCGAGGGCTCCGGGTCAAGGTACTTATATATATTTGCGTGCGCGTGGTTTTTGTGAGCGGCCGTTGACATGAATAAATCACGAGGCCTCTCGCGGGGGGACACGGGGCGGGGGGAGGGGCGGGGGGAGGGGCGGGGGGAGGGGCGGGAGGGGCAGGGGGCTCGGTGATGAACCGGCGCCGCCGGCCGGGGCTTGGGTTCTGCAGCTCTCGCCGTTAATCGTGTCGGTGACGATCTATCCACTGCTGGATAGAGGCCTCCGCAAGCCTTCGCAGTGCCCCTGCACTCCGCCAACCTGCGTGTGCGTGCGTTCTCGACTCCGCGCGCTCCTCGCTCGGCCCCGCGCTGTCACTCCCGGCAGGTGCCTCTCCGCGCACCGCCGCTCTCTCACCGAGAATCCGCGCCGCTAATTGTGCGGCAATTTAATTAATTATTTACACATTTACACCGCTAACAACAATAAACCGGTGCCGTTTAAACCGTAGCTTCCTGTAATCATGGCGAGAATCGATACTGAAAGAAGCCAATTATGAGTAGAGCCCTAATTGGATGAGCTCAAGGGCAGATTCCACGCATCTCACTCGAGCGGCGAGTGTCGTGCGTGCCTGTGTGTCCGTGCACCGCGAACTTGGCAGAGACCCGAGCTCGATACCCGCTCACGGTGGTCTGGGGCCTCCCGTAGGTCGACTCAACCCTAAGCGAGCACACGGTGCAGCATTAAAACAAACATCGGCTCGGAGATGTGCCGTGCCGGCCGTCGCAGACTCTTGCTGACGGCGCTCGCCCCGACGGTCTGCGGACGCTACGCGGGGGGTCTCTGTCCAGGCTCGGCCCTCTGCTGCGAGCCCTCGGACTCGGAGCGCTCCTCCCGACTCGGAGCGCTCCTCCCGACTCGGAGGGCCTCGCAGCTCTGCTGTTCGGCTCCCCGACGGCGGGTTTCCGGGTCGTACCCATTGTGTTGTTGTCTTTTTTAATTCAAATATCTCACTCGGATAACACCTCGAGATGGTCTAGCAGCTCACTTGCGTAGCAAGCTTGTAATGGAACCCAATCCCGCACACGCCCCGTACAGTCTTCAAGTGTCGGGGCTTTTAGCGAGCAACAGCACCTATGATAGGCAGTACGGCACACGATGGGTGGGTGGCCAGCACCACGCCCGGCCGCCTTTGTATCCCTCACTTCCCGTGCCCTCACTGCCCTTCCATTGGCAACAAACCCTGCCAAGCCCACCCCCCATCCCCCCCCGGCCCACATCCCCCCACTCCCCCCCACCCCCCCCCCAAAATCTTCTGAATTCCACGGGAAACATTAATAAGACCTGCGTGGGTAATGTCCCCCCCCTAATGTCCGTAATGACGGCGTTTAAAGAACAACAAGACCCAGAAGGAGTCCTCGCACAACGCCGTCCGCTGGCACCGCGCACCCCAATCTCGGCTTTCTATCAACATAATTAAACATTTAAAACATTATAAAATGTTTACGCGATGAAAACAGACACGCACGCAAGGACGGCGCGAGTTCCATTCGGTCACCAAGTGTTCCTTTCTCTGCCGCTGCTGCCCGCAATTCGATTCTAATCAACATCAACAGCAGCAGCAGCATCGTAATCGTCATGATCAGCAGCAGCAGAGGCAGCGTCGCACGCGAATGCTTGCGGAGGGTGGAGGGGGAGACGCGAGGCGACCGAGTGGGAACCGGCATGCACGCCCTCGATCGCTGGCACCACGCACAGCCGACATTCATTGCCTAAGAGCACAGAGGGGGGAAGAGAGAGGGGGAGAGGTCCACCCGCCCCCCGCCGTGCCTCCACCCCAACGTCACCGCAAGCCCCGGCCGTCGACGCGGCTCAAGTCGCGCAAGGAGGCGCGCTCCCTGAACCGACGTCGCGCCCACAGCAACGGGGAGACGGGGGTTCAACCGAGATGGGCAACGTATGTCGCTCTGCGACTCGCAGATGTCAGTGAGGCGGCCGTCTCAGAGACGCTTTCCTCTCCTCCAATCCGCTTTGTTCTCTGCCTGGGTCAGGTCGCGGACCTTCAGTAAACAAACTTTTTGGTGAATTACTTTCTGTCGAACGTCAACACGATTGCCTGCTCTTATGTGCATCTCCCGTTCACGGCCTTGAGCCAGCCGGACAAACACGAAACATCAAGCCATGCGCCGGGGTTGTTGACGACGATGACGATGACAATGATTAAATGAAATATGTTAAAAATTAATCGATGGTTGCAAATGACGCCTGTGAAAACAAACATCTGTCACGGAATCGACCGGGGTAATGCGGCGACATTAGCGATCGTGACAATGGCAATCGCTATCCAGGTCATCGGGGGGCGGGGGGGTGCCAGGACGTCCCCCCCCCTCCCCCACCACAATTTGTTTCGCTGGGGGGGGCGAGCAGTCATTGTTTTTGACAAATAGATTTTTTTTTCAACCCGGCCGCACGCCTCTGCGACGGGGGCCGCGCCGTCTCCTGCGGCGTGCCAGGGTGCCGGCGCTCTCTCCACGCTGCCAGATGAGCCTCAGGGATGGCTCCGGCAGCACGCAGCAAAGTCTGCACGGCCGCTGCTCCTTCACAGTGGCGGCAGCGGTGCAGGAAGCCACCACCCCCACCGCGGTGGCTATGCAGTTCCACGTGGCTGCCTGTCACCCGGCGCTGTGGAGGCAGCAGCGAGGGTTGGTGGATCACCGCACACGGATGTTGTGAAAGCCACATTCCCGCGGGCGGGCGTCGAGGAGGTGCCGTACCCTGGCTCTGCCGGGAGAAGGCGGTACGGCAAAAATGTGGAGTCCACCTGTTACGCCTGTACGAGATGGAGTGCTTCCCCCTCGCGCGCGTGGCACAGGTGACCTGCGCAGGCCACCTGTGCCCGCACGCGATCGCCACCAGCCTCACTACGACGAAAACGACGGTGCGGACGATGATCTCTTCCCAGAAGGTGGAGACTCCAAAACAAACCAGCAAGCAGCGAGAAGCCGACCGGCGTCTGGGCAATCGCCGTCAACCCCCGCTTCCTGCTCTGGAAGACGGACGACCCCACAGTGGCAGGCGCGAGCAGGCGCCTCAGTGTCGTAAAGTGGGCCCTGCTGCTGGGGACCCGAGGATTAATTATTCATGGGCGGCGCTCGGCGCTCGTGCGCCTGGGGCCGCGCGGTGGCGAGGAAGTGGGGAGGAATAAATATTAGAAAACGCTGGCTCGGCGTGTCGCCCGCGGGGGGCCCGCCGCGTGGCGCCCGCTGGCACAAATGTCAGCGAGCGGCGCGCGGCCACGCACGTGCACCATCCGCTTGGCCGGCGGAGGCAGCGCCAGCACTAGCGGCGGCGGTGACGGAAGTTGCGGCATTGATGGCGGCGGCGGCGGTGCTGACGGCGGCGGTGGAGGCGGCGGTTCGAGATCGGTTGTCGAGGGCGAGCGACAATGGCCGGGCTGCATCGCGCGATCGGGAGAAACGGCAATGGCTCGGGGAGGCCTTCGTCCAGTAGCGTAGCAGCCCCCCGCCCCCCGCCGCCGCGCAGTGAGCGCACAGACGAGGGAGAGGCGCGTGGACACGGCCAGCAGCTGCGCCGCGTGCGCCCCCAAATCGTTCACGTCGTCGCCGGCTGCCGTCATGACAGAGAGCGGGGGCGGGGCAAGACGGTGGGGTGGGGGGAAGGGGGGGCTGTCCGGTTGCCCTAACATTAGTAGCCCCTGGGGCTTAATTCCTCACCGTATATTTATCCGCGTGGTCGGTCGGCGAGCGGCAGAGTGGATTGCGCGGTGGGAGTCGTGCCGGTTTGCTTGGGGCCTGCGCGAGCGCACTCTCCTCTCGTGACGATGACGACCATCGTGGCGACGGTGACGACGGTTGATGGGCTTGATGAGAAACAACTTGAGCCGGCGGCTCGTGGGGCGTGCCGTGTGCCGGGTTCCGATGCGACCGAAGGAAGCGTCACGCAAGTACGATTTTGCGCGTGGAGCGATGTGGGCACCGCAACGGCAGGCTGAGCAGTGGGCACTCGATGCCCGCCAGCGTGGGTACCAGGGTGCAATCGGAGGAGGACCTCCGGAACGGCTCTACGACATCCGCTTCCGCGACTTCCCACTCCGTGATACGAATCAAAGAAAACGATGAGAGGCGGCGCGAAAGTCCGCGGCGCTAACCGGCAGCGCGCTGCGCAACGGCCGAACAATCGGCGTCGTTAGCGCCTCCCGGTTTATCAATTATTCACTCGCTTAACCCGGCAAGAGCCGGCGAACGGGGCTCATCACGCAAATGAGCGACGGCCAGCTGGCAAGACGCGTCGTGCGCGAGGCGCGACGGCGGCTCCAGCCGCGGCAACGCCGCGCGGCGCCGGCACGCGGACCGCAGCTGGGCCCTCGATGTGCACTCTCGCCCACTCGCCCGCCCGTCTGCCCGCCCCCTCGAGTTTGTAAGAGCCGGCAACGCCCATGCACGGACGCGCGCGAGTGGCCGCAGAGTGCCGTTGCTCCGAGACCGGAGCGCGGAGCGCGGAGCCGGAGTCGGCGGCGTGGGGCGTGCGAGGGGGTGGGCTCGTGGCGCACGGTTAAGTGCTGCCGCCGAACCGCGGCGACCGCACGACCGGTCTGAGTGCGCGGTGGTGCGCGCTTTACGGTGAGCGATGTTGTGGCGTGCTGCGCTTGTAATGCCAATAACACAGCGAGTCTTAAGCCTTGGGACTCCCTTTCAGGAGGGTCGTGCTACAGGGCACGTTACACAGCACTCTCAAACTCCACACAGATCGATTCAAGAACCTCAGCGAGCGACGCGCGGGTTGGGAAGATCAAAGCGCGTGCGGCTAAGCCACGGTGATGCACGGTGAGCGGTGGACGGACGCGGTTTGGCACAGTGCCGTGTGCTGTGTGCCGGTCACCGGACGTACGTACGTACGTATGTTGACATTAATTTTGCACCGTACGTCGACAACCGTGCTAATCGCAGGTGCGGGGGAAGGACAACCAAGCGACGCGTGAGTGGGTGGTGGGTGCGGGTGACAATCATCGCAGCGTCAGGCAAGCGGTGGGCGAACGGACAGACGCGGTGCGGTGCCGAACCTCGGTGATGCGCGGGTGGGCGCAGCGCGCGAGGGGCATGCCGCGGTGCAGCCAGTGCAGGTCGGGCGCGGCGCAGTGCCGGCGTAGGGTGCAGCGCTCCTCGCCCTTGCACCAGCCGCACTCGAAGCGTGCGTCGGCCTTCAGGCACAGGCCGCAGCTGTCGCGCGCGGCCGAGCACTTGTACAGGTGCACTGCTCGCAACGCGCGTGAACACAGCACACACAAGCACACACACACATGCCCACGTGAACACAGCACACACAAGCACACACACACGCCGACGTGAACACAGCACACACAAGCACACACGCACGCCCACGTGAACACAGCACACACAAGCACACACGCACGCCCACGTGAACACATGCACACGCGATGCACGCATGGACACGACACGCGTACTGGCGTCAATGTGCTGACGCGTGAACACAACAACCATTTGCCACGTCCACTCCAAATTAGCAGCACGGCCCAAGACATGGAGGCAACGACGCTCATGTTCATCGTCGGCGACGATCGATCTACTGACGGACGAAGGCCTCCCTCCAAGGCGACGAGCATCTCTCAGTCCGCGTGGATTTGCTGCGCTCCTCTTTCCCGTGGGGCTGGATCTATAAGAAAAAATTAATGATATGCGGCTGAGAAGTGAGACCGACCGACGAGGTCGCTGCCTGTTCGATTGGCCTCAAGTTGGAATGAAGAGTGCCGCTCCTCTGAAATATCTGAGTGTTTCCGCTCCATCTCCGCGGTTCCCTCCTCTGGCTGCCCACCAGCGCCGGCATCCCACGCCGGCACGGCCAGAATGGCGTGCGAGTCAATCACGGCCGGCGAGAGATGGCGGTGGCTACGCCGGCCGCAGCCGATCGCGGCGGCGGCGAGCCGCTGGGACGCCCGCGTGCCGCTCGGCGCTCGGCTACGTGGGCTTTATATATATATTTATTTATTTGCGCGTGCGGGGGTTGTTTTAGCGCGACCTCCGACCCCGCGAGTCCCAGGACACCGCCGCTCCCCATCGTCCGTCACGGCGAGATGGATCCTAAGTGGACGGGAATCCCGATTAACCCGGCACGGCAAGCGGCCGCGGCGAGACGCCCGTTCGTCAGCGGCCGCGGGGTCGATCGCGTTTCAGGGTTTTTTGTGCGTGCGTCTCAGTGCGCGTGTGCGCACGTGCGCGTGTGTGTGTGTGTCAGTGCACACGCGTACGCTGCCTGCGCAAAGGCAGGCTGCTGGCAGACTTCTGGCGGTCTGCTGGCGGTTTGTGTTTGAGACGCGATGGGCGCGGGCGAGACCGCACGCTGTCACGCGCCGCTGTTTATGCCGGCTGCAGCGCGGGCAAATGGAAAATTTAAGTTCAGAGGCCGCTGGGGATGGGAACGCACGCACGCATGCACGCGCACACTTAAAGCTCGGCACAAAAGAGCACGCGACACGGAGCTCGCCATCTGATACGAGCGCCATTAACCACGGACCATTAGCGTGCGGCGATCTTCCTATTTTTAACTCGGAGCGCGATGCACGTTACGCAATCGAGGCGATAAGGGTGCCCCCCACTTTCAATTAAGGATGCTCCCGGCTCGCCGGGGGATTTCTCCGTGATTTGTGGCGTCCGCGCGGGAAAGCGACGCCGGGGGAGGGCGGCCGTGGCGCGATCGCCGCTCATCGCCGAGGGTCGCGGTTTGAACCCGTCGGGCGCCCATGGCGGTAGCACGCAGCCACAAGTGCCCGTGTTGGATTCCCAAATTGGCATCCTGTCCGTGTGTAGTTTGTAAGACCTCCCACTGTTGTGGACGGGTTTCCTCCCCCCATAGTTAAACCCGCACACGCTGTGTAACTGCTGTTGGCCAAACATCCCAGTGTAGCGGGTCCCTCCTGAGCAATACTCTTTGCGGGTGGCTCTCCGCGTCACCAACTAATTATAGGAACCCCAGTGACCGCGCTGGTTAATACTGGAGCCATGAAACACGACAACGTGTGGCTTGTGTCACAGTGGACGGTAAAGATCCCGACTTTGATCAATCATCAGCAAATTGGTTGATTGAGTAAAACCAGGGAGCAGCTTGGGCTCCTCGTGGCGGGCCGCTGGCCGGTGCTGCGTGCAGGTTGCGCTGCGCAGGGCCGGCTGAGATGTACCACCGCGAGGAACGTGTCCTACGAGCATGCAGCGGTGGCGGCGGTGGTGGTGATGAACCGCACCTGGCACTCCCGCCCGGAATTGGCGACTCACCCTTGATGTCGGCCGGGTTGTCGATGACGAAATCTCCATTCCAAACGACGGAGAAGTCGACGAGAACGTCACCCACGTCCTCGTCGTACGCATACTGCACACGCACACACACACGCACACACACACACACGCACGCACACACGCGCACACACACACGCACACACACACATGCACACACACACACACGCACGCGCGCGCACACACGCGCACACACACACGCACACACGCGCACACACACACGCGCACACACAAGCACGTCGACGGCGGTCCTCGTAGCACCACACACACACACAAAATAAAGATCCTCCATGGAGCCTTAACAGACGTTTGATGCACACGAGGGGGTTCTTGGCCAGAAGTATGCCCGGCCGCCTTTGTCCCCGAGTGCCAATGCTTACACACTGCACCAGGTACTCATTTGAGTCGACCTAGGGGAGGCCCAGGATCGGTCCAACTATTCGTCACCCATGTTGGTTGTGAACAGGAGTCAAACTCGGGTCGAGGGGTTCGTCGTGCAGTGCGCTAACCACTACACTACCGGCTCAAAAGACAAAGATCTCCCCGTATAGTCTTCAACAGACTGTTAGGGAAAGTGTGCCAGGTACTCATTGAAGGCCTAGGGCAACAGCAGTGCTATGCTGACATTCTCCATGAGTTAACCATGAGCGGCCTAGCGGAGGCCTAGAACCGGTTTGGATATTCGTCCCACTGATGTTGGCCGCTAGCGGGAATCGAACTCGAGTCGCTGCGGCCGTGGCACGGCGCGCTAACCGCTGCGCCACCGCTCGCGTGGAGTAGAGGCGATATTATTTTAACGCCAAGGTTACTGAGGGCAGCAAAATATGCGAGGCGGATGTTTGTGTTCCCCGGAATCCGGCATTTCCTCCGGCTCCCATTACAGCTTTGGCCTCCTTCCCGGGGCTCAATCAGCCCCATCTCACCCACCGCGTTCCAACGCTGGTACATCACACACATCATCATCATCATCGCCGTGCCCCTCCAACCACCACATCCTCCCCCCACCTCCCCAACCCCACTCAGTCACAAACTGTGGCCGTGAAGTAACGTCGGTGTAAATATAATTACTATTATTATTATGACCGTCGTCATGGCCGTTACTTTGCAGCCTAAACAAACAAACAAACACCACGGGAAGCGCGCCATGTCTGGGTCGCGATCACCACCGCTGCTGCTGCTGCCACTACACATCGGTCGAGAGGGGGGGACTGTGGGGCGAATCTCATCGGCAGCGGTGGCACAGAAACACCCAGGCTGGGCCTCCCAACTCTGGGGCGAGCAGAGTGAGTGAGCGAGGGAGTGAGCAAGGGAGCGGGTCAGTGGGTGTGTGGGCAAATGAGTGAATGGGTTAGTGAGTGGGCGGGTGAATGAGTGAAATGGTGAGTGAGTCAGTGAGTGAGGGAGTGTAAGTGACCTAATGAGTGAACGATGGGATGTGGGGTGAGTGACTGAGTAAAGGGGCGAGCAATGCGCAAGTGATGCAACGTGTGGCAAGCAAAAGCTAGAACAGAGGGTGAGCGAACGAGCGAGCGGTGGAGCAGGGAAGCGAGCTGTGGGACGGGACACGAGTCACTGAGCAGGTGACGGGAACGAATGGAGAGCCCCATCACGCGAGCGATGGAACTCGGGGGAATGAGCAAGGTGAGGCAACAGGGATGAAAGGGACACGTGGCGAGCAAACGGAGCGAGCGGTGGGATAAGAAATCGGCGAGCGATCAACGGGACCGGAGAAAGAGGACACGGGCGGCGTGGCAAGCCAAACTGATTACAACTCGGCAGAGCCAGCGCGGAGAGATTAACGGCGCTGGCTACTTGTAACCACCCCAGCCTAATTAAATTAAAATCACGCGATCAACTAGCGCTTCCTCCTGTTGGGCGGAGCGGCGGTGCACTTTAACCGCCACAAGCAGCACGCCACCGCTAAATTATTCACGTCGCTGCGGTTGGGTGTTTTTATTGGCGGCGCCAGCATCGAGATCGTATTTATTGTCAAATCCCATCCGGCGGTTGCACCGCCTGGTGAGAGCGCCGGCTCTCGGGCTCGCGGGGCTCGGGCGCTCGCATTTCCATCGCAGCACGCGTCACGCGGCACGCGGCACGCATGCACGCGGCACGCGTCGAGTCCGTACCGCGATCTCCTGGCACTGCACGCTGGAGCTGTTGAAGCGCAGCGCCGGCACGCGCTCCTCGCGCCCGCCCAGCGTCAGCACGCACTCGTAGCCGCGCTGGCCCGACTGCGGCTGGGGCAGGTTCCGCGCCGCCAGCGTCACGTGCCGCACCACGCCGGCCGGGATGAGCACGTCCGTGGAGGGCGCCAGCAGCTGCGGGCACTCCTGTGGATATAAAGACAAACATCCCCCGCTCAGTGCTGCTAGTAGCGAGCACCTATGAGGGCCGGCGCTGTGGTACACAAGGGGTGGGGGGGGGCAACACCACGCCCGGCCACCTTTGACTCCCCAGTGCGGTGTGTAAGCATCAGCACTCGGGGAGGCCCAGGCATTGGGTCCGATATTCGCCACTCTTATTGGCAGGAAGCGGGAATCGAACTCGAGCTGCCGGGTTCATAACACAGTGCGCTAAGCACGACACTACCGCTTCCCATATCCACGCACGAACGCGCACTTCTGCACGTGGCAGAGTGGACAGACACACACAAGGCTCCCCTTTTCTAAACTGTTAAAGTCAAGTCAATCATTGATACTCGTCTTGATCAGCGTTCAGCTTTTGTTTGAAGTTCGTTCAGCGTGCCGCCCCCCCCCCCTCTCTAATCCAGGGCGGGGTTAAAGGGTTAGCGGAGGGGGGCCACGGCATGGGAGCGGCGCTCCGTCTCGAGTGGCGAGTGTTCGCGACCCAACATAAGAGCAGCTTCACAATGAAGTTTCGTTCATGTTGGATCAACTTAACGAGAGTTATCGTCCCTCCCCCACCCCCCTGCCCCCACCCCCGTTACAGAGGATAGACAAACAGAGATAACAATCAATGGTTTGAAACTCCCCTGTAAAGCCACTAAAATTATAATCGGGCAAGCGGTGTCGCAGCAGAGCCGAGTGGTAATTGAGTGCGCCCTGTGCCACAAGTGCGCGCCGCGGCCTCCACACACCGCCTCCCCCCCAGTGCTAAGCGCGTCACGTGGCCTCATTAACGGGGCTCCCTGTGAGCCACGGCCGTCTCCTCCCCACTTGCGCCGTGGCGCTGATCGTCTTCATTATGAGCGAACGCCCCCGGATCGACGACGCCGGCGCCCGTGAGGGCGGCCGTCGCCCTCCGGCGTTCGGCCCCCGGGAAAACCGCGTCGCCGATTGGCCGATGGGCAAATTTTCCCTCCGGAGGACGCGAGCGCTGGGAATTGCATCGAGCGAGCAAAATCCACAACAGACCGTTGGAGCAAGCGCAGTTAGCGAGCGGCGGGCACGGCGCCCCAACGAGAGTGGCTAGCCAGCACCACACCCGACCGCCTTTGTCTCCCCATGCTGATGTTCATGCACCACACTAGATACTCATTTAGGTCGACCTAGAGGAGGGCCAATTCCGGCTCAGACATTCGTCGCCGATGTTGGCCGCGAGCGGGAATCGAACTCGGGTCCCCGGGTTCGTGGTGCGGCGTGCTAACCGCCAGGCGTCGTTGCGGAGGGCGCGGAGTGGCGGGATGTCCCACGCGCGCGCTTCAGGAAGCGAGCGGTTTGTCGTCGCGTGCCGCTCGGGCGCGGAGATCACAGAGCCTCACGCAATCAGCGTCAAAGCGAAATTCATTACGCCGCCTTTGTAAACAATAGCAGTGGTGCACGCCGCAGACACATTGGGCCACATCCAAACTGACACAGCTAACAGGTGTAAACAGCCGCCTCCCCGGGGCTGACTTTGCAGCTACGACACAGCGCCGCCTTTGAAGCCGCCACTATGAATGTTTAATGTGATTAGATTTGATAAAAACGTCGATCTCTCACAGAGCACACTTTTAATTAAAGCAAATACATCCTCGCCTGCTCGCCCGCCCGCTGTTTGCCGTCAATCCTCCAGATTGTTTGCTTGCGGTTGTTTTTATTATAATTATAATTTTTGATAAGCGCTTGCAGCAGCTGTTTGAAACGACGCGTGATGCGTGCGCGACACAAGCCGGGCACGCGCGTGGATTCCACCACGCGCGGTGACGGCGGCACCCGCGCCAGGCCGGGCAACGCCATCTCTGGCCGGCAGGGCCGGGATACCGAGGCGGGTCCTTTTAACGCGTTTTTGTTTCGTGTCCCAGGTTTTAGACGACGCTCCGATTAACACGTCCGGTCTCCTGCCGGGGCGAGTCCCCAATAGCGGCACGGCGTGAGACGGGAGCTGCGTTCGTGTCGCATCGCCCCCGGGAGAGTTACCGCGATCCCCGCGTTCAGACCATCAACCCAGGTAGAGAATCGTCCACAGCGTTCCCGGGAGGCATTCGTGAGGGCTCGGAACGACGCTCCGCGCGGGGTGGCATTTGTCGAGCGCGAGAGGCTCGACGAGATCGAGCGCAAGGGGCCGCACTGGCCCTCTGGGCGTTGCCAGTCGGGCTCACCCGCCGCGTGGCCAACCGCGTGGCCAAGGTGACAATACAGCAACCACCTATGGGGATTACTCGAAAGCTCCAAATTAAGTTGTTTCACCTATGGGGATATTGCAGCTGTACGCACATATTCAACGTTGGTGCCAGCACGGTGACTCCGCTTTATCCCCCACCCCCCCCCCCTTCTTATCAGACACCCCCGTTCTCGTGAGCTGACCCCCATTTCACAGGTGGCCCCCCTGTTCATGAGTCGCCCCTCTTTTCACGAGTCACTCAGTACCCTTGAAAATTCGCCCATCCGGCAGGGTTCAAGCTCGAAGCAGTCAGGGTTCAAGTGAAAGGCCGTCAGGGTTCAAGCGAGGGCCTGTTGGGGTTCAAGCGAGGGGCCATTGGGGTTCAAGCGAGGGGCTGTCTGGGTTCCAGAGAAAGGCCATCGGGGTTCAAGTGAGGGGTCGTCGGGGTTCAAGTGAGGGGCCGTCGGGGTTCAAGCGAGGGGCCGTCTGGGTTCCAGAGAAAGGCCGTTGGGGTTCAAGTGAGGGACCGTTGGGGGTTCAAGTAAGGGGCCATTGGGGTTTAAGCGAGGGGCCGTCGGGGTTCAAGTGAGGGCCCGTTGGGGTTCAAGTGAGGGGCCATTGGGGTTCATGTAAGGGGCCGTCGGGGTTCCAGAGAAAGGCCGTCAGGATTCAAGTGAGAGGCCGTCGGGGATAAAGTGAAGGACTGTTGGGGTTCAAGTGAGGGGCCATTGGGGTTCAAGTGAGAGGCTATCGGATATCAAGCGAGGGGCCGTCGGGGTTCAAGCGTGAGGCCGCCGCCGTGGCGTTGTGCGCCGGACAATGGCCACGCGATGTGCGCGCGCACAGACAGCGGAATGTGATCGCAGTCAACGCATGCACTCCTGCGCGCGTCCCCCCCAGCAACAAAGGCGGCCGTGTGCGCGCGCACAACGGCGTCTGTATTGGGTCTCCGATCCTGACAGCTGCAACGGGGGCGGGGGAAGGGGGGCGGCCGAGCGGCGAGGGGTCCGGTGGGTGGGGTGACGGCGAGGAGACCCAGAAGGAAGGGCCTGTCCAAATCGGTGACCTGCAAAATACTTCCACGCCCGGCACACCACAAACAGTATAACCAGTCGCTATGGCCGTGGTTGGTAGCAGTGACGTGTGGCCCACTCGCAGTTGAACAGCGACCCGGTGAGCAATGAAGCCCCGACTTTGGAAAAAAGATCTATCTGCAGAAGCGACTTCCCTTCCTACAGCCTCCCCCCGGCCCTCCTCCCCCACCACGCCCCAGAGGGTGGGCGACGGGCAGGAGGTGCGTGGCTCGTTAGCCCGGGGCGCTCCACTCGCTCCACTCACTGCTGCGGATCATTACGGGCATTTAAATAAAGAGGCGACTGTGGAGCGAGGGGAGTGTGGAATTTCCACCGCTGGCCAAGGGAGAGGAGAGCTCCCCACACTGCTTTGCTCGGCTTGCCACCCGGGGCTCATCTCTCGCTCCAATATTTTCCGACTCCCGCTGGTAGAGCGGAATGGGAAGTATACTGGATGTGGTGTGCCGCGTGTGAGAATATTGTCTGGGTCACCGACCCGGGCAGACCCGGCTGAATTTAAACACTCGCGAGCGCTCACCCGGGCGGGCGAGCGCTCACCCGGGTGGGCGAGCGCTCACCCGGGTGGGCGAGCGCTCACCCGGGTGGGCGAGCGCTCACCCGGGCGGGCGAGCGCTCGCCAGGGCGGGCGACACCACCGCCGGACGCCGGCACGGCGCACCTTTTCAAAGAAGCGAGATCCAACCATTGATTGCTTCAGATTTTTGACGTCTCATCATCCCATCAACATCTCATCCTCCCATCGACATCTCTCCGTCAGTAAGGTCGCGACTCCATTCGGAGCCCAAAGTGATTGCCGTGCGAGTATGTGAATATAACCGCGTTAATAGACTAATTGCAATTAAATAGTTTTAAGAGTTATTAAAATAATTTACATGTCAATTTATTTATTTTTCCACGGATCTAATTTAAATTCGGCACAACCCTCATTATTATTCTTCTCGCTATTGCCACAACTCTGGGGGCCTTGAGATGCTTTGGGCCTTTAGCCTTTAATCGGTTTGCTTGTGCCTGCTTGTCGCCTGTTCCGGTCAACTCCTCCCAATCTCCCATCTCCACCGCTTCTCTCCGCATCCCTCGCCACCTCGCTCCCATCGCCACCACCTCCGCCGGCGCTGCCCTCGTACCGCCACTCCTCCCCCCTTCCCCACGGCCCCCGCGGCCTCGCCCCGTCAGCGCCGGCGTCTCGTTTCCGAGCCTCGCGAGGCCGGGCGGATTGCCACGGCCGTTTGCATCGCGACGGATTTACGTAACGAGCCGGGGCGCTCACCTCGGAGACGTTCACTCTGCCCTCGAGGAAGGAGCAGCTGCCCGGGTGGTCCGTGCAAACGTGGCGGAACTTGCACCAGTGGCACGGGAAGGAGCTGCTCACACACGCCAGGCAGCTGGCGGGCGGGAGGGGGGGGGGCGGGGTACGAGGAGGAGGTGGTGGTGGTGGTGGGAGAGATAGAGAGGAGGTGGAGATGGGTGATGAAGAAAGGATGTGGAGAGAAACGTATTGATGATGGGAAGATGACAAGGGAGAGGCAGCAGAGAGGAGAGAAAATAAAAGGGGGGAATGAGAAGAGATAGACAGACAACAGAGAGATGATAACGATGGTGTAGGTCGTGGTAGGAGGGAGAGACAGGCAAAGGAGTTTTAGATCATAATGATGGTGGTAAAGGTAATGGAAAATGTTTGAGAGGTGACAAAGAGACAGGGGGGAAGATTACAAACGAAGAGATAATCAGAGAGAGAGAAGGGAGAGGCCATCAACAGGGGGGCAAGCAGGGAGGGACAGACAACAGAGGGATGACGATGGAGGGGGAGGAAGGGAGAGAGAGAGAGAGACAGACAGCGATGTTTAGACGATGCAAACACCCACGGCAGCAGAAGGCATCACCCAGCCCTGGCTCCGACCCTCACCCCCTCCCTCACCACATCTCATTATCCATTCTTCACTCCTCGGTCATTCTCAAGATTGATTTTGCTTTATTTGTTTTGTTGCTCGCGCCGTGACGCGTCGCACCGCCTGCACGGCGCACGGAATGAGGAGCAGCGGTGGGCGGTTACCAACACCACGACCACCCACACCAAAGACAAAATCCCTCGTGTAGCCTTAACAGACTGTTGGGGAAAGTGCTGTTTGCGAGCACCTATGAAGGCCGATATGGCACACGAGGGGGTGGGTGGCCAACACCACGCCTTTGTCTCCCCAGTGGCGACATTTACACACCGCACCAGTTACTCATTTGAGGCCCAAGCCCGGTTCAGATAATCGTCACTGGTGTTGGCCATGAGCAGGAATCGAACTCGGATCGCCAGGTTCATAGCACAGCGTTCTAACCACTACACTACCGCTCCCCACCTACAACAATAACCGCCATTCGCCAATAAGTGGTGGTGACGTCACCACGACGCTTGTGCCAGGCTATGTGAATGTTGAGGCCACGTGAAGTGTCGAACGCCCGCTGGCAGGAGGTCACGGGGCAGACCCAGCAGGTGCCACGGGCCGACTGACTCAGATGACTGGCCGATGCACCACCTGTGCCCCCTACTGTGCCAACTTGCTGTGCTTTAGCCACCCGGCGCTCCGCTCGTTGTTGTGAGCGTCACTCCTCCACCCTCCGTTGTTGTTGGAGGGCGACTGCCTCCAAATGCCCAGTAGCGTCCTTCAAGAGCCTCCTCCACAGAGGCTGATCTTGACACCGCTGGTACCAGTCCCATGATGTTTTCCAGATTGAGGGATTTCCCCTTCCCCTGGACCTCACAAAAATGCTAAAAAAATCTGCAAAACTGTTTCTGGGGGTCAAAAATTGGATCACCATTATTTCCCCTAATCATGGTAATAGGTGTGGCGCTGCAGGTTACTTATTTGATGGAGTTAAAGAGCGATTTGTGATCGCGGGTCATTGCGGCAGATTCCATCTCCTCAGCAACCCACGATCACCACCCATCCTTGCAGCACCTCACGGCCCTCTGAATCTCCGAGCGAAGGCTGCGGTAAGCCTCCTCATTCTCTGACGTGGGATGCTGTAGATGATGAGAGTGGGCCTGTCGCTTTTTCTCAGCCGCCCTGAACACCTCCTCTGCCAGCCAGGGTCTCTGGGGAGGTCTGGACCGTGTTCCCAAAGCAGCCATTGCAGCTGCATGAGCCACAGTCCTAAACCTCGCCCATTTCCCCTCGACATCAGGAGGAGTGGAGGACGATGCCAACCCCAGCCACAAGCAATGATGAAATTATCGCTTGCAGCTTTCACCAGCTAGCTGAGACCATGCCACTATGGGTTTGAATGTTGTCCTGGGTGTCCACCTGTAGTGTCGTATAGGGACCGTAGGCGGGTGTCACGGAGGTCGTGTCAGGCCGTGACACTCTGCGTGAACCCAACAGGACACGTGACCGGATAAAGGGAGCCAGGGGCCCCAGGGGGTCACGTGGTTGGGGGCTCGGGCCTTCCCGAAGGATCTCCGGTCTCCGCGAGTGGACCAGGCAGCGTGTTGGGCTGTCCTGGTCCAGTGATGTAGTACCCCCGTAGGTTAGCTAAGTTAGGAAAGGTGGCTACCACCTTAAGTCGTCGTGTTAAGTGTTAATTGTTATGTTACCTAATAAATAGTGTTGCCTCCAAAGTTCCAGTGTGCGCCTGAATTTAACCACTACACACCCACCACCGGAGTGGAAGAATGGCAGGCGCATCTTACAGATGACAAGTCGATGGTCAGTTGGCAGATCAGTTCCACGGTAGGTCCTGGTGTCAAGGACATGGGCCCGCATCCGCTGTTCCGTCACTATGTAGTTCAGCAGATGTTCTTGCTTGGACCTGGCATGCATCCATGATGTTGTGTAGATGCGCCGATGCCAGAAGAGCGTGTTGGTAATTACAAGCCCATGGGCTACACAAAAAAATTGCAGCTTCCTACCGTTGTTATTGAGCTGATCTGGCCAATGTCTTCCAATCACTCCAGACCAGGTGCCTATATCATGAGCAACTCGGGCAATGAAGTCACGCAACAAGATGACTCTATGCCGAGGGGCCACTTTAGCCAGCACCTGTAACAGGAGGTTATAGAAGGCATCTGACTCGGCCTTGCCTGCATCCCTCCACGGATGTTCGTCTTCGGTGGGGGCATAAGTCACCACGACCACCACTCCTTGCCTCTGGTTGATGGGAAGGCGAGCCCAAAGTAGCCTAGGGCTTACAGCTTCACACACCTCACCGCCACGCTCCCACGCCTCCTTCAGAGCCACTCCCTGTTGTTTGACAGTCTCCTATCCCGAGTAGAGGACTGTCCACTCCTCATGGTGACAGGAGCCAGAGCCGGTCCACCGGACCTCCTGAACACCACAGAGATCCAGGTGGTACCGGTCCAGCTCACGACAGAGGAGTGGCAGCCTCTCCTCCGCAGCGAGCATTGGAACATTCCATGTGGCCACCCGTAATGGTTTTTTAATGTTTCTGGAGGAGCCCCGAGGATAAGGATTCAGTCTTCTGGTTCTGCCAAATGGGGTATGGCCAGGAGACGTCATAAACGTCGTGGTTTGGTGGTAATTTATTGAAGGTGGAGGGGCTAACCAGCCCCTTGTACCTGTCAAGAACCCCCATTTGGCCGCCATGGTGGTTACAAACGCCATGAGGGGAAAGGCCAATCTACATTGGCCCTCCCACCACGGCACTGCCCACCACAGCATTGCCGTCCGGCACCAACACCACCACCACCAGCATCACCACCACCACCACCAACGCCACCACTACCAACACCACCATCGCCGCCACCACCGCCGTCATCGTCGTTATTGTCGTCGGGTTGCTGAATCACTGAGTGCGACGTCACGGAGGGGTACACGCACACACACACACACATGCGCGCGCACACACACGCGCACACACACACACGCACACATACACGCGCACACACACACTAACACGTGCGGGCGAGCGAGCATCTGCCGCGCGGCGCCACCCTCGCCCGTGTTACATTACGCCCGTAAGAGGCAATCACCAGGGGATTTAGCCTCTTATTGAGTCACATTTTCTCCGTGGCGTACAATCTCGTGCGGAACCTGCCGAGTGCCGCCAGCCGGATTACACCGCCATCGCCGCCGCCGCAACCGTCGAATCTCGTTTCATTGCGGGAGATTCTTTTTGCTGCTGCTGTGCGGAAATCTTTCACGGCTCCTCTAACGGGATTTGCCCTCACAATCGTAAAGAATGTAACGTCTAATTGTAATTAAAATCGTGGATTAAGAAAAACAAAACAGCGACAGAGAAGAGAGAGCATCCTAATCCATCACAGCGCGATCTTGGTGGGGGCGTGGGGGGTGGGGGGGGTGGGGGGGGTGGGGGGGTGGGGGGGTGGGGGGGTGGGGGGGTGGGGGGGTCCTTCCTGTCGATAGCCACTCGCCGTGAACGGCGTCTCCAGCCGCAGTGGAGGCGTCACGTGGCACGAGCAGCGCCTCTCCCGTCGCGCTCCTCCGCTCGTCACTGCCAAATTCCTCCATCGTCCCCCCCCCTCCGCCAGCCCGATCACTCCTCCCCCCGCACGCCACCCACCGGCGTTCCCCGCCCTCCCGTGGATATTTATTTATTTATTTTCCCCGGCATCGATTCTCAGAGCTGCTTTTCGGTAAATGCAGCGCGGACGTCCGCCTGAGCACATCGTCTATCCCTCACTCACCGTGCCAGGTCCCCCCAGCCACGCTCCCAGCCACGCTCCCAGCCACCCAGTCAATCACCCAGTCACCTACATACCCAGTCACCTACACACCCAGCCACGCTCCCAGCCACGCTCCCAGCCACCCAGTCAACCACCCAGTCACCTACATACCCAGTCACCTACACACCCAGCCACGCTCCCAGCCACGCTCCAAGCCACCTTCCCAGCCACCCAGTCAACCACCCAGTCACCTACATACCCAGTCACCTACACACCCAGCCACGCTCCAAGCCACCCTCCCAGCCACCCAGTCAACCACCCAGTCACCTACACACCCAGCCACGCTCCCAGCCACGCTCCAAGCCACGCTCCCAGCCACCCAGTCAACCACCCAGTCACCTACATACCCAGTCACCTACACACCCAGCCACGCTCCAAGCCACCCTCCCAGCCACCCAGTCAACCACCCAGTCACCTACACACCCAGCCACGCTCCCATCCACGCTCCAAGCCACCCTCCCAGCCACCCAGTCAACCACCCAGTCACCTACATACCCAGTCACCTACACACCCAGCCACGCTCCCAGCCACGCTCCAAGCCACCTTCCCAGCCACCCAGTCAACCACCCAGTCACCTACATACCCAGTCACCTACACACCCAGCCACGCTCCAAGCCACCCTCCCAGCCACCCAGTCAACCACCCAGTCACCTACACACCCAGCCACGCTCCCAGCCACGCTCCAAGCCACGCTCCCAGCCACCCAGTCAACCACATACCCAGTCACCTACACACCCAGCCACGCTCCAAGCCACCCTCCCAGCCACCCAGTCAACCACCCAGTCACCTACACACCCAGCCACGCTCCCAGCCACGCTCCAAGCCACCCTCCCAGCCACCCAGTCAACCACCCAGTCACCTACATACCCAGTCACCTACACACCCTGCCACGCTCCAAGCCACCCTCCCAGCCACCCAGTCAACCACCCAGTCACCTACACACCCAGCCACGCTCCCATCCACGCTCCAAGCCACGCTCCCAGCCACCCAGTCAACCACCCAGTCACCTACATACCCAGTCACCTACACACCCAGCCACGCTCCAAGCCACCCTCCCAGCCACCCAGTCAACCACCCAGTCACCTACACACCCAGCCACGCTCCCAGCCACGCTCCCAGCCACGCTCCCAGCCACCCAGTCAACCACCCAGTCACCTACATACCCAGTCACCTACACACCCAGCCACGCTCCCAGCCACTTGGCCAACCACCAAGTCACCCACACACCCAGGCCAACCAGCCACGCACCCACCCAGCTATCCACCCACTCAGCCACCCACCCACACACCGAGCCACATAGCCACCCAGCTACCTAACCACCCACAAGCAGCCATACACCACTATCCACTCACTCTCACCCATCCGGCTAGCCAGCTTATATGCTCCGCCCATCTGCCCTTTGCCCCCCACCCATTTGGCTTTCCCTGTGAGTGCCCCCCACTCACGACGCATGCTTGCTGCAGTTGTAGAAGATGAGGCTGGTGCTGGCAAACGGCACTCCGGTCCCCAGAGACTTGAGTCCGAGTGTCATGACGCGGCGATCTCCTGGTGGGGGCGGGGGGGGGGCACACAGAGCGAGGGGGGCAGAGAGGGGCGTGCGGGGGGTGCAGGACAGGCAGTCCTTGTGGTGACTCCTTCATCCAGGAGAGCCACAGTCATAGCCTTCTACTGCTGCTCCATTGGGTGTTTAATGTTAAGATGTTTTCAGCGGATTGCACGAGGAGGTAACACTCTATCCCCGTACGGATGTGAACAGATTGAGATTAGCACGAGCTGCTCTCACTTCAACTCTCTAAGAATCTCCTGGCGGCACGTGGAGCGAAACGTCGGACGTCAGGCGGTGCGCTCCAGTGATGTGCAATGTGAAAGCGGTTTGCCCCTTTGTGTGAAGCACGCTGGTGGTGGACCAGCGGCTGGGCGGTTGTGAACGGTGGCGCCGTGCGGTTGTTATAACGATGCGACCGCTACCCGTGACGTTGCGCAGGAGGTGCGCGACGTCGCGTGCCGAGGGCGACAGGCAGCGCACGCGGGAGCCGTAGACCTCCCCCGGCGTCTCGGCCGCGCCCTCAAACGTGCAGTTCACTCCGGCCAGCAGCTCCGGGACGTTCTCCGCCCGGATCGTGAGCTGCGAAGACGAGGAGGAGGGAGGCAGGGCCGCATGCCAAGTGGAGCGCACATTAGAGACTCGTCGCGGAATGGTCCCTGCTGGCCCAGGAATGGCCCGGGAATTATCTGGTATTGGCTCAGAATTGGCTCAGCAATGAACCGGGAATGACCAAAAAACAGCAGTGCCACTGATTCTGTTGGCGCTTTGGAACCTGTGTGTGCGCTGGCGTTAAGGTGTAGCGACAGGTCGGAGGTGACGATGCTGGGGACCTTGCCGTGGTGTCGACGTGGGGCTCTGTCCCGGCTGCTGAGAGGTGCCATCTCGGCCCTGATTATTATTTTTATTATTTCTGCTGCAAGGGCAACGGCTGTGTGGCCTTGTCTCTGAATACGGGGCCTGGTGTGCGTCTGGTGGACAGAGACAAATCACGTGCGATCCAAGATGGAGGTGTGGGAAGGCAAGGCGGGTTTGGGACCGACCGTGAAACCCAGCACAGGTTTGTTTAGCAGGCCACACGCTGCCGTTGAGACTAAGAAAGTCAAAAGCCGATTGGTTAAACGTTGATTTAATTCCGTGACATAATTCACGAGCCTGTGAGGGTTGCTGACCACAAACGCTGATGGGAAACACCGGCCCAGAAGGCACTGCGGTTGATGGACACAAACGTAAGGTATTTTATTTTCTGGCGATGAACCAGAATCTCGACTCTTTACTGATTAATAACGTAAATTTATTACGTAGACAGGGCAGCAGAGATACTGGCAGACAGACAGCGAGACGGATGGACGTGCAAACACTGAGAGACTGACGGACGCACAGCAGAAACATGTGCGGACAAGGAGAAATTAAAAATGAGACAGGCAGAGAGAGAGAGAAACAGAGCCATAGAGAGCACGGCACTGAGAGAGAGGAGGGCAGACATTAGAGCCGGACGGCGAATAAGTGAGAGGGGAGCACGATCACACGCGTGTACACGCGCGTACACGCACGTGTACACGCATGCACACGCGCGCACACGCGCGCACACGCACGTGTACACGCATGCACACGCGCGCACACGCACGTGTACACGCATGCACACGCGCGCACACGCACGTGTACACGCATGCACACGCGGGCACACGCACGTGTATACGCACGTGTACACGCATGTGCAGCCGTAGGGCTCGCGCTGTGTGGGCAGCCCCTCCTGACGGCACCGTGACCCTCTCAGCTACGACCCCCAAATTCAAAACGGGGCTGGCGAGTGAGTTGGGAGAAAGGTGGGGGGGGCGGTGACGAGGAAAATTTCCACAAAGCTGGAAGAGGGTGGGGGGCTGTATGGGGGGTGGGGGGTGGGGGGTATTCGCCTGCCATCTGTGCGCTGCCCCCCCACCTCCCTTCCGCCCCCCCCCCCCCACCGTCTCACGTGCCAGCAAGTCACCCGATTGGCACCAGCCCCGAACAAAAGCCACGGCCGCCGCTTCCACCATCAAACGCAGCCGCATCGTCGCTCGTGTCCGCGGTGTTCTATTGCGGCTGGCAGCTAATAAATACGGATGATGAGTACGGGGATGGGGGAGGGGGGTTACGGGGGGGAGGGAGGTGAGGGAGGGAGGGAGGCTCAGTGGCAGGTCTCCCGCCGCCCCCCTAATTGTCAGCCGAGAGATGAAGAGAGGCCGCCGAGGGGATTGTGATCTCTAATCGGGTTAACGGGTTAACGGGTTAATGGGCCGTTAGGGCGTTCCGATCGGCCCGGGCCGCATGCCCCAGTCCCATTACTGCTCATCATCGTCATCGCTGCCATCGGCACGGCCGCCACCTACGCCGTCGCCGTTGACAACCAAGAACGATCGCCATGTCACCGCTGCCGCCACGTCAAAAGGTCAAAGAAGTATTTTAAAGGCTCACCCGGTCGATGGGCGTGTCGAGTCTACCGGGGATTCTTCTCTTACTTAGACTGGATGTGGTGTGCCGAGTGTGGAGATATTATCTGGGTCGCTGACCCGGATAGACCCGGCTGAAGTGAATTTCGATGTGAGTCTATATGGGTCTCTGTGCGAGTCTCTAACCAGGACCGGTTCAGATCATCACCGCTGGTGTGAGCCGTGAGCGGGATTTGTACCTGGGTCGCCGCTGCACCACCACTCCCCAACCACTCCCCAACCACTCCACCCAGCACCACCATCACCCATCACCACCATCACCGCCGTGACTCATCCACCAATCGGCGGGAGCATCCAGCATCGTCCACGATCGCAGTGCACCAACAAAGCGGCGCGACCGTGGCACCGCCGTGGCGCTAGCAGCAGCAGCACCTCGTAACCGGCATTGGAAGCAGCGGTGCACCGAGCAAGAAAGGGGCCACGGGGGACATGGAGGGTGCAGGGTGGGGGGGATGCCATCATCTCGGGACATCATTTAGCGGCGTAAGATCTGAAATTAAAACACGGCCGGAGCGCTAACGTACGCTCGCTCGCTCGTCGCAATCGCAGTTCACAGGTTATCGGCACGGCGGTGGTTGTGGTAGCGGTGGTGGCGGTGGTGGCGGTAGTGGAGGTGGAAAATGGGGGAGGGAGGGATAAGGATTTTGAGGGTGACGGAGAGAGACGCGTGAGCGCCGTTTCATCTGCTTGTTAGCGCCAGCTCTTCGCCTGCTCCCTGTCCGACCATGTGCGTGTGTGCGTGTGTGTGTGTGCGTGTGTGTGTGCGTGTGTGCGCGTGCATGTGCGTGCGTGTGTGTGCGTGTGCCTTTATTATTTATTACGCCCGACTCTGGCCAGGTTGTTCATTTATTTATTTGCCGCCGTGTTTGTTTAGGGCAAGCGGCACGTGCGCAGAGCCGTGTGCCACGGGCGACGCGGCGATTGAGCGAGAAATGCTGTGGATGTTATCGACGGTGGTGACGACGGTGGTGACGATGGTGGCGGCGGTGACGGCGGGGTTGGTGCGTGTGCACGGACCTGCACGCTGGACACGCTGACCGAGATGTTGGTGGGCCTCACGGTGAGCCGCACGCACTGCGCCACCTCCACAGCGAACCGCCGCGGCTCGCCGGAGCGGGGGCAGCGGTCTTTCCTCGAGCACCTACGCAAAACAGACAAAGATCCCCCGTGTAGCCTCAACACTGTCAGGGCAAGTGCTGTTCGCGAGCAGCACCTACGAAGGCCTGAACAGCACACCTAGGCACGTGCATGATTACACACTCACTCATTCACTCATTCACTCACCCCCCAACTTCCTTCCCTACATTTCTCTGAGCCCCACTGCACCAGCTCGAGCAAAAAGTGCACATTAACCATTGGGGTGACAATCTCCTTTATCAACGCCGGGCAGGAGAGCAAGCGGGAGAGCGGGCGTGTTGAGCGGGCGGGAGAGTGGGTGGGAGAGCGTGGAAGGCTTTCCCGTAATCAGATTTGCGTGACATTTCTGATGTAGAATGCGTTGAGTGACAGTGGGCACCGCACAAGATGTACAAGATTACTCCCAAAACCCAGCAGGACCCTCCTGCAGGAGTTGTGTTGAGGCTCTCCTGGGTGTTGAAGCCTAGCGGCGGCGCTGAAGACGGTGAAGTCACGAAGCCGGCAGTGGGGGGGACGGCTCCTGCTAAACGCGTCGTCTGCACCGTCGGGAAGTCCGACAGAGTTCTCAGGACGGCAGTTTCCTTGGAAAACCTGGACAGGTGGCAACGCTGACCCCAGCTCCCCGTCCTTGCGCGTTGGGTCGGTGAAGCGGGCAGGGGGGGCTGAGGGAGGTGGGGGGGGGATGGGGGGGGTGCGGTGGGGGGGGGGGGCTATCGCGCGTGCAATCGGTATCCGAGCCACGGGCGCGGGGCGAACGCCAGCGTGGGAACGTGCAAGCCTGCCGCCCCGGCCGCCGCCGCCGCCGCTACCTCGCGAAAGAAACGCTCGAAGCGTGCCGACGTTCCGGCCAACGGCCCTCCTTCAGAGCGGAGAGAGATAAAAAAAGAGATGTGGCCACAGAGACTCACGTAAAGACCCTTAGAGACTCACGCTTGGGAGGTGGCACTTTAAAACTGTGGGGGGCTTTGATTAAGGCCAAAAAAAATGTGAACTTGGAAAGTTGACAAATGGGTGTTTGAGACAACAACCACTCTTTGAGAATGGAGAGAGAGAGACGTGACTGAGGCAGAGAGAGGGAGGAGAGACGCGGCTGAGGCAGAGAGAGAGAGAATCGGCTGAGAGAGTGACCGCCTCTGGGAGAGGACCAGGTTAGAGTTGAAAAAATAAAATAAAATAACTACGAGACAAATGCGCTCTTAAGAAGCCATCAGAGACGACATTTTCGCCAACGGAATAAACCGCCGTTGTTTCTCTTCGACTGCGTTGACGTTTGGAGAGCTTTTCACGAGCGTACAGCGATCGGCAACGTGACCCCTCGGCTCGCGGCACCGTGACCTCCGGGCGTTGGGTGCCGGCTGACCTCGCGGTGTGGTCACACCCCAACAACCCCTGCCACACATCCCATACCCTGGGGTCCAACTCAGGTCGGCAAGGGTGTGGGGTGGGCGGGGGGTATGGAGGCGCTGCCCACTTGTGCCCTGATTAGCTCCCACTCTTCTCTTCTTTTGTAATTGTTTCCTCTCTCTCTCAACCGTATTCCAATCGTTGTACTAGTGAGCAGTGCACGTGCTTGTGTCAGTGGAAAGTCCTTGAAGAATAACCCCGTGTCAATACGAGAGATATCCCATCAATGGACCTCTATCCTCTCCACGGCCGTGCGCTATTCGCAAGCCCTATTCATCGCACGGTCGCATTAATAACATATTTTATTTATTCTCACAGCTTGAAGACCCCTAATAAAGTACAACATTCTCTCTTTTGTGCAGATTTTCGTGGCCGGACTGAGAACATAAAGCTCGCTCTCGCTCGAGAGCCCGGATTGAACTCTCGTGGCCAGAACTCAAATCTGAAATCCGGTACCGCCAACCGGCGCCGGCTCGGTGGCTCCGACACGGCCATTGTGAGCCCCCAAGCCGCCCGGCCCCACGCATCTCAACAGCTACGGCCGAGGCGCGAGCGCATCGCCACCGGCGCAGCAGGGAGGACAACAACAGCGGCAGCAGCAAAGGGGCAGGCGCCGGGCGGCCTTCACGAGGACAAAAGGTCGGCCCCGTCGCATTCTTGCGTCGCGCTATCGTTTCTCGGAGAGACGGGGAGAGCGGAGAGATGGGGTGAGCGGAGAGATGGGGTGAGCGGAGAGATGGGGTGAGCGGAGAGATGGGGTGAGCGGAGAAATGGGGTGAGCGGAGAGATGGGGTGAGCGGAGAAATGGGGTGAGCGGAGAAATGGAGTGAGCGGAGAGATGGGGTGAGCGGGTGAGCGAGTGGAAAGAGTGGGCGAGTGGTGAGATGGGGGGAGTGGTGAGATGGGGGGAGCGGAGAGACGGGGGGAGCGCAGAGACGGGGCGAGAGAAGAGACGGAGCGAGCGCAGAGATGGAGTGAGCGGGTGAGCGAGTGGATAGAGGGAGGGGGCGAGTTTGCCGCGACACTGAGACTGTGCTCACGGAGGGGGCGTGTGTGTGTGTTTACTTGGGTGGGGGGAGTGGTGGCGCAGCGATTAGTGCACTGCGCTATAAACCCGGCAACCAAAGTTCGATTCCCGCTCACGAACAATACCAGTGACAATTATTTGAACCTTTCCTTGGTTTCCACCTCGGTCAATTCAGCCTCAAACCTGGTGCGGTATGTAAACATCTCCACTTGGGATATAAAGGCAGCCGGGCGTGGTGCTGGCCACCCACCCCTCGTGTGCCGTGCTGGCCTTCATAGGTGCTCGCTAACATAATTTGTCCCAACAGTCTGTTAAGGCTATAAGGGGGGTCTTTGTGTGCATGGGCATATGTATGTGTGTGTGTCTTTGTGTGGGGCATGTTTGTATGTATGTGTGTGTTCACATATACGTGTGTGTGTCTGTGTGAATGCGTCGGTGTACGTGTCTTTGTGTGCATTGTGAGATACTGTATAAAACCAAATTACATTGCATTGTATGTGTATGAGAGAGCCTCTGTGTAAGTGTCCACGTGTGTGTGTAAGTATGTGTGTGTCTGTTTGAGTGTGTACCACTCTAATGGAACATCTGCTCCAGTCAAAAACATTCAGGCTGGCCTGCCTACGATCCATCCTGGGTTTAACCAGGATGGATTGTGTGAGGAGCTCCCAAATCTTTGAAAGATCTGGACAAAGTCCCATCGGTGAGCTCCTCCGGCAGGCAAGGCTGCATAAGCTGGGCCATGTAGCCCGCATGCCCAGCCACCGCATGCCCAAGCAGTTTCTGTTTGGCCGCATTGAGGGGGCTAAACGGGCACGACACGGGCTGGAGAGGAGATGGAGTGATGTGGTACGGGATGATGTGGAGCTGAGTGGATTTGCCGACGACTGGTACCAGCGGTGTCAAGATCATCCTCTTTAGAGGAGGCTCATGAAGGACACTGCTACTTGGCAGTTGGCCTCCAGCAACAACGGAGGGCAGAGGAGTGACGCTCACAACAACGAGCGGAGCAATGGGCGGCTAAAATACAGCAAGTTGGCATAGTAGGGGGTACAGCTGGTGCATCTACTGGTCATCTCAGTCAGCCAACACATGGCACCTGGGTCTGTCCCAAGACCTCCTGTCAGCGAGCCTTCAACACTTCACGCCGCCTCAAAGTGCACCTGGCCTGGTACAGGCGACGTGGTGATGTCACCGTCACTTATGGGCAAATGGCGGTTGTTGTTTGTGTTTTTTTTGTGTAGATGGCCAGGCGTGGTGCTGGCAACCCACCCCCTCCGTGTGCCATGCCTGCCCTAATCGGTGCTGGCTCACAGCACATTCCCCAAAAGTGTGCGCATGTGTGAGCGTGCGTGCATGTGTGCGTGCGTGTGTGCGTGCGTGTGTGCGTGTGTATGCGTGTGTGTGCATGTGTGTGTGTGTGTGTGTGCGAGAATATCCTCTCTTAAAGGAATGCTTTTCAGTTGACAGCCCTTCTTCAAGATACCAACGTGAGCAAAAAAATCAATTCGAGAGATAAATTTATCGTGCGCGAATTTTGCTGAGATAATTTTTTTGCGATAATTGGAGTGATGGCAGATTTTTCCAGTGATGTTTCAAATGAGGGCACACACAAAGAGAAAGATTCCCATAGAGCCTTAACAGACTATTGGGGCAAGTGCTGTTAGCGAGCACCTATGAAGGCCAGCACAGCACACACGTGCACAGCCTACACATACACACACGTGTAGAGCACACACACGTGTAGGGCACACACACGTGTAGAGCACACACACGTGTAGAGCACACACACGTGCACAGCCTGTACACACACACACACACGAGTATAATGGTGGTGCAGCGGTTAGCGCGCTGCACTATGAATCCCGCGACCCGAGTTTGATTCCCGCTCTACAGCCAACACCAGCGACGATTATCTGAATCGATCCTGGGCCTCCCCCAGGTTGACTCAGCCTCAAATGAGTACCTGGGGCGGTGTGCGTGTCACTTACTTGCTGTGCAGCACGCACCACCCGCAGTGTGGGTCTCCCGAGCCCAGGCAGCTCCCGCAGCTGGTGTACTGCTCGCACTGCTCCACCGGCACCCGCGTCACCTGCGCACAGACAAAGGTCCCCCCGGCGTGACGACGGGGCAAGTGCTCCCCAACGAGTGCCTTCTCAGGCCCCAGCAGCGTGCGAAGGTCGCGGTGCGGCAGCGTCGCGCCCGGCCGCCTTTGTCTCTCCCCGATTGCCGAGTCGACGGAGGGGAGGCGCGGGGCCGGTGCGGTGGTATCCCCACTGACGTAGTGCGGTGCAGCTCATCGCGGGGCCACCGCTCCCCGTGCGTTTGTGCACATTAACAAACACAAACACATCAACGTAACACACACACCTATTGACAAAGATCTCCCAAATAGACTCCAACAACCTATTCGGGCAAGTGCTGTTCGCGAGTAGCACCTTTCAAGGCCGGCATGGCACACGAGGGGGTGCTGATGTGTGACACATACACACACCGCACTAGATACTCATTTAATGCCGAGTCGATCTAGGGGAGGCCCTGTACCGGTTCAGATATTCGTGACCGAAGTTGGCTGTGAGCAGGAATCGACACCGGGTCGTCAGGTTCGTACCTCTTGACGCACACACACGTGCACCCACACACTTAGAAACACTCACACACATATGCATAGCCTCACCGCGATATACCAAGGGACCATTAGCGGAGAATGTCCGCCTCAAGGTACCCATCCTATCATCCGCGCTCCGCTCACCCAGCCTCATCGTAGCCACTCAAATCGAAAGCATTCTGATAAGCCGGTCCTGGGCCTCCCCCAGGTCGACTCAGCCTCAAATTAGTACCTGGTGCGATGTGTAAACATCGCCACTAAAAGAGACAAAGGCGACCGGGCGTGGTGCTGGCCACCCACCACCTTTGTGCTCCGCGCCGGCCTTAATAGGTGCTCGCTAACAGCACTCATGCCCCAAAAGATTGTACGGTGGATCTTTGTAATGTTTTGTACGTGTGAGTGAGCACCTGGGTGTGAGAGCGGTATACATTATACAAAGGTCCCCCGTATAGCCTTGTCCTCATGTTTACACACGGCTCCAGGTTAACATTTAAGGCTGAGTCGACCTAGGAGAGGCCCACAACTGGTTAATTTAGTAGTGCACTAACCACTCCACAGGACACCTCGTACAGTAAGAGGTCACCTATGAAGGCCGCCGTCACGGCACATGAGGGGTGACCAGCACCACACCCGAGGCGATGTTTACACACCGCATTTGGTAGTCACTGAGGCTGAGACGACCACGTGCGCAAAGACAAAGATCTCCATGTAGCCGAAACACATACACCCACGCACACACTCCTCCCACACGCACTCCTTCCCACAAAACGCAACACACACACGCACACACTACACACTCCTCCACACACACACGCACTCCTTCCCACAAAACGCAAGACACACACGCAACACACTCCAAACACACACACACTCCGCCACACACGCACACACTCCTCCACACGTACGCACAAAGTGGCAGCGCTATCTTCCGTGCAAATCTTCCCTCCACACTGATCTCCCATCGATTTATTTTCAAGGCTGGCTGTTTCTGTTCCACTTCCTTAAAAATGCAGCGCACGTGACCATGATGACGAAGAAGACGACGAGGAGGAGGAGGAAGAAGCGGAGAGTGTTATTGTCTTCTGACACATCTCGGATACACGTTTGGAGGCTGACGTCAGTTGGATATCGGGTGTCGGTGGTCGGGCGGCTCAAAAGTGCGGACGAAACCTGCGGAGCCGGAGAGTTCCAGCGCCCGTGCCTCGCGGCCATTCATAACCCTCTCCTCGCTCGAACGAGCACGGGGCGGTGAGGGCCGCCGTCGCTGGTGGTGGTCTCTAGTCAGCGGTGGAAATTCCACATTCCTACGTCGAGGACCAGTCAACACCATAGGACAAGCACCGGCGGCTTCCCACGACAAAAAGAAGATGATGTATCCAGTGCAGCCACGGGCAGGAGTTGAACTCGACCCTTTAAGAATGCGAGTCGCGGCACGGGTGTCGCCCCTCTGCCTCGTGAGTCACGAGGCCCGAGCCCCCATCGACGTTCGCTCGCAGCGGGAGGTCGCCCATTCTCCTCTGCTGCACCCGCGGCCTGGAACTCAGCCACCCGTGATGTCGGCTCCCTGCCCCTCTTCCAACTGCGGGCTCGAGACCTCCCTCCTCTTCTCTGCGTATGGCCAACCCCTTCTCTCCCGCGTCTCGAGACACTGCCGTGTACATCCACAAGGCACTGCGGTGTACAGGACCATCGATGTTGATTTCCGACAGTGGTACTCACTTTATTGAGCCGAGGAAGGAATTAATATGAATCATGATGCTTTACGGGTATCTCACGACATTTCCAAAGATTGAACTGTGCGGGATTGGTGGTGCATTGGTTGGCACAGCTGTACTGTGAACCGAGCGATCCGATTCCCAGTGATGACTAACATCTTTGACGAGTGATATCCGACTTGGTTTCGGTGATACCTTCCCTTTCCCCAACCTGCACTGACCCATGTAGTGAAGTATGGTCACAAAACCTACGTGACCTTCACCTAGCATCTAAAACCCAGGGCTGTAAATTATTATAATTTTACATTGTGTTATTGGTAGAGGGCCATATTCCCCTTGCAGATCAACAAATTGTCATGAAACAGCACGCACGAGACGTAAATTCCACCAAAATAGCACCACCTCCATCCAGCGGTGGATAGAGAATGGCTGAAAACGGTGAGAGCAACAAGAGCCGCTCTGTCGATCCGGGGCGCGCGGGGTGGAGGATGCGCGGCCCAGCCCGGGCGACATTTCAGGCTTAAATGCCGCGAGATATCACCGCGGGCAGATTCCCATCGCGACGAAGCAGCCGAGACGCATCTCATCGTCTTGGCAATTTGCCCAATTGCCGTTGACGAAGATATCGCCCGAAATCGGCAACGTTCCGCGAGGAGCGTCCACCGAGCAGAAGCGTTCGTGGGAATCGGGGACCGTGCCGCAAACCGACCAATTACAGCCGACCTCGGCCGCCTTCATCTCCAAGAAAACAAATATTTCTGCAGCCAGCGGACCACATCCAGCATCGCTCACAGCCGAGGCTACGAGTCACGTGCGACATACTGCAATCGACCGTCGACCCGGAGACATTTGTGTGAGGAAGTAAGCCCTGGATTTACACGTGATCCTTATGGCGGTACCCCGGGGTACCAAATAACACCAAATGGCCGAAGCAATTAAATATGTTATTTCTGGGACACTATTTTTTCCCAGAGTTGTACTTCACTCCGCGACTGGGGTACCAATGAATCCGACATCGGAGCCACACTCCGCGATGTCGAAACGCAGCGAGGACGATTGCGCCGAAACCCTGAACGTGCGCGGTACGCACCGTAGTGGTGCATCGTGCCCAGCTCGTCGAGATGAGTCAATTGCCGCATCGCCGACCATCAACAGACTAAAAGTGACTGCATCACGAACATCGTGCGAGAGCCGGGGTACTATGGTACCCCGGGGTACCGCCATGAGGTTCATATAGACCCACAGACTCACATAGAGACCCACAAACTCCCACATCGATTAATGCGGTTTGCGTGGATTTTTGTAGAATTGCAGAGATCCATAGATTTACACGTAGCTTAATTTCAGCCGGGTCTTTTCGGGTCAGTGACCATTTTTACGCACTCGACACACCACATCCAGCATACCGATCTCTCTGCCTGTGGCTGCTACTGGTCACGTGCGGCAAACTCCGGTCGACCAGCGACCCGGAGGGTTCTCGGTGAGGGATGGCGCGGTGTGGGAAGTGTTTTTGAGACAGCCCGGCTGAAGCGATGGTGGCGGCCCTACCAAACGCGACCGGCACGCCTGCCCCTGCCTTGTGTCACCCAATAATGGCCTCTGTGTAAATACAGCTGCGCCTTATCAGCGAAGCGTTAACCCTGGGGCCTGTGAAGGATGTGCGCCGGTAAATCACACGTTATCCGATTACAGCTCGTTTATATTAGTTTACAGCGACCTTAATAGGATCAGGCCGGCACAGCCACCATCCTTCCCAACCCGGTGGTGCAATCGCCTACACCCCCCCCGCACACACCCCACCCCGCCCGCGGCCAGCCCCCGACCCCACGCTCGAGAGGACAACCATCGCAGAGATGGAGCGATGAGGTCAACTCGCGTGGCAGGAATGAGATTTACAGTGCTGTTGTGCAGAACCGTGCGGAATTTGCAACAGCATGGGAAGGCCTTAATCCAGCAGTGGAGCGACCATGGCTGTTGCTGCTGATGCTGACGATTGATGTGACTGGCTGATAGAACCCCTGCGGCCGTTATAGATTCAGGGTTAAATAAATAAATCGAATCGTGAATGTGATCCTGAACCCCGCAAACAACGTGGCGATTCATCCAATCATCGTGGAGCGGATCCCGATTGGATTCTCCCCAGCGCCCACATGGAGCTCACTCCCCCAGCGGGGCACAACGACGTTAACGGCTCAAAAAAAATCGATGCGAGCCCAACTTCTCCACCTGTCCACCCAACTTGTGATTAATCTCCGTCAAATTATCACGTTTCCGATTAAGTGGCATTCTCCCGCTCCGTCCGAGTCTTTTAATTCCCCCCTTGCATGACGCCGCCAGCGAGCGCCGGAGTTTAAATGTCCTCGGCGGTCACCCGCCAATGAGCCGGTGGAGCGCGCGCGGGCGTATGTCACGTAACCAGTTTTGAGGATTGTCGGGGGCGCAGGTCAGTCAGAAGTTATCAATTACTGTCAGCCGTGGCAGGCGGTGATAATATCAAGTGTCACGTGCGCACAAGCTCCCGCGGGCCAAAGCCGTGGAGAGAGCGACGTCGCGAGCAGCAGGGCGAGCGGACGCACGGATGCACACAGACGCACACAGACGCACGGGGATGCACGGATGCACACAGACGCACACAGACGCACGGATGCACACACAGACGCACGGACGCACGGGGAAGCACGGACGCACGGGGAAGCACGGACGCACGCGTGCACTGAGACCCGGGTGCCTGGTCACACCGGACCGCACCACTGAGACAATCTGTGTTGGGGGTGGGATTTGTTGGGAGATACCATTGTGAACCCCCCCCCCCAGGCCAGGTAAAACCGACGCACGAATCGTTAATCCACCGCTGTTCAGCGATGATTGCTTCTGGTGGCTGGGCGGGGGAGCGAACGGCTGCTAGCGGGCAGCAGTGAGTTCGAATTCTGATTGGGGGATGACGACTCAGCCCTCCCTCCGGGGTCAATGAAATAGTCATGTGGAGTTTCCACCACTGGCTCAGGGATTTAAATGGGGACTCACGCTTCCACCCCCCCCTCCCGTGCAGCAGGAGAAGCTCGCCCATGAGTCTACCGTCGTTCCGCGGGTCATTCAACACGATGTCCGACGTTTCGTACCAGGGACCCTCTTCAGAATATGTCGTGAGACGTCAAAACGTCGGGCTCAACGGCGCATCAGAAAACACAAACACCCCATGTGTCACCGCGTGCCACCGCGTGCCACCGCGTGCCACCGCGTGTTCCTGTCTCCCCGTGTGTCACCGTGTGTCACCGCGTGTCCCTGTGTCTCCCCGTGTCACCGTCGCTCAGCATGCCCGCACAAATGGGATGCAAATGTGCGGGCTTTGCGCCGATGCATGACAGCAACAAGGCGCACACATAACACTCGCGCGCGTAGTGTGCTAACCAGCACTCGCTCGCTCACTCACTCACGCACGCCCACACACTCACCTAAAGACAAAGATCCCTCGTATCGCCTTCACAGACTGCACACCAGAGGGTGTGTGGCCAGCACCACGCCCGACCGCCTTTGTCTCCCTAGTGGCGATGTTTACTACACACCACACCAGGTACTCATTTGAGGCTGATTAGACCTAGAGGAAGCCCAAGACCGATTTAAATAATCGTCTCTGGTGTTGGCCATGGGCAGGAATCGAACTCGGGTTGCTGGCTTCGTAGCGCTGAGCGCGAACCACTAGTCCACTACACTACTGCTCCCCACTCACCCACACACACACTCACCCACACACTCGCTCACCCACACACTCGCTCACCCACACAACAACAACCACCATTCGCCACTAAGTGGCGGTGACGTCACCACGACGCTTGTGCCAGGCCATGTGCACCTTGAGGCCATGTGAAGTGTCGAACGCCCGCTGGCAGGTCACGGGGCAGACCCAGCAGGTGCCACGGGTCGACTGACTGAGATGACCGAGATGACTGGCTGATGCACCACCTGTGCCCCCTACTGTGCCAACTCACTCACCCACACACCCACTTACCCACACACTCACCACACTGCACTGCTCCCCTCTGGAATTCCTTGCCCTCATCATCGTCGTTTTTAATCCCACGTGTTTACAATAACCTTGCTCAAATCAAGAAACGCTGCACTCTATCATCTTTTACAGCTTGGATTCGGTGCTGTTTGTTGCTGGCCGCGAGATGTGTTGAGCCTTTGGACCTGTCGTCAGCAACTGGGTTTGAACAAAAACAAACACACGCGCACAGGTGGAGCAGGGGAGATGCGATGGCTGGCACCCCCCCACCTGCCCGCATGTTCGCGCTGGCGTGTACCCCGAGCTGCACCCAGCAGCAGCAGCAGCAGCTCGTGACGGGACGGGGAGAGGAGCGGAGGAACCGGCCGCCCGCTCGGTGTGCAAGCACGGGGGGGGGCCAGCGCCGTGCGGGCCACGCGTGGCCGCGGACCGGCTCAGGTTTGGTTGGCTCCGTCGACCTCATCGATGCCGCAGAGACCCAGAGACTCGCACAGAGACCCACAGACTCGCAAAGAGACCCACAAACTCGCACAGACACCCACAGACTCGCACAGAGACCCACAGACTCGCAAAGAGACCCACAAACTCGCACAGACACCCACAGACTCGCACAGAGACCCACACACTCACACAGAGACCCACAAACTCGCACAAAGACCCACAGACTCGCAGAGACGTACACTCGTGTAGAGAGCCATATTCTCATGTAGAGACCTATAGACTCACGTAGTGCGGTGAGCGTGGTGAGCATGGTGAGTGTGGTGAGCGTGGCCAACGTGGTGAGCGTGGCCAGTGTGGTCACCGTGGTCAGCATGGCCAGCATGGCAAATGTGGTGACCGTGGTGAGCGTAGCTAAGCATGGCCAGTGTGGTGAGCGTGGTGAGCGTGGTGAGCGTGGTGAGTGTGGTGAGCGTGGTGAGTGTGGTGAGCGTGGTGAGCGTGGCGAGTAGCCACTGATCCCTGCCCTTGCTCGCGCCCGTTCCCATGGCCACTGCCGCTGTCTTGCCCCCCCCCCCCCGAAGCGGCCCCTCCTCAATTAAGCGGCGGCTAATAGGGGCGGTGTCACGTGACGTGCGGATATTGCGGCCCCGCTGACGTTGATTTATGCTCCATTAAACCCGTCACTTCGTCGCCCTCTCTTAATTACATTTTTTTCCTATTCAATAACACCACCTCTTCCTGACAGGTAGCGATAGCAATAATAAAAGCCCCTCCGCTGCAATCTGCCCACCGCCGCCGCCGTCATCCCGAGAATGTTAGCGCCAGAAAGGCGAAACCCCCCCCCCCACGCGGAGGCCGAGGGGGCCTCTGGGCCCCGGCGGGGGGGGCTCCTTGGCAGCGGCGTCCCTCGGCCGCCCTCCTCGTGAAACTCCCCCGAACCTCATTCCTTGCCGTGGCCACCGCTCCGTCGGTGGCCGCGACTCCGGATCGCCTTGGGTCGCAGGCGACGTCCGGAGCCGACGCGAGGCCACTCGCGGCTCCCGGTAGTCCATGGGGGGAGGGGGGGCGGCGAGGCCGCGGCCCAGCGGTGTCGCGAGAGGCTCGTGGTTCGAATCCAGCGGGCCGCCCCGGTTATTGCCGCGGTGGTGTGTCGACCGTAAAATAGCATGCGCCTCCCGCTTCGCGCTGGACGTTAAAGATCCCGCGACGTCGTTCGCTTAAAAAATAAAAATTATAAAGCTTGCCCACTGTGTCGGCGTCACGGTCCACATTTGAAGCATCACCCGGCCCTGTTGGCATCAGGCACGGCAACCTTCCCCGCGCGTCGCGATGACCGCCGTGCGCTCCGAGAGCGGCGCGGATACAAAGTGTGCAAAGCTGCTGCTGCTGCTGCTGCTGTTGTTGTTATTTCTGTGTCTCTGTCCCTTGTTATCTCCCATCTCCCCCGGAGGTGCCAGCCCCGTTCGCACTGGTCCCAAGTGGGTTGTTTGTTTATTTAGAATCTCCACAAGGACGCTGCTGATTGTTCTGTGCATCACAGTCTTGCATCCAACGAGCTTTACACATCTGGCAGGTCACCAGCATTGATGCACGCGAGTCTGGCTCTCCTAACGAGGCAAGGAATTTCGAGACGGGTCCATGTATTTAATTATGTCTGAACCAAATGCTGCTTATACGATACATTCTCAGAAGGCCGTGCGGAGCGTTATTGGCCGCTTGTTTATTTTGTTACTGAGCAGTCGGTTGGCTCATCATGGCCAGCAGCAGAGGACGTCTTGGGACATCTACTCTGAGACCTCTTGGGAAGAGAGTCCTTCCCCACAGGAGGGGTTATCCGGCTCTGACCCGGGGCCAAAATCAGACAAAATGCCATCGTGTAAAACGAGCGGCCGGCTCTGCTCGTTGCTAAGCAACGTAACCAGGTGTACGGCTGAGGGTGGTGCGGGCGAGGGAGCGGGCGGGAGGGAGCGTGGCGGAGCAGCGGTAATGACATCACATAAATCATGCAAATGTCTCATTAAAATATCCTGGCGCTGCGCCGCGCGTGGATGTGCCCGGGCGCGAGTGACCGCGCGCGGTTTCATTCATCGCCGGGGCCACGCGGGCGCCAGCGCCCAATCAGCGCGCTCGCAAATCAACACACCTCGCCACGAAGACGGAGATCCCACCACGTGTAGCCTTCACCAGGCTGGTGGGGCAGGTGCCGTTGTGAGCGAGTGGCACCTATGAAGGTGTGGTGTGTGGCCAGCACCACGCTCCCACAACGCCCCTTCAGTCACCCCCAATGCTGATGATTTACTCATTTAAAGCCGAGTCGTCCTAGAGGAGGCCCAGGGCGGGTTCAAATATTTGTCACCGATATTGGCTGTAAGCGAGAATTTAATTTGGGCCACTGGGTTCGTAGCGCAGCGCACTGACCGCTCCACTACCGAACACACAAAGATCCCCCATTCATCCTTAAACGACTGTAGGAGCAAGTGCTGTTAGCGAGCAGCACCTGTGAAGGCCGGCACGGCACACGAGGCGGTGGGTGGCCAACACCACGCCGGCCGCCTTTGTCTCCCCAGTGACGATGTTGACACACCGCATCAGGCACTCGTTTGAGGCTGAGTCGACCTAGGAGAGGCCAAGGATCGGTTCAGATAATCGTCACTGATGTTGGCCGTGAGCGGGAATCGAACTCGGGTCGCGGGGCTCGTAGCGCAGCTCATTGGCCACTGCGCCACCTTTATCCACACGTGCTCACACGCGCGCACACACGCACACACACACGCACACACACGTGCGCACACGCGCGCACACCGCCCGTGGCAGTGGGGAGCGGGGGGCCATTAAATTGACGCATCGCGTGTTGGCAGAAACAGAATTCCCACAGTGGGAACCTGACCCTGCTGACGGCTACGCCCCGGCGGTGGTGACAATCATCTCGCTGAATTGGCGTTTTTTTTAATTGAAATATTTCTTCGGGCTCCGCTCCGCGGCCGGAGGAATTCCTGCAGATGTGAGCACCTCGCAGCGTCGTAAGCACGCGCACACACACACACACGTGTGAGCACACGTGCATAGCATATACAAAGATCCCCCATGTAGCCTTATTAGACGGTTAGGGCAAGTGCTGTTGGCGAGCACCTACGCAGGCTGGCACGACACACGTGGGGGTGGGTGGGTCAGCACTACGTCCGACCGCCTTTGTCTCCCCAGTGCTGATGGTTGCACACCGCAGCAGGTACTCAGTTGAGTCCAGCTAGGGGAGGCCGCAGATCGCTTCACGTAATCATCACGTGAGCTATTAGCGCACTCGTCGCGCAGAGCGCTAGCCGCGACGCTACCGCTCCCCTCTGACGCACTCGCAGAAGGCCGTGGCGGCTGATGGGATGTGTAGAGAGAGAACACCGGGGGGGGGGGAGGGTTGTGCCGGTCTCCGTGGCAAGCGAAGGATTTGCGCTTCGCGACCCCGTGGCGGATGATGGGCGGCGGTTCGATTGTGGTGGTGGTGGCTGTGGTGGTGGTGGCTGCGGTGGTGGTAGTGGTGGCGGCTTCACGGAGCCGGCGAGGTCTCGAGGAGGCCCTGCCGTGACCCCTGTGTCAGCCGTGATTTATGTCCACCCTCCCACGCTCGCTCACACGTCCATCCCCTCCCCCATTCTCCCCCTCCCTGCACCCCTCCCTCCCCCCATCATCATTCCAACGCTCGCTCAACACACACAGGGGCGTTTCACAACAACAACATGGTGGACTCTTGTTTTCCACAATTACATACGAACTGTGGAATCGACGTAATTTCTGTTCACAACGCCTTGACCATCCACTGCTGGATGAAGCCCTACTCCTCCCACCCCCACCAACGCTGCTGCGTCAGCAACAATGGCTTGTTTGGCCATACGTCACCACAGCTGGTCAGTTCGAGAGGTGAAGTGGGCTAACCCAGGATCGGGTCACTTCCCACCTGAGATGGCGGGGTTTGTGGCGCAGTGGTGGCCTCTGTGCACTAGTCACTGCGCCACCAGCACTCCCACCACGGGTCACTGCAGTTGGCAGTGCACCACGCTGTGCCGGAGACCAGCCCTGGAAGGTGATATCAAGTAACGACTTCTTAACTCACCTGAGCGGGTCTCATGGCACACAACGGATATGCTCACGTGCCTATATTTGATTGTCAATCAAACCAAAACATTTAGGTCTCAGAGCTGGACATTTGCCAAATGAAGTTTATAATTAAACTTGGTTTTCTTTAGCAGTTATTGATGACCGGGGCTGACATCACCAACATGTTACGTTTGAGAACCAAGTTGAATCGCAACTCAGTCTATGCAAGTCTATGGGTCTCTCTGTGAGTCTATGGGTGTCTATGTAAGTCAATGAGTTTATCTATGGGTGTCTATATAAGTCTATGGGTCACTCTTGCCAAAAGAGATTCCTCTATTCTCTTGAGTTCTCACCTAGCGACACAAACAAACTCGACTCGGGTCTACACAAGTCTACGGATGTCTACGTGAGGCCGCGTCTCTGTCGAAGTCTATGGGTCTCCACACAAGTCTGGCGCCACAGAGCCCCGGTGTCATCACTGTGGTTGGGAGGCCAAAACCCGGATTGGAGCCCAGGTTTCCCAGCGGAGCCGGCTCAGTGTCTCTGACCTCTGACCTCACCCGGCCACCCCTGAACACGAGCCTTTCAAACTTCACCACGACCCCTGACCACCCCGTCCCTTCAGAGGCCGGTGAGCGAGCAAGGGAACGAGAAAGCGAGAGTGAGCAGGAGAGCGTGGAATCCCGCGCTGGCACTCCTTTGTGCCACCGGACGCGGCGGCACGCTTGAGTGTGCAGCGTGAATACGGCTCCTCGTCTAACACAGGGTCACGTGCCCAAGGGCGCCCCTGGGGAGCTCGCTCGGTGGTGGTTGTTGTGGTGGTGGTGGTGGCGGTTGTGTTGGCTGCTGCGCGGAGGTTTGAGTCACAGCAGACATAAGGAGGTTGGGGGGGGGGGCGTGTTAGACAAATGTTAAACGGCTAAATAGAATGAATAATGACACGATCTGCTTGTGTCTGCCATGCACCCGTGACGGACAAAGACCGGGAAACAATGTGATTAGTTTCGTTGTCTTTCTCCCCAGCTTTTGTGTCGCGCGATTGGATGGAACGATGGGATGGAACGATGGGATGGAACGATGGGACGGAACGATAGGATGGAACGTCCATGCAGACCGCTCGCAGCGAGCGGCGCACCACCCTGAGCGGCGAGCCGCAGACCGTCCCGCCCGAGCGCGACCTCCGAAACCTCTCGCCCGTCCACGCGAGCGCTCGGCACCGCTCCGCTTCGTGCGAGCCGCAAAAGGAATTTCGCCAAATCGAGCTATGATGATGACTCACATCCACGATGGGGACGATGAGCTGAATGGACCTGACCTGGAGTTGAACTCTCAGCCTTCTGGAGCAGGAGTTCACACCTCAGACCGCGAGCCACCGTGTTGCTTGTGCCAACTCGAGATGAGTCTAAATCAACAAAGTTGTGGACGCAACCAGACTCCGAGTGACCCTCCACAGAACGGTTTCCTCCGACAGCCCCCATTGTGTGTGCGTGGCAGAGGGGTGGCGCAGCGGTTAACGCAGCGAGGCACAAACCGGGCCATGCCCGAGTTCTGTCAGAGCCCACGGCCAACATCAGTGGCGAGTCATTTCTGGACTCATCCTGGACTCAAGAATGGAGAAGTACAGTTTGGTCAAACAAACAACACCCATACTAACAAGGTGTGGGGAGACTTAGTCGAGCAGTGGATAGAGAAAGGCTGAGAATAATTAATTATATCATTATTATACCTGAGTTGAGTGACTTCAGAAGAAGAATATAAGTAGACGCCTATGAACTCTGAACGCACGGCCACAGAAACCCTTTGGTAACCGCACGAACAGAGATGTGTTCCCTGCCCCCAACACAGTGCCGGAATCTCACACACGATCAGGAGACGTACTCCGACCCCGCACGCCAAGAGAGAAATATTCAAAATATTGCGTCTTGCAACCGCAAACACAAAAGCAGCTTCGTCACCACCACCGCCACCTCCAGAGCCACCGCCAGAGCCGCCGCCCACCATCTCAGCTTCCACTCCCTCGCCTGCTCGAGCCGCCCTCGTTTACAATTCTTGCGTGAAGCGTGAAGGAATTGCAACAATCCAAGCGAGGCCGTGACTCGCACCGTGAGCCCACAGACCCATCATTTGGGTAACAATTCCATCACCACCACCATCGCCGTCATCGTCTTCAACCACCTCTCTGTTTCCTGCTCGTAACACTCGCCGCTCGGTACGGTGTCCGACGTTTCGCTACGCACGCTTCTTCAGATAATCGAATGGAGCTTTTTTCAGCTCCTGAAGAAGCGTCAATCGGGTGCAACGAAACATCGGACCTCACACCGTGCAACCCAGACACTAATCGGACGGCGATGCACGCGAGGGTATCATCGATCGTCATCATCGCCATCGCGCGTGACGGCCTATCCACTGCTCGATTTCAGTCCCTCGGCAACATCATCCCTCGGCCTCGTGGTGCCACGAGACATCTCGTTGCCGCGTGTCAGCTGATCTCACCTCTCCATCCCCACCTCCTTTGGCTGTCATTCCACGATGAGTCTCGTCCACCGGTCATCGTCCCTTCCGGCTATGACGCGTCCCGCACGAGCCCCGCTCACTTCGCTCCACACTGACGACAACAGCTCTGCGGTGTTTCTGTGCCCCGATCCGTGCGGTCTTCTCTCTGTCTCTCAGTGAATTCCACGCCGCTCTGTGCACAACCGATCTGTTCCAATCTGCATACATCCTAGCCGGTGTAGGGATCGGTATCATCTCGCCAAAGCTGCACTCGTTATACTGCGGTGGTGTCTACAAGGTACACCCACAAAAATATACAATAACACAGGATTAACACGGATAGGCAGAGCTTCTACTCGAGTTATAGTGCCTTATGCTAATGGTCTGAATGCTATGTTAGTCTATGGAAATGTTTATAAATATGTGGGTCTCTCTGTGATTCTGTCGCTCTCTATGCGAGTCTGCGGATCTCTGTGTGGGTCCATGAATCTCTGTATAAGCCTGTGGGTCTCTACGTGAGTCTGTGTCTGTTATGCCAGTGTAGCGGCGAGTTATAATTAATCCCTGGGTATACCACGACCACCACCACCACATATTGGAGGAAGGGCCTTTGCTATTGAGGCCCCCAGGGTCTGGAATGCAATTGCCAATAAACTGCAACTTGGATCACTACCTCTGAGATCTTCACTCAAAACTGCTCTAGAGGAGTTGTACACCCCTAGCTGCCACTGCTATTTAGTGGCCTAAAATCAAATGTTTCGCTCCGGATGATCGCTGCAAAGTATGACCTGTGTTTTGATTTAGTGCGCTGATATTAAAGGCGCATTGAAAAATGTTGATACTCCGACTGATGCTCCTGCTGTTGTGGAGTGACTCATGCAGCCAGCTATGGCTGCAGAGTTTGGTGGTACATGTTGTTTACGTCGTTTATTGTGAAAATTCGGTCACAGTTCCTATGACCACTGTTTCATTGCTTTTATGGCTTTATTTTGGTGATTTTCGAAAAGTTTTTTGGTTTGCCCATGTTTGTTTGTTGTAGTACTGAGTTAGACTGATGACCTTAATCTAAGTTGTCTTGTGGTTGTTGTTGTTGTTGTTTGACTTGCATCCCACTGGGATTTTTGCACACAGTGTTGGTGTACGGTGCTTTTTCTGCAATATTTTGCTGTCTTTTCTTGGATTTTCTGTTTGCACATAGTCACTTTAAGATGTTTTCTTGTTCATGTTTTTGTTTTATGTTTGTTGCGGTTGCACCCGATTCAAGAGCCGAATGGCTCACAGGGATATACCTAATAAATGAACTTGAACTTGAACCTCGCCCAGCCGCAAAGAGCACCATCGTCATGCTCGGTCATTCACCACACCACCGCATCACCCACCAACCCACCTGCTCACCCGCTCACTGACCCACTCACCTACTCGCCCACCCGCCCGCTCACCCGCTCTGCGGTGCTGCTCTCCGTAGTGAGAGTGGCCAGGGCCCTGGCACAAGGAATGGAATGGGGTCCTCCCCTATCAGATCCTCGCCCCTCTTGATAACTGGGTTCCTCCTGCCCGTGAGTTCTGGTGCAGTTACACCGCCTGTACACTCCATCGCCATGCCACTTTATTGACCCACAAACTCAAAGATACCTCTGGACGTGCACACGTAGAGGCATGTAGACTCACGTGAAGGACTAGACTCACATAGAGACCCAAGGACTTACATAGTGATCCACAGACTCATATAGAGACCCATAGACCTGTGTAGTCACTGTGACTCGTATGGAGACTCTCCGACACACGTAGACATCCAGTGGCCTGGCGTGGTTGGCATGGTTACTGGTATGAGGAATGAAATGGGGGGAGTCCCCCCGCACCCCCATCCAAATGTGGCCCCTCTCTTCATAGGCCCCGGTGCAGTTGCAGCGCCAGTGGACTCGCTCGCTCGCTCGCTACTCCACACGACGACGCGGGGGACTGGGGACATGGGGGAAGCTGGAACTCGGAAGATAATTTTTAGCGATGCTCATTAAGAGCGAGGAGTGTGGGGGGCGCGTGGGAGGTGCAGGGGGTGCAGGGGGTGGCGGGGCGGGGGGGCTGATTGAGACGCGTAGTCTCCCCGGACCCCCACCCTGTGGAGCAGATTTCCACGGTGCAGACGGACGATCTTGCATGCGTCTCTTTTGCAGAAGCACCCCCCGAGCCTCAGCCCGTAGACACGCGTTGTGCGCGAGTGTTTTCTCTCCAATTTGCCCGTAAACTTGAGGATAAGTTAAAATAATAAATAGGCAGATGCCGATAAGCAAACAAAGCCTGCAGGTTTTGCTTTGGTATTCATGATTTTTAAAAATACCCTCGTTCTTTATTTGTTTTTATCATTACCAATTTATTTATTTGTTTCTGCCACTGCCACCGCCGCTGTTGTTCTGATAACGGAGCGGAGAGCGACAGGCGTGGTCCCACCGAGCGAACCGCGAGCCTCCCGGGTGCGCTTTGAAGATGTGGCCAAAGATGAGCGGAGGAGATTAGACCGACTCCTTCGTCATCATCGGCGGTGGCATCAGCCGCGCTTCTACCTGCTGCTGGATGAAGGCCGAAATTCACCGTTACCACCCTCTAGAATCCTGCGGTGGATTTAATTGCCGCGCTTTTGGTGACCGTTTGATCGGTTGAACCGCTTTTCCCCGAGGGCTGGGTTCCGAGCAGCAACGCATCGTTCCGTGGCAACCCAACGGAGCCATCTTCACGCGAGCCATGAATGCTCCCAACCGTGGTCAGAGAGCGTGACAGAACGAAAGCACTCGGACCATCATCACTCCCTCCGGGGTACCTTGTGGGGAATAGAACAGTGGTTGTCCTCATGAATGTAGAATGTTCACCGCTGGCTCCAGCCTGTAAGGACGAGATGAGCTGCGATGCCTCAATGAAGCTTTGAGCAGCAGGAGGCCGCCCGGCGGGCAGCATGGCGCCCCAGCGACACTCGCGCCTCTGAGCAGAAAGCGTCTGGGTTCGATTCCTGACTCGGGCGCCTCTCTGCGTGGAGTCTGGATTCTCTGTCCCCGTTCTGCGTGGGTTTCCTCCGCGTTCTCCGGTTAGCACACAACGTAACCGCTATTGCATTGGCCAAAAACATCCCAGTGCTGAAGACCTCAAAATGAGATCGCACACCAAGCAGCAATCTTCCGCCCCCCTCCCCACTGTGAAAACTGGCCAAGACCCTCCTGAAAAGGAGTCTTGAGACTGGGTGCGGCTTCGCTGGGTAAACGAGCTTCTTGATGACGCTAATAATTAGCCGGGCTCGAGGTGGCACGGCTCGTTCGGCGTGACTGGAGGGGGCAGCTCGTCGGCCGTGACCTTGGCGGTGGGCCACGTGGTGCAGGTGCACCCCACGCACCTCCCCACCCCCCACCCAGGGAGCCCCCGAGAGAGCGACGCGCAAATCACGGGCGCCGTGAAGGAGACGGCGGCCGTGACGATCGGCATAAGCGGCTTTTTTTTCGGTGGTGGTGGTGGGAGGAGGGGGGGGTAGAAGAGGGGCTGCACTGATGGTGGAGCCGTGGGGAATGGGGGTGGGGCAGGCCGTGAAGAACCGTGGTGACGTGGTGGCAGTACAGCATGTAGGTTGCTGAGCTATCGTGCCTGGGTGGACGCTTGAGTGTTACCGTCTCGTGTACTCAGTTATGTTAGGGGGCGGTCAGGGCCAGGTCGGACATCGCTCGCTGCTGACATTAGCTGTGGCCAGGAATTGATATCGGTGCTCTCACCATTGTGCCACCGCTCAACCCGAAATCAAAGGCGTGATCATTGTAACAATCAGCCAGCAGCAATCCCGGCAGGCCTCCGCTAGGCCTCGGTGAGGCCCCGTAAAACTTTCCAGTTGGCCGCAGCGCCAGAAGCTAACAAGGCCTCCCCGTACCGATGTGAATGAACGGCGGCGGAAATGAAAAGCCGATTGTTTTATAATCCGGTGATGTCACGCCGAGAAAGAGAGTGCGGGGCACATAAGGCCGAAGGGAGATAAGGAGCACAATTCTTTTTTTCTGCAGAACGGAATTTCGTTGAGAAAAATGATGAGCCTAGCGCGAATAAATAAAAACAACGACAATTATGAAAACATAGTCAGGAAGATAAGGGCAGCCGCAGTGAGAATAGAGCCATCTCTCTCAGGACTTGTAAACCCAACTACTGTGGGAATACTATAAATTAATAATCTACAAGCGCCGGGACGTGCACACATGCAAATTCTCCCAAATTCACCTCCAGAGACGAATATAATGGCATACAAACACACGCATATTTATTTATACACGTACACGCACACACATACGTGTGCATACCACCACGGGCATCCCTTTCACTTCTACAGACACGCGCACACACAAAACTAAACGCACACACACATACATACAAACCCCTCTAGAGACGAGACAAAGATCCCCGCTTAGCCTGAACACACGAGGAGGAGGGAGGTGGTGTGGCCAGGATCACGCCCGGTGAACCTTTTCTCCACAAGTACTCATGTCTACAAGTACCCATGTCTACAAGTACTCATGTCTACAAGTACTCATTTAAACCTTTTATGACTGCAGGAATTCATATTCTTCGGGTCTTTCGGTAAAGCCACGTAGATAGAAAAATAATAAAAATATCATGACGTTTCAATCGCAACGCAAGCAATCGTCATCATGTGAAAAAAATTATAGCAATCGTCATCAGGTGAAAACATTAAAACAAATTTCACCTGATGACGATTGCTTTGCGTTGCGATCGAAATGTCGTAATATTTTTCTTAATTTTTTCTATCTACGTGGCTTTACCGAAAGACCCAAAGAAGATGAATTTAAGGCCGAGTTGAAGTTCGGATAATTCGTCACTGATGTTGGGCCATGAGCGGCAATCGAACTCGGGTCGCTGGGTTCGTGGCGGAGCGCGCTAACCGCGACGCCGCCGCATATTTACCTACGCCATCGCCTGCACGTTACACGCTGCACCTGAAACATCCACACCCGCGGAACGGTCGAGCCAATTATCCCGTGAACAGCCATGGGAGCACGACGGGTCGCGGGGTGGGGGCCATGTTAGGGGCCTGGGCTGGGCGTCGCCGCCTCCTCGCCCCCCACCCCGGCGTCGCGTCTGCCGCGGTGGAGCGCTCGCCGAAGGTCGCTAATGATCGCGCGCCACGACGGCACGAGACAAGCGGGACAAAACGAGACGCGATGGGGGGGGGGGGGCTCGCGATGACGGAGCGGGGGGGGAGTGGGGTTTGGGGGGCAGGGGGTGGCGTGGGGTGCGCGGTGACGAATCAGATGCAATCTGGCAGTTGAAAGGGAATTGGCCAAGGAGCCCAGAGGAAGAGCCCTCAAGAGAATCAGAGCGGCTGGATACATGAAGTATAGCAGCATTCCTCTTACCGGGGGGCAGCGACGGAGCGGTGGTTTCATGAATAAAAATAAAATTATAAATGTCTCGTAACAATAGAGTGCAAGTTGGGCACTAACAGCGCCCGTGGTGGTGGTGGTGGTGGTGGCAGACCCTTTGTTCGTTTCTCCCGCTCACAGAGATCACCGCAGCAAGGACAACCAGACGGGCCAATCCACAGAGACGACAAACAATAGCCACGTGACGAGCGATGGGGTGACGGCCTACGCACGTGAGCGTGCCTCGGGCCGAGTGACTACAATGAGCGAATGTTACGCGCACCGCTTGACCCCTCCTCACAAGCCACCGCTTAGAGAGATGGCGGCATGCGGTCGCAAGGCGGAACGCGCGACCCATGGGCACAACGGGGGGTCTCGTGCGGAGCCCGGAGCGGACGTCTCGCTCGACGGTGCCACCACCCGAGGAGGTGGCGTCGCTTTGGTGGTGGGGGGTTCCAATGTCTCCGCGTGGCCAATACATTCGACTCGGAGGCCACGTCGCGCCCCCCCGCCCATCAAATACGGGCTCCGCGCGGGGATGGCGAGCGCGGGGACGAGAGGGGCGGCGCTGTCCGGTTGACGCCATTGATGTCGCGGGGGTGGAGGGGACGAGAAGGAGAAGAGGTGGCGGCCGTGCGGATCGCGGGGTGGGGAGGAGCGGAGAAAGGGAGAGGAAAGGCCGGGGGGCTCTCACCTGGCCCTCGGAGAGCACGTAGATGAAGCGCTCGTCCACAGCGAAGGCCATGTCCCGCAGCACCAGGCTGCCCGGCACCACGGGCACCACCTCGTACTGGCGCGCTCCCTCAGGACGCCCATCCACGCGCAGCTGCGCACGCAGCACAAAGAGATCGCAGCGTCAGCCTCGTCCAACTCGACGGCGGGGGGCACGGCGGGGGGCACGGCGGGGGGCACGGCGGGGGGCACGGCGGGGGGCACGGCGGGGGGCACGGCGGGGGGCACGGCGGGGGGCACGGTGGGGGGCACAGTGGGGGGCACAGTGGGGGGCATAGTGGGGGGCACGGCGGGGGGCACAGTGGGGGGCACGGCGGGGGGCACAGTGGGGGGCACGGCGGGGGGCACGGCAGGGGGCACGGCGGGATGGCACACACGCCCCGCGCTCTCGGGTGCCGTGATTAAACCCAGTTTCGGAGCACGGGAACAAAGGCCCACAAAGTCAAGCAGTCACGAACGGCACGATAGACGTTGTAATGGACTAGGAGTGCAACACGTTTCGTGAGTTGAGCCAAGTTATTGTTGTTGTTATTGTTGTTGTAAGAGATTTGGGAAAGAAATGACGATGGGAGGAGTTAGTTCCACGGTGGAGCAGTGTGAGGGAAGAAGCAGAAAGAGGGGCGGTGTGGCCTGCAGTGTGGCGAGTGAGTGCGTGAGTGAGTGAGTGGGTGGGTGAGTGGGTGAGTGAGTGGGTGAGTGCATGAATGAGTGGGTGAGTGAGTGGGTGAGTGAGTGGGTGAGTGAGTGCGCGAGTGAGTGGGTGAGTGAGTGGGTGAATGCGTGAGTGGGTGAGCGAGTGAGTGAGTGTGTGAGTGAGTGGGTGAGTGAGTGAGTGGGTGAGTGCGTGAGTGGGTGAGTGGGTGAGTGAGTGAGTGCATGAGCGAGTGGTTGAGTGATTGGGTGAGTACGTGAGTGAGTGGGTGGGTGAGTGAGTGGGTGAGTGCGTGAGTGAGTGGGTGAATGAGTGGGTGAGTGAGTGAGTGAGTGGATGAGTGAGTTGTGACCTGCAGTTTGGTGGTGGGTGAACAAAGCGTGAGGGATGAGACGAAACAGTCAGTGTCTGGTCAACCAAGTCCTCCACTCGGGTGAATGAATCAATGAGTAAAGTTTGTGGGAACAGTAACCATGGTAGTAGTAGCAGGAGCTATAGAATAGTGATATAGAAGAGTGATACTGGTGTATGGGGTAACTGGGTTGAATCGGTGAGTGCTGGACCATTAATCATCCCGACTGATTCACTCTGAATTCTATCCGGTGCAGTGAAGTCGGCCTCGGGTGCTCCAGCCCAGACACAGCAGCAGCACCACTGGCGTCGATGAGGTCGCTAATAAAAATCTCACAAGCAGTTCTGTGACGTCTGCTTCCACGTGCCATTCTCTAACACTGCGCTATGCACGGCCAACAGCGGTGGTGAGGTGCTATCGGAACCGGTGCTGGCCTCCGCCAACCCGCACACACTGACCAGTGTGGCGAAGTATGGCTCAACAGCCCTCACGACCGCCACAACACGAGGAGGCCTTCATCCCGCGGCGAGCGGACTAACAAGAAACCGCAAGGGGTGTTTACCATTATTTAATTATTAATACGTTGCGCCACCTGTGAATTTGCGTAAAAAGACGAAGCGAGCAATCCGGTTCAGAGTTTGTTGACATAACTGCCGCCGGCTTCTGGCGTCGCGCCGTGCGTGCGGACGAGAAGAAGGGGAAGTGCGAGGGGGCTCGCGGCGAAGCGGTGAGGCGAGCCGGTGAGGCGAGCCCGTGAGGCGTGCCGGTGAGGCGAGCCGGTGAAGCGAGCCGGTGAGGCGTGCCGGTGAGGCGTGCCGGTGAGGCGAGCCGGTGAGGCGTGCCGGTGAGGCGAGCCGGTGAAGCGAGCCGGTGAGGCGTGCCGGTGAGGCGTGCCGGTGAGGCGTGCCGGTGAGGCGAGCCGGTGAGGCGTGCCGGTGAGGCGTGCCGGTGAGGCGAGCATCGCCGAAGCAACATCACCAAGGCAGGCGGCAAACATCGCAGCTGCTGCCTCCATCCTGGAGCAACACGTGCGCGCTTCCCGTTACACAATTTCGCTTTTGTTCACGGCGTGCAAGGCGCGCGCGCGTCTATACCTCTATCAAATCAGTTAATTACCAAAATGCCAGTTCAGTAGCAAAATAAAAAACCCAAATGGATTGTGATGTCTGTTACGGTCGCACCCTCCCCCGGCAGGAGGGGCGGGAGCGACGTTCATCCCCCAACGAGAGTCGTGCCACCCAAGCCCCACCCCCACCCCGCACCCCCATAGCCCCCCACGCACGCCGGAACAACCACGTGGCTCCCCCGCTGGTGCGGGCGGATCGCGTGTTTATTGTCAAGTTGTTCTCTATTTTATTCCAGTCACGGGGGATGGAGAATTGTCCAATCGGGGCACTCGGAGTAAGCGGCGCGGTGCCCCTGTGTTCGACAAGGGCCCGTGGAAGCGGATATCACAGAGCTGCTTCCCAGATCCAAAACTAGGCGCGCTGCAATCTCCTGCTAACGCAGCGCAACGGAGATGGCCGTCGCATGACGGTCAAACTGGTGATTTTAATTCTCCGAGCTGGACTTTATCCAATTTTAGTGCAGAAGCAAATTAAATTTCACGGGTTTGTTGTTGTATTGTACGCATTCATTGGTAACTGAACTGAGACCATGAACTCGCAATACTGTGAATACTGTACCCGCTTTAAAACCATTGCTGTGCGGTTGGGTGGCTGCAACCCAGACACGAACCCAGGTCCCCCATGGGTGCCGGTTCAGCGTCTTTGACCTCCGAGCCACCCGGCCTCCCCCGACTCAAGTCTCCTCTCGTGAGAGCTTCCCCGGGCGCTGACAGCCGACCTTTTTATGTGAGGCTTAATAAACTAATTTCTCGGAACAAATCTCAGCCCGGGGACAACTGAACGTGCTGGCTCGCCATTTGACTCCGTGGCAATTGACGCAGTCATCCGAGCTCTCACAGAACCAAGGGCGAAATTAAAGATTTATCTAACAATAACAAAAGCCGCTTTCAAAAATGAAACCGCTATCGTAATTGCGATCTATTTATCTCTATAAAATTCAAAACGATGAACGCGCGATTGTAATTTCTGTGAACTCGTGTCGCCACCTCCGTTGCGACACGGGAGGAGGAGGAAGAGAAGGAGGGGGTCTCACAGAACGGGACGAGAGCCGTGGCGGCGGTGGCAGTGGCGGTGCTGGTGATGGTGTAGATTGCATCGTGTTGAGCGGTGCCCTTTATCGCCATCGTCATCACTGCTACATCACTACTTCCCAACCTGCAAAGCACGCGACCTTTAATGCCGGCCGGGTCAACTGCCCCTCCCCACGACTGTGGGCACAGGTGTGAGTGGGTGGGCACCGCGAGTTGTGCGTACATCCATCCATCCATTGCGCGTGTGACCCACGACGCCCACGACGCCCACATCCCGCGCGGCCCCCGTGTCCGCCACAGCCCATCCTGCGTCACCCCGCTTCAGAGCCTCCGCGGCAGGGGAGGAGCCGTCCTACTATTTGTGTCGCAATTAGGGCGATTATTATTCTTGTTGTTGTTGTTGCTGCTACCGCTGCTGCTGTTTGGTGACGGAGGGTTTCCTGCCCAGAGCGGTGAGCGCACGGTCGGTATTTATAGCGCATCAACAAACACGACGCTCCCAGGATGCACTGCGCCGGGGATGGATTTAAACGGCGAGGTGTCCCCTCGTGGTGCGCTGCCCGTTGACAGCGCGGCCGGTGGTCATAGCCCCTCAAGCCGGTGGTGGAAATTCCACATTCCCGTGGTGGGTGCCAGTCATTCCGGAGAATTACCCAATTGCTGTCTTCTCACTAAGTGGTACTTATTTTAGATAGTTCGCAAAAGATGATGTTGGATCAGTAACCAACTACCGGTAATTTAATTGGCGAGATTTTGATTGCGAGTCAAGCGCTGTGATCACAGCAAGAGCAACCCAGAGCTTACACCGGAGCAATGATAGGCACGATGATGGAGACGACGATGGATTGATATGGTAGACGAGGGGGGTGGCAGCCGACATGGGCACTGCACAACAATAACGCGATAAGGCCAATGGTGACACTTGTGCGAAATTCACATCTACACACACACACACGTGCACCTTTCATACACACACGTGCACCTTTCATACACGCACGCACGCGCACGCGACCCCACAACTGGTCCGCATTAGACCCCCACCGCCCCCCCTCCCCCACTAAAGCGATCCCTCTGGGAAGAGGATCGCTTTCGTTCCCCTTCTCCGCCGACAGCTCCTCCCCGGGGGCCCGGTGTCGCGCGCGCGCCTCGTTTCCCGCGGCACGGCTCGGCGCGCCGTCCATCACGGCGGCACCGGGAGGCGAGCGCCGCTCCGACGCCCGGGCGCCATCATCGTCATCGTCGTCACCGCGCCGAGCTCGGCGGAGCGTGGGAAGAAGGGGGGAGAGCGCCCGGCCTCGCCAGCTCGCGATGGCTGGCACCGCGACACCGCCGGGAGGGATTTCACTTCAGTGTCACCGGAGGTGGCGGCACGTGGCTCGTAGCCGCAGGCCACAGTTTTACTGGACGGGGTGTGCCGGGTGCAGACACGCGGGGCTGTGTGGGTACGTCAGGCTCTGTCATGTGGGTACGTGAGGCTCCGTTATGTGGGTACGTGAGGTTCCGTCATGTGGGTACGTGAGACTCCGTCATGTGGGTACGTGAGGCTCCATCATGTGGGTATGTGAGGCTCCGTTATGTGGGTACGTGAGACTCCGTCATGTGGGTACGTGAGGCTCCATCATGTGGGTACGTGAGGCTCCGTTATGTGGGTACGTGAGGCTCCGTCATGTGGGTACGTGAGGCTCCGTTATGTGGGTACGTGAGGCTCCGTTATGTGGGTACGTGAGGCTCCGTTATGTGGGTACGTGAGGCTCCGTTATGTGGGTACGTGAGGCTCCGTCATGTGGGTACGTGAGGCTCCGTTATGTGGGTACGTGAGGCTCCGTTATGTGGGTACGTGAGACTCCGTCATGTGGGTACGTGAGGCTCCGTCATGTGGGTACGTGAGGCTCCGTCATGTGGGTACGTGAGGCTCCGTCATGTGGGTACGTCAGGCTCTGTCATGTGGGTACGTGAGGCTCCGTTATGTGGGTACGTGAGGCTCCGTCATGTGGGTACGTGAGGCTCCGTCATGTGGGCACGTGAGGCTTTGTCATGTGGGTACATGAGGCTCCGTTATGTGGGTACGTGAGGCTCACTGGCACCACGAACACACGCGCACACACACACAGTAACACAACACACTCAATACACACTTCTACCACAAACACACACACACAGTAATACCACACACTCAATACACACTTCTACCACAAACACACACGCACACACACACAGTAACACCACACACTCAATACACACTTCTACCACAAACACACACACACAGTAACACCACACACTCAATACACACTTCTACCACAAACACACACACACAGTAACACCACACACTCAATACACACTTCTACCACAAACACACACGCACACACACACAGTAACACCACACACTCAATACACACTTCTACCACAAACACACACACACAGTAACACCACACACTCAATACACACTTCTACCACAAACACACACACACAGTAACACCACACACTCAATACACACTTCTACCACAAACACACACGCACACACACACAGTAACACCACACACTCAATACACACTTCTACCACAAACACACACGCACACACACACAGTAACACCACATGCTCAATACACACTGGCACCACAAACACACACGCATTCCCACACACACAGTCACGACACAAAATAACATCAACACGCACAGATAAATGCACTCACGCATACAAATGACAAAGATCCCCCAATATTGCCTTGAACAGAGTGTTGGTGCAAGTGCTCTGAGCACCGGTTGTGGCGAGCACCGGTTGTGGCGGGCACGGCACACGAGAGCGTGGGTTGCCAACACAACGCCCATCCGCCTTTGTCTCCCCATTGCTGATGTTCACACGCCACGACACACGTGCGCACACACTCCCAAAGGGGATCTCTGCTAATTCGGTAAAACAATCAAATTTGTTTTGCGTGCAAGATAATTGACGTGACAACGTTACCGTGCAGACGCAGCCTGCCTCGCTATTTACATGCAATGGAATTTGCTCGCCCGCTCGTTACCGGTAATAGCATTACCGCCATCATCATCATCATCGTCGCATTTACATGCGCGGGACAAATGCCATTGCCGCTCCATCTCCCTGCCCGCGGCCGCGCCTCCCCGTGCGGCTCTCGCCTCATCAGCGGGCCCCGTCCGACCGCCGCGCGAAGACGCCGCCACAGCGATGGTGATGGTGTTGAGATGATTTGGCAGCGGCGGCTCCAGTGAGTGATCGAATTAATTAATGAACGCGGCAAAACAAACAGACGGAACGACGCGACGGGGCGCAAGCGACTCTATTAGGGGCGCCCTGCAGGACACCACGTGGGGAGGAGGGATTGGGGAGACTGCTCCGATCATCTGCTCGACAATTAGCGAGGATGAGCGGCGCGGTTTGAGAAGAATGCGAGCTGAATGGCGGCGGGCGAGGCGACGCTGCCACTGTGTTCGCCCTGAGATGAGATCACCGCAGTTGGTAATCATCATCAGCAGCAGCAGCAGCCAAGTTCGATCCACTGTTGAATAAAAGTCTCCACCCCCCAAGCTATTTCGAGCGATCCTACGATGTAACGATCCATCCAGTCTAGCGCCTCAGATTCGCCGAATTCACCGCTCCGTCTCCCGGGTGCGTGGATCCGACTCGGTGATGAGTCTCAGCCCCCGGCCATCGCCCCCCTACCGCTCCCGAGACCCCACCACGTGGGCCACGCTCCAGGCGACCCAGGGTCACGGCTCGGCCACTTGCTACGCGGAGACGTCGTGGATTCAGTGTCCATCTCCGGACAAGAGCCTCTTGAGACAAAGACAACAACAACAACCACCACCACCCAGTCTATTTCACAAGAGAGCCGCGAGTTGAATGTCCACCTCGGCAGCTTGCGGCGACGCAACGGGGGAGGGGAGGGGGGCGAGGAGGGGAGGGGGGCGAGGAGGGGAGGGGAGGGGGGCGAGGAAGGGAGGGGAGGGGGGCGAGGAGGTGGCAGCACCTCGAGGGGGGGGGGGGAGACGCCCCGGGGCCTCGGCCACCACCCGGGCACAGAGAGTCCTTGGCGGACGCGACGCAAACTTTAACCACTTCCTTTGTTGTCGTTTCTCTCTCTCGTTGTGCTCCTCTCTCCCCCTATCTCTCTCTCTCTCTTTGTATCTCTTGTTCCTATTTGCAAAGCATGTTTGTTTTTCATAATTGAAGCCACTTCTTTAGCAGTCCCTTCTTTTCACTTTTAGTCACAGTCTGATACATCCTCAAAGCAACTGGGTTATTAATGTATTTGTAGTTATTTAATTCCCCCCACCCCCCTCGATACCCCCGGTACAAATGTCCCCGGATTTCATGGCATCTCGCCGAAGGCTCGGAGCAATCCCGTGGATTCAGTTTGCGTGGATAAAAAACAAACACGATCAAATAAAACACAATCAGGTATAGAGATCTCACTGAGACGTGTCCCTGCTCACTGCTAGAGCTGGGAGGTGGCACGCAACTAGAATCCGCAGCCCGTAGCGAACGGAAGCACACTGGTGGTGGTGTGCTGGGTGAAGCCGTAGACACAGGATGGCCTGCCAACTCGGAGCAACTCCTGCGTGCGGACAGCGAACACGCGGGGCGAGGCGGCATCGCCCGCCCGACTGATGACAAACCACGGCGGGGGCCGGGGGTGGCGCGCGCCTCTCCCCGCCGCCCTCTGCCTCCTGACACCCCCGGGGGTCAAGACACCAAACCCCGGGCGACCTCCATCCGCCCCGCCGCGTGGCGGTACCGACCCGAACCTCTCCTCGCGGAGCGACTCAGACAGACACAGACCCCCCGTGATGCCTCGACAGACTGCAGGGGGCGAGTGTTGTTAGCACCGCGCGCGGCCGCCTTTGTATCCCTAGTGCTGACGTTCATACTAGTCGACCTAGTTACTGGTCGCGAGCGGGAATCGAACTCGGATGACCAGGTTCGTTGCCCAGCACACACGCGCACACGTCCGCACGCAGCCCCGATGCTCCTGAAGCTCTGCAATAGCGAGACGGCAGCCGCCTCCACCACCACCACGACCACCGCCACCACCACGACCACCGCCACCGTGGTTGTTGCCAACACCGTTGATACCATCACCACCGCATCACCACCACTCTCATCATCATCATCATCCTGACAATCGCCATCACAACCACCACCGCTACTGGCACTGTCATTGCCATCACCACTGCCAGGGACAATCACCAACACCACCAACACCACAACCCCGCTGAGACGACCAACATTGCCTCCCTGCCACGAGCACCACCGCCTTTACCACAACCACCACAGGCATCGCCTCTGCTACCATCAACAGCGCTAGCATCACCACCACTGTTACAACAACCACCACCATAAAACCACTACCACCACCACTTAATCTGAACAGAGCAAATGCCGCAGGTCGAGGAATGAGCTGGGGAAGAGGCCGTTAGGGGCAGATTTACTGCGGGCCTGACCCGAGCAACGCGGGCGAGCGCGGCGCGGAGAGCGCGGGGGGGGGCCAAAACGGCTCCCAGGAATCACTCCACGGGGGTTCGGGGGAGTAGGGGGAGGGTGTAGTGGAGAGTGCCGGATGGGCAATTCAAGTACTCAGGCCATTCACAGGGGCTCGCCCGCGGTCACGGAGTTACGGGGGTCACGCTGGAGGTGAGGGAGGGCGAGGGGTGGTCGGGGACAGGGAGGCGAGGTGGGGCGGAACGCGCCGCCTCGGGCGACGACGACGACGACGACGCCGTCGCCAGGGTGGCACGGGCTGCCCGGCGGAGCCAGAGTCCATCTCTCCCTCTGCCCCCACGTCCACGGGGAGACCACATTCTCCGCCAATCGCCGTGTCCACCACACCCTCGGGGGCCATGCGGCACCGCTACGGCCCCCCACAGTCCCTGTGGCGGAGAGCGCTCGACTTGGTCTAAAATCTCGCAGCGTGGACATTCCACGTTCCTATGGAAGGGACAATTAAAGGTCTCCCATGTAAGATGGACTGCTGTCTCGACGGGCTCTCACGCGGTTTTAAAGATGTCTGTGTGTGTGTGTGCCTCGCGTCTGCTGTTCGTGTTACCGAGAGCGTGAATCATGCGCTGGCCCAGGGAAGCGCAAGTGAGTCTCAAGACTCTTTGTCAGGAGGGTCCTGCTACATTGGGGATGTTTGGCCGATTACATTCGCAATGGGAGTTTGCCGGTGTGGGAGGAAATTGGAGAACCCGGGGAAAATCTAGCACAGATAAGAGAAGGCAACACACTGAGCTAAGCACACATAGACTAATGAATCCACTGCTGTGCTTTCATCCCGTGGACGGCTCACAAATACCATCAATCATTAATCCTGGTGGCGCGCCAGGACGGCTGAGCGGCTCCGAGCAGAGGGTCACAGTTCAAGTCCTGGGTGGGGAGGGGGGTGGCTCAGCCAATCGTCCCTCCGGGGATGAAGGCATCCGCACAATAAGTCCTCGTTTAACGCGGGAGCAGTCGACGCGTCCCTGCAGAGTGCCGCGTTAAGCGAAAACAAGTTCACCAACAATAGCGGAGCGACAACGTTCGGCGAGGATAGGATGTTCGTACTCGGCACACACAGAGCGATGGCGGCACAAAGTCGTCAGCTGCTCCATGTGCGCGGTCCGCACTCTGCGGTGCTCCCGAACGGAAGAACCGCGTCATAGCCAGCGCGCGTTATGGCGTGAGCACCGCGCGTTAAGCGAGGGCTTACCGCACACGTGCAGTGCAACTACGTGGCGAAGTCAACAATTGGTCGGCGGCCTTCATAGGTGGCCGCTAACAGCACCGGCCACGGAGTCTGTTCGAGGCTAAATTGGGGGTCTTTGTCTCTTTCACTTCCAGAGGCGCGCGCTCACAAGTGGGGCGTGCGCCACGCAAACAAAAGGGGGAGACGCCGTCAATGACGGCTCGCGTGTGTGTGTTGTAAGTGTATCTGTGTGTGTGTGTTGTAAGTGTGTCTGTGTGTGTGTGTGTGTTGTAAGTGTGTCTGTGTGTGTGTGTGTTGTAAGTGTGTCTGTGTGTGTGTGTGTTGTAAGTGTGTCTGTGTGTGTGTTGTAAGTGTATCTGTGTGTGTGTGTTGTAAGTGTGTCTGTGTGTGTGTGTGTTGTAAGTGTATGTGTGTGTTGTGTGTCTGTGTGTGTGTTGTAAGTGTATCTGTGTGTGTGTGTGTGTGTAAGTGTGTCTGTGTGTGTGTGTGTTGTAAGTGTATCTGTGTGTGTGTGTGTGTTGTACACACACACAGTGGGGAGCGGTAGTGTAGCGGTTAGCGCGCTGCGCTATGAACCTGGCGACCCGGGTTCGATTCCCGCTCACGGCTAACACCAGTGACGATTATCTGAACCGGTCCTGGGCCTCCCCTAGGTCGACTCAGCCTTAAATGAGTACCTGGTGCGGTGTGTAAACATCGCCACTGGGGAGACAAAGGCGGTCGGGCGTGGTGCTGGCCACCCACCCCCTCGTGTACCGTTCCGGCCTTCATAGGTGCTCGCTAACAGCACTTGCCCCTACAGTCTGTTAAGGCTATACGGGGGATCTTTGTTGTAAGTGTATCTGTGTGTGTGTGTGTTGTGTGTCTGTGTGTGTGTGTTGTAAGTGTATCTGTGGCGGTCGGCCCTTGGGAACTGGCCACGCACAGACGCACATGCACAGAGCCGCGGACATACACGGACTTACAAGACAAAGTCAAGACAACGATCCCCGTGTAGCCTTAACGGACTTTTGGGGCAAGTGCTGTTAGCCAGCAGCTATGAAGGCTGGTACGGAACACGAGGGGGGTGGCCAGCACCACGCCCGGCCGCCTTTGTCTCCCCCAACGACGATAACACACTGACACACACACAGCCACACAGCCACACACACAGACACACACACAGACACACACACAGACACACACACAGACACACACACAGACGCACACACAGCCACACACACAGCCACACACACAGCCACACACACAGACACACACAGCCACACACACAGGCACACAGACACACACACAGACACACACACAGCCACACACACAGACACACACACAGACACACACACAGCCACACACACAGCCACACACACAGGCACACACACAGACACACACACACAGACACACACAGACGCACACACAGACGCACACGCGGCGGAGTCGCCCGCAGCGCGCACGTGACGAGGCGCGAGTGACTGCGACAGCTGCCGCGAGAGTCACGTGACTCGCAAACTTCCCCACTCCGCAGACTCTCTGACGACGACGTCGTTATTGTTGTTTTTATTGTTTTTATTGGTTTTATTGTTATTGTTTTTATTGGTTGTATTGTTTTCATTGTTATTGTTTTCATTGTTGTTTTTATTGTTGTTTTCTCGTCGTTATTTCCGCAGTAAACGCGCGGGGAGTATCTGCCTCGACTCCAGGGGACGACGCGACCCTGGTTCCCGACGCGACCCTGGTTCCCGACGCGACCCTGGTTCCCGACGCGACCCTGGTTCCCGACGCGACCCTGGTTCCCGACGCGACCCTGGTTCCCGACGCGACCCTGGCTCCCGACGCGACCCTGGCTCCCGACACAGGAAGGGGCGAGTCGGCTTCGACAGCGCTCGAGAATTAAAAAGCCTAAAAAGCAACAACGATGATTTATCCTTCCCCTACCCCCACCTCCGGCAAATGAAAATGAACAAGAATTAATATATTTTCCGAAAGCAATTAGTGCGACTGCATTCTGACATTGGTGATGGGGGGGAGAGCGTGGAGAGAATGCGGTGGTGAGAGCTCGAGAGAGAGAGTCGGTGAGTTGAGAGCGCGCCTCGGGGAGACTCGGAGAGAGGAGGGGAGAGTGGGGGGAGAGAGAGGGGGGGGGAGAGTGCGAGAGGAGGGGAGAGAGAGGCGAGAGATGAGAGGAGAGTGCGAGAGAGGAGGGGAGAGAGAGGGGGAGAGAGGGAGAGAGTGCGAGAGCGTGTGTGCGTGCAAAAGATGAAAGGCGAGCGAAAGGACAAGGGAGGGAGGAGGGGCAGAGATGTGAGCTAATTATTTTAATTGCTGGCTGAGAGGCAGAACCAGTGTTGAAACATTTGCTCCTCGATCCAGGACAACTTAACCTCGCCTCCCAACGCTCCCCGGCTGCCCTCACCTGCCCCCACTGCCCTTCCCACCGTCACCCCTGCCTCCCTCCCTCACTGTTCACGCCCTTGTGCGAACAAAGGCGACTCCCCCCCCCCCCCGTGCTCCCAGCTGCCTCTAATCCCAGCACATTACTTTCCCTCGTCTTTATCGCTCTCTGCCCCCGCCCCCATCATCACCGCCACCACCACCGTCGCCACAGCCACCGCGTCGGCCACACCGCGCCCCCCGAGCCCTGCACAGGCGCGGTGGTGGCGGTGCTCGCTAACAGCACTTGCCCAAACAGTCTGGTAAAGGCTATTCGGGGTATCTTTGTATTTGGTGACGGCGGTGAAAGTGGTGATGGGTGGTGGTGGTGGTGAGACGCCTATGATCGATGCAGCGATTTGGTGGTTTAGCACTGTCAGCTACGTACGGTGCGAAGGAAGTTCAACACACGTACCTACAACAAACTATCCTTGAGGTGGCCAAGACCCCGCAGTTGCTTGCAGCAAGTGGGTTAGTGAAGCCGTCCTTTGAGTGGTGCCACTGAGCGTCACCTCCCCCGCGTTGGGCCGATGGGCTGCTGTGTCCGGCTTCTCTGGTTCCCACGAAGCGTCGTCCTCGTCGCGAATGGAAGTGGCCAAACGTCGCGGCGGAGCGGGAACCCTCCCTGGCAGCGAGTCCCGAGACTCGGCCCGGTTCTCCCTGAACGCCGGAGTCTCGTGGCCGCCAAGGTTCAGAATTGTGGCCCCATTGTTTGAGGCAGCAGCAACGAGGCAACTGGCACAACGCAGGTTTCATTCGTTTTAGTAAACATCGGTGCGGTCTGGCCAGCATTGCCTGCAGAGGCGGACGAGTGCGGGTCTGGCCGCACCACCCTCTCGCGCGTCGTGCTGTCTATAATAGGTGCTCGCTAACACCACTTGCCCTAACAGTCCGTACATGTGTGCGTGGATATGGGGAGCGGTAGTGTAACACTTAGCGCGCGCTGCGCTGTGAATCCGCCTTCCCGAGTTCAATTCCCGCTCACGCCCAACACCAGCGACGATTATCTGAACAGGTCATGGGGTTCCCTTAGGTCGACACAGCCTCAAATGAGCAACTCGTGCGGTGTGTAAACATCGCCACTAGGGAGACAAAGGCGGCCACCTACCCCCTCGTGTGCTGTGCTGGCCTCCATAGGCGCTGCTCGCGAACGGTATTTTCCCCAACAGTCTGTTAAGGCCACACGGGGGATCTTCGTCTTTGTGTGCGAGCCGTCGTGATGGGTTTGAGTGGGTGGCCTCTCTCGTGATTGACAGCCGTGGGGACACCGCGTGGCGAGAGCGATGGTCGAGTTGGTTTTCGACTCGCTGGGTGGGGACCCCGAGAGTACTCGGCGCCAGCGGTGAGACAAACGCGGCGCGTTAAGTGCGCCGTGACCTCGCCCTCGAGATGGCAAATTACTCCCTCGAAGAGAGGCGACACAGAAGCGACAGGCGGGAGGGGGGGAGGGGGTGTAAAAGTTTCCCTGGCTGGGTGGGCACGGCCTGCGCCTGGATCCAGTCTCGACGAGAACATTCGACTCATTCCGCGAACCAAACCCTCGACAAAGCGTCCGTCAATAGTAACACGCAGCCACAAATGGAAAACAATTTACACAGCATATAAAATAAATGTTAAAAGCAAACCTAAAACATGCATACATGAGTGCCACTTATGTTCTATGAAGAAGGGCCATTTCCTGAAACGTCACCTATTATATATTGACACGGAACGTGCTGAGTGGTTTGTACCACGTGGAGACGGGCGGAGAGGAGGAAGCTGCTGGGCTCGCTTGGCGATGATGAAGAACGTTGTGGATCGAGGTGGCGTGAGTGCCGCATGACGCACTCGCCCGCACGGCGCGGCACACGAGGGGGAGGGCGGCCAGCACCGCCGCTCCAGGCATTAATTTGAGGCTGTATCGACATGGGGGAAGCCCAGGACCGGTTCAGATAATCGTTACCGGTGTTGGCAAGTGAGCGGGAATCGAACTTAGATCGCCGGGTACGTAGCGCAGCGCGCTAACCACTGCGCAAACGCACCCCATCACAAGACAAAGATTCCCCGTGTAGCCTGTAACAGACTGTTGGGGCAAATGCTATTAGTAAGCACCTCTATGAACGCCGGCACTGCGCACGAGGGGGTGGGGTGGCCAACACGACGCCCGGCCACCTTTGTCTCCCCAGTGGCGATGTTTACACACCAAACGAGGTACTCGTTTGAGGCCGAGTCGACCCATCACACGCGCCCCATCACACGCACGCGCATTTTCCGGTTGGCTTCACTGACCGTGCACACGGAATACCAAGTGCGGCCTTGTTTACTCGAGACAGGAACTCGATGCCAGCCTAACCACCTCGTGGCCCCAGCCTGGCTAACTCGCTGCCCAGCTATCTGACCGGCTAACGGGCCAGCCCGCCTGTCTGGCTAACTGATGAGGGAGTGCAGCGAGCAAAGCCGCGGAGCAAACTCCGCTCGCTGCCCCCTCCTGTCGTGCGCGCGCTGATCTGACGGGGGGCGGCGGCGGCGGTGTCTGCCTGGCACCCCCCCCCCCCCGCCGCCTGCCCCCCCCGCCTGGCACCGTCGCCGGATCGCGCTGGCAGCGAGGGGCAACGCACGGCGAATTTTAACGACGCCACGGCGGCAACGGCGGCCACGGCGACCCCGAGGAGGAGCCGACGCCGACATTCGGGTGAGTTGGCAGAGCGCCGAGATGCGAGATGGCTTCTGGGTCGTGATTAGCGGAGGTGGCACTCCCTGGGCGATGCGCACAAGGTGGGAGCGGTGGCGCAGCAATTAGCGCGTTGAAATACGAAATGAGTAGCTGGAGCGGTGTGTAAACATCGCCACTTTGGATACAAAGGCGGCCGGCGGTGGTGCTGGCCACCAAACCCGTCATGTGCCGTGCCACCCTTCATCGGTGCTCGCTTACAGCACTTTCCCTAAAATTCTGTTCAGGCTATACGGCTCACATCGTCAGTCAGACCACGGCACCTGGGTCTGTCCTGTGACCTCCTTCCTGCCAGCAGCAGCGAGCCTTCCACACTTCACCTGATAGCCTCAAGGTGCACCTAGCCTGGCACAAGCGCCATGGCGATATGACCGACACTTGGTGGCAAACTGCGGCTATTGTAAGTACATCACACACACGCACGTTGTGAATCGAGGCACGCAAAAACGCACACGAACGCACAGATGGGCAAACAGACGGCAAGGCTAACAGACAACCGGACAAGCAGGTAGATGGACAGATGTACAACCATGTGGTCAGGCAGGGAATATGCAGCCTGTTAGAGGGACATACACATCAGAAACACACACAGAGAACCCATAACTCAGAGACACCCTCCACTCAGCTGCCAACAACATCACCACGACCCCCTCCCTCACATGAGCCTCGAGCGATGGGGGGTGGAAGGCTGGGGGGAGGGAGGGGGAGAAGTGGGGGGTGGACGGGGGGCGGGGGGAGGAGGGAGTCACTGCTGGCCGGGTGTAGTCGTCCACCTCGATCGCCCGCCCGCCCGCCCGTGAAACAGTAGCAGCGCCACCGCCACCACCGCCACGTTCATCAGCTGCCTCACACCTGCGCCTCAATCAGCCAGAGCCACAGGTGCCGCCGGAGAGAGGCGACGAGCGACTGGATCACAATTATCGCTCCTCGGCCGGAACGGCGGCGCCCCCCACCGCCACCCCCCCCCCCGCACACCACCGGGGAGGGGGGGGGGCTTCATTCATTTCTCGCCGAATATTTTTCCTGGTGGATCTGAGTGGGTGGCACGTGACTGGTAGTAGCCGCAGCCCATCGCGAGCGAGAGGTTTACGGGATGTGTTGTGCCGGTTGCGGAAATATTCCCGCTGACTATTTGGATGGGTGACCATCGCGCAGGCGCTTGCCAGGTGTCGGAGGCGCGGTGCCGCGAGGCGGTGCCGATTGTCCTCGCCGCGGCGCTGCTGGGTTGTCTCCGGGGTCTCCGTGCTCCTACCACGACAGCGCGGCCCTCTTTGGCTCGAGCATCGAGACTCAACCGCAGCGCGCGGCCCGATCCTACTCATCGCTCCTCGGCTGCACCCAGCGCGCTCCGTCGCTACCTCCGCTACATTTACATGAAACATCTTCACACGTAATTAACAATTTGTCAGACGCTTTTCGCTCCTTCGTGGTAATGTGTGCGGAACGATCCCCACTGTCCCCCGTGCCCCCGGCGATTCGATTGTCACGATTGGGACCTTCTGATCGTTTCCGGTAATTGCCTTCTCGATGCGGGGTGCAGTGTAGCAGCCTCGAGTGGCTGCAGCAGGGGGTCACGAAGCCATCGCATGCGACGTGTGGGGTGCGTGCTCGAGCAGGCCGCTGCGACGTCACCCGCGATGCGAGGCGATCCCGTTAGAGCTCGGAAGCTAAGCCGGGTCGAGCCTGGATAAGGAATAGGCAATTGGTCTGCACACGTAACTCTCCACGCCATTCGCCTCCCCACGACTGGCCCCGTGTGCGGCTGCACCCGCGGCGAGCGCGTGCGGAGCATTTGCACCACGATCTACTCGCTGCGGTCGAAATGTAAACGTGACAATAATGAAGTATTTTATTTGCCCGAGACGGAATCCATGAGTCTCAAGACACTCTTTCAGGTGGTTCCTGCCCAGGGATTATTTCCTGCATCCTGCGGGTCGAGTTGTATGGGCGACACGTGACTCAGGAGCCATCGGTGGGGGTGGTGGTATACTGGATGTGGTGTGCGGGGTTGCCACCCCACCCAGTGAGACCAGGCTAAATATGAATCCCTGGTCCTACGTTAAGATAATAATAACAAAGTATGAATAATGTACTCGTGTATCCAGGAGAGACACGCTGAGTCGTATGACTCTTTTCAGGAGGGTCATGCTGCTGCTGTATTGAGTAGTTTTTGTATTTGCAAGAAATTATCAGCCAATGAGTGATGAGCTGTGCAACGCTCGAACCCCGTACAGATGGAAACTGGCGAGCCAGGGTACGGCTCCTCCACGACGCCCACGAGAAGGGAGTTTCACAGCCCATCTGCGTGCGATCCACCAACCCTCGCCGTTGCCTCCACAGCTCTGGGTTGCAGGCAGTCGCGGGCAGCAGCGCAGCCACCACCACCACCACCGCCCGGCTGAATGTTTGTGGTCAACCCCACTAAATAATAATCTGGTATGCCGCGACTTGCCACCACGACGGCGCGTATACTCTCAGCCGCTCGGGCATTAATTCAAACACGATAAATACGCAAAGAAAGGACGTATTTATTACGAGTGAGTAATTACCTGCACGCCGCTTGTAAACACGGGTGGACCTCGTGACCCCTTAATTGGAGGGTAATCTCAAGCCTGCCGGCTCTCAAGCCGCTCAAACCCCGGGGAGAGGAGCGGGGACCTGGGACGTCCCCAAGACGAGCGCCATCAAACAAACAGAACCACGCCACACAAACGAACAGAACCACGCCACACAAACAAACAGAACCACGCCACACAAACAAACAGAACCACGCCACACAAACAAACAGAACCACGCCACACAAACTAACGACGGTCATCAATGAAGTACCGTCGCCTCCGTCAGCAGAGAGGTCGGCTAACAATATCAAACATACCCAAATAGTAATAAAAAAAATAGAAAAAAAACCTCACCATTCCATGGCGATTTAACTCAGCTACTGGCATCATCCCATGGTGATTCTGCTCACCTACTGGCATCATCCCATGGTGATGTCGCTCAGCTACTGGCATCATCCCATGGTGATCCAAGGTGTCCTGGCGAGGTTGTATTTCAAAAGATGCGTCTGCACTCCATAGTCTCTGTTCCAGGAGCTCGTTCCGTTCTTTTAATTTGACATGCCAGGTTTCCCCTGTCCCCTTCGCTTACGTTTTAAAATGGTTCATGAACGTTTAAACCCATCCAGCAGCCAACGCTGTGCTCAGCCTTCCCGTGCAATCGTAATCGTCACAACAGTGTCAAGTTGTTTACCCAGATAAGCCTCGCCAAGTCTTGGGGACTTTCAAGAAGAGTTGCGATGTTTGGCCAATTCCGTTCATGAGAGTTGGAATCCACGTCGGATGGAAACCGGAAAACCTGGAGAAGGCCCACCGTGCCCCGTAGGGTAAGGCCATAGAGACATCCAGGAACCCACTTGCTGTACTGGCATGGGTCTGATTGTCTCCCCGCGTGCCCAAACCACATCAAGTCACGCCAAACCAATCTGACCACACCACTTCACCCACACTAGCCCTGCCCAGGCCATGGTGACCATACCAACACCACCACTCCACCACGGGCACACACACCATGCCACTCTGTTCACCCCACCGCACGTCCCGGTGGCCACACCGTATTCCTGCCGCGCCATCCCGGCCACATCCACGCCCCGCTCTACTGCCTCAAATCCTCACGCTGCCCCCCCCCCTACACCCCCCTCCCGACCCCTGATCACTGCGGGTTATTCAAACTTCTGATGAGGAAGCGCGAATCCCCAGCCAGACGGAGGTGGATCACGGAGCGGGGAGGAGTGGGGTGCGGACACGTGGTGCTGTTGGGGAATCAAAATCGTGTGGGTGTGGTGTGAAGATCTGGGAGCCACTCTCCTCCTCCTCAACCATCCCCACTCAACACACTCTCCTCCTCCACTACCCTCCCCACTCAACACACTCCCTCTCCTCCTCCTCCACTACCCTCCCCACTCAACACACTCTCCTCCTCCTCAACCATCCCCACTCAACACACTCTCCTCCTCCACTCCCCTCCCCACTCACACTCCCTCTCCTCCTCCTCCACTACCCTCCCCACTCAACACACTCCCTCTCCTCCTCCTCCACTACCCTCCCCACTCAACACACTCCCTCTCCTCCTCCTCAACCATCCCCACTCAACACACTCTCCTCCTCCACTCCCCTCCCCACTCAACACACTCCCTCTCCTCCTCCTCAACCATCCCCACTCAACACACTCTCCTCCTCCACTACCCTCTCCACTCACACTCCCTCTCCTCCTCCTCCACTCCCCTCCCCACTCAACACACTCTCCTCCTCCACTACCCTCTCCACTCACACTCCCTCTCCTCCTCCTCCACTCCCCTCCCCACTCAACACACTCTCCTCCTCCACTACCCTCCCCACTCAACACACTCTCCTCCTCCTCCACTCCCCTCCCCACTCAACACACTCTCCTCCTCCACTCCCCTCCCCACTCAACACACTCCCTCTCCTCCTCCTCCACTCCCCTCCCCACTCAACACACTCTCCTCCTCCACTCCCCTCCCCACTCAACACACTCCCTCTCCTCCTCCTCCACTCCCCTCCCCACTCAACACACTCTCCTCCTCCACTCCCCTCCCCACTCAACACACTCCCTCTCCTCCTCCTCCACTCCCCTCCCCACTCAACACACTCCCTCTCCTCCTCCTCAACCATCCCCACTCAACACACTCCCTCTCCTCCTCCTCCACTCCCCTCCCCACTCAACACACTCCCTCTCCTCCTCCTCAACCATCCCCACTCAACACACTCCCTCTCCTCCTCCTCCACTCCCCTCCCCACTAAACACACTCCCTCTCCTCCTCCTACACTACCCACACTCCTGCTCCTCCACCATCACCACCCACACTCACTCCCTCTCCTGCAACCACCCTCCCCACTCAGCACACTCCCTCCTCCGCGCCACCTCAGCGCACGAGAGGAGAGGGCGAGAGAGAGAGAGGGCGAGAGAGAGAGCGAGCGAGAGAGAGAGAGCGAGAAAGAGAGAGCGAGAAAGAGAGAGCGAGCGAGCGAGCGAGAGCCAACGCCGTGACTCCGGCATCTGCCGGGAGGCCCCTGGCGTCTGCCGAGCGCGCCCGGTGCGGAGGACGCCGCCTCCACGGCGCGATCCGCCCGGGCCCCGGCCCCACGCAGCAAGCGACGCTCGATCCCAGGCAGCATTAAAGAGTGACAAACCACGTGCCTCGCTGCACGGTGCAGGCCCCCTCGGGCCCCGTTCGACCCCCTCCCCCTCCCATGCCTTCAACCCCCCACATCGCCCCGCCGGCGTTTTTCACTTTGTGTGCAGCTTTTTTCCGTGTTTTTCTCTCCACAGCGGGAGTGGCCGCGTCAGCGTTTCTCTACGGCTACCGGGGAGAGAGCGCGCGCGCATACAATTGTTGTGGTGGTGTTAATAATTTAAGAAATACAAAAACCGGTTAAAGTCCACAGAAGGAAGGAGGAACAGCGAGCAGGGGGGGGGTGAAATCGATTTGTTCGGAGAGAGGAAACGAGCGGAGGAGATGTTCCCCTGCGATAGTCGTCACGGCCGTTCCCCGACCGTGCGCGCTCGCTCCGCCCGTCCCTCGGCCTCGGCGTTTATCGATTCCATTTCCACCGCTCTGCACTTCCCAACACAAATTGCTGCTACCGCCAGCCGAGCCATCCCCAGCGCCGTGGGATCCCGTGCCGCGCGTCGTCTCGGCGTGGTGCAGCCACCCCCGCAAACAGAGGGTGGAGCGAGCGCTCTCAGCCCGCCGATTCTAATCCCGGGGGGGGGCGGTGGTCGCGGGCCTCGAGATCATCAAAGCGACCACGAATTCGTTTAATTCGGGTCGCCAATCCAGAAGTTATGTCTGCACCTTGGGCACATCGCATCCAGTAGACGGCTTGCTGTGATGGGCTGTGGCGGCTAGACACGTGGCTAGATGCGTGGCGATGGACCCGGCTCTGGGCACAACCAGAGACGCCCTCGGTGCAGGGGGACGCGCCCCGCGCCTCGCAACGCCTCGTTCTGCCTCGCGCCTACCGGAGCCCTCCTCCTGCGCAGCGGCGTAGCTAGCGAGTGTGCGTGCCGTGCAATCGCGTTACAAATGGGGTCGGGGGGGTGCACGATCCCGTGACCCCATGCTCACTGTCGTGCCGAGCGCCGTCTTAGAAGTGACATTTTACGAGCGAGACGCTCTCTGACTGTGACGACTTAAACAGCGCCTCGTGACACTGCACCATCACCATTGCCACCACCGCCACTGCCACCACGACCATCATCAAAGACAAAGACCCACCCCCCCCTCCCCCGTATAGCCTTAACAGACTGTTGGGGCAAGACCGGTTCAGATATTCGTCGCTGGTGTTGGCCGTGAGCGGGAATTATACTCGCGTCGGCGGATTCGTAGCGCAGCGTCACGCTAACCGTTGCACTAACACTCCTCCCACCCCTACCACCACCGCCACTAACACCACCGCAAAAATATTTCCTGACGCCAGCCAGTGTGGACGAGCCTGCACTGCCAGCGACGCGGAGTCGAGCGCGCCCCGGACTCGTCACGAGACGCCCATCGCACATTCCTGGGTTGGAGTTGAGTGCGAGCGAGAGAGCAACAAAACAAACTTCAGTGATTACTGGGTATATTTGGAAAAACACAATTTCCCAAAGTGGCCGCAAACTTCAGTGATTTGTACTTTGTTGGACAGCGATCGTGATATTGGATAACAACTTAAACACGACCGGAGAATCGTATGTTTTCAGGGTCTTTGCAGAGGCAGTAAATACAAATTGAAAGCCTCTTGAATTTTTATTAACGCAGTAACCAGCCAGAGAAAGTGAAGGCAGACTGCACTTCAGAAAATAATGAGCAAAACTGTTTTTCTCTCTCTCTCTCTCTCCCAAGCAGGAGACGGAGAGAGCGGGTAATGTTTGCCAAAGCCAGGGAGGGCTGCGAGCGCCAGTTAGAGAGGCCCCTCTCCGCCGTGCCCGCCTCTGCCACAGCCACCTATCAACGGGGACCTTAATTGGGCTGAGCCATCGGGTGGCAGACAGATTACATACCCCCGAGCGTGCAAACATACACAAAACAACACAAATACAAAGATCCCCTGTATAGCCTTAACAGACTGTTGGGGCAAGTGCTGTTAACGAGCACCTATGAAGGCCGGCAAGGTGTACTACACCACTCCCGGTCGCCTTTGTCTCCCCAGTGGCGATGTTTTTACACACCGCACCAGGTACTCATTTGAGGCTGAGTAGACCTAGGGGAGGCCCAGGACCGGTTCAGATACTCGTCACTGGTGTTGGCCGTGAGCAGGAATTAAACTCGGGTGAGCGGGAATCGAACTCGGGTGAGCGGGTTCGTAGCGCAGCACGCGAACCGCTACACTACAACTCCCCACACACATAAACACAGGAGCATGTACACACACAAACAAACAAATGCCAACCGTACACTCACCGTGCCCCTCTGTTCGGGTTATATCTCACAATAGTACCGGTGCCAGGCTAAGTGCACTTGAATGCCAGGTGGTGTGCCCCATTCAAGATTCGCCAGCAGGAGGTCATAGGGAAGACCCAGGTGTTGTGAGTTAACAGATGATCCACGCACGCACACGCGCATATGGACAACCTTTATTCAAGATGTGGTTGTCCTCTCTGAAGCCCAGATGGGCGAATCCATCAAAGGGGTGCGCTGCAGCGTGGAGCCACACGGCGCCCCGTGGAACCAAGCAGCCACCTCGCTCCTCTGCGCTCGCTGCACGCTATTCGGTGGCGAGAAGTCAACTACCTCGCTTGGTATGGAGGAGGTCGTGGGTTCGATCCCAACTCTTGACACCTGTATATTTGGAGTTTGCGTGTCTCTCTCCCCGTGGTCACATAGATTTTTTTCAGGTCTTCCGGTTTTTTTTTCCACATTTAGAATCAACGTCATGCGTTTTGAGTGTTTGGCTGCTGCTATAAATTGTCCACGTGACGAGCCACTTCGTCGAGCTATGACTTGTAAAAAGAGCGATATATAGCTCAGTGGGCCTTGCCGGCTAAAATGAAACATTCTCGTTCAGAGTTTAGTATTCAGCTTTCGCGACGCTTTCGACACGAGCGTCAGTGTCCCCGAGTCACGCGTCAGAGAGAGGCAGGAATGGGGAGCGCACGCGGGCAGCCCGGAGGACATCCGCGGGTTCGGGACGCCAACTACGAAAAAGAAGCGAGTGGCCTGGGGCCGGGACGTGAGACGCACCGGGACGGCCGCGGAGAGCGGCGACGGAGCGGCGGTCAGAGGAGGAGGGAAAGCGCCAAAGAGAACGTCGGCCACGGAGACGGAGCGAGGCGGATCGTCGCGTCACGCGACCGCTCAGCGTCGAGGACAGCTCGGCTCGGAGAGGCCTTCGGTCAGCGGTGAGAGATGATGATGGCCGATGAATTCCAGCTGCATCTCGCGCTTTTATTTTGTGTCCAATTAGAAATGTGGCTCTAATCTTTTTCAAGAAACACTTCACAAAAGACGCGATGAATAGGCAGAGGCCCCCACATGCCAGGCTAAGGGGGAAAATGCCCCGGTAGTTTTTACTATCATTACAGTCCCCCCCATTCTTAAAAAGGGAGACCAGGAGGGCATCCTTCCAATCCCACAGAACCCGTCCATTGGCTAAATACATTGTAATTATGTCATGCATTAGGGCAGCCTGCATGCACTCAATCGCCACCCTCCCTCAGCGGTTCACTTGTGAGGCCGTCTGGTCTCAGGGTCTGGACCACTTCATGCAAATATCTGGGCACACGTGACGACATCGGCCAACCAGCCAGACACACAGGGGAGGCGACTTCCTCCAATACCTGAGGCGCGACCACCAGCACAGATCCAGGCCCCTCTCGCCCCATGACCGTATTTGGTCTGAAGAATTCTTTCTCCCCCGAGACCTCAGAGCAACGCTCTGAAACTCTTCAGAGCTGATCCTGGGGGTCAGGATCTGGGGGTCAGAGGTCAGATCGCCATGGTAACAGGCGTAGCGCTGCAACATACGTTTTTGATGCCATTGGAAAATGCCCACCGACGTAGTTTCCATATTCTAGATTTGAAGCTTTCGTGACTGCAAGGATTCATATTCTTAGGTTTTTTCGGTAAAGTCACGTAGGTAAAACCTACGTGACTTTACCGAAAAAACCTAAGAATATAGTTTCCATATTCTTATCAACCTGCGACCACTACTCATCCTCGCAGCAAAGACCAAGATCCGCTATATAGGCACACAGGCTGTGGAGGCAAGCGTTGCTGGCGAGCGCCTACGAAGGCCAACGTGGTACATGGTGGGGTAGCGTGGCCAGCAGCACGCCCCGCCACCTTTGTCTTTCCAGTTCTGAGTTTATGCATTGCACCAGGTATTCGCTTAAGGCTGAGTTGACCGAGGGGAGGCTCACAAAAAAGTAACTGGGAACGGTTCAGATATCCATGCAATGCATGCATGCACATTCGCACACTCACTCACACATGGACGCACACACGCGCTCGATCTGTCCCGCTCGCTCACGCTCACTCGCTCGCTCACGCTCACCCGCTCACGCTCACGCTCACCCGCTCACGCTCACCCGCTCACCCGCTCACCCGCTCACCCGCTCACCCGCTCACCCGCTCGCAGGAATGTCATCCCACCGGCGCTGGTGCCGCAAACGCCAATTACCAGCGGCGGCAGCAGTGGTGCGCGCCAGTTTCGGTGCACCAGAACCCGTGCGCCTTCGCACCCAATTTTAGAAGACATGAAATAAAAACCCCAAACCCGCCGGAGACATTTGAAGCGCGTAAATTTGCGCGGCGCAACCGCTCACCTCGCCGCACTCCTCACGCTCCATCCCGGCCGTGCCACCACCCCCACACCCTCCTCCCACCCTCCCACCACCACCCCCACAATCCGCCCGCCCGGAGAGAAATATTTTAAGGACCGGGAGGCAAAACTCCTGTCACACAATCCGCAAACTTGACAGCACACTGTAATTTTCACACGAGGAGAAATCCGGCGGGAAGATCTGGCGAGGCCCGGCCGGCGCTCGTAGAGCGCGGCGACGTCTCTCCACGGGGGCAGCACCAACACCTTAATTGTTATTTTACTTCGCCGGAGGAGAGCCCCGGGCTTTTAAGCTCCACCGCTACTCCTCATTCGACGGCGCCGCCGCGTCGCCCCGCAGACGTGAGGCCCGCGGAGCGTTCCAAACGCCGGCGCTGGAGCTCTCGCAGCCTCCATCGACGCCGCTCCCCCCCCCCCCCACGCCGGGGAACGCGTCGACAGGAATATTAACGAGCGCCGTTTAAAAAAATCCCAGTCGCCGCCTCGCTCTGTGAAACGACTTCAAACGCGGGCGACTTTGGATGTTGCGAGCGTGGCGCTCGGTGGCCGCGTGCGCCGGGGCTGTCCAAGGGAGGCCGTTGTTCTCGCTCCCAGGGAGGGCGGCTTTCATCAGCCACGAGCGTGCGCTCACGCGAGCGGAGCCGGTGCCGCTCGGTTCGTTGCGCAGTGCCGGATCGTGCCGCCTGGCCAAAGGAGGCCGCTCGCCAATTCCGTCCGAAGTGAAAATTCGGTAAAACGACAAAAAAATCGGTGAAATTAAGTCAAATTTTCAGACGAGGTTAATACGGAAGTAAATTACTTCGAGTTTGTGTCTCCGATGGGGGGTTTAAGGGCGAGTGGAGGACACAAAGGTGGAGTGCATCTGATGGAGGACACAGAAGATGCGGTCACGTTCGGTCGAGGACAATCAATGGAGCACAGTGCGTAGAGGACATGGAGTAGATTACATTGAGTAAATCACACTGGGTGGAGGACATTGGGTGGAGGGCACGAGCTAAAGCAGCCAGGCCATTGACTCCACCGTCCGCTCGAGTTGGCGGTGCCGGTGAGTCGCGGAGTCAGCGTGGGTCACACTCGCCACGCTGTGAGCGGCGCCGAGCGGCAAGCCCACATCGCTCTGCGCTAATTGCAAATTACATTGTGCATTGTCGGCGTGAGGAAAAAATTCAATTAAAAATTTCATTTGTTAAAAGTTAATCATCGGTAGGGGGTTTCTGTGAAGAGTAACAAGCCTCTTTGATTACATAAAGTACAATTACATGAATATGAATGCAATTACGCTGAAATATGCCATCACCGCTAAGTCTCTAATGGACTGGCCGGCGGAAACACAACAGACACACGACACGCACGCACACAAATACACACAACACTCATACTTACACATGTACACAACATGCACCACACTCACACACAACGTGCACAGATTTCCCCTATAGCCTTAGCAGACTTTTGGGTGCTGTTAGCGAGGAGCACCAATGAAGGCCAGCACCACCTTTGTCTCCCCAGTGGCGACGCTTACACATCACACCAGGTACTCATTTGAGACTGAGTCGACCAAGGGGAGGCCCAGAACCGGTTAAAAAAATGTTTTGTTCCTGGCTAGTAAGTGTTAGTTCCTAATTGCTTATGCCTCAAAAGTACAGAAAATGGCGATTATTCCCCACAAACGTACTCATTAATTAATCACGTTAATTAAAACAATCAACTCATTCATTTACCCACCGCCGCAGCAGCAGCAGCAGCGACAGCAGCATCGGCACATCCCAGGCATTCCGACGGGCGATGGCCGTCATCCAGCAGTTGATTGAACGTGACTGCTGATGATGATGATGAGGGAATACAAGCTATAAATCAATGCTGCTGAAAGAACGCACTCCCTGGAGGCGGTGGGGCTGATGGAATGTGTCAAAACGTATATCGTTGTCTTTCTGTTTGTGAAGTGGAGAGACAAGCACGCGATGGAGGCAGGCGAGTTGCCTGAGTGTCTATTTCGTTCCGTGTACTCTCCGCGGCGACGCGAGTGATGTATTTGGTGTTGGCACGAGCGGCAATGTGTGTGTAATTCGGCATCAATTTGAAAATCAGCGTCCGTGCAGCGCGATGCGCCAGCGCGGCAGCTGCTGCCGCTCAAACGATAACGCGGCCGTGAGCAGCCGGGGGGCCAGCGGCCTCCTCAGACGGCCTCCTCAGACGGCCTCCTCAGAGGGCCTCCTCAGACGGCCTCCTCAGAGGGCCTCCACAGACGGCCTCCACAGACGGCCTCCACAGACGGCCTCCTCAGAGGGCCTCCTCAGACGGCCTCCTCAGAGGGCCTCCACAGACGGCCTCCACAATCGGCCTCCTCAGACGGCCTCCTCAGACGGCCTCCACAGACGGCCTCCTCAGACGGCCTCCACAGACGGCCTCCTCAGACGGCCTCCTCAGACGGCCTCCTCAGAGGGCCTCCTCAGACGACCTCCTCAGAGGGCCTCCTCAGAGGGCCTCCTCAGAGGGCCTCCACAGACGGCCTCCTCAGAGGGCCTCCTCAGAGGGCCTCCTCAGAGGGCCTCCTCAGAGGGCCTCCTCAGAGGGCCTCCACAGACGGCCTCCTCAGACGGCCTCCTCAGACGGCCTCCTCAGAGGGCCTCCTCAGACGGCCTCCTCAGACGGCCTCCACAGACGGCCTCCTCAGATGGCCTCCACAGACGGCCTCCTCAGACGGCCTCCACAGACGGCCTCCTCAGAGGCCCTCCTCAGAGGGCCTCCACAGACGGCCATCCGCGATCTGACCCCCGACACGGCCCGACAGGGGAAGCGTGCACAACAGGCGACGTTTCGGGCAATGGCCCTTCTTCGTGGAGTGTCCATCGAGAGGCCAGTCGAGAGACAGAGGAGATAATCAGAGTGTGGAAGACAGCCCTTGTTTACGGCGTGGGGTGTAACGGGAATCACGCCATGCGAGGGAATCGATGGACCGCTGTGGTGCTGCCGGCTACGATTCCGGTCGGGGCAGGGGCAGGGCCCTCCCCTCGCGCCGCCGCCGCCGCCGCGGTCCCCGGGCGCCGAGCCGAAAGGGGTTGCTGTGGAGACCTCAAATCCGCTTCGCCGGAGCTCTCGAGCCGGGGAGCTCCGCTAATAACGCACCGCTCGCCGTTCACGTTTCACGCGGCCGCCAAACCCCTGAGGTGCGGGGGACTGCTTCGCTCACAGTGGCTTGGGTTGGTCACCGTGCACCCCGGCCTCCTGCACCCACGCACCGCGAGATCACCGCTCAGCGCCTCGCCATCTAGAGGTTGAGAGTTCAAATCCTGGTCGGGGGTGGGGGAGGCGGTGGTTGGTGTGGACTATCCGTCAACCCCCATTGAGGTTGATCAAATGGGTACCACTCTGTTCGGAAGTTGACGCTGGTGGTCTTATGAATAGACTCGCCCCCGCCATAGAAATGCGGAATTTCTATCACCGGCTTTGCAGGATTATAACGAGGGTATGAGCACCACTTCAATTCTAATTTTAGCAGGAAATCTCTCTGCATGTTGACTATTTATCCAGGAAAGGCTTGTTGAGAGTCTCAAGACTCGCTTGCAGGAGGGTCCTGCTACAAGAGCATCTTTTGCTCATGCCGATGTTTGTCTATGTCGCATACTCATCGTGACGACGGTGCGGTAATGAATCAGCGCCACCGTCGCCCCCCACCCACCACACTTACCCCCACCGGGGAATGGAATTATACGAGCATGGGTAAACGTACGCGCTAAATAAATACATGACCGTGGTGGTGGTGTATGTAGATGATGATGGTGTAGGTGTTGCTGATGATGGTGTTGGTGGTGTTGGTGGTGGTATTATGGTGGTGTCGGTGGTGGTGTTGGTGATGGTGGTGTTGGTGATGGTGGTGTTGGTGATGATGGTGGTGGTGGTGGTGTTGGTGGTGGTGTTGATGATGGTGGTGTTGGTGGTTATGATGGTGAGCGCAGCATTGGCGGTCAGCTGCACCTGCGCAGGAAGTCACTCTCGCACACAGTGGCAGTCGATTTTAATTTTAATCAAAATCTCCCAAACCCAAATAGCCTATTTGGGTTTGGGGATCGGGGGGGGGGGTGAAGGGTGGTTGGTGGGAGGTGGAGGTGGTGGGAGGTGGAGGTGGTGGGGAGGGTGGTGGTGGTGGGGACGGTGGGGAAAGGAGGTGATGGTGGTGGGTAGGGTGGTGGTGGTGGCAGTGGGGAGGGTGGGGAGGAAGGTGGTGGTGGTGGGTAGGGTGGGGAGGGAGGTGGTGGGGAGGGTGGGGGGGGCACTGGGGACGGTGGCGTGGGGGGGTGCGGGGGGGGCAGCGTCGTGAATCACCGCGGGCGAGGGCGCATCCCTTGCACGCGCGCCTGCTCTCAATTAACGGCGCTCGTTGGGAACGTTACAGAAATGGCGCAAACGACGGCCACAAACGACGGCCACAAAGGAGCGTTTATGGAGCGAGCATCCAGATGACGCGGCAGAGCGGGCGAGCGGGCGAGGCAACGTCGCCCTCCCCCCCCGACTCCGTACCCCCCCCCACCCCCTCCCCACTGCCCGATCGCGTCTCTCATTTCACGGCGCTGCAGAGGCAAGTGAAGTGCGGATTGAGAGAGATGAGAGATGAAGGGAGATAGGAGATGGAAATATGGGGGAGACGGAGATAAGGCGATGGAGAGAGATGGGGGAGGGACGCGGAGAGATGAGAGCTGGAGGGAGAGTGGAGAGGGAGCGATGCAGCGGGCGAGGGAGGGAGAGAGAGAGAGTCGGATAGATGACGACGGAGGCAGCCTGAGAGAGATGGGGAGAGAGTGCGGGAGATAGGGAGATGGGAGAGATGAAAGATGGTGGGAGATGGAGCGAGACGGAGGGAGCGAGGGAGAGGCGATGCGCCGCCTCCGCTGCGGGGACTGCGAGCATGCCCGCAGCGCCACCACCGTCCCCCTCATCGCGTCTCCCTCCTCCTCCACCTCCTCCTCCCTGTGCCTGCGTCTCCCACCTCCTCCTCCCTGTGCCTGCGTCTCCCACCTCCTCCTCCCTGTGCCTGTCTTCTCCACCTCCGGCAACGACAATGGAGGGTGGGCATGGCCGAGGGGGGAGGGAGGGAATGAGGATTACGAGGGAGGAGGATGGAAGAGAATGTGGAGGGAGATGAATACGCGGCTGATGGAGAGCGGGGTCAGGGTGCGGGGATGGATCCTCGTTCACGCGGGGCCCAGGCTTCGCCCTTCGCCGCTGTCAGTTGCCATGACGCCGTCGTCTTAATAGGGGAGGAGGGGGGACAGGGAGGGGGACAGGGAGGGGGACAGGGAGGGGGGCAGGGGGGATCCTGGCCCACAGTGGGGGCCACGGCACCACTCTCTCAAGAGGGCAGGCACGCCAAGGAGGAGGTGGTGGTGGTGATGACAACGGAGATGTTGTTGATCATCATCATGATGATGATGGTGATCGTCTTGATACAGATGATGATGACTTCACAAAGCCACCCCTCTACCACTGCTGATGATGATGATCATTCATGGTTGACATCGATGACAATGTTGGTATGATGATGATTTTACGATGCAGATGACGATAATTACGACACTCCTATCACAAAGCCGTTCATAATGATGACGAGTGATCGCTGTAATCTCCTTGAGCTCACTCATCATGAATGTCTGGCCAAACCGACTGATACTGCTACCTCCAAACGGACTAGGAAAAACAAGTGCAGTCCTTGGCAAGAGGGGCCTGGGGACAGTACGAGTGTCCACCTCCAGCTTGTGCAGAAGTGCACTCGGGTCGCCGGGTTCATAGCACGCTGACTGCGCTAACCGCTGCGCCACCGCTCCTCCATCCCCCTCCCCCGATTCACCGCCTCCGCCGCTCGGAGATTCGTGATCGCAGTAAATCAGCGCTCATTGTGTGAGCGCAGGGCACACACAGAGCCCGCAATCCAGGTCACGCCACATTCACTCCCGCTTTTCTCTCGTCGGCCTCCAAAATTATATACAGTACTTCCATTACGGCGGAGAACATTCTCCCAACGTAACATTATCTGTATTATTTGTATGATAATTACTTTTCAAAGGACGATCGTCAATAACACTGCGTGGTCTAAAAAGGAAAATGCTGTACTGTATTTAAAACAGGGAACGTTTTAGGCAACGGCCCTTCATAGGACACAAGTTGCTTACGAGCGTGCCGAGTTGCTGTTGCTGCTGTGGGCTCTGCTTGTGCACCGCTGCCAACGCAGCAGCAGCATCACCATCAGATCACGTTCTTGTTTTACAAAGAATAGATTATTCTGTATTTGACATGTATCACCAATAACACTTTCCAATCAAAGTTGAACACGTCGATGCATGAGCTCTGCCTGCCTGTCTGTACATAACTCTCGCGACCATGATCCGCTGTGAATTAAACTTTCGTTTCAAGTCACCCGAGAGAGAGAGAACCAGACAAGATGATCAAAGCGTTACCAGAGACGCGGATTATCGCAAATATGAAACGCATTTTACCCTGGCAGCTCCCCCCCCCACCACGCACCGGCTTCCGTAGCGAACAATGAAACACATCCCCAGCCATGCTTAGGCACGGTTCTTCTTATTCAGAATATTTATTGATACCGGAGGAATCTGATGAGCTACAAAGCTATTTCTTTCACAGATGTCCAGGTGCCCTCCTCGTCCGCGCGTCTGCTGGACAAACATTTGCAAGCGCTGCCACGACCGGCCGTGAAGGCGGGAGCTTGCGACGCCACTGCGTGCTCGATCACAAGCGCTCGCATGGACGAGCGCCGACGCTGCACTCACGAGGAGCGGAGAGCTCGGCTCGCCAACCCTCCTCGCGGCTCGGCGGCCCGGGAGGCTCTGCCCGGAGTTGGCATCGGTCTCCTCCCGCTGACGATCGAATGCGATCCTACCATTCTTGATTTTAAGAATGGTGGGATGTTTTATGAAAATACATTAAGGTAACGAATGTGCATAATTCCTCCAGTGCTGTATAAATATTCTTAAAGCGTAACGGTGGCATCCGATTGCGTTTGTTTTTAAACCCCATTGTCAGCGTGATGACGCCATATGCAATGTAAACAGGAAGTGCTGCTGTGACGATGCTGTGACGTCATAGCTTGAGTCGGAGTTGCCTTCTGGGCAACTGGCCACGTGCGTTTGTTGGGTTAATGTCCGCCGGATCGGTGATGCCGTTAAACATTTACGCACCCGGCACACCATGTCCAGTAGCTTTGGCTACGACTGCTCACGTGCCACCAGCTCCAGTCATCTACCAGCGGCCCGGCAACCCTTCGGTAAGATGACAACGGCCGATACTGGCACCGGAACTCAGCGGGAGTCGCTCCACTCCCCGCCGCGTCGGACACCGGGAGATGGTGGGGGACTCGCTGATTGACTCGGACACAGGAGGCACGAGGGGGAGGGGGGGGGTGGCGTGGGAGACTCAGGGGGACATCGTCGTCTCGGACGCCCCTCCCCGGCGTCTCGTCCAACAGCCAACAGTGAACCGACTGCTGCGTCTGTCTTCGGCTCGGCAGACAAAACAAGGGACCCCCCCCCCACCTCTCCGACACAACCAATGTGTGGGCCGCGAGAGCCCGGCCAGAACTGACGCAGCGCGCACACCCCATGTACCGTGGGGTGCGCGCCGTCGTGCCCTCCCCCTCCCGAGCGCAGGATTCTCCACGGCATCAAACGCAAAGGCCGCGCGTCCCCGCGAGTCTCCGTGTAACTCTACGGGTCTCTATGCGAGTCTACGTGTCTTCGTGTAACTCTACGGGTCTTCGAACCCATGCTGTCGCACTTAATTCCCCCAGGACCAACGGGACCCGGTCTTTGCAAGCCCAGCAACGACCCAGCCACAAGGAGCGTTCCCCCTCCAGTGCACCACCGCCACGAGGCCCCGCCGGCTCGCCGGGCCCTCGACCCTGCGGGGCCGCTCCCACCGGTCCACCGAACCCCCCCCCCCCCCACCCCCGCGATACCGGCCGCTCGTACCTTCTTGAGGTTCCCCGAGGCGGTGCCGACGAACGCCACGGCGTAGTCCTTGTAGACGTAGGCCGTGACGGAGCTCATGGCGTCGCGGTCGTCCGAGAAGAGCGGCACGCCCGTGATGATCGTGTCGCCTCCCAGCGGCTGGTTCAAGTTGAGGCCGCAGAAGCGGTCGGTGATGTTGATCGTCTGAGAGCGGGAGGGGGCGATGAGGAGCAGGACAATGAACACGTCAACAGCGCTCAGGGGTGACGCTCGTGCCCCACAGCAAGAGGTGCCTGGGTTTGACTTCCTGACCCGGGTGCGCCGTTCTGTGCGGAGTTTACATGTTCTCTCTCTGTTCTGTTGAGTGTGTGTACGGGTGAGTGGGGAGTTGATATGTTCTCCCTCTGTTCTACTTTCGTTTCCTCCGGGTTCTCCAGAGGAAACGAATGTTTGGGCAACTAGTATTGGCCTAAACATTCCAATGTTGAAAAATTACCAGCAAATTACTCAATTGGGATCACACACACCAGCACCATCGCACCCTTACTGTGTGGCCAGGAGCACCCCATCGACGTTTGTCTCCCTCCGTGGTGCTGGTGTTTACCCACTGCACCAGGTACTCATTTAAGGTTGAGTCGACCTTGGAGAAGGCCCAGGACTTGGTTTAGATCATTTCCATCGGTGTCTGTGGATTTGGATCTGCTCTGTATCCCCAGAACGAAGCTCAAATCTCGTGGGCAGCGATCTCTGGACCTTGGCTCCCGTGGCACCCGCACGGTCGGACTCTCTGTCGAAGGCTGTCGGGGAGTTCGTTTCGTTTTGGATCTTCAAGTTCTTCCACCTCAAGACATCTTTCAGGTTTTAACTTGGAGCCACTTAAAACCCAACCCAACCCCCCATTGTCATTCACGTAAAGCGCCTTCAGATGTTATGGAATGCGTAGATATATAAGCTGTAAATATTATTAGAGGACAGAGTGCAGTGGAGGAGTCTTGGAGAGCGTCGCAGAGTATGGGAGAGTGCAGGGGATGGAGACGACAGCCTTTGGAAGGCCTCGCCCCGTCCCGCTCGTCCCTCCGTCCTCGTCTGTGGCCCACTCCGCGTGTCCGCACCGCGTCTCTGTGCCCACAGTGGCTCCCTCCGCTCCCTCCCCCCTCCCCCCTCCCCCTCCGCTCCCTCCCTCTCTGTCTGCCCGGGCGTCTGCGTCCCATTTGCCTCGTCACAGCACCCCGGGACCCCCCCCCCCCCGGGACACGGCGGCGCGGCCCCTCCGCGCCCCCGGCTATGAGAGACCCCCCGGCCCCTCCTCCACACATGCTCACAGTTGGGGGGGGGGGGGTAGAGGAAGAGGGGGGGGGGCAACCCTCAAGTGCGACCTTGTTTAATGAGGGGGAACCCCTCCCCCGTGTGAGGGCTTCCACGAAGCCGTCGGTGTGGAACGCTGAACGCTCCCTGCCCCGGCACCCCCCTGCGCACTGCCCAGGTGCACTCATCGGTGCATTGTATGTGCCCCCCCCTCTAACTACTGCAGACATCTCGCAGATTCACATTAGTGGGGGGGGGGGGGGCAAGACATCGGGCAGGAGCGTCTCAGCCTCCTCAAGCTCGGCCCGGCTAGGGGCACTGTGGGAGTGGGGGGCTACTGCCCCCCCCCACCTCCCCCGCAGTCTGCCGCTCCGCGTCCGCAGAGGAACAAAGTGGAGGGCGATCGCACTTGAGCGAGGAATGAAATGTGACATCGCCGAACATGTTAGCATTTAAAACGCACGCGCAGGGGGAGGAGGAGGGGGAGAGGAGGAGGGGGGAATGCATCGCGCGCGCAGGGACACACGGAGCGGTGGGGGAGGAGGAGGGGGAGGTGGAGGGGGGGAGACGTCGTGGCCACGCGATGTGACTCGACGTCGCCTTCGATTTGCCGCGAGTCCGAGCTGCTGCTGCTGCTGTGGCGGCTGCTGCGGCGGCGGAGTGACAGAGAAGACGGCGCGAGGCGGCTCCGCCAGCGAGACAGACAACGGGGGGCTCCTCTTTGTTGATCGCGATGAGAAATAAATAAATAAACAAAGAACGAGAGAGCCGCCCGTCAGAGCCGCGGTGAGACACCCACTCGCTCACACTCCCTAACGCACCCACTCGCTCACAAAGACAAAGGTCCCCCCCGTATAGCCTTCACCGACTGTATCGGCAAGTGCTGTTGGCGAGCGCCTTCACAGGTGCTCGCTAACGGCACTTGTCCCAACCGCCCGTTGTTATCAAAGGATATCCGGGGGATCTTTGCCTTTGTGTGTTTACGCAAGTGGCTTCAGAGCCCGTAATCCAGTCGTAATCTCCCTCGACATCAAAGCCCAACCCCCGCCTCTCCTGCCTCTGTCCCGTGCTAGATTAATGTTATGCGTTCAATGAAGTTTAAATGGGATTTTTAATTTGCGAATGTCTGCGCAAGAATTAAGACCTCTGCTGCTATATTCTTGGTTCTTTCGGTAAAGTCACGTAGAAGGGAAATAATAAAATAGTAAAAATATAAAACAATAAAATTCTCACGACGCTTCGACTGCAACACAAGCAATCACCATCGGCTTTAAATCAAAACCTCTGCTGCTCTTCAAGTCGCGCCGGTTGCGAGTGAGTTGCCGAAAGCTGCCCGCCAGGTCGGGTGAAGAAGCAGAGAGGGCGACTCAACCCTCCTTCCGAGGTCTCTCTATCTCTCCCGTGCAGCCTCTGTTCGCGATTTCAAGAGGCTCCTGAATCGATATTGTTTACAGATGTCCCAGGTTCGATCCCCGGCCATGGCTAATGTCGGTGGCGAGCAATTTCTAAACCGGTTCTGGGCACTCCCCCCCCCATTCCCTTTCATGAACCCGCACTGACCAGCGTGGTGAAGTATGGTCAACCACCCCATGATCGGCACGGTGCTGTTCGTCATCCAGCAGTGTATCAACGAAGAAGGTTGAATATTACGCATAATTCTGATTTGATCGTTTTAAATAATAGCTGCTTACGGATGCAAGACGAGGGCTGGTGGAGCGAGTTTGGTGAATCTGAACTTGCTGATAGAGAGTGCCCCAGCACTGGCCCCAAGGGGGAAGGGTTGCAATGAGTGCGGACTGCGGTCTGCTGTGAGCCGTCCACCAGGCACGCCGTGGTCGTGAACGACTCGCGCACAACGCAGAGACGCCCCTTGCGAGGACGCGAGGAGAGGCAGAGCGAGCGAGGAAGGCGTGGACTTGAGAAGTCACGCAGGCCCAAGACGAGCGGCGGTCGAGAGTCATCACGGAGTGGCAGCCCACGGGATGGAACGCGTCCGAGAGGGACGTCTACCGAGGAGACGGAGCGACGTTTCCCCCCCTCGTGTGGGAGTTCTGGGTTGCTCGCTCCACCGCGGGACAGTGACAGGTGGCGGACTTCATCCAGCAGTGGATTGACCATGGCTCATGATGATGATGATGGCGACTATGACGAGGAAGCTCTACCCAAGGCTGTTTGCGTTACGGCTTCTGTGAGCCAACGTGCGGCCTTGCGTGTTTGCTTTAGGGATTTACAATGGCCACAGCCGGCAGAGCTGCGTGGGCGCCACGTGAATCATTACACCGACGACAACCGGTGGGAGGCGAGGTGGGGGAGGCTGTGGAGACTCCGCGGGGAAACATCACCCCGAGCGAGTCCTGGGGGCTAAGATACACCCACAGCGTGTCTAGATGTGACTAAGAGACACCCACAGCGTGTCTAGATGTGACTAAGATACACCCACAGCGTGTCTAGATGTGACTAAGACACACCCACAGCGTGTCTAGATGTGACTAAGAGACACCCACAGTGTGTCTAGATGTGACTAAGAGACACCCACAGCGTGTCTAGATGTGACTAAGAGACACCCACAGTGTGTCTAGATGTGACTAAGAGACACCCACAGTGTGTCTAGATGTGACTAAGAGACACCCACAGAGTGTCTAGATGTGACTAAGAGACACCCACAGCGTGTCTAGATGTGACTAAGAGACACCCACAGTGTGTCTAGATGTGACTAAGAGACACCCACAGCGTGTCTAGATGTGACTAAGAGACACCCACAGCGTGTCTAGATGTGACTAAGATACACCCACAGCGTGTCTAGATGTGACTAAGACACACCCACAGCGTGTCTAGATGTGACTAAGATACACCCACAGCGTGTCTAGATGTGGCTAAGAGACACCCACAGCGTGTCTAGATGTGGCTAAGAGACACCCACAGCGTGTCTAGATGTGACTAAGAGACACCCACAGTGTGTCTAGATGTGACTAAGAGACACCCACAGCGTGTCTAGATGTGGCTAAGAGACACCCACAGCGTGTCTAGATGTGGCTAAGAGACACCCACAGCGTGTCTAGATGTGGCTAAGAGACACTCACAGCGTGTCTAGATGTGGCTAAGAGACACCCACAGCATGTCTAGATGTGGCTAATAGACACCCACAGCGTGTCTAGATGTGGTTAAGAGACACCCACAGCGTGTCTAGATGTGGCTAAGAGACACCCACAGCGTGTCTAGATGTGGCTAAGAGACACCCACAGCGTGTCTAGATGTGACTAAGAGACACCCACAGCGTGTCTAGATGTGACTAATAGACACCCACAGCGTGTCTAGATGGGACTAAGAGACACCCACAGCGTGTCTAGATGTGACTAAGAGACACCCACAGCGTGTCTAGATGTGACTAAGAGACACCCACAACGTGTCTAGATGTGACTAAGAGACACCCACAGCGTGTCTAGATGTGACTTAGAGACACCCACAGAGTGTCTAGATGTGACTAAGAGACACCCACAGCGTGTCTAGATGTGACTAAGAGACACCCACAGCATGTCTAGATGTGACTAAGAGACACCCACAGCGTGTCTAGATGTGACTAAGAGACACCCACAGAGTGTCTAGATGTGACTAAGAGACACCCACAGCATGTCTAGATGTGACTAAGAGACACCCACAGAATGTCTAGATGTGACTAAGAGACACCCACAGCGTGTCTAGATGTGACTAAGAGACACCCACAGAGTCTCTAGATGTGACTAAGAGACACCCACAGCGTGTCTAGATGTGACTAAGAGACACCCACAGAGTGTCTAGAGGTGACTAAGAGACACCCACAGAGTGTCTAGATGTGACTAAGAGACACCCACAGCGTGTCTAGATGTGACTAAGAGACACCCACAGAGTGTCTAGATGTGACTAAGAGACACCCTCCACATTGTGGACACCTGCTGGTATTCAGGGCCTCAGTTTGGATCTATTCTCCAAGGCGATGTCAACATTGATGGGGGTGTCAACTTTGATGGCGCTGGCAAGCGGACCTCTGAACGCAGGGGAGAGCGCGTGCACGGTGCAGCGAGGCACCGGGCCACTCGCTGAGGAGATGCAGTCAGATTAAATCCGAGGAGCCGTCCTCTTGTCAGCGATCAAGTTGGAGGGGAGGGTAGGTGGGGGATAACTTCGCTGAGCAAAGCATTATGGGTATTTTCAAGATGGTGGAGAACAGTGCATTCTGTTTCAAGTCTCGAGTTGGTTTTGTTGGACCAGGTGATAACTCTAAGCAGCCAAGGCAGAGTCTCGTTTGCAAGAGGCACCTAGGGTCACCAAAACTACAAAACAGCTTTGAATAAATTAGAAACTAACATCGCAGGACTCCTACGATATATGGAAAAACATGTTTTAAAAAGTGCTGTTTGAGAGTCGCAGCACCTATGAAGGTCGGCACGGCACACGAGGGGGTGGGTGGCCAGCACCACGCGTGGCCGCTTTTGTCTGCCAAGTGGCGATGATTACACACCGCGCCAGGTACTCATTTGAGGCTGAGTCGACCTAGGGGGAGGCTCAGGACTGTCACTGGTGTCGGCAGCCATGAGCGACAATCTCCCCGCACCCGCGATTAGCATGGTTGGCTACGTACGGCGCAAAAGTAGTTCAACGTACACACACACAATCGGACCCGGGGCACCGGGTTCGCTCGCCACCACCACAACCGCCACCACCACAACCGCCACCACCACGACCGCCACCACCACAACCGCCACCACCACAACCGCCACCACCACAACCGCCACCACCACAACCGCCACCACCACAACCGTCACCACGCTCGTCCGGCGCCGGCACCCACCGAGGCGGTGCAGGATATGAGGCGGTTGATGTGCCACGAGAGCTGCAGCGTGCCCTTGCCCTGGTAGCACGACTGCACACGCTCCTTGATGGCCTCGTCGATGGCGCGCAGCGGGAAGACGCAGAGCGCCGACTCGCCGCCCGGCGGCCTGCGCCGGCCCTTCTGGTCCTTGAGGAAGACGGCGTAGAGGACCTTCTCGTTCGGCGAGATGCCCAGCGACTCGGCCAGCCGACGGCCGGGCCTCGCCAGGTAGGCCGCCTGCACCATGAGGTAGTCAACGCCGCCCTTGGAGCAGCCGATGGGCAGCTCGACGTAGGAGTAGAAGTGGTGGTCGTGCAGGCACAGGCGCACCACCTTGGAGGTGAAGAAGCGCTCGGCCGGCGCGTCGGCGGACAGCGGCTGCGTGTCGGGGTGCACGGTGAGGAAGTAGGCGAAGTCTCCACTCGAGAAGCCGTACACGTAGAAGATGTCGAAGTTGGGGAACATAGAGAGCGTGTCGGATGGGATCTTCATCTGCGACGACTCGAAATCGTTGTGGTAGACGTACGCGAACATGTTGGCGTCCTCCGCGTCGCGCTTCAGCCAGCGGCTCGAGATCGTCGGGAAGTAGTCCACCTTGCCGTCAACCGGCGTGCCGATGAACAGCACGCTGCCCTCCTCGTCATCCTCATCCTCCTCGTCCTTATCATCGTAGTCCCCATCGTCGCCGCCGCCGTCGATCCGGGGCGGGCGCCTCGGCGGGTCGACGATGAACCCTACGGACGAGCCGCGCTCGCTGACGCTCGACAGGTAGTGCTCCGACTTGTGCGCCGGCTCGCCCAGCTTGAAGAGGTCGTCCAGCTTGAGCAGCTTGCACACCCCCTGGAAGGCGCTGCCGCACGCCAGCAAGCGCGAGCGCCGCGCGTCCACCAGCAGCAGCCTGTTGACGTTGTCGCTGGGCGCCGACTCCTGGTTGCACTGCTGCACCATCGGCGGCGGGTAGCACTCGCGGTTGTCCATCACGGGGCCCGTTTCGTGGTCGCGCAGCAGGGTCAAGTTGCTCGACAGCTGGTACACCCGGTTGACGCCGCCCACGTACACCTTGCCCGTGCCGCCGTCGACAACCAGGTGGTTCAGCGGCCAGTTCTTGTTGGGAGTCGCGAATCTGGCGACGCCACCGCCGCCGTCGCCTCCGTCCCCGCCAGAGGGCTGGCGAGAGCCGCGCGATGCCGGCGCCGGCGGCGGCAGCAGGAGCAGCAGCAGCGCGAGCAGCAGTTGCGCAAGCGGCGGCGGCCGCAGCAGCAGTGGCCGGCGGTGGCGGCTGTGGCGATCGCAGCGGCCGTGGCCGAGTTGGCGATGGTTGTTGGCGAGCGCCGGGTTGGAGACGGAGACGCGGAGGAGGGGGTGAGGAGGAGTCATGATCCACGCGTCGCCTCAACTAGACGCGCGCCCACGCATCCACGCGACCCCAGATGACCCGGCACGACCCGGCCCAGCTCGGCCTCGGTGTCGTGGGAGCTGAAAGGGACGAGAGGAGAACGCGCTGGTAAATGACTGGAGAAGCATCCATGATAAATCGTGAACTCGTGCACCTACTCACCAACCCACCCACGCAGTCATATACCCAGCTCCTCACTCGTATACCCACCTATTCACAAATCCCCCTGCCTATTCATTCACCCATCTCACTTGCTTACTCATTCACCCACCCACCTACTCAGTGGTGAGGAGGGGGTAAGGGGTAGTGAAGCGGTGGAGATGTCTGAGATTAAGGGGCTCACGTGCATCAGCAGCTCCGAGAGACGGAAGGCGAGACCGGCTCTCTCCGTGAATGCGCCAATGACTGTACCGTGCTGATGTGGCCCAATGAGAACGAAACTGGTCTGCAGTCCCGAGTCCTTGTTTCTCTACCGCCTGTTGTTGTGACGGCCACATTCTCAACTCGAGTGTCTGGTACGACCATGTCACACGCGCAGTTCTTTTGAGCCGGTGGTCTGGACAAGGTTGAGCGATTTTGTACCTGCAGTGCCGCTCGGATCTATTTGTATCGCCGGTCGGCACGTGGACTCCCTTGCACGGGAGATGCCTCATCTCACGGGAATCTCCGGGTGAGATAGCGAAATAAATAAATAACGCCACAGCCCTCCCTGACAGAGCGTCCCCAGAAAGCGGCACTTACAGTGGCAATCAGTGCGGCGTGATCATGATGCTGCTGCTAGGGCTGCTATTGCTGCTGCTGATATTGAGCTGATGCTGCTGATGATGCTGATGATGAGATGATGATGTTGCTGCTAGGGCTGCTATTGCTGCTGCTGATGTTGAGCTGATGCTGCTGATGATGTTGCTGCTAATGATTCTGCTGCTGATGATGATGCAAATGCTGATGTAGATGCTGATGTAGATGCTGCTGCTGCTTCACTGTGCCCGCGATCACTCCATGGCCACCACGGGGGGTGGGGGGGGCAGCTCCAGGCACAAAGACACTCTGCGCCACGTGCCCTCTGGCTGCGCCCGCGGCGCTTTGCGGGGCGACCTCGACCCCGAAGCTGCCCCAGAGATCGCCTCGTGTCCCCGACTCGGCCGCGGCGTCAATTGCTACCGCACTGCACATGCTACCGCACTGCACATGCTACCGCACTGCACATGCTACCGCACTGCACATGCTACCGCACTGCACATGCTACCGCACTGCACATGCTACCGCACTGCACGGCACCAGCAGGGGCTGCCGGGGCGTCCTGCAGAGGGAGGAGGGACCCCTTTGGGACTTTCTACGGGAATTGGTGGGGGCAGTGGTGGTGGTGCCGCCCTGTTGCTCAGTGGTGAGCCCTAAAGCTCCATCAGATTTACAACATCACCAGATCACGAATAAGCTCACCTGGTAGCTGATCAACTCACCAGACAGCTGATCAACTCGCCTGGTAGCTGATAAACTGTGCGTGCATATGTGTGTGCATGTACACACGTGTGTGCCTGTACACACGTGGTGTATGTGCATGTACACATACACCACGTGTGTGCATGTACACATACACCACGTGTATGCGTGTACACACAGACCACGTGTGTGTGTGTGCCTGTACACACGTGGTGTGTGCGTGTACACACGCGGCGTGTGCGTGTACACACACCACGTGTGTGCGTGTACACATACACCACGTGTGTGTGTGCCCGTACACATACACCACGTGTGTGCATGTACACATACACCACGTGTGTGTGCCCGTACACATACACCACGTGTGTGCATGTACACATACACCACGTGTGTGTGTGCCCGTACACATACACCACGTGTGTGCCCGTACACATACACCACGTGTGTGCGTGTCCACATACACCACGTGTGTGCGTGTACACACCACGTGTGTGCGTGTACACATAAGTATGTTGAACCTATTTCCCACCGTACATAGCCAACCATGCTAGTCGGAGGTGTGTACAGGTGTGCGTGTGTACAGGTGTGCGTGTGTACAGGTGTGCGTGTGTACACGTGCGTGTGTGCGTGCGCGAGGCGACATCGCCGTCGGGAGGCCTGCTACCCAGCCGGCCGACGCACGCTCGGCTCTCGCTCGTCCGCGACGCTGTGGACGCGACTCGTGGCGGCTGAGCTCGCTCGGACTCACGAATCGCCCATTCGGAGCACCTCACCAATCGCCGAGGTCGCACGCAGCCGCTGCTAGAGACTGCAGTGTGTGGCCACGTGGACTCGGAGTCGGCACAGCGAGGGGTATTCTGGGTGTGGTGTGCCGTGCTGGAAGTAGTAAGCCCCGAAACGCGACTCGTTACCTTTAGTTTTGCTTCGCGTGTAAAATAAAAGGCGACGATAATTTCCAATATTCCTTTAAGTGCATTAAATATATACACAGTACTATATATGCAGTACTATATACAGTACTATATACAGTACTATATACACAGTTTACTATAATAATGGTGCACAGACTCTTGTTAATCCATTGCTGGATGAAGTCACCTTCGCCTCGCCGTATTGTCGATCGGGGGGGGGGGGGTTCTTTGACCATACTTCACCACGCTGGTCAGCGCGGGATGGGAAAGTTCGGGACCGGCTCAGACATCACCCGCCACAGCTCGCAGGGTTAACATCACGATACGCTAACCACTGCGCCACCGCTCCTCCCCGTTTACAATATTCAATTCATATATCACGTGGCATGGTAAAGTTGATCATCGTCATCGACAACAACATCATCTCGCCCTCGACAAAATGAGCAGCACTCCGTGGAAAGCCAGCACAGCGGTCGTCCTGTGCGCGTGCGAGGCCCCGTCATGTGAATGTGGAATGTTTCCGGAGGGGGCCATTGGCCTCGTCCCAACCGCACCGCGCCCCCCCCCACCCCACCCCCCCCCCGCCGTGGCCTCGCGGGGCGGCCACGCGGCCAGGAGCCGGGGGCGCCTTTCTGAATTGGCGAGGCCGCGAGTGATGGAGGCAAACTCGGGGAGTTGCTTTCATCCAGCAGTGTGTCGATCGTGACTGACGATGGCGGCGGCGGTGGTGGTGCCGGTAACGAGGATCGTGATCCGACTGATGCAAGCTCCAGTGATGTCCTCGAAGGGCGACACCGGCGGGCATGTAACGCACGGCCAGAAACAGGGCGATGGGCGAGGGATTACTGAAATAATTGCCAGTGCAGCAGAGTTAGACTGTACTCGCTGTTGCACCCGCACACTCGCGGGCTTCGCGGGTGTGAGGAGCAACACGTGATTAGGGGGTGTGGAATGGAGGGGGGGGTCCCGGGGGAACCCGCACCCCCCACGGACACAACATCTGGGTCTTCATCCTGACACTCTCAGCCAGCCGCCGACTTCATGAAGCCACGGGTCGCCTCGCTGATTGCTCTGCAGCTCGCCATGGTGCTGATGTTGGTTTCTCTATTAATTGCGATGTGTATACTGTACTGTGTGTGTGTCTGTACCTCTGATTAGCATGGGTTGGCTGTGTACGGTGAGATAGAAGTTCAACATACATAAATGTAAGCGTGGAGAGCGGTGGTGTAGTGGTTAGTGCACTTCTCTCCGCCCCCCCGGCCACCGGAATTAAATTCCCGCTCACTGCCAATAACTGTGGCGAAAATCTAAACCGATACTGGGCCTCCCCTAGGTCGACTCAGCCTCAAATGAGTACCCGGTGCAGTGTCTAAACATCGAAACTGGGGAGACAAAGGCGGCCGGACATGGTGCTGGCCACCCACCCCCTCGTGTGCCGTGCCCGCCTTCATAGGTGCTCGCTAACAGCACTTGCCCCAACAGTCTGTTACAGGCTACACGGGGGACCTTTGTCTCTGTGTGCACGCGCCCTCTGTGCTCAGTGCAGCCACCAGTGAGACGCATTCCACTCACAGCTTCATCACCGCCGCCACTACCGTGATCAATATCACCATCACCATGGTCATCGCCGAGATGTAATGATCAGCAGAGCGATCAGCAGTGACGATGTGTCCGTGATGATCACTCGGTCGGGATCACACACACGCCGGCAATCACGGCGGAGACTGGGCAGGAGCCTCCTTGAAACGAGCCATGAGACTCAGTGAGGCTTGCCTGGGTAAACGAGTGGAATACTAATTAATATTACTTATCACAATAATTAATAATTTTAATTATTCATATTGTTGTAATTGCTTATTATCCAAGTGTAACCGATCACTCTTACGCTCTTATTTTTTATCATCAACATCTTCATCATCGTTATTAACATCGTTATTGTGAATGTGATGAACGCAATCAGGATCACTGTCTTCACGACCATCTTCACAATCATCACCATCATCAAGGACATTCATCATTATCAAGAATGTCATCATGCACGCTGTGCACTCAGCGTTCATCACGGCTGCCTTGAATGAGTCGCTGACTCACCATGTACACCCATTGGCACTGGGGAGACAAAGGCGGTCGGGCGTGGTGCTGTGACTACGCCGCACTCGCGTCCGTCGTACCGGCCTCAATAGGCGCTCGCCGACAGCGGTGGCCCCAACAGTCTACGTCGGCCAGAGGTCAATCTCTCGCTCGCTCGCTGCTAGGCAGGCTCGCGTTAGGGATGCACGGTGTAAGGCACTACCACTGGAGTACAAAGTTCGCATACTCATGCCGATCACGTGCGAGCGAACGCGAGGTTCCGAATGCGAGATCGTGCCCCGGCCTCACGGTAGATAGTGGCCCGTCTTCACGGGAGAAGGCTGCTTGTAGGTGTACTGGCGCTGATGGATATTTTTCCACTGTGCGAGGCTATATCGGGAGAGCAGGTATCGTCGGCCAGGGCTCCCCACAGACTCGGTTGCTCTTAAAATACAGCCGACCCCAGTGGCAGCGATAGGAAACATCGCCTGTCCTGACCAAACGGGGCATCCCCTCTCTCCTCCTGGCAGCTACAGGGGTCCCTGTGAACCACGAAAGGGGTCCCTGTGAACCACGAAAGGGGTCCCTGTGAACCACGAAAGGGGTCCGTGTGAATTAGGGGACGCAGCCCAGTCGGTGTAGACGCGCGCACACAGAGACACGCATCGAATCATACAGACACACACAGACATAGAGACACACACACACAGACACACACACATATACACACAGACACACAGATACACACACAGACACACACACAGGCACACACACAGACACACATACAAACACAGACACATACAGACACGCACAGACACGCATACAGAGAGACACATCGCCACGTAGATACACACACAGAGACACGAGACAGAGCCCCCCGTGTAGCCTCAACAGACTTTCGGGACAAGTGCTGTTAGCGAGCGCCTATGAAGACAAGCACGGCGCACGAAGTTATGATGTGGTCATCTCCACGCCCGGCCGCCTTTGTCTCCCCAGTACTGACGATGTATCTGCGTGTAAACGTGTATTGCGACACGTCTTTAGCCAGGGCAGGCAGCCTCGCTGAGTCTCGCGACTCGTGGTGGGTCCCCTGCTACTGCCCTGGGAGGTTTTAGCCGATTTCAAGACCGGAGGCAACCGGGGACCTCTGAGTGAACCCCGACGCCGCGCGGACGCGGGGAAAACGTCAAAGCTCCGCACAGATAGATTTAAGAATACAATGCTGTACAACCCATATATGATGCTGGTCATCTCGCACAGCACAAGCCGACAGCGCCCGTTCGTATTCGCAGGCTGTCTCCCATCCACGGACAATCGCGGCTCGACCCCTGCCGTGGACTCGACTCGGGACCCGTGGACTCGACTCGGCACCCATGAGGCAAAGATCGCCCCCCGGAGCCGTGACAGGCCGAGCGCCGGCGAAGGGCGACCCGGCGCACGAGGGGGTGGGTGGCCATCGGCGATGTTTACACATCTCACCAGCTAACACCGTGTAACACAAAAATGTGTTTCTGGGTAGTAAGTGTTAGTTCCTAATTGCTTATGACTCAAAAGTACAGAAAGTGGCCATTACTCCCCACAAACTTTGCTTTTGTGACCAGGACAATATTTTGAAATCTACCTATTTTCAATGATAAAACGTGTGCGTTTGTGTCTTCGTTCACATAAAGTACCCAGGAACAAAAATTGTGTTACATAGTGTAATCATTTGAGGCTGAATCGACTTAGGGGAGGCCCATGCTGGGTTTTGGGCGTGAGCGGGGATCAAACTCGGGGAAGCGGGGTTCGGAGCGCGGTGCTCGAACCACTGCGCCACCGCTCCCCACGCAGTGATTGGCAGGTCAGATTCCTATCAAGCACCGATAGGAATCCCGAGTACGCAAAGTACTCACGTACACACACGTACATACATACACACACGCGCACACACACGTACACACACACACACACGTACACACACATACGTACACACACACGCACACACACATACACACACACACGTACACACACACACGCACACACACATACAAAGATAAAGATCCCCCGTATAGCCTTAACAGACTGTAGGGGCAAGTGCTGTTAGCGAGCATCTATGAAGGCCGGAACGGTACACGAGGGGGTGGGTGGCCAGCACCACGCCCGACCGTCTTTGTCTCCCCAGTGGCGATGTTTACACACCGCACCAGGTACTCATTTAAGGCTGAGTCGACCTAGGGGAGGCCCAGGACCGGTTCAGATAATCGTCACTGGTGTTAGCCGTGAGCGGGAATCGAACCCGGGTCGCCAGGTTCATAGCGCAGCGCGCTAACCGCTACACTACCGCTCCCACATACACACACGCACACACACACACGTACATACACACACGTACATACACACACGTACATACACACACGCACACACACGCACACACGCACGCACGCACAAATACCCACAGAGCCATGAAGACATCACGCGGAATGCGCCCCAATCTCTGCACATCTCGGAAGCCAAGCCGGTTCTCTTCTGGATGGCGGAAGCAGCGTGCGGAACAACATTACGGAGTTGTCACGGTGGGCACGGCTCCTCTGTGCCCCGCCACCAACCCTCCTCCTCCTCGCTCGCTCGCGGAGCCCGAGCGCGGCGCGGCAGGAGGCCCTCGTCCACCAGAGCGCCGGGCAGGGGCTGCGCGCGGTGGAACGGCACTGCGAGAGGCCGGCCACCCGAGTTCGATTCCCGCTCACGGTCAACACCGGTGACGGTTATCCGAGTCGGTTTTGGGCCCTCCTAAAAATCGACTCGGCCTTAAATGAGTACCCGTGTGTTACGGGCAGCAACTGGGGATACAAAGACGGCCGGGCGTGTCATTGGCGATCGCCGCCTCTCGCGCGCCGCGTGTCTGACAGCGCGGCCCCAACACTCTGCTGGGGCTGCAGCGGGGGTCCCGTGTGCGTGCGCGATGTGCACAGCGTGCACGCATTGCCCAGTCCACACTGTGCACACGCGTGCCCATCTACTCACAGCCTCATCACCGACACACACGGACAGCTATAAAGATCCCTACACCCCCACACCCCTGATGGCCTTCAACAGACTTTTAGGGCAAGTGATGTTAGCGAGCACCTATGGAGGCCGGCACAGCACACTAGAGGGTGGTTGGCCAGCACCACGCCCGGCCGCCTTTGTCTCCCGAGTGGTGATGTTTACACATTTTAGGCCGAGTAGACGGAGGGGACGCCCAGATCCGGTTCAGATAATCGCTGCTACTGTTGGGCGTGAGCCGTAATGGAACTTGAGTCGCCGGGTTCGTAAACGCAGCGCGCTAACCGCCGCGCCACCGCCCCCATACACGGAGAGACAGAAATACAGACGGAGAGACTCCTCTCCTGTGTTCTCCCTGCCCCCACGTCTCCCCCTCGTCTCCCCGTGTCTCCCTGCCCCCACGTCTCCCCCTCGTCTCCCCGTGTCTCTGTCTCGCTCTCCTCAAGTCTCCGCGAGTCGCCTCTGCTCAGCCTCTGCCACCCGGTATCCCCGTCTCCCCCTGCCCCGCGCCCTGTCTCTCTGTCTCCCCCCGTGTCTGCCAGTGTCTCAGTGTCTCCGCGTCAAGCGAACCGGCGATCTGGAGGTTCTCTGCTCCGCCGCCTCTCTCCCAGCTCTCCCCGAACACCTCCGTCGTGGCTATCCCCGCACCCCTCTCGTCTCTCCACGTCTCCTTGTGCCTCCCCTGACCCCATGTCTCCTCGTGTCTACCAATTTCCCTGCATGTATCTGTCTCCCTGTGCTCTCCCGTGTCTCCCCGTATGAATAAGTCTTCATATGTCTCTGTCTCCCTGTCCCCGTGTCTCTCGAGGTCTCCCCGTCTACATATCCCAGTCTCAGTTTCCCCGTATCCGCAAGTATCCAAGTGTCTCTCCGTATCTCCCCGTGTCGCCGTGTCTCCCCCTTCCCCATGTCTTCATCCCCGTGTAGCCCCGAGTGTCCGTGTCTCTCCACACCCCCGTGTCTTCTCGTCCCCAAATCTCGCCGTGTGAGTGCAGAACGCGGGCAGCTCACAGCTCTCTCAATCCCCACAACTTGCAATTATGAAGATAATTGCAAGTTGTGATTGTCATTGATAATTATCAATCACACTACCACCACCTCCACCACGGCGACCACCTCCTCTTCCACCACCACCTCAACTTACACTACAACCACCACCAACAAAATATAAAGATCCACCGTATAGCCTAAACAGACTGTTGGGGCAGGTGCTGTTAGCGAGCAATCGTGTAGACCGGCAAGGCACACGAGCGGGTCGGTAGCCATCACTACTTACAACCGCCTTTGTCTCCCCAGTGGCGATGTTTACACTCCGCACCAGGTACTCATATGAGGCTGAATCGACCTAGGGGAAGTCCAGGACCGGTTCAGATATTCGTCACCGGTTTTTTCCGTGAGCGAGACTCGAACCGGGGTGGCCGGGTTCGTAGCACCGCGCGCTAACCACCAATCTCCACCACCAGCAGCACCCACCACCACGTCCACCAGCACCAGCACTCACCCTCCTCCTACCTACCGTTCGCCAAAATCCCAGTTCGGCACCGGGTGGGTAACTCCGGGCGCCGGCGATCGAGAGACGACAGCGCCTGCCGCCTTCTCTCTCCTCTTCCGCTCCTTCCCGTCTCCTCGTGTGACTCGCGTCCTCCCTGGAGTCTCTCGCTTGATCTCCCCCCCCCTTGCTCGCGGCTCCTCTGATGATGGCTCCTCCGCACGAAGAGGCAACTTTGTGAGCGCGCTTGAAGATGTGCGGAGCGCGCGCGCGCCGAGCGAGAGAGCGGAGATAACGCAGAGAGAGCGAGAGGAGAGCTCCCGAACTCTCTCCACCTTCTTCTCCTCGACGCCTCGCTCTCCCTTCTCCCTCTCTCTGCCGCTCTCGCACGCAACACTCTCTCTCTCCAACAGTCTCTCTCCAACACTCTCTCTCTCCAACACTCTCGCACGCAACACTCTCGCGTCGCGCGCGGCGGCAGCGGCCTTGCGCCTGCGTCTCTGCGCTATCGGCGCTCGGGAAGGGGCGGCGGGCGAGTGGCTGCCGTGGAGGCTTCGCGCATCTTTGCGCTGCTGCTGCCGCTGCTGCCGCTGCAGCTGCTGCCTCCCTCTCAGCGCGGCCGCTCGTGACGATGGCAGCGGTGATGCTGGAGACGACGCGCGGCACAGACACTCAGAGCGCCGTGGCATCCATCCGCCGCGCCTGCGCAACTCCCCAAACCTCACTCCCCCTCCCCCTCCTGCTGCTGTTCACTCTCTCGCACTCTCTCTCTGCTCCCTCCCTCCCTCTCGCGCCCTCCCTCCCTCCCTCTCGCGCCCTCCCTCCCTCCCTCTCGCGCCCTCTCCCCCTCCTATCGCACGCGCTCTCTCTCTCTCGCCAGTTCGCTCGCTCCGTCTCTCTGCCCCCTCCCTCCCCACGCAGCCCCCCCCCGCCCCCACCACGCACACGCGACTCGCGCTGCCTGACCGCTACCCCCACCGGCGCGCACGCACACAAAGGCAAAGGTCCCCCGTGTAGCCTTAACAGACTGTTGGGGTCAAGCGTTGTTAGCGAGCACCTATGAACGCAAGCACGGCACACAGAGGGGGTGGGTGGCCAACACCCACCCCCTCTGTACCACGTATTTATTTAAGGCTGAGTCGACCTTGGAGAGGCCCAGGACTGGTTCAGATATTCGGCACCGATGTTGGCAGTGAATCGAACTCGGGTCGCTGAGTTCGTAGCGCAGTCGGCTAAACCACGACAATGCCGCCCCCTAGAACACACACACGTGCATCCACACGAACACGCAGACACACACACCTTCACACGTGCATACACATGTATAATTACACACGGGTATACACTATGGCAAAAAGACTAAGATCCCTCCTATGGCCTCGAGCAGACTGTTGGGGCAAATTTTATTAGCGAGCACTATTAAAGGCCAGGACGGCATACGAGGGGGTCGGTGACCAGCACCACGCCCGGCCGCCTTTGTCTCTCTAGTGGCGATGTTTACACACCTCACCAGGTACTCATTGGAGGCTGAGTCGGCCTAGCGGAAGCCCAGGACCAGCTCAGATCATCGTCACCGGTGTTGGCCGTGAGCGGGAATCGAACCCGGGTCGCCGGGTTCGGAGCGCAGTGCGCGAACTGCTACACGCGACCGCTCACAGGCATACAACGACAAAGATCCCCCATATAGCCTCATCAGACTGTTAGGGCGAGTGCTGTTTTCGAGCACCTATGAAGGCCGACACGACACACGAGGGGTTGGATATACACACACCTACACACACGTACACACACCATGAGACACCACCACCAACACCATCCACCCCTCTCCTCCCCACATCCGCACTCCCTCGCCACGAGCCCTGGCTGTAATTCCTGACGTGAATCCAACATTCGGGAAGTGTGTCTGGGATGAGAGACTGATGCCACTGTTGCTGATGTTCACGATGCTACTGCTGCAACTGTTGCTGTTGCTAATCCTGCTGATAATGATGGTCGTTCAACTGTTTCTGATACTGCTGATGATGCAACTGCTGATGCTACTGCTGCTGATGTTGTGATTGTCCTTTATGCAGAGGATGATGTTGCTGATGATAAGTATGCAACTGCTGCAAATGATTCATTTGCTACTGATGGTGATGCAATTTCTAATAATGATGTGTAACTGCTGATGCTACTGCTGCTGATAATGACGATGATGATGCTGTTGCTGCTGATGATAATGATAACGATGCATCAGCAGCTGATAACGATTATGTGCAATTGCTGTTGCTGATGATGATAATGCTGCTGGTGCAACTGCTAACGATGATGGTGCTGCTGCTGATGATGATAATGCTGACGATGATGATGCTGATGATAATGGTGCTGCTGCTGATGATAATGCTGCTGCTGATGATGATAATTCTGCTGCTGCCAGGGTGCGGAATGCGGCAGAAAGAGAAATCTGCCCCCAAATTCCTGAGCAGATGCGAGTGTCGCGCGCACTGCGCGTGCGCGTGTGGCTCTGGGGGTGAGCGAGAGAGAGAGAGAGAAGGGGTGGGGAGGGAGGGGGAGAGGAGATAGAGAGGGGGGAGAGTAAAGAGGAAGGCGAGAGTGGGGGGAGAGGGAGGAGAGGGTGGGGGGGAGAGGGAGGAGAGGGTGGGGGGGAGGAGAGAGTGGGGGGAGAGGGAGGAGAGGGTGGGGGGGGAGAGGGAGGAGGGAGTGGGGGGGAGAGTGGGGGGAGAAGAGAGAACAAATGCTGGCAATAAAATAATAATGACGGCGGCGATGATGATCATCAACTCAAATGCTCTTGCTGATGCTGCTGCTGCTGATGATGCGGCTGATGATTGATGACGATGCTGCAGATACTGCTGCTGATGATGATGCCATTCAAGTGATTCGTTATGGTCTTACTGTAAGTGTGCATTCATCCGATGCTGCTGCGGATGATGATGATGATACAGCTGATGCTAATCGTGCTGCTGTTGGTGCATCTGCTGCTAATGGTGATGCTGCAGGTGATGCTACTGTTGCTGATGATGATGCTGATGATGATCACGGCTGCTATATGATTTTTCACAGCGGTTCACACAGCTCACGGTTCACAGAGATGCATGGATAGGTGGCAATGCGACAGCTGCTGATGTTGCTGCTGATGATGTTGCTGCTGTTGCTGCTGCTGCTGCTGATGTTGCTGCTGCTACAGCAGTTGCTGAAGATGGCACTGGTTATGATGATAATGATCTGAGTGGTAATGGATTGGGCAAAATAGCCGTAATTTTGCCTGTCATCATAGTAAATTATGTTTAATTCATCGTAGACGGAATGACCACATACACCACACAACATATACACATAACACACAGACAAACGCACCACACACACCACGCACACACACCAACCATACACACACACCCCAAGCACACGTGTCACCACACACACACACTCCACATACGCAACGCACACGCGTTAACTCATCCGTCTGTTTTATATTACGATATATATATTTAATGAGCTCAATAATAAAAATTCTGTAATGTGTGATGTCGGAACATTGCATGGCAATGTCCCACAGAGGGAGACACGTGTCAGGCAGCGTGGCTGGTCGACATCCCTCGCCATCGTCATCAAAGCGGTTCTCTAAACCCACACGTGGGCCGGGGGGATTGGTTGACCATACTTCACCACGCCGGTCAGTGTGGGTTGGTCAAGGGCTTGATGATGGCCGACGGTCGAGGGTAATTACGGAGTGCAGACCAAAGGAATGGATCTCTTCCGAGGGGACATCCGTTGTGGAGATGGAGCGATGATGAAAGCCGCTCCTCGCGTGCGGGTCCTGGGTGGACTGTTACTTAAAAGAATCGTGAGCGGTGGCGGGGGCGGCTTGGGAGAGGCCTTCATCCAGCAGTGGAGTGAACATGTCTGATGATGATTTTGTCCACTCACGCCTCTACCAGCGCACGACTCGCACGACGTACAGTATAGAGCTAGAGACTGCATTGACGCAGCCGCGGTGGCAGCAGCAGCAGCATTAGCAGCAGCAGCAGTAGCAACCAGTAGTATCAGCAACAGCAGTAGCAACCAGTAGTATCAGCAGCAGTAGCAACCAGTAGTATCAGCAGCAGCAGTAGCAACCAGTAGTATCAGCAGCAGCAGTAGCAACCAGTAGTATCAGCAGCAGCAGTAGCAACCAGTCGTAGCAGCAGCAGTATCAGCAGCAGCAGTATCAGCAGTGGCATCGGCAGTGCACGTGTAAAGATAATCTGTCTTACGGCAGCAATCGCGTTCCCATGGTTACGCGGTTTAATAAAACTGGCACATTCCTCAACGCGCTGATGGTGATGACAGTGGCGATGATGATGATGGCGACAATGATGGTGATGGCAGTGGCGATGATGATGATGATGGCGACAATGATGGTGATGACAGTAGCGATGAGGATGATGATGATGATGGCGACAATGATGGTGATGGCAGTGGCGATGATGATGGCGACAATGATGGTGATTACAGTTGGGATGATGATGATGGCGACAATGATGGTGATGGCAGTGGCGATGATGATGATGGCGACAATGATGGTGATGGCAGTGGCGGCGATGATGATGATGATGGCGACAATGATGGTGATGGCTAACAGCGATTGTGGTGATGGCGGTGATGAAAACGACGATGGCGATGGGGGGATAGGCCTTCATTTAGAGGTGGATAGACCACGTCCCATGACGGCGATGATGCGTTTGAAGGCCCACGCCGATTCTATTTATCCGGGCGTGGGTGTCACGGCGAAGATGAGCAGGGTGATGATGGTGGTGGTGGTGGTCGTGGTGCTCCCAGCGGGGAGCGGCAGTGCAGCAGCGGTGAGCGCGCTGCGATAGAAACCCAGAGACCCGAGTTCGAATCCCGCTCACGTCCAACACCAATGACGACTATTTGAATCGGTCCTGGGCCTCCCCTAGGTAGATTCAGCTTCAAATGAGAACCTGGTGCCGCGTGTAAAAAGCATCGGGGAGACAAAAACGGCCGGGCGTGGTGTTGGCCATCCGCCTTCATAGGTGCTCGCTAACAGAACTTGCCCCAACAGTCTGTTTAGGTTATATGGGGGTCTTTGTCTTTGGTACTCACAATGGCAGTCGCGATGAAGATAAACCATCCGACGCTGTTTATAGCCCTGTAGAGCCAGTGGTGAACATTCCACATTCCTACGGCGGGAGCGAGTCTTTACATACAACCACTGTTGACTTCCCCATGAAGCTGTACTCGTTTTATCGATCCCGGTGAGATGATGGCACGGAGTCAACCCCCATCCAGGAGTTGAACTCGCACCCTTGCCCCGCTGAGCAACCCCGATCACTGGACAACTGTGACGGTGGTGATGCTGACGATGATGTCAGCGATCATGATGATCATCATGATGATGATGATTGCTGTGGTAGTAATGGCGAACCTGACACGATGGTGGCGGTGGTGTTCACGATGATGATGATGACGATGGGACTGAGTGCTTGGCCGAGAATCGTCCCCGGCCGCGTGTGTAAATGTAATCAATGGCGAGGTAATCAGTCAATGAGTCAACCAGCCACACGAGCGATCTCGTGCCAGCCCGTGCCGTGCCAGCCAGGGTGGGGTGGGTGACGCAGAGGGAACTCGCACGGGAGCACGACCCCTACCCCCTACCCCACCTCGACGGCGAAACTCCCCGTGGCGCTTTGAGAATGATAACAAAGACAAAGATCGCCCCTATAGACATTAACAGACTGCGAGCCAGGGATCCAACTCGGCTGTTGCCAGTTTTCGTAGCGCAGCGCGCCAACTGCTACACTACCGCTCCCCACAACAACAACAACAACATCCATTCGCAACTAAGTGGCGGTGACGCCACCACGGCGCTTGTGCCAGGCTACGTGCACGTAAAGTGTCGAACGCCCGCCCCGCACACACGCACACACACGCGAACGAGAGATATCGCCGATAGGACATCTCATTGCCATTAAACGCTCACCAGAGAAGTCCACCGACGCTGCGTGTCCCTCCCTTGTCCCAGTCCCCTCGACGTGTGCAGCAAGGGGGTGCCCGTGTGGGTGGTGCGGAGAGGCGTGTGGGGTCGGGGTGGCTCCTGCGTGGAAGCGTGTCCATCAACAGACGCGTCTATAAACTACTCAACTATTTGTTCTTATTCTACCAGGTAAGGCCCACTAAGCTAAAGAGGGATTTTTTTCAGAAGCGAACTGGCCACAAATTATAGCTCAACGAAGTGGCTTATCACGTGTAAATGTCTGGCAGTAAAATGCTCTAAACGCATGAATCTAAATGTAGAGGGAAACCCCGGAGGACCTGGAGAAACATCCACACGAGCACGGGGAGAGAGACACGCAAACTCCAAATAGAGAGGGTGGCGATCGAAGCCACGACCTCATGCAAGCCAGGCGAGGCAGTTCACATCTCTCCTCCCCGGCTTCAAAGGGGGCCTCCGCTGATGGACGCAGGGGTCCAGAGGTCCCACGAGGAGGTCATAACGAGGGTGCGGCGTTGACACGGACACGCGCGAAGTGGCGAGCAGCCGGCTGTTAATAACAGAGGGGGGGGGGGGGGTGGAGTCCTTGAGTCAGGCAGTCACAGCCACCTGATGCAAAACGGGGGATACAAAGGCGGACGGGCGTTGGCACGGCCATACAACTCCTTCGCGCGCCGTTCCGGCCTTAATAGGTGCTCGCTAAGAGCCCTCGGGCCCACAGGCGCTGCGGCTGCAGTGCGATCTCTAATATCCTGCGCGCGAGGGTGAATCCCGGGGGTTTCCCAAACGGGGTTCATGTCTCCCCGTGCCCCCCTCGCCAATCTGGGGCCAGGCATCAACCTCCCACCCTTAACCCCACCCCTCTTCCAGCCCCAGGGACCCCCCCCCTCTCCTCCCCCACGCCGCCGCGTAGCCTCATCGACTGTAAGATCAAGTGCTCAGGGGCCAAGTGGCTGGGCACAAAGACAAAGGTCCCCCTCGAGAGTCATGCAGGCCACAAGGCCAAGTGCTGTTAGCGAGCACCTATTAAGGCCGGCACGGCGCACGAAGGAGTTTGCTGCGTGGCCAGGACAACGCCTGGGACGCCTTTTGTATCCCAGTACTGACGTCAAATCATTGCACATCGCGCGAGGAGCTAATTTAAGGCTGAGTCGACCCAGGGGAAGTCCAAATCCTGGTGTGATATCACTCGCCACTGATGTTGGCCGTGGCCGGGAATGGAACTCGGTTTCACGGCAGGAGGCAGTGTGCTCGCCGCTGCTCCATGTGCCGCGTATCACCACCCATGGTCGATCCACTGCTGGATGGAGAGCTCCCCAACCGGTGACCTTAGCTCATGGCCCTGCACGGTGCCACTCACACAGACAGGCGCAGGTTACACTCCCGTCACCAGCCTCCCCAATACAGAGACAAAGATCCCCCGTGTAGCCTCTCCAGGCTGTTGGGGCAAGTGGTGTTTATGCGTGCACCTATTATTATTATAAGTGACCGGAAAACACGCCTATGCCTCCCCCCATCGCTGCTGTGTACTCAGAGCGCGCCAGATGCTCATCCGCACACACGCACGTGGTTCTCCCCCGCCCGCCCCAATACACAAACACACAGATGCAGGTGCCCCGTATAGTCACGCAGGAAGTCGGGGGAAGGTGGCGTTACACAAAGACAAAGATTCCACGCATAGCCGGGGATACTGTCCATCCGAGCGTTGTAAGCGAGCACCTATGCAGACCGTCACGGTGTGGGAGGGGGCGGTGTGGTCGGCTCCACTCCCGGCCGCTTTTGTCTCCCCATTGCTGAAGTTGAGTTTACACAGCGAGCCCGGCAAAATAATCATTTACCCACACGCACGGCCCCTCCCCCCACCTCTCCCACCCAATACACACAAGACAAAGATCCTCCGTATAGCCGTCAGACAAGTGCTGGTTACGCACACGCGTAGACGCCACGAGTCTAATCCACGTTGTGCAAAAAAACCGGATCTGTGAGAGAGGAACACGCGCCGGGGGGTGTGTGGGGTGTGGGTGTGGGGGCTGTGGGGGGGGCTGTGGGGGGTGTGGGGGGTGGGGTGTGGGGGCGGGTTGAGTGAGCGAGTGGGAGATGCCACCACGAGGGTCTCTTGGTCACGCATCGCCGACAGCGAAGAGCAAAGTCCTCCAGCGCCTCCGCAGCGGTGCTGCTGCTGCTGCTGCCTTGCGCAATGAGGCTGCTGCTGCTGGCGGATTAGCGATAGCGAGGATAGCAGCGGCACAATGAGTGCCTTATTATTATCATCGCTCATGGGGAGGCTCGCAGACTCCTCCGCCTCGCCAGTTCTCCCGCACCCCCACCCACCCTGCTCGCGCTATGATGATGATGACCCAAGCGCCGGCCGGAGTGGGTGGGTGAGTCAGTGGCATTATGGGCGGATAGGTGGGTGAGTGGATAGGTGCGTGGGCGAGTGGATAAGTGAGTTGTTGAGTAGGTGGTTGCGTCGGTGAGTGCGGGGGTGATTCGATGAGTGAATGAGTGGACGAGCGAATGAGTTAGTGGGTAGATGGGTGAGCGGGTAGATATGGCAGGTGCTTGAGTGAGGTAGTGGGTGGAAAGATGAATGAGTAGCTGGGTGGATGAGTAGCTGGGTGGATGAGTAGCTGGGTGGGTGAGTAGATGGGTGAATGGGTGGACGAATGAATGCTATAGCGAGTGGATAGATGGGTGAGCGGCGGTGACCTAACCACGGAACCTGTGCCAGGGCAGGTGCACTTTGAGGTCACGTGAAGTGTCATAGGCTCGCTGCTGGCAGGAGGTGACGGGACAGACCCAGGTGCCGTGGGCTGACTGACTGAGCTGAGTGGCAGGTGGCACCTCCACCACCACCACACACGAGCTCCGAGAGTGACACAAGCGGAGCGACCCTCGCGCCTCAAATCCTTCAAAGGCTCCTTCTCCTCGCCTCGTGTACATTGAGGCAGCCCCCCCGCACCTAGCCGCCCCCCGCCCCCACGCGCCACGAAGTCACCGGGGCTGTGGGTGACGCGGGGCTGTGGGTGACGCGGGGCTGTGGGTGACGCGGGGCTGTGGGTGGCGCGGGGCTGTGGGTGACGCGGGGCTGTGGGTGACTGCTGCTGGAATTCAGCCGTCGACAAATACCGGGCACGGGTCCCGGCACTCTGCTGCCGAGATTGACTTCCTCCACGTCCATAGACTCACACAGAGACCCATAGACTCACACAGAGACCCATAGACTCACAAAAACCCATAGACTCACACAAAGACCCGTAGACTCACACATAGACCCATAGACTCACACAGAGACCCATAGACTCACAAAGACCCATAGACTCACACAGAGACCCATAGACTCACACAGAGACCCATAGACTCACACAGAGACCCATAGACTCACACAGAGACCCATAGACTCACACAGAGACCCATAGCCCCACAAAGACCCATAGACTCACACAGAGACCCATAGACTCACACAGAGACCCATAGACCCACACAGACCCATAGACTCACACAGAGACCCATCGACTCACGTAGAGGCTCGTACAATAACGCGGTGGAAGAACCCCGAGTATTCTACACGCCTCAGTGGCCTCTTTGTTTCTTTGTTTTAGTCTCGGATTTATAGCGGGGCTCCATTATTTATTTATTCTTCGTTACCGTCATCATCGTGGTCGTGTTGACGGTTGTCTTGCGGAAGGCGTCACGCTGCCGTGACGTGAAGCCCAGGCAGCGGTGCAGTGCGAGCGGTGTTTTTGTGTGTGCAGAGTCATTGGTGCCCGGACTGACACCGTCAATTCACGACACTCAAGGACTCAGGGTTGATGGGTCTCTTCGCGAGTGTATGGCTCTACACACGCGTCAACTGGTCTCAATGTAAGTCTACGAGCCTGGACGTGAGTCGTTGGCTCTAACGCAAGTCTATGGGCCCCTTATGTCAGTCTATGGCTCTCTATCTACGTCTTCATGTAAGGCCGTGGGCCTCGATGCGAGTCTATGGGTCGCTATGTGCGAGGGGGCCAGAAGATGACAGGACAGCGATGTGGGTTCGTGCACCGAAATGTCGAGGGGTCTGTTGAGTGTCACGACTCGGCTGGGTGGCCACCACGCAGGGGGCTTGCCAGGTGTTGTAGGCGCGCCGCCGCTGGGGTTGTCTCCGGGGTTTCCGCGCTCCTGCCACGTGGAGTCAAAACTCTCCCGAGTGGGGTTCGTGGCCAAACGTCCCAGTGAAGCAGCAGCAGCAGCACCCTCCTGAGTCTCGAGACTAGGAGAGGCTCTGCTGCGTAAACGGATGAACTGTCAAAACGACGTCGTGAACTCCTCGTGTTGTTATTTTTTACAGCAATACAACTGTGGAGGTGAATGCACCGAACTAGCTAGCGGTGGATAGAGCAAAGTCTGACGACTCGCCGGATGGACGGGGGCTCGATGTGCGTTGTGAGCGCGCCCTCTAGAGGCGAGAGGGGACGCCGGACCCCGCGTGGGCCCTCGCTGGCGTGCGGTGTGGGGGCGGTCAGTGGAACCCGTGCTGTGCCTGAGCGGGTGAGCAGGTGGCCGTGAGTCTGCTGCCTGTCGGGGGCGTTGATGACGATGATCGTTGCGGTGTGAGTGAGATCCCAACCAAATGGGCTATTTTAGAATTAGGCAAAAGTTGACCCTGACGCCGGCTGAGCTTCCTCCACGTGCTTCTACGCTGCGCCTCTTCTCCAGTGACATCCATAGACTCACATGGAGACCCATAGACTTACATGGAAACCCATAGACTTACATGGAGACTCATAGACTTACATGGAAACCCATAGACTTCTCATGGAGACCTATAGACTCACATGGAGACCTATAGACTTACATGGAGACTCATAGACTCACTTGGAGACTCATAGACTCACTTGGAGACCCATAGACTCACATGGAGACCCATAGACTCACATGGAGACCCATAGACTCACTTGCAGTGTGAGTCGTGCTTTGTGTGACGAGGTGAGTATTCAAGAGACCAGGAGACCAATGGAGTAATTTTAGAATGACTTCTCGTCGCCCGATTAATAGCCGATGACTATGGCTTTATATCGATTCATTAGGCTCACGATGAGCAAGCATCAGGGGCGGTGGCGCAGTGGTTAGCGCACCGTGATGTGAATCAGCATCAACATCGCCAGCATCAGGGGCACCATCAGGGGCAGCAGCATCAGCAGTATTATTACAAGAAACAGCATCATCAGCATCGGCAGCAACAATAGAAGTAGCAGCATTACCACAACAATTGACAGGAGCCACGTTATCAATCATCATCAGCAGCAGCAGCATAATCATCATCATCAGCAGCAGCATAATCATCATCAGCAGCAGCATAATCATAATCAGCAGCATAATCATCATCATCAGCATAATCATCATGAGCAGCATAATCATCAGCATAATCATCATGAGCAGTAGCATAATCATAATCAGCAGCATAATCATCATCAGCAGCAGCATAATCACAATCAGCAGCACAATCATCATCATCAGCAGAGTAATGATCATGAGCACGATCGCCAGCAAACTGTTGCCTCCTCCTCCGTCTCTCCACCGTGGGGTCTGTGACCAACCAGCACCAGCCGTCAGCAGGGACCCCCCCCCACCCCCCAAAATAATTATCACCCCAAGCAGCCCCCCCCCCTCCCCCAGCATAGCCTCCCCCCCACCCATATTTACCTCCAGACCTCCCTCCCCTCCGCCTTTATCTCCCCCAAGTCTATCGCACACGCTCACAGAGACAACTCCCGTGCAAGCGACTGCCTTCGCCGTCCTAACCAGCCATGGTCAATCCACCGCTGGATGAAGCCCTCCCCAATCCGTCGCGACCATCTGCCACGATCCCGCGATGTATTAATCCACCCGGCGCATGAGCTCATCGTTTCATCGCTCCGTCTCCTTTGGCGGAGGGGTCCTGTGTTGGACAATGGTCAATCTCACGTGTTAATGGAATCGTTTTCGTCGCAATGTTTGTTTGTTTTTTCTGGGGGGCGGAGAGAGGAAAAAGGAAGAGGATGGGGGTTGGGGGTGCGGATGTCAACTCCATTAGTCACTTGGCCAACCCAACTCCACCCCCACCCGCCGTGCTTTGTTTAAGTAGGGGAATGTGGAACAGCTGATTAAGCGGGGCCACGCCGCGCCCATTAAGCCAATTAATCAGCAACAGCAGCTCGGCCAGCGGCTGCTGCTGCTGCTGATGGCAGCGGAGCGGAGAGACAAGGACGGGCGGGGAGGGAACCGTGGGATGCGAGTCCTGTGGCGATCGCGATGTCGTGAGAGAGTTGTAAAACAAAGACAAAAGTTCAAGAGAAACCCGGATAGTTTCAGAGCCTGCTGGGGGCAAGTGCTGTTAGCGAGCGCCTATGAAGACCGGCGCGTTACAGGAGGCGGGGGGTGTTTGTTAGCACCACCCCGACCGCGCCTGTTTCCGCGGCGCGGATGTTGACGACACCTCTAGCCTGGCTGAGTCGACCTAGGGGAGGCCCAGGACCGGTTCAGAAAAACGTCACCGGTGGTGGTGGCCGTGAGCGGGAATGGAACTCAGCTGGCCGGACACGCAGCGCAGCGCGCGAACCACCACGCGAGCACATGGCGCACACACAGAGGCGGTGTTATAATGATCCACGGCACGCGAAGTGGAGGTTGGCCACCACCAACCACGCCCGGCCGCCTTTGTCACTCCCACAGGCAGGTGCGCACGCCGCCCCCCCCACGCACTCCCACAGGCGCCGCCCCCACACCCCGCACCGATCAATCAAATTCCTTCACGACGAATAAATCTCAATCAGACACACTCAGCGCGTGGCCGGCGCACGGTCTCCTTAAAGCCCAATTAATGTGCTGCTCCTTTCTGTTCCACTCCCCCTCACATCGCGGCCCAGGGGAGGGGGGGACTCTCCAGCCCAGGGGAGGGGGGTCACTGTCTGTGTGTTTCTGTGTGTGTCTCTCTGTGTCTCTCTGTGTGTGTATCTGTGTGTGTCTCTGTGTGTGTGTCTGGGCCCGGGTAAAACTACGTGGCCGGGAGTCGGAGCCTTTCCCTGTACACCTTGGGGTGCGACAGGGATGTCCTCTGGCTCCCACATTATTTAACATCTATTTCGACTGCGTAATTCGTGAAGCCTTCAATAGCTGTACCGGGGGAATTTCCATTTGGTACAGATATAATGGGAGGCTGATCGACGCCCGGGTGCGATCAAGGGATGGCTCGCTATTGGTCAACCACGTTATGTATGCCGATGATTTGGTAATCGCTGCTCATTCAGAAGAGGAGTTGGAGACGCTGCTGCCGAGACTGGAGCGTGCCGCTAAGAGGTGGGGCCTTACCATCAGCCACACCAAAACTAAGCACCTGCCTGGGTATTTTGTACCATCGGACACTCCACCCCCACAACTCCCAATCGGTGATGGGGCAGTTGTGGAGAGAGTGGAGAGTTTCCCATACCTGGGCAGTGTGCTTATGACCTGCTCCAGTTTATCAGCAGAGGTCTCACTCCGAATCAGTCGAGCGGCAATATCTTTTCATCGGTTGCGTGACGCTGTGTGGAAGCTACCTGGTCTGTCGCTCCTCACGAAGCTTCAGGTCTTCTCGGCCACGGTCATTCCCTCCCTTCTCTACGCTTGCGAAACGTGGACCCCCCTAATGGAGCATCTTCGCCGGTTGGAAACATTTAGGCTGGCCTGCCTACGATCCATCCTGGGTTTAACCAGGCTGGATTGTGTGAGGAGCTCACAAATCCTTGAAAGATCTGGGCAAAGTCCCATCGGTGAGCTCTTCCGGCAGGCAAGGCTGCTTTGGCTGGGTCATGTAGCCTGCATGCCCAGCCACCGCATGCCTAAACAGCTTTTGTTCGGCCGGATCGAGGGGGCTAAACGGGCGTGGCACGGGATGGAGAAGAGATGGAGTGATGTGGTACAAGAGGACGTGGAGCTGAGTGGACTTGCCGATGACTGGTACCAGCGGTGTCAAGATCGACCTCAGTGGAGGAGGCTCGTGAAGGACGCTACTGGGCAGTTGGAGGCAGTCGCCCTCCAACAACAACGGAGGGCGGAGGAGCGACGCTCACAACAACGAGCGGAGTGCCGGGTGGCTAAAGCACAGCAAGTTGGTACAGTAGGGGGCACAGGTGGTGCATCAGCCAGTCATCTCGGTCATCTCGGTCAGTCGACCCGTGGCACCTGCTGGGTCTGCCCCGTGACCTCCTGCCAGCGGGCGTTCGACACTTCACGTGGCCTCAAGGTGCACTTGGCCTGGAACAAGCGTCGTGGTGACGTCACTGCCACTTAGTGGCGAATGGCGGTTGTTGTTGTGTGTGTCTGTGTGTCTTTGTGTGTGTCTCTGTGTGTGTGTCTCTGTGTGTGTCTCTGTGTGTGTTTCTGAGTGTCTTTTTGTGTGTATGTGTGTGTGTCTGTTTGTGTGTCTGTGTGTCTCTGTGTGTCTCTGTGTGTGTCTGTGTGTGTCTGTGTGTGTCTGTGTGTCTCTGTGTTAGCCGTGCAAGGCGCGTGTGTTATTGGGGTCTTACCGAGGTTGACTCGCCATTACATGAGAACCTGGTGCGGTGAGTAAACTTCAGCATTGGGGATACAAAGACGGCCGAGCGTGGTACCGGCACATTAATAAGTCCGTACAGTACCCGCTTACAGCATTTGTCCCAACAGTCCATTCAAGGCGATATGGGGGATCTTTGTCCAGGGAATGTGTGTCTATGTGTCACTCTGTGTCTGCGTGTGACTGTCTATGCCGATGTACATCTTTAGTTTATTTTGCTTACGTCCCAATGCATCTTAATTATTGTTTTTTAAAGAAGGGCCATTGCCCGAAACGTCATCTGAATATAATTCTAACCGTTGATAAGGCAGTGACAGTGTCAGCCGCGACTCGCGCTGCGTCTTTTAGTAACTTCATTGTTGTAATCGCCACGTCTTTTAGTAACTTCATTGTTGTAATCGCCACGTCTTTTAGTAACTTCATTGTTGTAATCGACACCACGTCAGGCCCCGCACGCAGTCCCGATGGGCTCTCTGTTGATTGCGCGGATTCCACCAACCCCCCCAGCCCCCACCCCCTGCCCACTGCATCAATCAAATCCCACACAATAAACAAAATAAATCTCAATCAAGCGCCCCACAGACAACATAAATCTCAATCTGGCCGCGGGTTCGATTCGTCCGCGTGTCTCGCAGTGCGCGGCGCTCCCCTCGGCCTCAACAGCGGCAGCGCAGTCGTGTGGAGCCGTAAGTGCGCGTGGTGTAGGTACACGTGGCGTGAGTACACGTGGTGTAGGTACACGTGGCAGAGGTACACGTGGCAGAGGTACACGTGGTAGAGGTACACGTAGCGTGAGTACAAGTAGCGTGAGTACACGTGGCGTGAGTACACGTGGCGTGAGTACACGTGGCGTAGGTACGCCTGGCGCGAGTACACGTGGCATAGGTACACGTGGCGTGAGTACACGTGGTGTAGGTACACGTGGCAGAGGTACACGTGGCGTGAGTACACGTGGTGTAGGTACGCGTGGCGTGAGTACGCGTGGCGTGAGTACGCGTGGTGTAGGTACACGTGGTAGAGGTACACGTGGCGTGAGTACACGTGACACTGCAGAAGCGTCCCTCCCTGCACCTCGCGCTCCCCGCTCCGTCTTCCCTGCGCCCCCTGCACCTCCCCCGCCCTCCCCTCCCCGTGGCCACGTGAGGAGCGTCCCCGCTGGAACTCGCCAGGGACCGCTCCGGTCTCTCGCTCGCTCCGTCGCCCGTCGGGACGCTACTCCGCGCGGGGTCTCGTGTGGCCGCGGTGGTCTCGCGTGGTGGGGAGCGGTGGCGCAGCGGTTAGCGCTCACGCCCAGCAACACCAGTGACGCTTATCGGAACCGGACCCTGGGTCTCCCCCTAGGTCGACTCCGCCTCAAATGAGTACCTGGTACGGTGTGTAAACGTTGCCACTGCGGAGACAAATGCGGCCGGGCGTGGTGCTTCGCCATGCACCCCTCGTGTGCCGTGCCGGCCTCTGTAAGTGCTTCCTAACAACAGTCTGATAAGGTGCGACTTTGATCTTTGGCTTTGGAATCGTGTGGTGGTGATCGTGAGTGGTGGTGAATAATTTGATGTTGTAGGCGAAGGTTAAGCAAACGGACAGATGCATCGCTCCATCTCAGTTCCATCCATTCCTCAATTCCTGCAGCTCTGCCATGCGTCCCTCCTCCACATTACCACACGCACAGACACACACGCTGACCCCAACACACGCACAGATACACACGCTGACCCCAACACGCACAGACACACACGCTGACCCCAACACGCGCACAGACACACACGCTGACCCCAACACACGAACAGACACACACTCTGACCCCAACACACGCACAGACACACACGCTGACCCCAACACACGCACAGAGACACACGCTGACCCCAACACACGCACAGACACACACTCTGACCCCAACACACGCACAGACACACACGCTGACCCCAACACACGCACAGACACACACTCTGACCCCAACACACGCACAGACACACACTCTGACCCCAACACACGCACAGACACACACGCTGACCCCAACACACGCACAGACACACACGCTGACCCCAACACACGCACAGACACACACTCTGACCCCAACACACGCACAGACACACACGCTGACCGCAACACGCACAGACACACACTCTGACCCCAACACACGCACAGACACACACGCCGACCCCAACACGCGCACAGACACACGCTGACCCCAACACGCGCACAGACACACACGCTGACCCCAACACACGCACAGAGACACACGCTGACCCCAACACACGCACAGACACACACGCTGACCCCAACACACGCACAGACACACACGCTGACCCCAACACACGCACAGACACACACTCTGACCCCAACACACGCACAGACACACACTCTGACCCCAACACACGCACAGACACACACGCTGACCCCAACACACGCACAGACACACACTCTGACCCCAACACACGCACAGACACACACTCTGACCCCAACACACGCACAGACACACACTCTGACCCCAACACACGCACAGACACACACTCTGACGCCAACACACGCACAGACACACACTCTGACCCCAACACACGCACAGACACACACGCTGACCCCAACACCCACAGACACACACTCTGACCCCAACACTCGCACAGACACACACTCTGACCCCAACACACGCACAGACACACACGCTGACCCCAACACACGCACAGACACACACGCTGACCCCAACACGCGCACAGACACACACGCTGACCCCAACACACGCACTGACACACACGCTGACCCCAACACACGCACAGACACACACGCTGACCCCAACACACGCACAGACACACACGCTGACCCCAACACGCGCACAGACACACACGCTGACCCCAACACGCGCACAGACACACACACAAATACAAAGACCACCGTATCGCCTTTACAGACTGTTGGGGCTAGTGCTGTTAGCGAGCACTTCTCAAGGCCGGTACGGCACACGAGGGGGTGGGTTGCCAGCACCACGCCCGGCCGCCTTTGTCTCCCTAGTATCTCCCCTAGTAAACCTAGGGGAGTCCCAGGACCGGTTCAGATAATCATCACTGGTGTTGGCCGTGAGCGGCAATCGAACTCGAGTCGCCAAGTTCGTAGCGCAGCGTAGCGCTAACCGCTGCGCCACCGCTCCCCATCGGAGCTCGGCAGCGGCGCGAGCTGCAGGGGGCTCGCGTGGCGCCCAGCGCTCGGTGACGGGTGTCATTACAACAACAACAATAACAACAACAACAACACGTGTCGTGGTTACCAACAAGCTATGCCTCGCGTTTTCTGTCTGGCTGCTGGCTGGCCTCCTCACCAACCCGACCAGTAACTCTGTTGTTGTTAGCGGCTGCTGCGGGCCATGGCCACAGAAACTAGCTGGGTAACTGGCTGCAAGGGATTGTAACAGATACAGTAAACGTTGAACAGAATTGGAACGTCGGAGGGAGACGTTCGGAAGACGTTTAATTATAGTGACGCCGAAGACTGACCACGGCTCGTTTAGAAGTGCCCGAACTTTTCAATTTGTGCTCCTATGAATGCCATTCTTTCCCCAGAATATTCTTTAAATCCTCGAGAATATTAAAAACGAAAACCTCACGATACATATTATCTTGGCATTTTATTACTGCGTCAAATAAAAAGGCAAATTACTTTTCGTGCTCCGAGTACGGGAAGGTCGCGAGACGGACATGAGACCCATCTTTAATTTTCTGTTGCGCAGCGACGCGTGTTAATAATTATTACTAATATAATATATAATAAGCCAAGAAAGTGCGTCCCGCGCGTGGCGTCACTCCACATGACCCCCCCCCCCCGTCATTAATAATCATGAGCGAGTGACGTCACTCCACATGTCGCACCCCTCCCCAGTAACCATTAGCGGGTGACGTCACTCCACATGGGGCAACCCCTCTCCCCCTCATTAATAATCATGAGCTGAACAATTTTTCTATTGAATATTTCAGATTTACTGCAATACACCCGTCCTTGGACGGACACACAAGCTCGTAATAATAATAATGAGACTTAAACAGTGACATTTATCTCGTGATCCGATGTGATGACAGTTGTGCCCATAGAGGGTTCGCTCTGCGTCACGAGACGGCGAGAATCCATTCAGAAATCGTGCGGGTGAGGAGCTGGGGGGGTGCCGTGACCCCACCCCCACCACCAACACCCTCGCGTCCGAGAACGGTCCCGCGGAAGTGGATGTCACGGAATTTCTTCGGGGGATTCGTGCAACTGAGCTCTTGTTCACGCGCGAAGGCCACGTCCGCACGCTCCCTGCTGCAGAGAGAGAAAGGATGCTCGTCACGTGGCAGTGAACCTGAAACGTTTACAATCTCAGAGCTAAAATCGAGCCAAATGCATTGAAAGACCCGGATATGTGGAGCCCGTTGTGGCGCGCCGGACCCCATCGGCTGGCGACACACGCATGGGGCGAGGTGGATACCGCGCGTGGCCTCTCAACGCCCCGGGTCCCCTCATTCAGAACCCGCATTGAGGGGCGCGGCTCGGCGCGTCTCTCGATCCACGGCGCCGCCGTCCAACCCGGCGCGTGCCGTCGGGTCGCGCGCGCGCGGCGATCTGTCACTGACATTCCCTGTCCTCTACACAGCCCCCCCCCACTACCCCCACCCTCACCCACCCCATCATCCCCAATCCCTCCACCCCACCTACCACCTCCACCACCCCCTCCACCACCGCCCCCACCCCAAGCCACCCTGCATCCACAATAGCCTCCCAACCTTTTCCCCTCCACCACAGCCCCCCCCCCCCACCCCACCTGCCACCGTTCCCCCTCCACCACATCTCCCCCCACAATCCCTCGCGCTCTCTTCTCACCCCCTCTCTCTCACGCCGTGAGATTCTCCAAAATATCGCTTACACAGCTGGGCCAGTTCCCACAAACACAACACCCTCCCTCTCCTTCCACTCTCCCTCCCTCTCCCTCCACTCTCCCTCCCTCCACTCTCCCTCCCTCTTCTTCAACTCTCCCTCCCTCGCGCTCCACTGGGGTCGAGGGTGCAGGCGGTGCAACTGCGCCAGGCCCGTGCCAACCTCACTGGCCAGAGCCACCGTCTCTTCCTCGCTCTCCCTAGAGCTGCGCTCTCTTCCCGTGTGCATCTCCTTTACTCTCCCAGCCTCTTCACACCCACAGCTCTTTCTCTCTTCCTCTCTCGCATTCGTCTCCCTGTGCCTCATCTCCTTTACTCATCCTAGGACCCCTTAATCAGGGGATACCAAGGGGAGCTACCTAATCTGTGGGGGCCATATTAGGGGGGTGTCTGTATGTGTGCGTATCTCATCCTCAAAGGAGTACCTGGTGTGGTGAGTAAACTTTATCACTGGGGAGACAAAGGCGGCCCGGCGTGGTGTTGGCTACCCATCCCCTCGTGTGCCTTCCGGCCTTCAGAGATACTCGCTAGCCGCACTTGCCCAACAGTCTGGGGAAGGCTATCCTGGGAATATTTGTATCTATGTGCGTATCTGTGTTGCTGTAGGTATCTGTGTGTGAGCACGTGTCTCAACGCTTGCGAGCGGTGGCGCAGTGGTTAGCGCGCTGCGCGGACCCGGCGAGCCGCGTTCGATTCCCGACCACGGCCACCAACATCAGCGGCGAGGGATATCCATATTTGTCCCGTGCCTCCCTTAAGTCGACTCGGCCTTAAATAAGTACTGGATGCGGTGCGTTAACATCCACCACTGGGGATACAAAGATGGACAGGCGTAGTTCTGGCCACACCACCCCGTCGTCAGCCGCGCACGCCTTCACGATGTTCACCAACAGCGCTCTCCACCAATCTGTGCAGGCGAGACGAGGTGTCGTCTTTGCCTTGGTGTCTGCGTGACATGTCTCCCTCGCACCCAGCGCCACTGCTCTGACACGTGTGCGCGAAGCCGCCTTTGTATCTCCACGCCACAAAGGGCGCCGCGCGCCGTCTCGGGCTCAGCTGCACGGCGCGAGCCGGGCGGGGCCTTCACCTGGAGACGCAGAGACGAGGAGAGCCTCCTCCTCATCCTCCTCCTCACACCCCTAGCCTCCTCCTCCCTCGCCTCCTCATCCCCTTCGTCTCCTCCTCCTCCTCCCTCGCCTCCTCACCCCCCTCGCCTCCTCCTCCTCCTCCCTCGCCTCCTCACCCCCCTCGCCTCCTCCTCCTCCTCCCTCGCCTCCTCACCCCCCTCGCCTCCTCCTCCTCCTCCCTCGCCTCCTCCTCCCCCCTCGCCTCCTCCTCCCCCCTCGCCTCCTCCTCCTCCTCCCTCGCCTCCTCACCCCCCTCGCCTCCTCCTCCTCCCCCCTCGCCTCCTCCTCCTCCTCACCTCCTCCTCCCTCGCCTCCTCACCCCCCTCGCCTCCTCCTCCTCACCTCCTCCTCCCTCGCCTCCTCACCCCCCTCGCCTCCTCCTCCCTCGCCTCCTCCTCCTCCCTCAACTCCTCCTCCAGCACCTATCAAGGCCACCACCAACCACCACTACCACCACCAACCACCACTACCACCACCAATCGTACAAACTGTCCGGACGATCCGACGCGTGAACCTGTCTCAGCTACACGCGTGAACATCAATTTCCAGAAGGCGTCCGTGACGGCCGAATGCTCCCCAGCACCGCCCCATTAGCTCCCCTGTCGATGCTGCTCGTGGCGGTGGTGATAGTCGTGGTGGTAAATAAAAATCACAACCTCCCTCCCCTCTATCGAACACCAATTACGACAAAAACAACATCAATTAATTAAAAATCTGATTGAATTAAATTAACGCGGGGGGGGGGGGGGGGGGTCGAGGGGTGGGGTAGGGTGGTTGGGGGTGCGAGTGGGGGTTGGGGGCTAACTTATCTCTCGTCTCCTCCTGCACAGTTTTAAGAATCTGTTGACACGCTGCTTAAAATATCGTGCGCGGGGCCGCGCGTGATTCATGAATGAATGCGAGACGCGAGCCCCGCGGAGCGGGGAGCGATAGCGCGGCCCTTCATTAACGAGAGCGGCCAAGCGTTCACAATCCGCACGCGGTCACTCAACGCGACACCAAGCGGGAACTCCCCGCTGTTCTCCGCGTGGCCCTAGCCAGGACTCGTAATTCTCACGAGGTGCGGTGAGCGGGCAAGAGGGGTGGGTGGGTCAGTTAGTTTATGGGTGGATGAGCGGGTGAGTTGATGAGTGGGAGTAAGTGAGCAAGTGAGTGGATGAGTCAGTTGATGGGTGGGTGAGTGAGTTGATGGGTGGGTGTGCTGGTGAGTGAGTGGGTGAGTCGATGGATGGGTAAGTGCGTTGATGGGTGTGTTGGTGAGTAAGCGGAAGAGTGGGTGAGTGAGTCGATGGGCGGGTGAGTACGTTGATATGTGAGTGAGTTGGTGAGTGAGCGGGCGAGTTGGTTGAGTTGAGTGAATGGAGAAATGACTGTGTGAGTGTGCTGTGAGTAGGGGAAGGAGTGAATGGGTAATGGGATGAGGGCTCGGGTGCATGGTGGTCAGGGCTAGGGTGAGTGGATGATTGAATGGTTGGGTCGAAGGCGGAGCGGGTGAGTTTCTGGGTGGTAAGTGCGCAGTGAGTAACCGAGTGAGTGAGTGAGTAATCGAGTGAGTGAGTGAGTGGGTGAGTGAGTGAGTAATTGAGTGAGTGAGGGAGTGGGTGAGTGAGTGAGTGAGTCATTGGGTGAGTGAGTGGTTGGCGATGCAGTGAAGTGCTGGCGCGAGTAAGTAGGTCAGGGGTGAGTGGCGTGAGCGGGTGGAGGAGTGGGTTGCAGGTAGGTGAGTGAGTCTTTGGTTGAGTGGGTGACTTGGTGAGTGAGTTCATCGCGATGTCCACCATCACCACCACCACCACTGCTTTCTGTTTAAGATAAGGGAAGCGGTCTCTCCTCCTCCCGACAGCCGTTCTTGACAATGAAGAGTTCGTAACAAAAGTCGTCGCGTGTGGAGGACCGTGAACTCTGCCGTGACCCCTGACGACGCCTCCCCGCCACGGGCAGACCTCACTCGGGCGAAGGGTCAGGGCGAGACACAGAAGGAGCGAACATAATATTCGCATCTCTCTCGAATTTAACAGGCGAGAATTGGTTGATAGGAGGCGGAGGATGATGGAGGGGGGGGGGGGTGGAGGCTGCACGCTAGCAGTGGAGAGAGCTTCTCACGCACATCGCTCCGAGGTGACGTCTCACTCTGAGCTTGCGTGCGTCTGACTTCTTAGCTGCAGGCGGCACTCTCTTTATCCACACACACACACGTATACACACGTATACACACACATACATACACACACATACACACACACGTACACACACACGTACACACACGTACACACGTACACACACACGTACACACACACACGTACACACACATACACACATACACACACGTACACACACGCACACACATACATACACATACACACACATACATACACACACACACACATACACACACATACACACACATACACACACGTACACACACGTACACATACACACACATACATAGACATACATACATACACACACGTACACACACACATACATACACACATACACACACGTACACACATACATACATACACGTACACACACACGTACATACACACACATACACACACACACATACACACATACACGTACCCACACACACACGTACACACACACACGTACACACACACATACATACACACACACATACACACACGTACATACATACACACATACACACGTACACACGTACCCACACACACAGATCCCGCGTATCGCCTGAAGAGACTGTTGGGGCAAGTGCTGTTAGCGAGCAGCGGCACACACGAGTACCGGAACGGGCACGCGAGCGGGTGGTTCGCTGTTGCTGGGTTCGGCAGAGGTGGTGGTGGTGGCTGCTCACGCGGCCTCGTGAAATCGGCTGATTCCCCGGGCGCTCACTCGCAGTGGACAACAACTCCCTTACGGGAGTCATTCTCACTTCATGGAGGAGAATCTTGAATTAATTCATGATTATTTTTAGTGCCGGCTGGAAATAAAATAAAAGCCGCCCGGATTCATCACCCGCAACAATTCTCATTGTGCGCGGCCCGTAGCGTGTAAATTACACGGCCACGACTCCTAATGGTAACAGATAATCCCGGGTTTTAAATTAATATGTAAATGTATTAATCATAATAATCAACATCCATCACAATTAATGTTTTACCTGCGACGCGACACGATCATCGCTGCGTTGTGAGCGCTCGGGGTAAGAGGGGGCATCAATCTCACGCACATACAGCCCACACTACACCCCCACCTACACCCCCACCTACACCCCCACTACAGCCCGCACTACACCACCACCTACACCCCCACTACACCCCCATTACACCCCCACCTACACCCCCACTACAGCCCGCACTACACCCCCACCTACACCCCCACTACAGCCCCCGCTACAGCCCCCACTACACCCCCACCTACACCCCCCACTACACCCCCACTACACCCCCACTACAGCCCCCACTACACCCCCACCTACACCCCCACGACAGTCCCCATTACACCCCCACTACAGCCCCCACTACACCCCCACTACACCCCCACTACAGCCCCCACTACACCCCCACCTACACCCCCACTACAGCCCCACTACACCCCCACATACACCCCCACTACAGCCTGCACTACACCCCCACTTACACCCCCACTACAGCCCGCACTACACCCCCACCTACACCCCACTACACCCCCACTACACCCCCACCTACACCCCCACTACAGCCCCCACTACACCCCCACCTACACCCCCACTACAGCCCCCACTACACCACCACCTACACCCCCACTACACCCCCACTACACCCCCACCTACACCCCCACTACAGCCTGCACTACACCCCCACCTACACCCCCACTACAGCTCCCATCTCCGCCCACACTACCCCCCACTAAGACCCCCACCCCCTCACGACGTCTCTCTTCACTACACCGCCCCTGCGGGGATTATTGTCTGCTGTGTGTGGGGCATCTATGTGTGTGTGGGTATGAGTGGGGAGCGGTAGTGTAGCGATGCGTGCGCTGCGCTATGAACCCGACGCCCCAAGTTCACGGCCAACACCGGTGACGATTATCCGAACCGGTCCTGGGCCTCCCCTAGGTCGACTCAGCCTCAAATGAGTACCTGGTGCGGTTTGTAAACATCGTCACTGGGGAGACAAAGGCGGTCGAGCGTGGTGTTGGCAACCCACCCCCTCGTGTGCCGTTCCGGCCTTCCTCGGTGCTCGCTAACAGCACTTGCCCCAACAGTCTGTTAAGGCTACACGGGGGATCTTTGTGTATGTGTGCGTGTCTGGGTGGAGAGATGATGGTGAGCTCCGGATACATCAGTGGGGGGTACGGGCGGCTGTTTGTGGCTGAGGCTGCGGGGAATGGGGGGGCAACTGGGAATGTGGGGGGCTGGAGGGGCGGGTTGCGCGTTGAATTCTCACAAAGAGCCTCCGTACCCTGACCTTGTCCATGAAAAGGCGCGCGCGATAAGAGACGCATTGTAAAAAATCACTGATGCCATCTTTAAGTGCATTCAGCGCTAGGAAGATCAACCAATTGGTGCCAGACGCCCGGGGAGGAGGAGGAGGAGGGGGGGTGAGGAGGGGGGTGAGGAGGAGCGGAGTCTTTGTTTGGAAGAAGAAAAAAAGTGTAGGATAAAAGGTGCGCGACGATCAATAACGCGGCGCACGCCTCCCCCCACACTCGCATGGAGCGGTAGAGACCCCCCCCCGACCCCCCCCCCGACCCCCCACCCCGTTTCCTTTTTTTAGCTCTGTGCAGCCCCCCCCCCCCACCCCGGGGGGTTGAGACGTGGAGAGTAGAGTGTGGGGGTCGAGGGGGGGGATAGGAGGAGCTCCGATGAGGGGGTGGGGGGCAGGGAGAGGGTGCCCCCCCCACCCCAGCGTGTTCGAGTCGAGGGGGAGCGTAGAGGAGGAGCTCGCTGATTGGTGGACGCAGAGACGTTCGGTGACCTGCGAGAGTGAGCGGGCGATCGGCCCCATTGACCCCACGGCTACCGTGGGTGGACTTACACAAAGAACCATAGACTTACATAGAGACCAATAGACTTGCATAGAGACCCATAGACTTACACAGAGACCCATAGACCTACACAGAGACCAATAGACTTACACAGAGACCCATAGGCCTACACAGAGACCCATAGACTTGCATAGAGACTAATAGACCTACCCAGAGACCCATAGACTTACATAGAGACCAATAGACTTACACAGAGACCCATAGACTTACACAGAGACCCATATACCTACACAGAGACCCATAGACTTGCATAGAGACCCACAGACTACTCGCACAGAGACCCAAATACTTACATAGAGACCCATAGACTACTCACACGTAGACCCAAAGACTTACACATAGACCCACAGACTACACACACAGAGCACCCAAAGACTTAGAGACTCGTAGACTTAAACAGAGACCCAAATACTTACATAGAGACCCACAGACTACTCACAGAGCACCCAAAGACTTACACATAGAGACGCATAGACTATGCATACTCTTTAGTTCTGTCGGTAAAGTCACGTAGGTGGAAAAATCATCGATCACGACGTTGCGATCGCAACGCAAGCAATCGTCCTCGCGTTACGATCGAAACGTCGTGATCGATTATCATCGCTTACAAACATCCAAGCATTCTGTGCATAGGGCCCCCTAGTAATCAGTCAGCCGCACACCTGTGGCACACACCTGTGGCACACACCTGTGGTACAGCACAGGTGGTACAACACAGGTGTTGTGCCACTGCATCGCCAATGCCGACAAACGAAGGTAGATCACAACCTGTGCCGGCTGGAACACCTACCAGAGGTGGCCTTCGTAAACATAAAGAGGAAGGTGCTCTACTCCTACATGGTCCAGTTTCACCAACAGGACACCCTGAGGAGCCACAAGGACCATGCCTGCAGGAAAGCCCTGCCCTGCATCTCTCCAGAGAGGCCTCTCTGGAGACAACTCCACTCCAGCCCGACGTACGGTGACCTCAGCTGGAGCATCGCCCACGGCACCGTCACCACCAACGCCTCCCTGGCGCGCTTCACCAATACGTCCCCGGAGTGCCGGTTCTGCGGTAAAGTGGAGACGGTGGCGCACCAATACGTGGAGTGCAAGAGCCTGGACTCGTTGTTCAAGGTCCAGAGAAACATCCTCCTAAAGTTCAGCCTCCACTTCTCCCCGACGGTCCTCATCTTTGGATACCCGAAGGGCGACGGACCCCAACATCTTCAGGGGCCGGTCAACGTGCTCGTCGGCTACGCCAAGCTCGCCGTGCACAGGGCGAGGAAGGTGGCCCTGGAGGGGAAACGTCCGGCCAGCAGCCTGGGCATCTTCTGCGCTCTGGTCGGAGCCAGGGTGTGTGGGCTGGAGTTCCGCCATGATCGGCTGACCCACGCCGTGCCGGCCTTAAAGGAGCAGTGGGTGCTGGAGGAGGCCGTGTGCTTGGTGGCAGATGACGGGGAGCTCTGCATGCAGATATGAGCTACCCGTCGGAGGCCGTAGGACTGCGAGAAGGGCTGGGTGCAGATGCAGCACTTGTCGTAAAAAATATGTATATACATTTTTTTTGATAGTAATATTACTTAGAAAACATAGGGGGAACATAGACATGGAGTAGGGAGAGAGGGGGTAGAGAGAGGGGGTAGAAAGAGAGGGAAGGGGTAAGGAGAGCAGAGCGTGAAATCTTTTGTGAAATCTTTCATTTGAAAAGGTTACATAAAGCAAAGCATTAAAAACACCAGAAATGATGAACGAAGCAAAGTGCCGACTACACTGAGCATCTTCTTGTTTCCTCTGATCGTAAAAAAAATAAAAAGAGATGGAGGGAGATGGAGAGGGAGGGAGAGATGGAGAGAGTGAGGGAGAGAGATGGGGGAGATGGAGAGAGATGGAGAGAGAGGGGGGGGGTCCGCATTATCTACCTCGCGCCGCGCTCAGTCACCTGAGCTACGCGCGGCTCGTGGGCGTCTCTCCCTCTGCGCACCGAATAATTATCATCTGTAAAATAAAACAAATCTCATGGTTCGTTTTATATAGCGGCGTCGTCCTTCATGCTAATTGAATCTCACAATCGCCGAGTAGGAACCACAGGCCAAGCTGGCAGGATGCTCGGCGGTGAGCAGTCGGCGCTACCAACAGCTGCTCTGCAGTCCTCTCTATATTAAGATGCTTTCGGCCAATCAGTAGCAGGACACCGGGGTAGCCGGAGCAAAATCGTGCGAGGGAGCAACACTCTATCCCACACAGAAAAGACAGATTCTGTCAGTCCAGACTTTGCCGAACTGCGTTCGACTGACGAGTCAGGGCACGGCACCTCCTCGATGCCCACGGGAAGGGAGGAGCCTCGCAAGGTGTGGCCATCCGCGTGTGATCCACCAACCCTCGCTGCTGTCTCGAACGGCGCTGGGCTACACCTTGCCACGTGTACGAGAGCCGATCACCTGACAATCACTGCCAGCACCTCGTGAGTGGAACATTCATCACCATCGTCAACATCACCGCTCCCCATAACGCAAGACAAAGATCCCCTGTCTATCCTTCACAGACTGTTGGGGCAAGTGCTATTAGCGAGCACCTATGAAGGCCGGCACGGCACACGAGGGGGTGGGTGGCCAACACCACGCCCGGCCGCCTTTGTCTCCCTAGCGGCGATGTTTACACACCACACCAGGTACTCATTTTTACCGGAGTCGACCATTGACACACACACACAAAGATCCCCCGGCAAGCGCAGACACACACACGCGCGGATATAACAACAGCCACCAATCGCCAAGAAGTGACGTCACCATGGTGCACGTGAAGTGTGGAAGGCTGGTAGGAGGTCATGGGACAGGTGAAGGTACTATGGGTTGACTGAGATGACTGGCAGATGAACCACCTGTGCTCCCCACTGTGCCACATACACACACGCGCGCACTCACGCACCTACACAGCACAAAGGCATCCTTTGTAAGAACCCGAGTTGGACTCTGAGATTCGGGGCTGTTGTCATAAATCTTGCACGCACAGCGGTGCGAAGCGGATGTGCGGGTGGGTGCGTCGGTGGATGTGAGGGTGGATGTGAGGGTGGATGGGAGGGGGAGGGTAAGGGAGCAGACACGAGACTGTGACGAATTTTTGTCTTAAGAAACCGAGACTCGTAATTTTTCGGCTGTTGTTGCGAGGACTGAGCGGTGATGCTTGGGAGGTCTCGCGCATGGCTCGATGTTTCACTGGATGTGGTGTGCCGGGTCGCTAGTCTGCTGCAGGCTGCGGCTCGTGACTCGTAGCCACGGCCCACAGCGCGAGAGGTATACAGGACGGGGTGTGCCGGGTGTGAGTTCACACAAACATCCAAAGTTATTCCAAGATCTCATGAGCAGCGCCGCATCGGCTCTCAACTTCGCTTCACAGCCCTGGGCCAGTGATGGACATTCCACGTTCCTGTGACGGGGTAGCGGGGGGACACAAGTCTCACCCACAGGACAACCACTGTGGGGCTTCCCGACGAAACGGTACCAGTTTTATCGACCCCGGAGAGATGAGAGTTGGCCGAGTCAGCCGCGTCTCCTCCCCCGACCCTCGGCCACTGGTGGCGCGGCGCCGTCGGCAGAGGCGCCCAGCGGGGCCACGTGGGGCCCGCAGGGGCCGCGCGCCATCCGCCATGGTCCATCCACTGCTGGATGGAGGCCGCCCGACGTCAATGATTTGCAACGTCTTTATTAACACGTTTCACTTGGATTTCGATGTAAAGTTTCTTTCGCGACTTCAGGGATTCATCTTCTTGGTTCTTTCGGTAAAGTCACGTAGAAGGGAAATAATAAAAATAAAACATAATAAAATACAATTCCCACGACGTTTCGGCCACAACGCAAGCAGCCGTCCTCAGGTGAAGAACAGGGCTGTCGGAAAGACGTTTCACTTGGCGAGACAATGGGTCTTTACGGGTGGCATCAGGCATCTCTATCGATGTGGGTGTCATTGGGTCTCTGTCTGTGTGAGTCAATGGGTCTCGATGTATGTTTATGGGTCGCTGTGCGAGTCATTGTTAACTGGGCTGAGACCATCATCAGCTCGCCACACTCGACATCTCGTGGCGGCGCGGGGAGAGAGATCGCGGGGTGCAGGGGGAGAGGGAGAGAAGGGGGGGGGGAAGTTAGAGGCTGGGGGGCGTTGGGGACATTCGGGGAAGTTGTGGGAGGTTGGGGAAGTTTGGGCGCGAAACAGCGCACGTGGCCGATCTCGCCTCACCCCTCCTCACCCCACACCTCTTCACCCCACACCCCCTCACTCCGCCCCCCCCTCACCCCACACCTCCTCACCCCACACCCCTTCACCCCTCACCCCGCCCCCCTCACCCCACACCCCCTCACCCGCACCCCACACCCCACACCCCGCACCCCACACCCCGCCCCCCCTCACCCCGCCCCCCCTCACCCCGCACCGCCTCAACCCTCACGCCGCACCCCACACCCCACACCCCGCACCCCACACCCCGCCCCCCCTCACCCCGCCCCCCCTCACCCCGCACCGCCTCACCCCGCCCCCCCTCACCCCGCCCCCCCCTCACCCCGCCCCCCCTCACCCCACACCGCCTCACCCCGCACCGCCTCACCCCGCCCCCCCTCACCCCGCCCCCCCTCACCCCGCACCGCCTCACCCCGCCCCCCCTCACCCCGCCCCCCCTCACCCCGCCCCCCCTCACCCCGCACCGCCTCACCCCGCCCCCCCCTCACCCCGCACCGCCTCACCCCGCACCGCCTCACCCCGCCCCCCTCACCCCGCCCCCCCTCACCCCACCCCCCTCACCCCGCACCGCCTCACCCCGCCCCCCCTCACCCCGCCCCCCCTCACCCCGCCCCCCCTCACCCCGCACCGCCTCACCCGGCGCTCGACAGCTGTAGCGAGTCCCTCTGGCCCCCCCCCCACTCTTCCTGTGAGGAACTCCCCACAACCCAGACCCCCCCCAAACCGGGGGGGGGGTCTCCGCCACAGCCGCGGCGAGCCATATGGGGCGCCTAATTGGAGGGCGGCTCCCTCCGAGACGGAGGCGGAGACATCGCGGCGGCTCTGGCGGGCTCTGTGCGGGGAGACGCCGCGTCCAGGCGGACTGGACGCATTGCCCGGGGAACTCCTGGTGGTGGTTGTGGTGGTTGTGGTGATTGTAGTGGTGGTGGTGGGTGTTGTGGTGGTGGTGGTGGGTGTTGTGGTGGTGGTGATTTTGTTTGTGTTGGCGGAGTTGATCTTCGCTCACGTGTTCAGCACCACCCCATCCACCCCCACCACCCCAGCTTTGCAGACTCAGGGGTGAATGGTGGTGGATGTGGCTATGGTGGTTGTGGTGGTTGTGGTTGTGGTGGTTGGGGGGGGGGGTAACAATCGCCTCGGGCCCCCCACAGAGGCTCCGCGGGCTGTGCACGTGGCGATGGCGACCCTCGCCCTGCCCGGCATCCATCCTCACGGCGCTCGTGCGGATTTCGTCGCTTCGTTGCCGCGTTGTTTGTTCGGCCCACACTCAAACATTCCGTTTTTGGATTTTTGCTTTATTGACGAATGAATGCTCCATCACCTCCCCCTGTCATGCGATGCTGCGGAGTGGAGCTGTGCGAGTGTGTGGGGGGAGCGGTGGCGCAGTGGTTGGCGCGCTGCACGACGAATCCGGCGACACGAGTTCGACTGCCGCTCGCTCGCGGCCAAAATCTGTGAAAATAATTCGAACCGGTCCTGGGCCTCCCCTAGGTCGACGCCGCCTCAAATGGGTACCGCGTGCGATGTGAAAACTCTGCTACTTGAGAGAAAACGGCGGGGGGTCGTGGTGCTGGCCACCCACCCCCTCGTGTGCCGTGCCGGCCTTCATAGGTGCTCACTAACAGCACTTGCTCCAACAATCTGTTTCAGGCTATCGACCTCTGTATTCATTCTGCGCACGCGACATTCAGGGCGGACGGAGTTCCTCGACATCAAATGATGCACCGGCTCCACTGGAGGAGTCTTCCATCGACAGCAAATCCATTCCTCGTCGCTCTCTCGCCCTTCTCACATCCCTCTCCCTCCTCCCTCTCCCTCACCTCTCGCATCCCTCTCTCTTTTACCTCTCTTCTCTATCCTCCCTCTCTCATCTCTCCCCTCCTCCTCCCTCTCTCTTACATCTCTCCTCCTCCCTCTCTCTCTTACATCTCCTCCCTCTATTCTCTTGCCTCCTCTCTCACGTATCCCTCCCCCCTCTGCTGCTCCTCTCATCTCTCTCCCCATCAATCTTCATGCTCCGTGAGCCGCCCGGCCCCCCTCTCACTCTCTCCCCTGTGGGTGCTGCTCTAAGGAAACCGTACGTGGAAGGAGTTCATTACGCGCGCGGTGAATGGCGATTGAGCGATTGTGCCATTGCGTTCATCAGCCGACGGAATGAGCGGTGTGCGTGGGAGTGAGTCGGTGAGTCGGTGAGCGGTGAGCGACCGGGTGAGTGGGAGAGCCGACATCGTCCCCACCTCCCTGGCTCGCTCCGGCAGTTGCCCTGCGCCTCCGTCGATCTGTGGAGCCGATGTAAGTGGAGCCGAGCGGCGACTCCTAATGCGAGGAGCACGGAGGCACAGCCGCGAGGCACGAAGATCACGATCCCCCACAGAGCCTCTTGTTGGGGGCAAGCGCTGTTCGCGAGTCGCAGCAGCGCCGGTAAAGGCCAGCACGGCGCTCGAGAGGGTGGGGAGGGGGGCAGCACCACGCCCGGCTGCCTTTGTGCCGAGATGTTCGTTTACACGCCGCACCAGGTACTCGTTTGAGGCCGAGTCGACCTAGGCGAGGCCCAAGACTGGTTCAGATAATCTTCGTTGATTTTGGTTGCCGTGAGCGGGAATTTAAGGAGAGGAAACTAAACACACAAAGCAGTTCTAAAGCAATGAGTGTGTCAATCTGGATGATTATGTTTTCAAAGTGCATCATAGCTCCAGTGGCTTCCTAATATCGGAAGCAAGAGCGTTCCAGACGGCCGCAGAAGCGCATCTGAAAGCGCCGCGCGATGCGGCGACCGCCGTCTTTGTTCGATGGCGAGCAGCCACAGTTCGCTGCTGCTGCGAGGATGGTCGGAGTTGGCGTGCGATGGTTTCATGCTCCCTGACGAACGCGGACGCTCCCCACACAGGCGCCCTCACCTGGCAGAAATCCAAACCATGGACCACATAGAGACACATAGAGACCCATAGAGACATACAGAGACTTATAGATACCCATAGAGACACATAGAGACGCATAGATACCCACAGAGACGCATGAAATCCCCACGCCACAGTAGTGCGAGTGTGGCCATGGGCCGAGATGTTAACTCCCTCGCCTGGTATGAAGGAGGTCGTGAGTTTGATCCCGACCCTGACAGCTGTATATTTGGAATGTGCATGTTCTCGTCGTAGGCGCATCGATTTTTATCCGGATCCTCCGGCCTTTCCCTCTATGTTTATCAACGTGCATTTGGAGGATTTGGCTGCTTTAAATGTCCACACGGTGATAAGCCACTTCGTTGAGCTCTCGTTTGTGGCCAGGTCGGTTCAGAACAATATCTCTATAGCTCAGTGGGCCTTACCCGGTCAAATACAACGAGTTTAATAGTTTGTAAGACGTAGTTGTAATAGTTTAATGCAACCCACACTGTGGACCGCACAGTAAACCCACAGTGGCCTGCGCCTCCTTCGACGGAGGGGGAGGAGGAACGGCGAAGCCGCGTGGCGTTTGCGAGCAGAGGCCCCTTTGTGATGGCGCTCGCCGCACTGACAGCGAGAAGCGGGGTCTGTCCATCACGTCACCTCCAAGGTCACAGACACGTGACCCCCCCTCCCACCCGGTGAGAGAGGTCACCTTGTAGAGGTCGAATAAGCTTTAGAGACACGCGCGCCGACGAACACACACACGGGCACACACACACGTGCACACACACGTGCACACACACACACGTGGCACACACACACACGGGCACACGGGCACACACACACGTGCACACACACACACACGGACACACACACACACGTGCACACACGGGCACACACACACACGGGCACACACACACGGGCACACACACACACGTGCACACACACACGTGCACAGGCACACACACACACGTGCACACACACACGTGCACACACACGGACAAACACGGGCACACACACGGGCACACACACACGTGCACACACACACGTGCACACACAGACACACGGACACACACGGGCACACACACACGGGCACACACACACGTCCACACACACACACGCGGGCACACACGCGGGCACACACACGGGCACACGCACGGGCACACACACACACGGACACACACACACGTGCACACGCACACACGGGCACACACAGAGACGAAGATCCCCTCCTAATGGCCGAGCAGACTGTTGGGGCAGGTGCCGTTAGCAAGTGGCCCTCATCAAGACCGGCACGGCACACGAAGAGGGTGGGTGGTATCACGGTTGGCAATGTACGGTGCGAAAGAAGTTCAACATACCACGCTCCGCCGCATTTGTCTCTCCAGTGCCGATGTTCGCACATCGCATAGGTAATTAGTTGAGGCCGAGTCGTCCTAGGGGAGGCCCAGGACCGACTTAAATAATCGGAGTACACGCGCTCGCATACTAATACACGCGAGAATAGAAACAACAACAACAACAACATAGACCCACAACAACAACAAAGACAAAGGTACCCTGTATAGGCTTTAACGGACTGTCGGGGCAAGTGCTGTTGGAGAGCACCCACGAGGTCGGCATGACACACGAGGGGCGGGGTCGGTGGCAGCAGCGTCGGTGGCCGCTGCTCCTTCGCTTAAAGCACAGTTCGTCTTCACGTGCCAGCAATCGTGTCACCTTGATTGCATTATGACGTCCTTAACGCTAACCCCTAACTAACCCCTAATCCCTGCGTGAGCCCCCCTCTCTGCAGGACCCCGCCACCCCCCGCCCCCATCACCGCCCTCCTTCTCTCAGCAGGAGGCCCCCCCAAACCTGCCTCGTGATTGATGTGGTGTCGTGTTGCTCCCTGGACCGCAAGGTCGCGGGATCAGAACCGAGCGCTGTTGCAGGAGATATTGTGATGCGTATCTGCTCAGAATGGACTACCGCAGACATCGACCACCGCCCAGCCACGCCAACAGCCACGCGGCGCAGAGCCACGCCACGCGGCCTCACCACTCCAACTCGGCCACAACCATACAACCTCAGCGCGCTTCCACACCACCCAGCGCCCAGCGGAGCAATCAGTCTTGGACTGCACTGCCAAACATAAGGAAAAGTGCTCGGTGAGTGGGTGAGTGGGTGATGGGGTGGGTGAGTGTGTGGATGCGTGGATGAGTGGGTGGATACGTGAGCGGATCGATGGGTGCTTGAGTGAGTGGGTGAGTGGATGTGTGAGTGGATGTGTGAGTGAGTGAGTGAGTGGATGAGTGGATGTGTGAGTGGGTGAATGGGTGAGTGGATGTGTGAATGAGTGAGTGAGTGGATGTGTGAGTGGATGTGTGAGTGGATGTGTGAGTGCATGGATGTGTGAGTGGATGTGTGGGTGGGTGAGTGGATGTGTGAGTGAGTGAGTGGGTGAGTGGATGTGTGAGTGAGTGAGTTGGTGAGTGGATGTGTGAGTGAGTGAGTTGGTGAGTGGATGTGTGAGTGGATGTGTGAGTGAGTGGATGTGTGAGTGGATGTGTGAGTGAGTGGATGTGTGAGTGGATGTGTGAGTGAGTGGATGTGTGAGTGAGTGAGTGGATGTGTGAGTGAGTGAGTGGATGTGTGAGTAGATGTGTCAGTGAGTGAGAGCTTCGTAGAGTGAAGGCAGCAGTGGTTTTCATTGAGTGTGAGGTTACTTCACTTGACTTATTACACCACAAGTCCCGTGGATGGCGGAGGCACACGGCCTGCGCCGTTTCTATTTGACACAGCTGCTGAGCGCAGGCCCAACACGCCAAGCAGCGAGCAACAATCCGCACTCTCAAGAGGCAACTTTTCTCCAGCACAACTTTGAGGAGTGAGACACTTTTGTTGTTGTTTTACTTTTAAGGTAAACAAACAGGGCAACAAAAACACACGCACAACGAAATGAAGGCTCCCTGGGGCTTCTTTCCAAATCTCAGACTCTGAAGAATATAAATAAAGAGAATTAACCGAAGACGAAACGAAAAGCCCCGTACCCGATGGTTGGGAGTCCGTGAGCCGTGGGCCGTTGTCTGGCGCTGGGCGCTCCCATCGATCCGAGCGAAGAATCTGCAGAGTTCACGAAACTTTTCTCCGTCTTTGTCCATTGTCACGCTGCTGCTGCTGCTGCTGGCGTGAGCCGACCGTCGAAGACGAATCCTAAAAGCCACTGGGAAGTCTCCCCGATCCATAGTAGCTTTAAATATCACAAAGAAGAGAAAATATAAATCCGCTGGCTAAGTCTTTATTGAATTGCTTTTATCAATTTTTCGCAATTTCACCCGGATTGTCCCAACGAGCCCACTCGGCTGGCTCTCCCGCGTGTGTTTCAGGGATTTATTTGGCTGCTGAAGAAGCCCGTGGAGCCAAACGTCAGACTTCGTGACGAACAGCACGCGGTACAGCGTGCAAACTCCTCGGACAGCCGCACAGCAGAACGGCGACAACCCCCCTACGAGGAATGCATCCCCTGTGCTCGAGAATGGCCCAGATAAGTGGATAACACAGAGCTACCTCTGAAATCCCTTCAAGTGACTTCTGCTCCTCGCAGTAGGGGGCAGTGTTTTCACTCTGCCATACGAGAGTCATGTTCTGCACACAACAGTCAAACCAAGATTTTTAATTATCAGAGCTGGAATTTCGCCAAATTAATTGCAGAACCAGAGGTAAGGTCATGGGGTTATTCGATGACCGGCCTGAGACCATCAACTCACTGCACTTGAGAACCAAGTAAAATCACAACTCTCGTCCCTGAGGTCTCTATGTGAGTGAATGGGTCTCCATGTAAGTCATTGGTGACCGGGATGATAGCACCAACCCACGACCCCGGGGTACCCAGGTTAACCACAGCCCAGTCAATGACAGCGTATGGGTGTCGATGTGTTACGTCTGTGATTTTGTGTGTCTGAGCCATTGGTAACATGTCTGACACCATCTGCTCACTACACGTTGAGAACCCAGGTTTAGTCACGGGCAGTGGCTGAAACCCGGGTTCGATCCCCGGGTCTCAGCTGTGCCAGCTCAGCGCTCTGCCGTCTGAGCTACTGGGCCACGTCTGCGATTGGCGAATTCAATTATTTTTAGTTTGAAAGTTTAAATGATTATGTTCGGTTTTTTCTAAAGAGTGTTGGTTCAATTAGGGTATTGCAGGGGTTAGTGGCGCTCGAACTTAAACATTATTCTTGAGGGATTTTTTCCAACTTGAGGCCAATCGAACCGGCTGCAACCTCATCAGGTCGGCATCGCTTCTCCGTCGAATCTGACATTTTTATTTTTTCAGACCCAGCCCCACGGGAAAGAGGAGCGCAGCAAGTCCACGTGGAGAACGTCGCGTGGACCTTGAGCAGGAGAGGAAGCGGCCGCGGGCCGCACTCCACCGCGGCTGGCAGGGTCGATGGCTGCTGGACGAGGCTGGCGACGGAACGGCGGCCCAAGGAGGGAGACGGAGCGAGGGAATCGTCCCGCGTGCGGGAGCAGGACGTGGTGATGAGTCACTCGACCGTGCGCGATGCCCGTGGGCTCGGGGGGAAGTCTTCATCCAGCAGTAGATCGATCATAGCCGACGGCGGCCACGAGCGGTGTTGCCTGCGCTGTCCTGAGCGGTGCCGCTACCCAGACGGAGCGGCGCGATGAGTTCCCGTATCGGAGCGAGAAATGGACTGTGGCATCGCAGGACCATTAGCGATGGTGATGACTTGGAGCTGCCTTCATCCAGTAGTGGATTGATCGTGGCTGCTGCTGCTGATGATCACGATGATGCTGATCATGATGAATTTACAGCTCATTAGCCAATGCACTGCTGGATGAAAGTCTCCCCAGGCCGTGTCAGTGATGGAGGTTGTTTGACCATACTTCACCACGCTGGTCAGTGCGGGTTTGGTGAGGCGGGGGTCGGCTGTTATATAACTCGCTACTGGCGTTAGCCGCCGGTGGGAATCTAACTCGTGTCACTGTGCTTGTAGGGCAGTGCGTAGACTTGCTCTGCTCAGCACGCAGTGAATAGCAGCGCCCAGCGCTGCGCGGACAACCCCCGTCAGCCCTGCGCAGGTCACCCGGCGGGCACGTGAACGAAAATGAAGATTAATTTACGGAACCATCCATTAAATAACAAGAACAACAACATTGCACAGCCCAGCTTCACATCATCACCATCATCGTCGTAGTCGTCACGGTCGCACAGCTGCAGCGTTGTAATGAGGGGCCATGAGTTTCCATGAGGGTCCAGGCGATGTGATTATAGGGGCAGGATCAAGAGGTCACGACGAGACTCGGCCTCATCCCCCTCCACCCCTCCCCTCGGGGCGAGGGCTGATAGGGATGTCAGGGACCCTCGCTTACAGGTGTGACCCCCACCGTGACGAAGGGGATGTGGGTTGGGGGTCAATCCCATATCGACAGGGGTGGGGGAGGGGTTCGGCTGCGGAGAGGGAGAGAGCGTCGCCAGATCTACCGAGAATCGTGGACATTGTAAAAATGATTGCGTAGTAAATACTAATAACGACAATAATCATCATCATTTGTATTTATATCGCGTCTTAATGCTATAATTTATGTTCACCGATGCAGATAAATATATCTGAACTCTCCGCACTGCCCGAGCAGACATCACCACGTCTGCTGTTCGTCTTGTGTCATGCATAGTCCTTCATGCATAGTCCTGAGTAGGAACCACAGACCAAGCCGGAAGGCTGCCAGCCAGCAAGGAGCCGGCGCTACCAACAATTTATCTGCAGTCCTCCCGACATGAAGATCATCCCGTCCCATGAGCGAGTGTGTAGACAGTGAAGCCCATTGAGCTGAGAAGCTCGCTTTCGATCAAGGGTGACTCGGCCGGCAGACAACGTCAAAGCATTCCACGTGCGAGAAGAGCCAAGGAGCCCCCGGAGAAAACCCCCACGCGTGCGAGGGGGCAACACTCTATCCCACAGAGAACGGCGAGATGATATCAGTCCACGATTTGCTGCACTGCCTTGTCCTGGTGAGCCACGGTATGGGCCTCCTCGACGCCTCCGAGCAGAGAGTGTTAACCACTACTAACCACTACTAAACACTACTAACCACTACTAACCACTGCTAACCACTACTAACCACTACTAACCACTACTTACCACTACTAACCTCTACTAACCACTACTAACCACTACTAACCACTACTAACCACTACTAACCACTACTAACCACTACTAACCACTACTAACCACTGCTAACCACTACTAACCTCTACTAACCACTACTAACCACTACTAACCACTACTAACCACTACTAACCACTGCTAACCACTACTAACCTCTACTAACCACTACTAACCACTACTAACCACTACTAACCACTACTAACCACTACTAACCACTACTAACCTCTACTAACCACTACTAACCACTACTAACCACTACTAACCACTACTAACCACTACTAACCACTACTACCACTACTAACCACTACTAACCACTACTAACCACTACTACCACTACTAACCACTACTAACCACTACTAACCACTACTAACCACTACTAACCACTACTAACCACTGCTAACCACTACTAACCACTACTACCACTACTAACCACTACTAACCACTACTACCACTACTAACCACTACTAACCACTACTAACCACTACTACCACTACTAACCACTACTACCACTACTAACCACTACTAACCACTACTAACCACTACTACCACTACTAACCACTACTAACCACTACTACCACTACTAACCACTACTACCACTACTAACCACTACTACCACTGCTAACCACTACTAACCACTACTAACCACTACTAACCACTACTAACCACTACTAACCACTACTACCACTACTAACCACTACTACCACTACTAACCACTACTAACCACTACTAACCACTACTAACCACTACTAACCACTACTAACCACTACTAACCACTACTAACCACTACTAACCACTACTAACCACTACTAACCACTACTACCACTACTAACCACTACTACCACTACTAACCACTACTACCACTACTAACCACTACTAACCACTACTAACCACTACTAACCACTACTAACCACTACTAACCACTACTAACCACTACTAACCACTACTAACCACTACTACCACTGCTAACCACTACTACCACTACTAACCACTACTACCACTACTAACCACTACTAACCACTACTAACCACTACTAACCACTACTAACCACTACTACCACTACTAACCACTACTACCACTACTAACCACTACTAACCACTACTAACCACTACTAACCACTACTAACCACTACTAACCACTACTAACCACTACTAACCACTACTACCACTGCTAACCACTACTAACCACTACTAACCACTACTAACCACTACTAACCACTACTAACCACTACTAACCACTACTAACCACTACTAACCACTACTAACCACTGATGGCCACTCCCATGAATAACGGATTGATTACCATCACAATGCCATAATCACCTTCACCATCAAGGCTGTGATGAGGTCAATATCAGAATCTCATCACCACCACCACCACTACCCCCTCCTAATGAATCCTTTGATGTGGTCTTCAGTCAAACACCACCCACCCCCCTCGCCTGCCTTAGTGCGCCAGCTCGCACGGCCACCCCCCAGTCCAGCGGAAGGTTTGAGCACTGGGCCGGTGTGGGTGGGTGTGTGGGGGTATGGGTGGGTGTGTGGGGGTGTGGGGTGTGGGGTGTGGGTGTGTGGGTGTGTGGGGGTGTGGGTGGGTGTGTGGGGGTGTGGGTGAGTGTGTGGGTGGGTGTGTGGGTGTATGGGGATGTGGGTGGGTGTGTGGGTGGGTATGTGGGGGTGTGAATGGGTGTATGGGTGTGTGGGGGTATGAGTGGGGGTGTGGGTGTGAGTGGAGGTGTGAGTGGGGGTGTGAGTGGGTGGGTGTGTGGGGGTGTGAGTGGGTGGGTGAGTGGGGGTGTGAGTGGGTGGATGAGTGGGGGGGTGAGTGGGGGGGGGTGTGTGTGGGGGGGGGGGGGAGTAGGTGGGTGGCGCAGTGGTTAGCGCAGCTCCGCGCTACGAACCCGGTGACCCGAGTTCGATTCCCCGCTCCCAGCCCACATTTGTGACGAATATCTGAACCGAAACCCGTGTCTCCCTTAGGTCGACTCAACCTTCAATGATTACCTGTTGCGGTGTGGAAACATCGGCAGTGGGGAGGCAAAGGCGGCCGGGGAGACATGGTGGTGCTGGCACACCCACGTGGCGTGCCGTGCCGCCTTCATTCGGCGCTGCTCGCTGACAGAAACTTGTCCCACCAGCCTGTTAGAGGCTACACGGGGGATCTTTGTCTGTGCCGTGGATGGGTGACTCATTTGATTGATGAGGGGCTCTGGCACGGGGAGAGGGAAGGAGAGCGACGGTTCAGAGGTTGGGTGGGGGTCAGAGGCGCGGCTTCCACTCCGTTGTTGTTCGTGGCCACCGGCCCGCGGCCCTTCCAGCGACGAGTCCCGGCCAGGCCGAGTCCCCGCTCCGAAGGGGACGACTGGCGCTGGGAATGGCCCAGGGTCACAGCTGACGAACGGGACTCTGACCGGGGCCTACCGAGGCCCTCAGCTGGTCAAACAGAATGCGCTGGAGTCTCGAATCGGCTCGAGCCGCCATCTCTCCCACCCCGGGGCGGGTGTCTCACGCCGTCCCACGCAGGTCGATTCCCATCCACCCCGTCGCAGTCTCCCAGCGCAGCGACACAGGCGCCGGATCTCGCGGCAGCTCGTCTCTGAAGAGGTCGAGAATGTTCATTAGTGAATCACTAAACCTGCCCATCGGCTATGAGCCCGTTAAGGGTCAAGGGTTGAATCTGGAGTTGGCAGCAGTGACCTCCACATTCTCCACGGACGCTCCGGGGTGGCGCGGGAGTGGAGTTGTTTCCACTTCTAACAAAAGAGGATCAGCTCCTTCGCACGCGTCTGGTCAACGTGCAAGAGAAGGCCAACTTCCCAAAGAGTCCGCTCGAGTGGAGTGGCTGTTGTCCCCAGCAGTGGCGCGAGGGAGCACTTGCAGGGCTGTGCCTCGAACTCCTCACAAGAGGTCATCTCTGTGCCGAGGTGTTCGATGTTTCAATGTTAACCCTCATTCATACAAAGATCCCCCACATAACTTCAACAGACTGTTGCAGAAAGTACACGACGGCGTGGGTGGCCAACACCACGCTCGGCCGCCTTTGTGTTTCTCGTCGCGATGTTTACACATCGCACCAAGTACTCATTTGAGGCTGAGTTGACCTTGGGGAGGCCCAGAACTGGTTCAGGTAATCGTCGTGAGCGATAATCGAACTCGGGTCGCCGGGTTCGTAGCACAGCGCGCTAACCACTACACTACCGCCCCCCACCCAGACACACACAGACGCACACGGACACACACGGAGACATACACCGACGTGTGTATGTGTCTGGGTATGTGTCCTTGTGGGGTTCGTGTGCATGGCCACCCCATCACTTTATCAGGCATCTGGGCCGAGCCTATTGCATCGCAACACAACTGACAAGCAGACAATGCACATCTCTCCACGTGTGATGAAAGCGATGAATCCAGCAGAGCCGCACTCAGTTGTAGGACTCAGAAGGATCCTGCTGCTGCTGCTGCCACTTTGGGGTGATTTATGTTTCGATGTTTTCGGCGCAATTCGTGATGAGTGTGTTTATCATGCCTATTGTCGTGACACTACGTGGGGAGGAAACCGGAGCACCTGGATAAAACCCACGCCTCGCGCGAGGGGGGGGGCGCTCTTATCCCCGTACAGATGTAAACAGATGGAGATTAGTCCACTTGCTGTGCTTCCTTCTCCTGGCGAGCCAAGGTTTGGAACTTCCTCGACGCCGACCCACGGGAAGGGACTTGCGCAGGATCTGTGCGGTGACCCACCAACCCTCGGCGCTGCCTCAACCGTGCTGGGTCACAGGCAGACGCGTTCAGTGTGGCCTCTCACACGTCTGTCCCTCCACGTGAAAAACAAAGAATACAGCATTTATATATATATATATACATCTCGTCATCCTGTGCACAATCTTCTCGAAGTGCGTAATCGTGCAGCATCACTGGTTCCAACACAGGGAGGCTCTGTCTGGACGGGCGTCTCGTGAGCAGAGCCAGGCACACCGCACTGGCCCGTCCGGCTAGCTGCTCGGCCTGGAGTGTGATAGTGATGATGATGGTAATGATGATGGTGATGATGATGGTGATGATGATGATGGTGATGATGATGGTGATGATGGTGATGATGATGGTGATGATGATGGTGATGATGATGGTGATGATGGTGATGGTGATGATGATGGTGATCATGATGGTGATGATGATGATGGTGATGATGGTGATGATGATGGTGATGATGATGGTGATGATGATGATGGTTATGAGTTTATAAGCGGCTGATGGATGTCGCTGGGAAATATTTAGGGCGGCCACGGGCCCTTAGGTCAGACCATGGCGCTTAATGCGACGCGGTTAATTTAATTACGCTCGTAATTAGCGGCGGATCAAGGGAGCCTGAGAGGCATCGATGATCGAGCCGCGTGTCAATCTGCGCCGAGGGTGCAGGGGGCACGCGAGACGCCGCTGCCGCGGCCGTGAGAACGCGACGACAACGACTCTCTCGCAGCCTCCTCCTCCACCCCCCTCCTCCCTCCACCTCCTCCTCCCTCCTCCTCCACCCCTCCTCCTCCTCTCACCACCTCCTCCACCTCCCCCTCCTCCTCCCTCCTCCCCCTCCTCCTCCCTCCACCCCTCCTCCTCCACCCCCTCCTCCTCCTCCCTCCACCCCCTCCCCCTCCTCCACCCATCCTCCTCCCGTGCAAGGCCCGCGGGCCCCTGGTGGCCTTTCGTGCGGCCCCTGACGACGCACACAGAGTGAGAAGCCCCCCATCGTGCTGCTGTCAACCCCAATGGTTTCAAATCGAGTGACGGCCCTCAACGCTGCCGATGTCTTATCGGCGAAAGTGCCCCCCCCCGCCCTCTGACACCGCTCTGCCCTGGACGCTGCTCGGCAGGGCACGACGACCGACCTCGAGTGGGGAAAATGAAGAGCGACGGACACGCGGGCAGAAGCCTCCTCCTTCACGGAGACCACAAAGACAAAGATACCCCGTATAGCCTGCGTGGGCAAGTGCTACCAGCGAGTAGCGGCACCTGTGAAGGCCGACACGGCGCACGATGGGTGGGTGGCTCCACAGCAGCACGCCACGGCCGCCTTTGTCTCGCTGGGTAGTGCCCCGCGTGCACCGGACGAGTCCCACACTTCAGATTCGGTCCACATCTGGCCCCGGGTTTCGGTTGTTTGGGGGGGTTCAGATTCTATTCCCCTGCCGCTCTCGCTGTCCCCATTTGTTGGCGCGAGCGGGAGGTGCGACGTCTCCAGCCAAGACGAATGCTTCCCATTAGCGCGGGGGAATGAACGCGCGGGCCGGAGGCGCCGGCCGCGAGCTTCCCCTGCACCGCAGCCCGGAGAGCCCCCGGCACCCCCCTCCCCCACGGCCCCTCCCCCCTGCCCCCCAGCCGCCGCCCCTTGGCCACGGCGCTGTGCTGCTTGTAGGCAGTAATAGGGTGTTCTATCATTGCTCCATGCTGGCGTGGACACCATCTCCCCCCCCCCCCCCTCTCCGATCCTCTCTCTTCCCCCCCCTTCCACTACTTTCGTCTCTCACAGCTGGAACGGACACCCACTCTCCACTCTCCATCCCCCCCCTTCTCTCTACGATCTCTCCACTCTCTACCCCCCCCCTCTCTCTACGATCTCTCCACTCTCTACCCCCCCCCCTTTCTCTCTACAATCTCTCCACTCTCTCCCTTTACTCTCTTCCACTGCTGCCCACCTCTCACGCCTTGGCGAGGATATCTCCTCTCCCCTCTCTCTCTCTCCTCCACTCAGTCGTCTCCCCTCTACGCCATCACTGTCACCACCAGCAAAGGCCGCTATCGTCTCCCTGTCCTCTCTCTCGATCCTCTCTCTCCATCAGGTCGGGGCCCCTCTCCAATTCCCGTCGTCCATCGCCCGGGCCCCGGTGCGATGGCACTAGCTGCACACTCTGTCTCCACGCACCGCTCTCCTCTCCCTGCCAGCCCCCTCCCTGCCATCTCCTCTTCCCGCCTATCCCACGTTGTCTCTCTTTTCCATCTCTTCCTCTCCTCCCTCTCTTCCGTCTCATTCTCACAGATATATCTCCTCTTTCCCATCTCCCACCCACTCGATCCCATCTCCTGGCCGCATCTCGTCTCTCCCCATCCCTTCTCTCCTATCTCATCTCCTCTCTCCCATGCCCTTTCTACTCCCTTCTATCTCCCCTTTCCTCCACGCGTGGGCGAGATCTCATGGGCCGAGGATCTCCTGGGCAAGATCACCCGGGCGAGATCTTCTGGGCGAGATCTCCTGGGCGAGATCTCCAGGGCGAGATCACATGGGCGAGATCTCCTGGGCGAGATCTCCTGGGCAAGATCACCCGGGCGAGATTTCCTGGGCGATATCACCTGGGTGAGATCTCCAGGGCGAGATCACATGGGCGAGATCTCCTGGGCGAGATCACCTGGGCGAGATCTTCTGGGCGAGATCACCTGGGCGAGATCTCCTGGGCGAGATCATCTGGGCGAAATCACCTGGGCGAGATCACCTGGGCGAGATCACCTGGGCGAGATCTCCTGGGCGAGATCTCCTGGGCGAGATCTCCTGGGCGAGATCACCTGGGCGAGATTTCCCGGGCGAGATCTCCTGGGCGAGATCTCCTGGGCGAGATCACCTGGGCGAGATCTCCTGGGCGAGATCTCCTGGGCGAGATATCCTGGGCGAGATCTCCTGGGCGAGATCTCCTGGGCGAGATCTCCTGGGCGAAATCTCCTGGGCGAGATCTCCTGGGCGAGATCTCCTGGGCGAGATCTCCTGGGCGAGATCTCCTGGGTGAGATCTTCTGGGCGAGATCTCCTGGGCGATATCTCCTGGGCGAGATCTCCTGGGCGAGATCTCCTGGGCGAGATCTCCTGGGTGAGATCTCCTGGGCGAGATCTCCTGGGCGAGATCACCTGGGCGAGATCTCCTGGGTGAGATCTCCTGGGCGAGATCTCCTGGGCGAGATCACCCGGGCGAGATCTCCTGGGCGAGATCACCCGAGCGAGATGTTCTGGGCGAGATCTCCCGGGCGAGATCTCCTGGGCGAGATCACCCGGGCGAGATCTCCTGGGCGACATCACCCGGGCGAGATCTCCTGGGCGAGATCACCCGGGCGAGATCTCCTGGGCGACATCACCTGGGTGAGATCGAGAAAAAAACCTCATCCGCCGATGCTGCTGCTGCTGCATTGGCAGTGGTGCACCATCACACTCAACAACAACAACTCAACAGTGTGTGTATATATATATACACATACAATGTGTGTGTGCATATTCATAGCACATATTCATATTTAAGGCAGTGGTTTTGAGGGTGTGAGACGCGCGATTTGCGCGAGATTCCTCCGGATAGAGAACACGGAGACGGAGCGTCCGAATGTCCGGTCTCTGCGTCGCAAGCGTGACGCGTGGATAACTGCACTATGCAACACAATTTTTGTTCCTGGGTGTAAGTGTTATTTTCGTAATTGCTTATGGCTAAAAAGTATAGAAAATGGCGATTATTCCCCACAAACTTGCTTTTGTGACCAAGACAGTGATATTTTTAAATTTACCTGTTTTCAATGAGAAAACGGGCGAATTTGTGTATTTTCGTTCACATAAAGTCAGAAAAAAAAACATATGACTCAAAATTAACATGTATTTATACTTATACTAAAGTAATACAAAAAAGGAGCAACGTCAAGTGGGAGCCACTGATGGACCCCCGGAAGGTGCTGATGCCACCGCTGCACATCACATTGGGCCTCGTGAAACAATTTGTCAGCGCTGTAGACAATTCTTATTGTGATGATGATGATCCCGGTCCTGCGGAGAAGGATAACTCCTGCACACTTCAGCAGAGGTATTGAGCACAGCTTCCTTAGTTACAAATACAGTGATGAGGATACACCGCACGCGGGCATCGCAGAAGCCTTGCTGAGTCTCAAGACTCGTTGTGCAAGAGGGAATCCAGCCAGGTCATTTCGCTACGGCGCGATGTTTAGCCGGTGCCAGTGACCTTGTGCGCGATGGGGCTTCTTTTTAGCAATGGGAGGAACGCGGAGATCCAGGAGAGAGAAAAACCCCGCACAGAGAGAGAACATCAAACTCTGCACAGAAACACTCACTCGGAAACACTCACTCACACTCACTCACTCACTCAGAAACACTCACTCACACTCACTCGGAAACACTCACTCACACTCACTCACTCACTCACTCCTCACTCAGAAACACTCACTCACACTCACTCGGAAACACTCACTCAGACACACTCACTAACACTCACTCAGAAACACTCACTCACTCAGAAACACTCACTCACACTCACTCGGAAACACTCACTCACACTCACTCACTCACTCACTCACTCCTCACTCACTCACTCACACTCACTCGGAAACACTCACTCAGACACACTCACTAACACTCACTCAGAAACACTCACTCACTCAGAAACACTCACTCACACTCACTCGGAAACACTCACTCACACTCACTCACTCACTCACTCACTCCTCACTCACTCACTCACACTCACTCGGAAACACTCACTCAGACACACTCACTAACACTCACTCAGAAACACTCACTCACTCAGAAACACTCACTCACACTCACTCACTCGGAAACACTCACACTCTGCGGAACAAGAGAACAGATACGCTTCACCTACGCGCAAACACTCACTCACGCTCACTCATCACTCAGAAACACTCACTCAGAAACACTCACTCACACTCAGAAACACTCACTCACGCTCTGGCCGAGGGAACCATCAAACTCCACGCAGAGAGTCGCCCGAGTCGGGAGTCGAACCCAGGCGACGCCCTGTGGCGTGGCGCACCAAGTCCCGCCGCTAACACCGCGACAGCAGCGACAGCCCCGCGTCATCGCGGATCCACGCATCACCATCATCACCATCACCATCATCACCATCATCACCACTATCACCATCATCACCATCACCACCATCACCATCATCACCATCATCACCACCATCACCATCATCACCATCACCACCATCACCATCATCAGCATCATCACCACCATCACCATCATCACCACCATCAACACCATCACCATCATTACCACCATCATCACCACCATCATCAGCATCATCACCACCATCATCATCACCATCACCACTATTCATCAGCATCATCACCACCATCATCACCACCATCACCATCATCACCACCATCATCACCATCATCACCACCATCATCATCATAATCACACCATCACCACCATAACCATCATCACCACCATAACCATCATCACCACCATCACCATCATCACCACCATCATCACCACCATCATCATCTTCCCCACGTTGATTTGCGTCCCACGATTTAATTTTGGAGCCGGGCTCCGCGTTTATCACCCCACGGCTTTGATTGCGCAATCTTTCAATCGGAAATGCTCCTTAAATCACAGAGCCGATATTCTCTCTCTCTGTCTGTATCTGTATTTGTGATGCTGCGTCGGCAGAGAGCGGTGAACAAGCACAGTTAACAAAGGCTCGTGCACGCATGGACACTGTGGTCACCCGATAATCTGCGTGCTCTGTGGGAGCGTTATTACCCGAAACGTCGTATTTTGCATTTGGTTCAATTCTCTACTCAGCAGTGGTTCATTTCGGTCACTCGCTCAACGACGGTCGGTCAGTCACCTCCTGATCACTCTTCTGTGACGACTACCCTGGTCACTGATCCTGGAACCTCACTCACTGGTTCTGAGGACTCGGTCTCTACCAGACTCTGGCTGCATCGTCTCAGCCACCACACTGCGTTCAACCACCATCACACGGTGTTCAACCACAACAACCACCATCACTACCACCATCACACTGTGTTCAATCACCACCACACTGTGTTCAACCACCACCACCACCACCACACTGCGTTCAACCACCACCACCATCACACGGTGTTCAACCACAACCACCACCATCACTACCAGCATCACACTGTGTTTAACCACCCCCACACTGTGTTCAACCACAACCACCATAACCACCACACTGTGTTTAACCACAACCACCACACTGTGTTCAACCACCACCACCATAACACGGTGTTCAACCACAACCACCACCATCACTACCACCACCACACTGTGTTTAACCACAACCACCACCATCACTACCACCACCACACTGTGTTTAACCACCCCCACACTGTGTTCAACCACAACCACCATAACCACCACACTGTGTTCAACCACTACACTGCAACAACATCCGCCATTCGCTACCACGTGGCTGCACCGTCACCACGGCGCTTGTGACGGTGCACTCGGACACCACGTGACGTGTCGGACCTGTTCTGATCCGTCAGTGTTTGTGAGCTCCTCGCACAATGAAGCCTTCTTAAAACCCGGGATGGGTCGTAGGTATGCCAGCCTGAGATTTTCAAACCAGCGCACAAAGACAAATACAAATATCTCCCATATAGCCTAAACCAACTTTTGGGGCAAGTGCCGTTAGCGAGCACATACAAAGGCCAGCACGATACTCGAGGGGGTGGGTGGTCAGCACCACCCCCAGTCGCCTTTGTCTCCCCGGTGGCAATGTTTACACACCGAACCAGGTAATAATTTTACGCTGAGTCGACCCTTGAGGATGCCCAGGACCACCACACACGCATACAGAGACGCGTATACGCACAGGGCTGCCCGCGTTGGATGCAGGCGACTGCCCACGTGATTGGCCGGCACTGCTGCCCGCTGGGACCAGAGGCTGTGCTGGCGCGTTTCCGAAGAGGGGGAGAGGAGGAGGAGGAGGTGGAGGAGGTGGAATCATGCGGCGTGACAGAGCGGCTTGGGAGGACGGATGATGACACGGACCGCTGCCCCTGCGCCCGCGCAGGCGCGCGAGCTTCAAAATCAATGCGCCCATTTGTATGGCGCCTGTCCCACTCGCCGACCCCCAGTCGCATAGCAACACCCGCTGATGGATGGTCACAAATCGGTTCCTAAGAATGCCTCGTTCCTCGGCAGCACCAGCAGCACCAGCACCACCAGGACAAGCAGCGCCATCAGCACCACCAGCAGCACCACCACCAGGACTATCAGCAACAGCAGCCGCCAAGGGTTGTGATAAATACCCCACGTGGTGGTGGTGGTGGGGGTGGTGGTGGGGGTGGTGGTGGGTGTGATGGGGGTGGTGGTGGGGGTGGTGGTGGTGGGGGTGGTGGGGGTGGTGGTGGGGGTGGTGGTGGGGGTGTTGGTGGGGGTGGTGGTGGTGGGGGTGGTGGGGGTGGTGGTGGGGGTGGTGGTAGAGGTGGTGGGGGTGGTGGTGGTGGGGGTGGTGGTGGTGGGGGTGGTGATGGTGGTGGTGGGGGTGGTGGTGGGGGTGTTGGTGGGGGTGGTGGTGGTGGGGGTGGTGGGGGTGGTGGTGGGGGTGGTGGTAGAGGTGGTGGGGGTGATGGTGGTGGGGGTGGTGGTGGTGGTGGGGGTGGTGGTGGGGTGGTGGTGGTGGTGGTGGGGGTGGTGGTGGGGGTGGGGGTGTTGGTGGGGGTGGTGGTGGGGGTGGTGGGGGTGGTGGTGGGGGTGTTGGTGGGGGTGGTGGTGGTGGGGGTGGTGGTGGGGGTGGTGGTGGGGGTGGGGGTGGTGGTGGGGGTGGTGGGGGTGGTGGGGGTGGTGGTGGGGGTGGTGGTGGGGGTGGTGGTGGCGGGGGTGGTGGTGGTGGTGGTGGTGGGGGTGGTGGTGGGGGTGTTGGTGGGGGTGGTGGTGGTGGGGGTGGTGGGGGTGGTGGTGGGGGTGGTGGTGGGGGTGTTGGTGGTGGTGGGGGTGGTGGTGGGGGTGGTGGTGGTGGTGGTGGGGGTGGTGGTGGTGGGGGGGTGGTGGTGGGGGTGGTGGTGGTGGTGGTGGTGGGGGTGGTGGTGGGGGTGGTGGTGGTGGGGGTGGTGGTGGGGGTGTTGGTGGGGGTGTTGGTGGGGGTGGTGGTGGTGGGGGTGGTGGGGGTGGTGGTGGGGGTGGTGGTGGTGGGGGTGGTGGTGGGGGTGGTGGGGGTAAGGGTGGTGGTGGTGGGGGTGGTGGGGGTGGTGGTGGTGGTGGTGGTGGGGGGGTGGTGGTGGGGGTGGTGGGGGTGGTGGTGGGGGTGGTGGTGGTGGGGGTGGTGGGGGTGGTGGTGGGGGTGTTGGTGGTGGGGGTGGTGGGGGTGGTGGTGGGGGTGGTGGTGGGGGTGGTGGTGGCGGGGGTGGTGGTGGTGGTGGTGGGGGTGGTGGTGGGGGTGGTGGGGGTGGTGGTGGTGGGGGTGGTGGTGGGGGTGGTGGTGGGGGTGGTGGTGGTGGGGGTGGTGGTGGGGGTGGTGGTGGCGGGGGTGGTGGTGGTGGTGGTGGTGGGGGTGGTGGGGGTGGTGGTGGGGGTGTTGGTGGTGGGGGTGGTGGGGGTGGTGGTGGGGGTGGTGGTGGGGGTGGTGGTGGCGGGGGTGGTGGTGGTGGGGGTGGTGGTGGGGGTGTTGGTGGTGGGGGTGGTGGGGGTGGTGGTGGGGGTGGGGGTGGTGGGGGTGGTGGTGGGGGGTGGTGGTGGTGGGGGTGGTGGGGGTGGTGGTGGGGGGGTGGTGGTGGGGGTGGTGGTGGGGGTGGTGGTGGTGGGGGTGGTGGGGGTGGTGGTGGGGGGGTGGTGGTGGGGGTGGTGGGGGGGTGGTGGTGGGGGTGATGGTGGGGGTGATGGTGGGGGTGGTGGTGGGGGTGGTGGTGGGTGTGATGGGGGTGGTGGTGGGGGTGGTGGTGGTGGGGGTGGTGATGGTGGTGGTGGGGGTGGTGGTGGGGGTGTTGGTGGGGGTGGTGGTGGTGGGGGTGGTGGGGGTGATGGTGGTGGTGGTGGTGGTGGTGGTGGCCACGCTGCACGTGGCTGCCTGTGATCCAGTGCAGTGGCGGCGGCAGTGAGGGTTGGTGGATCACACGCGGATATTTTGAAACTTCCCTTCCAGTCGGTGTCCAGGAGGAGTCGTGGCTTTGCCAGGAGAAGGCAGTACACCAAGTGGACTAATCGCCATCTGTTTTACATCGGCACAGGGATAGAGTGATTCCTTCCTAGCGTAATGCGTGGGGTTTTCTCCGGGTGACCCGGTTTACTCCCACGTGGTACAATAATAATAATAAGCACACGCATCACAAATGGGCCGAACGCTTCTTCAAGTAGAAACTCCGATGTAGCAGCTGCGGGACCCTCGTGAGAACGACTCCTGCGACTGGGCGATGTGTGTAGCGACCGTGGCAACACCACGCGCCGTCTGCCTCACTCACAGCGGACGTTGAAGATCCCGTGGCGTTATTCGCAAGAGCAGACCACGGTGTGCCGGCGCCAGGGTCCCACATTTGGCTAATTCGTCAATGTCCCCGCGAATAACTCTCAGTTGGGACGCCGCGAACGGAGCAGTGGTCATGGGAACAGTGGTGGGGGTGAGAACGTGCAAACTCCACGCAGAGCGGCGCTCGTGTCGGGAATCGAACCCAGGTCCTTTTTGCTGTGAGGCACCACCTGCGCTGCCAATCACCTTGTCGCCCATGACCAAACAACACAAATCCCCTCCGTTCTATGGGATTCTTGCGCATGATGGCAGCCAGATGCCAACGTGGCGGTCTGCCGCTCGCCACGCGGAGAGGGCTTCAACTGGGAGAGTTCGTGTCGGCTTGCTGTTCCTCCTCCTGTCTCTGTGTTCACGTGTGTGCTGTTGTATGTTCATGCGTGTGCTGTTGTGTGTACCTCTTCGACACTTCACGTGGCCTTCAAAGTGCACCTGGCCTGGCACAGGCGCCGTGGTGACGTCAGCGTCACTTCGTGGCGGATGGCGGGCGTTGGTATTGGAGTGTGTACGTCTAGGTAAACTCAGCCTCAAATGAGTACCTGGTGCGATGTGTAAATATCGCCACTATAGGGAGACAAAGGCGGCCGGGCGTGGTGATGGACACCCACCCCCTCGTATGCCGTGCAGCCTTCACAGTTGCTGCTCGCGAAAGCACTTTCCCTAACATTCTGTTAAGGCTATCGGGGGGTCTTTGTCTCTATGTGTGTGTTCATACGTGTGCTCTCTCTCTCTCTCAAGTAAACCACTCCATTATTCTGACAGTGTAATTGTCCGTCTGCTGCGTGACTTAGTGCAGCATTGAGATGCCAATCAGAGGCGCGTGTCTCTCCATGTTGTGCGTGTGCGTGTGTAGGTCGCGAAGTGGGGGAGTAGTGGAGCGGTTAGCTGCAAAACCCGGCGACCCGAGTTCGATTCCCACTGACGGCCAACACCGGTAACGATGATCTGAGCCGGTCCTGGACTTCCCCTAGGTAGACTCAGCCTCAAATGAATACCTGGTGCTATGTATAAAGATCGCCACGAGGGAGAAAACGGCGGCCGGGCATGGTGCTGGCCACCCACCCCCTCGTGTGCCGTGCCGACCCTCGCTTACAGCACTTGCCCCAACAATCTGTTCAGACTAGACGGGGATTCATTGTCCTTGTAGGTCCACGCAATCTCAAACCAGTTAGCTGTTGTGGTGTGTCTATAGCGCCGGAGAGACAAAGGCGGCCAGGCGTGGTGCTGGCTATCTTACTTCCGTCGTGTGCTGCCCCAGTCTCTAATAGGTGCTCACTAACAGCACTTACCCCAACAATCTGTGTTCAGGCGTTATCGTTGCCTGTATGTACTCTATGAATGTGTCTGTCGCTGTATGTCTCTCTGGAAGTGTCTGTGTGTGTGTCTCTGTGTATGCGTGTGTGTCTGTATGTCTATGTCGCTGTATGTCTCTCTGCAAGTCTCTGTCTGTGTGTGTGTCTCTGTGTATGCGTGTGTGTCTGTATGTCTATGTCGCTGTATGTCTCTCTGCAAGTCTCTGTCTGTGTGTGTGTCTCTGTGTGTTTGTCAATGTCTATCACCCTAACCCTATTCAGACCCCTCATTATACCTCTAATCCTATTCCAAACCCGATTACTCCTCATATTTAAAACTCCTCGCGCCCGCCGTCTGGAGACGCGGTTGACCGAACGGGTGATGCGATGTTGTTCTGTTTGCGAGGGGCCGTCGTTGTGCAAAGAACAATTTCTAAACGTTGTTGACTCTCGCGAGCAGCGCCCCGGAGTTTCCGTCGAGTGCTCGAGCCAATAACATGTTGGCGATCCTGCAGGATTTGTTTAACACGCCCGACCGCTGATGAGACCTATGAGGTCAAAAGTTCGGTTTGCTTGCTCAAATAAATGTCAAGGTCAAACAGTCAAAGGGATTTCCTTCCCAAATGAGTATTGATGCGAGGACTCTGCTCCTGTGTATAGACCTGCAGTGCCAGTGGTGGAAATTCCACATTCCTATAGCGGTGGCGAGTCTCTCCGCAGGGCAGCCGCTGTTGACTTCCCGACAAATCGGTACTCATTGTATCGACCGCCGGAGAGATAAACAAAACAACGATAAACGTGTGTATTTTACCATGGCTATTTTACCAAGTAAGGCCCACTGAGCTATGTAACTCTTTTTCAGAAGTGACCTGGCCACAAATGATAGCGTAACAAAGTGGCTTATCACGTGGACATTTATAGCAGCCAAATACTCTAAACGCACGTTTCTAAATGTGGAGGGAAAGTCCGTAGGACCTGGAGAAAAATCCACGCGACCAGGTGGTCAGAGACGTGCAAAATCCACAGTTACAGGTGTCAGGGTCGGGATCGAACCCACGACCTCCCGTATAGCAGGCGAGGTAGTCAACATCTCAGAAGGCAGCTCTGCTGGTAACGTCCCCTTACTTTTGGGCGAGCACCGCGTGGTGATTTTGAGGCGCGTCTTCAATTGAAATGGGTCAACTGTGGAGTTAATAGCCGCGACAAGTGCGGCGGTAAGGATGTATTGGTAAACGCCCTGAGGATACACTCGTAGCAGTGCACGCGTCTCTGCGGTGGCAGTGGAAGGCAGCCAGATTGATGAGCGATCCCACTGGGACGGTGCAGGGGCGTTCTGTTTTCAGAATAATTCGCAAAGCTGAATGACGCAAATACCGGTCCAGATTATTTAGTTGCCCATTTTTTTTAAATCACAGCCTCGCTCCACGCCGCGTCGGTCGTGGCGCCTGTGTTGGTCAAACTTCGCCTCGCTGGATGATGATGAAGAAGGCTGGGGACCCAGGAGCGAAGCTTCAAACCTCGCGTCACAGACAGCCAGGGGGACACGTGGCCTGGGTGTGTGGCTACGAGACGAGAGCTGCTTTGCTTCTGAGTTGGAAGGCACGCGGGAAGCCATCGCAAAACGCGGCACCGCGAGGCCAGCCTCGAACATGGGTCCCGTGAGCCGCGATGCGAGCCGCACGGCGCCACGATGGGGGGGGGGGGGGATCCGACAGCTGGCACCACGGCGCGCCCACTCTCTTAACCACGTGATGATTGATTGACCGGCGATTTGTCGGGCAGGGATCGAACCCAGGCCCTTATTGTTGTGAGGCGCAAGCACTGTCAACCACCGCGCTGCCACCCTGATGAGATTGACTGTGTCGTCGATCGATGAGGTCTGATGTCCCCCCCCCCTCGCCGCCTGGCCCCCTCCACTCCCCTCTTGAGATACACGGCCACATTCGCACGCTCTCTACTTCCACATCGTACGGGAGCTGTGCAGCGTTATTGTGCCGCTAGACCTTCGTGTGCCATTACCGCGGAAACACGAGTGGACACTTAAGGGGCAGATTCCCATCTTGACAAATCGGCCACAACACGGCGCCCTGGCAATGCGTCTCATTGTTTGGGAATGGACCCTGGAACATTTTAAATGCCAATGATCGAACCAAAAGGAACATCCACCAACTCGACAATTCTCCCCATAATTGGTTTGGTTGCTTCTGCGTTTGTAACACACACACGCGCGTGTGTGTGCGTGTGTGCGTGTGTGTGGATACGTGTGTGCGGAGTGGGGGCGCAATGTTTCATGCACACCGCTTTATGAATCCCGGCGACCCGAGTTCGATTCCAGCTCACGACCATTAACAGTGACAGCGAATTTTTTAACCGATTCTGGGCCTCCCCTAGGTGGACTCGGCCTTTAATAATGAACTGGCGCGGTGTGTAAACATCAGCACTGGGGAGACAAAGGCGGCCGGGCGTGGTGTTGCCCATCATTTCGTGTGCTGCGTGGTCCTTCATAGGTGCTCGCTAACAGCACTTGCTCCAACAGTCTGTTGAAGGCTATACGGGGGATCTTTGTGTTTGTGGCAATAAATTATAATTATTTTTATTTGAATATGAGTATGCAACGAGGAGGCCGCGTGGCTCGGAGATGAGGGGACAACCATCGCGGAGATGGAGCGACGAGATGAGCTCGCGTGCAGGGGCGAGATCGATTGAGACATCAACGGGCCACGAGGGATGCTGCCGACAGCGTGGGAGTGGTGGTGGAGAGGACGCCTTCATCCATGAGTGGATAGACCATGGGGCTGACGACGACGATGATAATGATGACGGTGGTGGTGCTGGTGATGATGATAATGATGACGGTGGTGGTGCTGGTGATGATGATAATGATGACGGTGGTGCTGGTGGTGATGATGATAACGGTGGTGGTGATGATGATGATAATGATTACGGTGGTGGTAGTGGTGGTGGTGATGATGATGGAGTTTCCATCCAGCGCTCCCACAGGGACGTGAGGAGTCCCCGTCGCCTCTTGGAGCAGCGCCCCCGTGCACGATGTCGATAAGAGCCATGCAGACCACGTGTTACCACCACGTGTTACCAACCACCGCGCGATAGAACACGGAGGCTTAATTTAAATCTATATTCCTTCTGGAGGGCATTCTGTTTGACATTTAATTTAAGATAACCCCCCAACACACCCACACTTCCGCCCCGCCACGTTTTACGTTTCAGTTAATAACATGGAGGCGACCGTCCGAGCGTGTTTGCCCATTCAGATGTACGATTGTTTATTTATTTACTCGTTCCCCGTTAATCACGGAGCACACTCGCAGCACTAATCGCAAGTGACGCCGCGAACGCAGCGGCAGTAGCCGCAGCAGCCGCAGCAGCTGCCGCGACGAGGGCGGCGTGGGAAGTGTGGATTCCGAAAAGTAATCGGCCTCCTAATTACAACCAGTCGTTACTGATTACTTGAAGTGTCAACGTAACCTCGTGAATTTGACTTTTTCCCGTCACCATGCACACAGTCCCTTGTCATCAATGCCGCTGCGGGATGATGGCTTCCCCGCCGCCGTGGTGCGGGTCGTTGGGGCTGCTTTGACCCTTCACATCACTGCGCTGGCGGATTTGGTGGTATCTTCGAAAATGCGGTGCGTGTACTGTAACGGGTTTAATAGTGTATTTTATTCGGAGGACCCTGAGTGATTTTTATCCTTGGGTAAAATGTCCAGTCTGCCACCAGCTCCACTCCCCACCCACGCTCTGCGGTGAATCCATCCCTGATATCTAACCCAGCGCTCTGGGACGCCCCGCCCGCACGCCCCTCCATCCCTCCCGCTGCCGACTCCGTTCTCCCCCGAGTCGTGGTGGTGGTTGTGGTGATGATGATGATGCGTGGTGTGCACCCGTCCGTTCACCACAACACAACATCGGCGCTCCTGGCGGGCCTGGAAATCGTTGCGCGGCGTGCGGGCGAGCGGGGTTTATGTGGTCCCCCAGGGTGAGTGTGGGAACTGCTCAGTAATTGAACCCTGACCCTTTTGGCAACCGAAGCCGTTCCCTCGGCAACTGTTCCTGCGGCTCCTGCTGCTTGCGGCAATAGGAAGTGACTGGGAACAGTTCGTCTATCAATTCAATTAAAGGCCGCGGGTTGTCGTGTTCTTTTTGTTTAGTTTTACAAAACAGGGACTTGCAGGTCACTGCCATTGTCTACGTTGGAGGGTAAGACCTGTGCAAGTGCCGTGAATAATTACATGTGTGTCAAGACAAGGGTCGATTTTGCACACCAACAAAGGCGATTAAATGACAGGTTGGGCCATCGGCCTATCGGTCTTGCAGAGCCGGAGCGGTCACGCGCCCCGTCACTTCATTTCCTTCGACCCGCGGCTCCACGAGGCACACAACCCCTGCGTAACGGCCCGCACATTGCATTGGTCCATCACTGCGACGCCTTGGCCACACTAATCGGGTTACTCGAGCGGAGAATTGTCAACCTATCGCTGCAAGGTCCTCGAGTGGCCGAGCTGCGTGGGTTGTGTGCGTGCTGACGTCATCACGCCGCTCTCCCCTCCCCACCTACTCCCGACACTGGCTGTGTATCCCGCGAATTTGCGCGGGCAGTGGTTGTACTGCGTAAGCAACATCAAAATAAGCAGACAACAAGCCTCCTTCTCGTCTTTGCCTCTCTACATTAACGGGGTTTCCCCCACATCCAATCGGCCACACTGCCTTCTGGGATTTTTGTTTAATCAGCAGCGTCGGTTGAACAACGCAAGCAAACTCTGGGCCGGTTTTGACATTCGGACTCTGCCGGTGAGACAGTGCATGTCAAAACCGATCAAGAGTTTAAATTACGCGATGTTGTTTTCGTTTGTGCACAGGCAAATGCACGGGCGTGGCAGGTATTGCCTGCGCATTTGTTGGGACCCGCGCATCGGTCCATCGTTGACGCCGGGAGCGCTGTCCGTGGTGCTGATTTCACATCAGACGTCCCGCCCGTCGTTCTGATAACGCAGCGTCCTTCATTCACTGCACCGTGTCGAATCGCTTGCGCTAAACGCGGGAAAACATCGATGGGCTAATGTCGGCCATGATAAAACTCCACGAGCGATTAGGGGTCTGGCAGGTGCAGTTCAAGGGTTGTGTGCACGGCGTTTGGCAGAGCGAGGCGATGATGTGTGTCTGAGATCCAGCGCTTTCGAGAAAAGGGTTGGAGGGTCGCGCAAAGACTGCTGAAAATAGATGGAAGTACAGCAAGTGGGTTCGTGCACCCGTATGTGCGAATATTTGAGCGTTACCCCCCTCGTATGCATGGATTTTCTCTGGCTACGTCAGTTCCTCAAGCACGCAAACACTCATAACTGGTATCGGCCAACGAAATCAATGCAGGACCCTCATGAGGCGTCTCCAAATAAATATATGACGCTACTATTATCATCATCATTCACTGCACGGATATATACGGTTTTAAAATTATGTTCATAAGCGCCCTCCATACACCACATATAAATATGTATTTACTTAGGACAAATATACAATGCATTCTTATTTTTCAGAATGCAGGCATTGAATCGTATGTCTAATAATTGATCACAGTATTTACAATGTATGCTAATGCATTGTTAATGATATGCTAATGGTAAGCTGCAGTGGCACAGTGGTTAGCGGACTGTGCTATGAAACCGGCGGCCTGAGTTTAATTCCCAGCCACGGCGAACATCAGTGGCGAGTGATATCCGAACCGGTGCTGTGTGTTCCCTTCACCGCTAACCCGCACTAACTAGCGCGATGAAGTATGATTAAAAACAAACTCGTGACCAGCACGGTGTGGGGGTAGCCTTCATCCATCAGTGGATTGACAAAGGGCCAATATTCTTTGGTTATTTCGGTAAAGTCAAGTAGATAGAAACAAATATAATAAAGTGAATAAAATATATACAAATTAAATAAATAAAAACCACGACGTATCGATCGCTTGTGTTGCGACCAATACGTCGTGGTTTTTATTTATTTTATTTTTATATTTTGTATTCACTTTATTATTTTTTTTCTAAGTGACTTTACCGAAAGAACCAAATAATATGAATTCCTGCAGTCAGGAAAGTTTTAAGTCACAAAGGGCCAATAGATAATTAAATGTTAAATATATGTTAATTTGGCGAATACAACTGTCCAAATGTGACACCCCAAAATCATTAGACTCGAAAAGATAGCAATGACATGCAACAACAGTTGCATGTTTTATATTATTGAAAATATTATTATTGTTTTTTTTAATACTATCATTGAGCAAAAGTATATATTTTAAACGAATCATTGCCCCGCTCGTTAGAATTTAATTAAATATTTGTCTTGAGAAAGCGTTGCATACCCAGGTGCTTAGCTTTGAGCGTGAGACGACTGTGAATGAGCGGGGTGGAGGAGCAGTGAGGGCAGAAGCACGGTGGGGCTTGTTCCGCAGCGCCGCCTCGACTCGCCAAATCTGTATGCGAGTCTTGTGAGCACACAGCGCCGCGTGTTATGTATATGCCTGCAGATGATATGCTGCAGATAATGTTGGGAGAGATAATATTCCTCAAGGAGTGCGGCCGAGGCAGCCTCATGTAAATGAGCAGAGAGCTCAGAAGTCATGCGGATCGGCTGCTCTGCCTTTTGTTGTGCATTTCGACACTCGCACTGTGGTCGTGTGCGCCAGTGTCAGTCGCTGAAAGGTTTGCAATTTTTTGTTCTATTATTCCTTGCTGCCTTGGATTTACCTTGTCACGAGCACCTGCTGAATCCAGGAAACCAGTCATAGTAGTAGTAGTAATAATAATAATACAGAAGAGCATTATTCCAAAGCGGCGGCCAATGTTTACGAACGCTCTGTTATCTTCACCCCGAGTAGTTGTCGGACTGTGTATTAAATTTTTTTGCCCACGTCCACTTTGTAATCCGATACTTTGATTTTTTTGCAAGGCTATAGTTGCATTTAAACTTTTTAGTTGTGAATAGAATGCTTTATTCGTTCTCGGCGTGTTACATTTTCCTGGCAAATTATCCTTTAGAAAATCGATCTCTCTGGGGAGAGCAGTCACCTCGCTACTAACAACAACAATAACCGCCGTTCGTCACTAAGTGGCGGTGACAACACAACACCGCTTGTACCAGGCTAGGTGCAGCTTGAGGCCATTATGTGAAGGAGGTCACGGAACAGACCCAGGTGCCATGGGTTGACTGACTGAGATGACTGACAGATGAACCACCTGTGATTCCTATTGTGTCAAATTGCTGTGTTGTAGCCGTAGCTGCTGAACACATTGTCATACGCAAGAAGAGAATAGATTGCAAAACTAACCCCAGACCAGACCCATGGTGGCCGATTAGGGCGGCAGCCCAGTTCAGAAAGCTATAAAGAGGAATCGAAAATCTATGGGTACTGTACAGAGATAGTTTTACTTTGTCGCTAATTTTACTTATGCGTGCATATATACATAAGCATTGTACATATAATCTTGTCTGTTTACATATTAGTGCACGAACAACCCACACCTGTTTAATGTTTCTGTAAATTAATCGTATAATTGTGCTGTGATCAATGTAAAAAATAACACTGATGTACCCTTTGTATAATATTCTCGATCTCTCACGTGACGCTGTGCTTTTGGCTCTGATTTCTATTTGCTACTTTTCTTTTGTTTTTGTCATTTTGGTGACCCGGGTCACGCTTGCAAATGGGACTCCATCCTGGTACTGTATCTTGCATTCTCTCCTGGGTTCGCAAAATAAATTTGACAAACTTCATAACACACACGACTCACATAACGGATAACAAGTGACAGGAACATTTTCAAGGGGGGCTAAATGTGTTGTTCTCCCAGATCGCTATTAAGGTTAGGGTCAAGGCCGAGCCTGCCCTTGACCATAACTCAGATGCCCATTACTTCTGAGGTGTGTTCATGTGAAAGGTGCCATGGAAACGTGGTCTATCCGTAGACTGACCGCTGTTATCTTCCCACAAAGTTGTACTCATTCTATTGACCCTGGGATAGATGATGCTGATTTTGGGCCGGGTCAAGTTACGTGACCTCATCAGCACCCAAGCAACTTAAAATGTAATAGATGTAAAGCAAGTATAAAATAGAAACCCAAATATAGAATACGATATCTCATCAGATCTGAGAAGCTGGGCAAAATTAGATATTGCGCAACGAGATGTGGCCAGGCGATGGCAGTTACTGAGTGTCGCCACTTGTCTGCCTGTGGGTTGTCTCCGGGTCCGCCGCCGTCCTCAGACACGAAGACACATTCTCATTCATGGGATTGTCCAAACATCCCTATGTACCAGGGCCCTCCTGAGAGAGTCTTGAGACTGAGCAAGGTTATGCTATTTAAGTAGATAGTATTATTAATTGGCGATGTTACATGCAGCTTTTCAAAAAATATATGCTGTCAAGACTATCAGCTTGAACGTCCTTTGGACGTGTCCGTCCCTCCCTCCAGACAGACATCCAGCCAGCGAATCTTTTGTTGAATGCAGTATATTGACAGAGTACTCTACGCTCAAATGCGTCGGGTCCGCGACCGGGATGGAGGTGGTTACGTCAGCACGCACGGGACGGGCTCATCGCCGTGGGATACGGGGACGTCATCACGTACAGACACTTGCGCGTCCGCCAGCCAGGCAGGCAGCAAACCTTTATTGTTGTTGGTGTCGTAAAATAGTGCGATATGACGATGCTGTCTTGATTCAACACGTAGGCTTTCGCGGCCAATATCATCCATCATATCAAAATAACACGGCGCTTAGCGAAAGACAACGCACACTGACCCCAGGGCCGGGTCAAGGCGTGGGGGCTTTAGGGACCGCAGCCCAGGGGCCTCCAGAGATGAAGTGAAAAGTTATCTCATTTGTGAATGCTGATTTTTATTTGTTGTTCGCCTTGCAAAAATACATTTTATTTTTCTTTAACTTTGTTTTCCTTTTGAAAATATTACTGGGGGGCTCACAGTACCAGGGGTCTACACAATCTTAATCCGGACCTGACTGACCCCGATCTGAATGTAGAGTCACACCACACCCCGCACAGAAATCTTCTGTCATTAAGACGTTCATACATCGGACTAAGAAAGTGTCAGATTGTGATAGTCTGAGAAGTAAAATGAAACATGTTAAAGCAGCGCTGCAATTGCACGGTTACAATGATGCACAAATCAACAGGGCACTGAATGCCAAAAACAAACCAAATAACACGAGCGTTGAAACTGACCAAGTAATTTAAATACTGTACATTATGGGAGTTACTGATAAACTAGCCAATTTTTTGGAAAACAAAATATCCCAGTCAGATTTGGCACGGCAAATAAAATACAGAAACTAATATCTGTTACTAAAGATGTATCACAGAAGCTATCAACAGAATGTGTGTACCGGATTAATTGCATTTGTGGCAAATGCTATGTTGGGCAAACAGAACGAATGCTCAGCACGAGACTAAAATAACAAAAAAGGAATTTGAAACACTCCCAAATACAACTGTCGGTAGTGGCAGAGCACGCGTGCCAACAAGGACACTCATCCATAATAGAGGTTTTTGGGTTAGATCGCGTAAATATATAAATGTGTGGTTAAAACCCGCCATCAGCCGACACTCAATTGATTTTGATGTTAAAGTTCTGTGCAAAACTAGTTACTACTTGCTGTAGTACATGCATAATATACGCTAATTACCATATGAATACACCAACCGGCAATGGATACCCATTGTAATTTAGATGCATTCCTTAATCCCCCCTCGGCCCTTCGCACGTGAAGTAACGCCATCACATCTATCCCCTCTATTTAAAAAACGAAACAGGAGGAGGATTTCTCCGAAAATCTGGCTGTGGCCTGATGAAGCTGGTTGTAATTACTGGCGAAACGTCGTACTCAGACTGTAAATGTTGTGGATTTGCTCTCCAACACACTGGTGTGCAGTACTAGTGACGAATTGGCATGTTCTGTTTACGTGACAAACCTTACTAATTGGCTGTGTCGGGTGGTGGCGGGTTTAACGACGCATTTATATTTTCGCGATCCAACCCAAAACACCTCTATGATTGCTGTATTGAGTAACACATCATGGGGATTTTGAATTCTGATTGAAAAAGAGTATTCCTCCTTTTTGAATGAAATAATTGTATACGTAATCATTTCATTCAAGACCAGTAGCTGGCTGCAGGGGGAGGAAACAAACATTGAAGTATTTTCATTGCTAAGTTATTAATTTTCCAATGCTTTACTTATATTTTGACTTAAAACTTTCGTGGCTGCAGGAATTCATATTCTTTGGGTCTTTCGGTAAAGTCACGTAGATATAAAAATAAAGTAAATGAAAATAATTTACAAAAACACCCAGCTTAATAACCATTGCTACAGTCTACATTACAGACTGCCAGTACACTCACCAAACTTAATAACCAGGCTACAGTCTACATTACAGACTGCCAGTACACTCACCAAACTTAATAACCAGGCTACAGTCTACATTACAGACTGCCAGTACACTCACCAAACTTAATAACCAGACTACAGTCGACATTATAGACTGCCAGTACACTCCGATTTAGAACCAGGCTACAGTCTACATTCGTGTTTTTTAGTTTTTTCATTCACTTTATTTTAATTTTTCCATCTCCGTGACTTTACCGAAATAAACAAAGAATATGCTTTCCTCATGTTTAAATTTTTAAATCGAATATTCTTTAATGTCATAATATAAGGCAGTACAAGTTTCCTTACATCATCTTAACATGTGCTGTTTTCAATAACTGTGCCGAAAGTACAAATTGGTTCGTCACGTAATTGATGTATCTGAGTAAAACTTGTTATATTTCCAGTTCTTCGTTAATTGCACGTAATTTATTCAGTGATAATTATAATGACAATAATTATTCGCACTCATATATATTTTTTATATATTTTTTTTATTTTTTTCGCAACTTTGGGAGCGAATTCTCCAACTCCGTGCCTCTGTCGAGCTGTGAATCGCCTCGCCCCGAGACGTCCGCCCCGCGCGTCAACCTCTCATCGTGGGGCCACGTCGCCACGACTCACGCAACCCAGCAGTGGAGAGAGCCTGCCCCGGCCCTTGACGTTAAATCCTCGACGAATTATGGGGATAAATTAAAGAAATAAAGAGGTTTTCTCCGGGGTTTGAGGATAGAGGGCGCAATGGCGAGCGACGTTCGCTACCGCAGCGCCGTGAGCAAGTCCAAGGACCCCTCAGGCCTCCTCATCTCTGTCATTCGGTAAAGAATGTTCGTGTCGTCGTCGTTGTCATCTTGTTTTGTTATTGTTGTTTTGGTTAAGTTAATTGGTGTCGCTAGAGATCAGCGGTGGCTCCGGTGTGAGGGGCGGTGCGGCCTAGTGGGAAGCGCCTCGCCTGGAGGCCTGAGGCCTGGGCCTCTGCCGTCTCTGTTGCTAAATGTGAAACATTAAAACGTGAAAACTTCAAATGTCGGGCACTGCAAGTGACATTCGAATATTGTTCGCGAGATTTGCAGCGCTGCATGTGGACGAGATAGCCTGTCGCGCTACGTCGCAGGATCGCGAGCGGCGAATTTCGGAGGCTTCATCATCCAGCAGTGGATGAACCTGGCTGCTGCTGCTGCAGCTGGACGCGATGTGTCCCGCGTGTGCGCTAAGGTCGCATTGTCAGCCGTTTTATTAACGCGGAATTGTTTATATATAATAGACAAACAAATTAAGTCATTGTTGAGGGTGACGTCACTGTTAATCGTGTCCAGCAGACCTCTTATCCACTGCTGGATGAAGCCCCCCCCCTCTCTTCATTGCGTCGGTCATGTTGGTTTGACCATACTTCACCATTCTGGTCACTGAAGGCGGGGTCCGAGAATCGCCGCAGAGTTTAACTCGTGTTGCCGAGGTTGTCTAACCACTTTGCCACCGCTCCGCAGTTTATCATTATACTGTAATGTATATCGTTATTCAGTTACAATCGATTCATCGTAATAATAGCATCGGTATCCTCGTTATGGTTATTGCCTCTCCACTGGTACTCCATCACCATCAATAACAATTTCCAGTCGCAATATCATCCACCATCAGTTATTTTCTATCCACCGCTGGATGAAGGCCACCGGCATCTCGTCTTGGTGCCTCTGCGGATAAATCGATCTCATTGCCCGTCCGTGCAGTGGTCGTCCGCTCGGACTGTCACCCCCTCCCAGGGCTCCTTCAGTCACTCGACGTCTTTCGGTCAATGTCCCATCCAGCACAAGCCCACATTTACTATTCTTGACTGTCAATAGGATGTTTCTGAAGGGAATGTATTCGCTGGTCCATGTGCTGCTGCTGCTGCTCTTTCTGTCTCGATGTAATTCCGAGGATGCGTCTCGCCATGCTTCGTTGCACACGTTTCAGATTGTCCTCCTGTCTCTAGGTCAGTGGTTCATGGTTTTCATTCGTGCGCCATATTTTGGCGGTGTGTGCCGATTTTAAACTTTTGTCTGCGAAAAACACAACGGCACGTTGCCTCTCGGTATCAAGTTCAGCTCTCTTCGTGTTATCATTGTTGAATATACGATGTTGATTATCGTCATTGTTGTTGCTTCCAGTGTAAGCTAGTTGTGAGCACTTTCTATGAGCCATGAGCCAGAGAAGGCTGCTATTCAAATGCAACAGTTTCTGTAAATGATAATAAAACCCATCGCAGCAACAGTAGAATGCGTGCAGGCTGGATTCAAACACTTTAATACCACGCAGAGGAGAAACCGCACACAGGCAGCAGGATGGCATCATGCCTGGCCTGAATATTGTATGATTACCACATCGCATCCACAATGCTCTCAGCCTTGTCTAAACCACCAGCGTAAAAGTTTGGCTGTGTTGTTGTTTAGGCCACCCACTCAAGATGAGCCTCAGCTTAGGCAATGCTGAGAGTATTATACATGCATGCAGTGTAGTAATCACATGACATACATGCAAGGCGTGATGGAAGCTGCGCCTACTTTTGTGAGCACACATTTGTTTGTTGTGGAAATCTGAAGGCTGCCTTGTTTTTGTCCCGACGAAGGGCGCTATAAGGAAACACGGGTTCTTGTTAATGAATCACCCGTCACCAGTCACGTGCTACACCTGCGGTCATCTGCCACACATTCTTGTCTGCCTCGCCTGCATTTGTTTATGCTGGGATGCAATCATCATTTAACCTGGCACTACAACATCCTAGAATACCGGCTTGTCAAATATTTTCTATAAACAAGGTTACTGGGCTTCCAATTACAAGCAGGATATAACACTCCCATTACATAATTACAAAAAATCCTTATTCACCACATTTTAAATGCATCCGTTAAATAAATGGATGCTGCCACAGTGTAATGGTCAGCACACTAGATGTGTAATCCAGAGGTCGCCGGCTTGATCTTCCAGCGCGGAAGTTGAAACAATGGGGACAAGTTTCTTAATCCCCTGCCCCCACCACCTCTGTCCACCCAGCAGTGTAAAAAAGGTTCAACCACAGCGAGTCAATCGGCATTCTGCATTCACATTTGGTGGATTAAAGTGTGGATACTCCAGTATCTTCCAAGACATCTAGCCAGCATGGAAAAGTAGGCCATATCCATATATAGAGGGGCTCTATAGAGCTCCTTCGAGTGGAAGCCCCTTCTTCTAGCAGAACTGATAAATGTATGGCGTGTGGCCAATAGCATTTCACTGGATTTCCTAAACTCCATTCCTTGTGACCAACCATGGCACATGTTTTCAAACACATTAAATCCTTACAGCATGATGATTATTGCCAAACATACTGATGTGATGTATAGAGCTCTGATTAACTTGCCATCTCTCATTTACGTGCCCCAACTATATCCCAAATCAGTATACAGTAATCAGCAGATGTTTATTAAATGTTTATGTGGCATTGAAATGCCTCAATCATGGAATCATGCCTCGTTCTTTCTAAATCCAAAAGGAGACGTAACTGACTTCAAGACTGACATACCCCTTTAGCCTCCTATCGTGCATATATCAAATGTTCATGAAGGTAATTGAAAACAGAACAATTGACAATCTAGAGGGCCATCAATCAAATAAACATGCTGGGTTTAGGAAAGGTTTCTCTATCATCCATCACATACATGCAATCAATCAGATCTAATAACGTTATGTTTAGCATTTGCAGACTCCGAAAATGCATTTGAAGTGGTGGAAATGATGCAGCTATCGAAGCGCTCTCAAACCTCTGTATAAAATACAAAAAACCAATCAGAATGATGAAAACTATTCATAAGGATGTAACAGCAGCACAGAGATTACATTAAGAAAGTAACAGAATACAAATCACAAGAGTTTGGCAAGGGGATTTTAGGGAATGATTGAAGAACTTAATAAAGACAGTTTAACACATTTTTTCTCTTGGTTCTTTCGGTAAAGTCACGTAGAAGGGAAGTAATAAAATAATAAAATAAAACATAATAAAATAATTCTCACTACGTTTCGGCCACAACGCAAGCAGCCGTCCTCAGGTGAAACCAGGTCTGTCGAGGCGATAGCGTCTGAACACAGTTTTTCGCGACTACCATAATATCATTGTAATGAAGTGCTGCAAATGAGCGAATCCTCAAATAATACATTATTTAAATGCATGCCTACAAAGGGCAGCATACTTCAATAGGGATTACAATTGGTATGGCTATTTTAATACACACAATACACAGGAAGGACAAGTTCAAAAGACTCGCATAATGCATAATGTACGTGGCCTCAATAATTCCCCCCCAAGTGGCGCAAGAGCGCAGAAGTGTGGTCACCGCATCTACACCTCCATATAAGGAACGAAACAGTTCGTCTTCTCCACAAATCTGTCTGTCACATCTGTAGTGGGTTCACTGAGAGACACACAAGATCAGGAGGCAACACGTTTATTCTATGGACCACAACGGGATAACAACATAAACTGGGTCAGGACAGTCGGCACACTGCCTGACCTACTATGCCGAGCACGAAGACCGAAGACCCAGGGGAAGAGGCAGCACGGAGGACTCCATTCCAGCAGACAGCCCCAACCCAGCCTCGGGACCTCCCTTTTATGCCCCCAGCGTGGCCTGGCTCCGCCCTCGGCCACGCCCCCTTCAGGAACGTCCAGAAGGTTCTGGGCCATACCCCACGTGTCCCTTCTGTCACCTTTGGCCCACATCCTTACCCTGGCTTATCACGTGCCCTTGCCAGCCAACCGGGCTGCTACATCTTCAGATGCCCCTCTGCCAGCCACCAGCACTACGCCCCCTAGGGACTCGTTCCATGACATTGCATGCCCTACTGGCAGAGAGGGCTACTACACTCCCAGTTCCCCTCTATCAGTAACTGGCGCTAGGCGCTCTAGTGACCCATTCTATGTCACTACACATCTACGACTCTATATAAGGAACAAAACAGTTAGATCTAGATTTGAAGCTTTTGTGACTGCAGGAATCCATACTCTGGTTCTTTCGGTAAAGTCACCGAAAGAAACCGTTAGACTTCTCCACAAATCTGGCTGTCGCCTGATGAAGCTAGTTGTAATTACTGGCGAAACATCGTACTAAGATTGTAAATGTTGTGGCTTGGTTCTCCAACACACCGGTGTGCTTTACTAGTGACGAATTGGCATGTTCTGTTTACGTCACAATGCTTACTAGTTGGCTGTGTCGGGTGGTAGCGGGTTTTAACGACACATTTATATATTTAGGCGATCTAACCCAAAAAAAACTTCTACTAATAAAGACAGCTGGAGAGTTGGACTCAATATTAATATGAGAAAAACAAAAGTCGTGTAAAACAAGTTCCATGAAAAAATTAAGGCATTTGTCGGAGAGACACAGAGGATGCATTGGAATAAGTAAACTAAGGACAGCTTCAAAGGCCGACTGGGATAATCAAAATGATGAAGTCGAGCAGGTAGGAGTGTTTTTGCAAGTTGATAATGAAAGCAACACATCAGTGTGGCTCAAGAAGAAAGTTTTCAGTTGGTGCTTATTACCCGCCGTGACATGGATTGGAAACACAGACACCGACGTGGAACGTGAGCGGGCGGTTGTGCAGAGCAGCGTGGAGGGGATCGCGTTTGGTGTTGCGCTGAGAGGCAAGAAGAGAAACGCTGGGATCACGTAACAAATGCAAATTAAATTATCGTATCTACTGAAAAAAACGTTTGTGTAACCTTGCTTAAATTCAAGAATCCTATTAACTGTCATCTATTATATCTTCAATAGTGCTCTTTATCGTTGGCCACTTGCCGATTTGGGCCTTTTGTGCTCAGCCACCTTTTGTAAAAAAATGTATTCCACCGATGGCGACAATGAAGTTAAACAGGTTTGATGATTCAAAAAAAAAAAATACTTGATGAATAGAAACAACGTCGAACAATCATGCATATGCATGAACTATTTAATGCTTTCCAACATGTGTTTGATTGGAAAGCGTTTAATTAGCAGTACAGAAGCTGATGGGTGGTGTTCAAGGCAAAATACATTTGGTTATTTGGAAATCGTTCATTTGGCTCTGGCTTGTGTCTCCAAGTGGTGGGCAACGTTTGAAATCAATTGATATGAGTTTCAAAAAGGCAAGTTTCTAAAAGCTGTGCAATGTTGTACGAAAAGTTCAGTTAATATTGAATCATCATTTGAAAAACAATATTGATCCCATGTTGCATATAGACAGACAAACAGACTCAAAGAGCTGATGCATCGACACTTTCACCCTTAGTTGGAAAGCGTTGATAAATGATGACAACCATCTTCTTGGTTCTTTCAGTAAAGTCACGTACGTGACTTTACCGAAAGAACCAAGAAGATGAATCCTTGCAGTCACGAAAGCTTTAAATCGAAAGATGACAACCATGTTGATAATGGTGATGGTCACGATGGTGTGGACAGGACCCTCTCGACCAGCGATGATGTTCACGACCGGGAGGCGGAGAAGCAGCGGCTGGAAGAGGCATACGACCGCTGCGACCACGAGCTGGACGACAAGATTGTGCAGCACTACACGGAGCTTACCACTGCCATCCGCACCTACAACTCCATCACCGAGCGCATCGCCGCCTCGCGCTCGCGCATCCGACAGGTGCACGAGCGCCCTCGCAGTTTTTCACGAGCGGTGCAACTGGGGTTTGCCGCAATATCATTGTTCGCAACCGGACATTGAATTTCATGACATGATGATACCGGTTGTCTTTGTAGAAGTTGTGTTTCACATTTTGGTCGTGTTGTTTTTATGTTTTAGTGTACTCCCAAGAATTTAATATGTAGGGTTTCGCGACCAATGTTAGATTTTTGTTGTTTGGCCAGGTGTGTCATTATGATCCTCCACCCCAATACAGTTCGCACAGTTAACTTCATCAGGTGGTGGAGGGTTTCCAATGACAGATTTGTTCAGATCATCGTTACATGGCCTAACTCCGAATTGTTTATGAATTGCTTCAAGTACGAATAGAGGTGGCTTGAAAGTTATTCAACTCGGGTTCACTCAACATACGTCTTCTCGTCATTGCAACGTTATGATGTATCATGCTTACAACTCAAATGTTGTTCGAAAATGATGACGTCATGGCGTTAATTACTCCAGGAAACGCTGTAGAAAACGCTCATTGAATGCGTAATAGCTTGCTTTTTTACTTTAATGAGCATGGTGAACTTTAATTACTGTTCTTTCGTAAATATTTAATCGGTAAATTAATCAGGAAATGAAATATTTAAGAGAGATTAAACAAGCGACGATAAATCAGTCATCCACCTTCGCCGCAATTTTGTCGACACATCAGAATGTTACGCGAGCCACGCCCAAAATCAATCACGGATAGTAGCGTCTGCAGCACCCCTGCTCGGTGAACGACGATGTCACCGGTTCAACCCACGTCGTCGCATGTCCCCCCCCCCCCCAACCACGTAATTTCCCACCCCATGCTGGCGGCAGGTGCGAGAGAACCTGCTGTCATGCAAGACGCTGCTGCAGTGCAAGCGTCATGAGCTGCGCAAGCTGTGGGTGGAAGGCGTGGAGCACAAGCATGTGCTCGCCCTCCTCGACGAGATAGAGGACATCCGCCAGGTCCCGCAGCGGCTCGACCGTGCTATGGGCAGCAAGCATTACCTGCGCGCCACCGACATGCTGGTGAGCAGTGCTCTGGCACTCGCCGGCTCCCACAGCAACCGGCCGGCTCGCCGCTTCCTGACAGTGTACGGCCCGCCGCCACCGCTCGTCTTGCTGGTTTTACCCATCGTGTAACATTAATGGCTCTCCGAGTGAAGATGGACGAGAGATGGATGAGAGACCTGGAGACGAGAGGTAGACATTGGTTGTCACGTGCGGTGACGTGACGTCACGTGGTCCGCCAGCATGCAAATTCTACTATGTAGCCCGCATAAAGCACTATTGAGGAACTCTGTTTTTCCCAGCAAACCTACACGTGCAGCCTACCGTACTATTCTAGTGTGGCAGTCCCCAACCCTGTGGTCCATTTACTACTGGCGCTCTCCAAGGCCGTGGGAAGGGGTTGCAGATGCCACATTCTTTTTTGCAAAACACTACATATTTTTACTGCCCATTGCATGAGCCATCTCATTTATACGAGTCAATAAAAAGCAAGTACGGTCATTTTCATGTTTTTTTAATTAACGTTTTTATCGCGCCTTTAGATCGTTTCAATTTGCAAAAATATGTTATTGGTGCACAGAATTTCCTGAGGGTTGACAGTGATCCGCGGGCTCGGAAAGGTTGGGAACCACTTTCCTCTCGTATATATTTCCTATAAATCCCAGCTCCGTCGCGTACTATGCACCTCGAGCCGTGCCCGGTCGCCCGCGCGTGGCCGTACAGGTGTCGGCCGTGGAGGCGCTGGACGGGCACCTGCGCCAGGTGGAGGGGCTGAGCGAACTGCGGCTGGAGCTGCACGCCAGGAAGATGACCCTACACGTGGTCCTTATCGACGAGCTCCACCGCCACCTCTACATCCGCTCCACGGGCCATGCGGCACACCACGCGCCACCGCCGCACCTCACCGGGTACGGCGCAGCTTTACGTGCGCGCTCTCACATACACGCGGGGGGATAACGCGCGTGACGTGTAGCACGTGGGATTTGCGACGCGTGGTGTGATGCGGCAGAACGCGGCGCTCAAGAGCTGACGCCCATAACGGTGTGACACGCAACAAAAATCAAACTCATAATGTGATACACGTAACATGACAACCACATCGGTCGCCGCCATTCACCGACAAAGTGGGGGTGACGTTACCGCAGCACTTGTGTCAGGCTAGGTGCACTTTTGGGCCATCATGTGTTGAAGGCTTTACTGCTCGTAGGAAGTCACGGGAGAGACTCAGGTGTTATGGGTTGACCAGGATAAACTGACAGATGCACCTCCCGTGCTCTGCTCGTTGTTGTGAGCGTTGCTCTTCCATCTCCAACTACGCAGTAGCATCATTCACGAGACTCTTTCACAGAGGCCGATCTGGTGACAGTCGTTGGAAAGTTTGCACGTGAGCTGGCACGCATGAGCTGACACGCGACATGTGCCGCGTATAGAATTACACACGTAACGTGACACGCACAACGTGACTTGCACCGCATGACACCACGTGACACACACGGTCAATGCACATGGCCGCACACCGTTCTACAAGGGCGGCAGTGACCACAGACGTGACCTGTAAACCAGCACTGTGGAGGCGAGTGTTGGTAATGGCACAAATATTGTGAAACTCCTTTCCCGTGGGCATCGAGGAGCCATGCCCTGGCTCGCTAAGAGAAGGAGGTCGAGCAAAGTGCCGACTATCACCTGTCCCACCTGTCCCATCTGTCCCACCTGTCCCACCTGTGTCATCTGTCCCACCTGTCCCACCTGTCTCATCTGTCCCACCTGTCTCATCTGTCCCACCTGTCTCATCTGTCCCACCTGTCCCACCTGTCTCATCTGTCCCACCTGTCTCATCTGTCCCATCTGTCCCACCTGTCCCACCTGTCCCACCTGTCCCATCTGTCCTATCTGTAACGGTGGTGTGTTGCCCCCTAACATGCGTGGGTCTTCTCATGGTGATCCGGTTTTTCTCCCACATGTAAAAACACTCATTCATTGGCTGAAACATTAATATATAGAGGACTGGGGAACTTGGGCAATTGTTAGTAGCACCAGCTCACCGCCTGGCTGACTTCCCGTTTGTCTGTGGGTCGTCGGCGATTGTGAGGTGCCATTTGATTAAAAGGTGACGGTACTCTATGAACAACATTACATTATTATTATTTAGCACACAGGGGGCTCGCTGATGAGTTTGTGGCACGGGTATTAATTTGTGCTCGATGCACAAGTCACCTTGAGTGGTGTTGCCTCTGATGACTCCGCCAATGCCGCCACCCTCAGGTCTCTGGGCAAGGAGACCGGGACACCCCACCAGCACACAGATGTCACGAGCCCCCCCGCACCGAGGAAGGCCCCAGACTCTGCCTCTTCGCACGGTAGGGGGCCAGGCGTGGCGATGTAACCCCTCTCCCTTCCCCTGTTATATCCGCGCACTCTGCCGGTGCGTGGTTGAGAGCGATGGCATCAGCCGGCCTCGTACGTAGTAGTGCCCGCGTCTTCTGCTGGCCGCCATGGGGAGACAGATGGGCCCAGCAGTGCTCGCTGGCAATGTTAGGGTGGGCATGTGTATAAACACGAACAAAGATGCACCACTCGGCCTTACAGGGTGTAAGAGTAAATGTTGTAAGTGACGTCGCTAACCTGCTTGTGCCAGGCTAGGTCCACTGCATGTAGGTGTTGCAGTCTTGCTGGCAGGAGGTCATGGGACAGGCCCAGCAGGTGTTACGTGTTAACAGACACACGTACACACAAAGACAAAGTCACCTGATATAGTCCACACAGGCTGTAGGGGTAAGTGTTAGTGAGCACCTGTTATTATTTAGCACACACATGGTGCACGTGGAGGTTGTGTGGCGAGTATCACACACAGCAGCCTTTGTTTCCCCAGAGCTGATGCTTATCCACTGCTCCAGATACTCGTCTAAGTGGGAATCCAGGATAGGTTTTGATATCGTGTGCCACTGGTGTTATTTATGCTATCAACCCCAGGTTACAGGTATCTTGGCACAGTGAACTAACCACTGCACATGCATGCAGATACATACACAGCAGCAGGGCACATGGTAAATAAATCATCTGGGTCAGGTGTGCTGAGGATAGAAGGGAAAATACTAACTAAAAACACAATCGGAATTCAAAACCGTAACTTGGAAAAATGAATTACGTGTATCATTACATACTGTGGATTTTTGGGAGTCAACAAAGCACGCTCGTTAAAAAATCAAATCACACTTGCATCCATAATAACAATAATCATCGTCTTCGCAGAGCAAATATTATAATCACACATCATCGTTATTACAATCACTCACAAGTCATCATTAGCATCGTCATCATTACGCTAATAATAGTAATGATAATAATTGCGATCCTCCACACTAACAATCCAACTAATCATAACAGCCGTCGAAATAAGTGGCCCCCTTTTATTTTCGCTGGCTGTGCAGAGCGTGCTCGCGAGTGTGTGCGGCTCGGCGGCTCCCCAGCGGGCTCTTGCCAAGAGCTTACAGCGCTCCCTCCATTACCCCGTGAAAAATGATTAGCTCGCCTTGCATTTAAAAACCCATTTAGCCGCATTTCGCCCGCCGCACCGTAATGGACTGCTTCGGCATCCATAAATTTAACCCCCCCCCTCCCGCCGGCCCCCCGCTCCCGCAGAGCTCCCGCGCTGCCAGGATAGCGCGGGGCAGGTTCCGAATCGCTCCGCTCTCTCTCTCTCTTCGCTGCTGGGGGCGGGAAGGCTCCCGCCATTAGTCCCGCGTGTGAAGCGTGCGCGTTGATATTTATGTGCGCGCGCGCTCGTGTGCACTGTACGGCGTGGAGGTGCGCCTGAAGGCGCGCGGCGAATTTAGTGTCGGTCTTCGTTCGGGGGAGCATCCGGCCACGTGGCTCAGTAGCAGAGTGAGCGGCTTGCAATGGGAAGGTTGCGAGTTCAAATCTTGGTCGGGGGTTGATGCGGTCCATCATCATCCCTCCGAGGTCGATGAAATGCTTGTTGAATGTGTTGACTGTTTACTTCCTACTTTGTGGTTGTCCTCTGGATAGACCCATCCTTGCCTGAGCTTTGTGGAATTTCCGTCAGCGGCTCAGGGCTGTAAACAGATGAGCACTGCCTCAATACTCATTTTGTTACAGGAAATTACTTCGACTTTGTTTTCTCTTGAGTGGAGGGGTTGTATCATCAGTGCACTCATGTGTGTGCAGTAAATCGTCCTTTGTATTTTAACCCGCTTCGTTCCGGGCCTGTATGACCCAGGTCTCCCCGGTTAAATAGCCATGTGTTGTCTCAGTGGGTTTTCATTCCTGGCTTTAATGATGGACCTGGTCTTCTTTGATTCATATTGATTTTTAAGTTTACAACGTGTGCATTGAATCGCGTGTGTAATAATGGCTTTGTTTAGATTTGTATAGTCTATGTAATGGGTTGGAGGTGCTACACTTCACTGTAAATATAAAACAAATCTAATTGATTCTTGAATAGAATTGCAAGCCTGCGAGTAATGGTGGGTGGGGGTGGTGAATTATCGCACCCAAAGTGTACAGGTAAATATATTGAGTTTACGAGTGAATATATCTACAGTGTATGATGTGAAATAAATCAACATTGATTTACAGCCCTTTGCCAATGCACTGCTGATTGAAGGGCTCCCCCACACTGTGGGGGTGGTAGGGGGTTTATTTTAGCCTACTTCACCATGCTGGTCAGTGCCTGTTGGTGAAGGGTGTACCCGGGACCGGTTGAGGTATCACTCGCCACTGACGATAGCCTTGGCTAGAAATCAAACTCAAGTCGCCAGGTTCTTAGCACAGTGCTCTGTATATATCCAATGTATATACATGCATGCGATATACACCGAGCACTTGGCTGTGTTTTTATTGTTGCCACATCAGAAACCGTGCACATTTGATTTGAGTAAAATAATAACCTCTCTAGCTGATGCACACATGTGGCAACCAGTCAATATCAACGGTAGAACGCGCAAACGCTTGTCAAAGGCATAAATGCGCGTGCCGCGTAGATAAACACGCTATAAGAAATCTGCGGCTCCTGTTGAGGGTTAGGCGGGGGCCAAATAGCTGCAAATTTTTGGGCTCCGGGGAGACGGGCCCACAAGCTGATCGCACACTAAAACGGTCGCCTGGCCCCCGGGCATTACAGAGTCCCGTCACGCGGCCGGGGCGGCACAGAACGAACGAGGACACGGCGAGATATTTCACCTGCCGTCTGGAAGTAAATGCCAGCGTGATTTGCAGCGTTCGGTCACGGCTAAATTGAGACCGCATTACAAAAACGTCGCCGCGGTCGGCGGTGTGTATTTTGCAGGATGACGGGTTTATGCCTCTCCACTGCACCGCCCACCCGCCCACCCCCGTCCCTCCCAGGCAGCGCGGGCAGCTCGCCGCTCGTTATTGTTATGAGTTTCCGCGTGCCGTTTCACGCGCCGCCGCACGGCGGATTTTCCAGGGCGTCGGAAGCGACGGGCCTGAGCCGGCTAAACCCACACGGCCAAATAGCAGCGGGGTTTTTTCTCTGGGTGAGGGAACGGGAAGGCATTAGCGTGATGTGTTGGCAGTTTCCCCGGCGCACAAAACCAACATTTACATTTAAAGCCAAGTGCACGCACAGCACTGAGCCAACAGCTGTGCACGCAGCTTTGTTATTGGCCGGGACATTTACACAGTGCAGGCTGCACATATTACACGCAAATAACAGTTGTTAAGTGTGTGTGCGTACTTGCGAAAAGTAATGTGTGGGCCCCTTAAAAAGGCCTATGTGTGTGTACAATAATACTATGCTCAAAAATCAATGGGTTGTGGCTGCTGCGCTTGTTGTTTCTGCCGCTGTGCTGTGGGTGCGTAGTAGCACGCACTCCGCGTCGCTTAGTGCTTTATGACAAACAGTCGGAGCAAAGAGTGTAAACAGTCCTGGCATTTTTCGGGTCACATTTTCGTCTTTCTAACAAAGTCGGCGTAAATCCCAACGTAAGCTGTGCACCGATCAGTCCTTCTCTTGTTTAAAAAAACAAAAAACAATTCTTTGAATGAGTATTGAAGAGGAATCATGTGTGTTGATTTTTTTTATTAACGAAGTACATGTAGGTAAAGATGCGTCACTCATTATTACGCGTATTTGAATAGACAAACAAAGACCATTAAATGTTACATGTAAATGAGGCTAATTAGAAATGCGTTGCATGCGGGCTGGTTCGCCGTAAGTCCTCGAGCAAGTGCTCCCCCTGCGTGGGCCGGAGCCGTTGGTGGTGAGAACCGCGGTCATTCAGCTGCCTCTGCAATGTTAGTATATCTGGCATACTTTATACATTGTGTTAGAAAACGGCCCACCAAAGCAGATGTTGTAGCGCTACCTCCGAGATCGCTTCAGGTGACCTCTGGCCTACATAGTATTGGGCATAGTAATATTCATCGCATGACGGTAAAACTGATGTTTTAAAATGATCATGTCTGGAATTTAACCACGTGATGTATTTGTTTTCCCTTGGTGAGGCCATCAACTCACTGTTTGAGAACCCGGTTTAGTCACGATCTCTGCAGTGTCAGCTCGGCCTTTTGACATCTGAGCAACCTTGGATTTGTAATCCAGAGGTCACTGGTTCGGTTCAATCTCCCGGTGCGGCAGCGGAAACAATGGGAAAGTTTCTCAAATCATCCCGCCTTCGGTCCAAAACAAAATAAGGTCCGAATTCGAAATCACGCTTTAAAATTAGTGAATTGGAATTACCAATAGCAATATTGCCCCCCAACTGATGCCCACGTTGCATCACCTTGTGCGGCACAGAGACATCTGACATTGGGGGGGAGGGCGGGGGTGGGTCACCTAAGCTACAGAAACATAAACACTAGAGTTTGGCATTGGAATAAATGTAAATTCTTTAATTTTCTAATTTACCCTAACATCTGGTGGCGGCGGCGGCAGGCAAGGAGGTGAGCGTGGAGATGGTGACGGAAAACCCAGAGGAGCGCGATCCCGAGGAGGACAGCGCCCGCTTCATGGCGGTGTTGGTGGCGGCCCTGGCCAAGCTCGGAAAAATCCCCGACGCCATCAAGGCCATCAAGGAGCGCTTTGAGCGCGAGCTGCAGGCCATCGTGCGCCGCTCCACCACGCAGGTGGCCGACTCGGCCTACCAGCGCGGAGAGAGTGCCGCCCCGCGCGACGCGCAGCCCGGGTGAGGCCGCGCAGACTATGCACCGGTGACGGCGCTCCCCGCCGCCGCGCTCACGGCTCCCCTCCACGCACGCACACACACAAAGACAAAGATCCCCTACGTAGCTCATGCAGGTTGTTGGGCTGTTGGGGCAAGTGCTGTTAGTGAGTACTTCTGAAGGCCGGCAGGATGCACAAGGGGCTGGTGTGGCCGGAATCACACCTGACCACGTTAGTCTCCCCAGTTCCGATGTGTATACACCTCAGAAGTCTACAACCGGTTCAAATGTCCTTCACCAGTGTTAGCCGTGAGCAGGAATCGAACTCGATTCCTAGTGCAGTACAATAACCACCTAGCGACTGCTCCCCACACATGCACACATATCTAAATCCACATCTGTACAACAAAAACAACCGCCTTTTGCCACTAAGTGGTGGTGACATCATCACGGGGCTTGTGCCATATATACACCCATACATACACTTACACAGCTGCACATACACATTTAAACACACATACATACACGTCACAACCCCTGTGACAATTGCACACTCGTAACGTCACTGTCGAGTCCCTTGACCAGGGAAAATATTTTTGCACCCAGCACACAACATCTAGTATCACTCTCGCTATGGGCTGTGGCTTATAGTCACGTGCCAGCTGCTCCAGTCTTCTATCAGCGACTCGGAAAATATGCAGTGAGAAGTGAAGCCCTGGACATTGCGCGCCGGTTGTTTGTGTTGTTGGTGCACAGCTGTTCCTCACCGATGATTCCCACTGGGTTCACACGCACACACGCCTGCATCGCAGGCAGCGCTCCGGTTAAGTCAGGCATTCAACGCGTTAAAAAAATGATTCTCGAGTCGCGTTGGATGTTTTGTCACGCGGTCAATAAAGCAAATCAGAATAGCTGTTGTCCTTTTTGTTGTAAGTTTTCGTACAGTGTTTCAAAGCAGTATTGCAGTGAAAATGGGAGGCTTCGGCACCGTGGCTCAGCGGAAGAGCCAGCAGCTCGCAAATCGGACAGTTGCGAGTTCAAATCCTGGTTGGGGGTTGACTCGGCCCATCATCCCTCCGTGGTTACTAAAATTAGTATATCTTTGGAGTGAAGTCAACAGTGTTTTATTTGTAGATTCACCCCTGCCAATGTATTGTGGAATTTCCACCACTCATGGCTGTAAATAGGAGATGTGCTCATTTTGGCTTGAAATTACTTTTGCCTTTATAGAAGTTACGCATGGATTCAACATCATGTTGCATTTTACCTCCTGAAAAGGCTCAGAAGGCGCATGCTTCTTGTTTCACTCCAGAACCTGAGCCATGAACGAGTCGCGACGCATTCAGATAACGCGGTGACGCTGTGCTTGACGTCCCCCTGCCCCTGGCCCTGCTTGGCCTCCGAGCCACATTCAGGCATCTTGTGGTTTAGTTCTGGCTCGGCCCGCCAAATAGCCCCGGTGTAAAACCGCTCGTTCCGTGGAAGGGATGTCTGGTTAATAACGCCTCCCCTCCTCCTTCCTGCAGGCTGCTGTTGGAGCTGATGGAGCTGCTGTTTGACAAATTCCGCTGCGTGGCCGATGCACACAGTGTGGTGCTCGCGCACCTCAAGCAGGCGGTAGGGCCGGGCGGGGCTGGGCGTGCCGGCGACGTGAAGCTCTACGACATGGCCGACGTCTGGGCCAAAATCCAGGCCGTGCTGCAGGTAAATGCACCATGAAATTGGGAGCACGCGAGTATAGACATGGTTGCGTGCGTGCGTGCCTGCACGCACGCACACACGTGTTAAGGAGGGCCCATCAATTTCGGCAGAGGTGATGGTCAAGAACACGAATTTCCAACCAAAGTTTTTCGGCACACAGGGGCGTGTGCATGCTTACGTGCCAAAGCTTCTCATGCCAACGAGCGTGTTGCAGCACGTTCGCGCGACGGCTCGTCTCGACAACGCACCCATGCGTTTATTTTTCGTGTCCTCACCAAGCGGAACATTGGGTGCATTTGCGTTCATTTGTACGTACGTGGCCCGGCTCCGAAGCAATGCACGCATGGAATGCCTGGCAAAATGCACAACTTAACCGCGTGCCGACGCAGGGATACATGTCGCCATTAATCATGGGACCACGGAAACTAAATGACTCAGCAGTACAAGCTGGAAGCAGAAAATAAATAAATATGAGCCGCTTAATTAACTTGTTTTGCGTGGGCTTGTGTTTATTAATAACAAGGAAGAAATGCATTTTGAGCACCGCTGCCTTCGGGAGCTCAATTTGTCGGTAGGATAACGTGACGGAGCGGAGCAACGGATCGACATGCCGGCGACGTACAAACACGACGCGGTGCCCGAGAGCGGTGACGAGCGTCGTGCGTGAGCCATACTGACGGGGTAATCTTGTTACAAAGCCACGAGCGGACTCGCACGTGCGCCCGCTCGTTTACGCGAGCGAGAGAAACGCCGCCGCATATTGGTTGCGCCATGGCGCGATGCCCCCGTCGTAACCACCCAAATACTTTGGGCCCCCCACTCCCTCTTGTGTCACGGACGAGGGAGCGACGCCGTCAAGGATGTTTTGAATAAGATGCTTTTTCTCCGTCTGCGGAACGTAACGAGACAAAGTGCGGCGGGAAACATTTTTTAGCGCGACGCATGCGAGCGTGCCGCCAGATTCATTTTTCTTGCAGATCATCTGTCACCGCGAACGGGGGCGGCAGGGGCGGCAGGGGCGGTGGGGGGGGCGTCCATCCGGGGAGATAAATGACGTCGTGCACCAACAGCTGATAGCAATCAAACCCAATAATATGCCTGGAGCCCTCGTGATCCGTTCCAACATAATAATTTGACAAATGTTTTCGCGCAAGATTTTACAAGATGAATCAGCCCTGCCCTCCCAGCCTTAGCATATATATATTTATCTTTTTTTTACTCTCCCTCTGCTCTCTATCGTAGTTCCACTCTCTCGTCCGCCCGCTCTCACTTTTACTCACGCGCTCTCTCTCTCACGTGCCGTCATGCATATTCCAATTTGCGGTTGTGGCTTTCTTTACAAGATGGGGAGGGGGGTAGAGTGCCTGGAGTGTAAAATGGGAAGTGAAAAAGGTTTAACATTAAAAATGGATAGAAAGAGCCATCGCAGCCCCAGGCAGCAACCACAGTTCTCGTTGGCAGCCATTGGCTCTTAGCCGCAGTAATCGTGATATGCTCCAACTCTTAAATATTAAGCTTAACAAATAGGCTCCACTTACAATGGAATGATCAGCCTTCAGTACAGAAGCCGGAGTCCCTACCCACCACCCCCTACTGGTTTTGCCACTCCATCACGTAATGTTCCCTCTGTCCGTGCTGCAGATTTTCACGTCTAAATACGTCTCCCAGCACATCGATTCATCTCGGCAAAGACGTTATTTGTGGCGGTGTTTCGAATCAGCAGGTGGTGCATGGGACAATCTTTATTTATCCACGGGCCGGTTTACGTGGAATTTGTCGGAAGCTTGTGTGCGGCACGTGCATGCATATTTAACCCAACGGCCGGCTACATCATCATCATTCTTCTTTGTGTTGTAGTAATAACAATGACCTTTGCCCAGGAAAGCCTCACTTTGTCACAATAAGTTTTACTTTTGATTTAAAGCTTTCGTGACTGCAGAGATTCATATTCTTGGTTCTATCGGTAAAGTCACGTACAAGGGAAATAATAAAAATATAAATATAAAACAATAAAAAAAGTTGTATTGTTAATGTCACCGAAATGAAGACTTTTCCACGAAGGCCCTGCACTGGGATGTTTGGCCAGTCCCATAAATGAGAGTTTTGATTAGTCGCCTCGTATTATCAGCGCTGTTTTGTTCATCTGGTGTTTTGGCCTTTGGGCCTGTGCTCAGCAACTGTTATTTAAAAAAAAAAGCCTATATACCTATCACGCCTTTTATCTTCCCATGATAAATATACATTTTGGAGAAACATTCGTGAATATTCATTTGTGTCAGAGAACAGAGCTTGCTAATACTAATTAAGCTCGTGCCGGTGTTGAGCTCCATGGCCCTGCGAGTCGACTCGTGGTCTCGTCACCTCCTCGCGCCGTGCCCCTGTGCCGAGTGGCAGGCGCGACGCGACATCTGCAGATAATTAATTGGCGCGGTGTCACTCTGAGTGTCGCCGGCCTCGGCGGCGCTCATGGCGCCGCTGTCGGTGCCAGATATTCTTCGAGGCGGAACACCTTCCCCGTCTCGCACATTCATGGAGGGGGGAAGTCGCCCGAGGGAAACTTGTAAATCGCTATTTATCCGTCCGTCCGTCGGTCGTTGTTATTCATACGTGCTGGAGTCGAACGAGGTCCGTCAAGTGGCGTTCCCTGGGCTACATGTGGCCCGCGAAAGGCCTCGGGAGTGGCCTGCCGAGCTTTGGCCCGCCGAGAGATTTGGCTCGCAGAGGCATGGAGAGCTACGGATTAGCGAGATGAAAAAGAGGCAAAAGCAAGATACAGACATGAGAGCTGTAGGAAAGAGATAAAGATTATTGACATGAAAAAGATAAATAATTGAGATAAGAGAGCTGCACACAAGAGATGATGATTTGTGATATGAAGGAGAGATGAGAAATGGATAGAGATAAGAGAGCTGCAGACAAGATATGATGATTAGTGAAATGAAAGTGAGATAAACCTGATGAGAGACGAGATACCTGGAGGCATGCAGTACAGATTAGGGGTCAGGTATATACACGGTATGACATCACGACACCATGTGATGCCACGTGGCCTGCCAGCACACGACAGTGTTATTATGTGGCCTGCCGGAACGTGGTTGACGAATCCTCCAACGTTCCAGTATCTTACATTTTAGAGTGGGCAACAGTTTTGAGTTGCCGTCTTCCCCATGTCGGCTTCGTAGCCAAGTTAAAGTGCTCACAGAAAGGAATATTTTGCACTATATTTTGCGCGCGGTTGCATTTAATTTTGCTCACTCTGTGTTAGCCGCTGAGGTCATGACGGCTTAATTATTTTTTATTTCTGTTGCTCTATGCCCCCTGTAACGTTCCCGTTCTGCGTAAAATATTGCTTTCACTGAACATTATTCTAATATGCAAGCGGGTGGAAAAGTGCTACTCCCTAATGTATGGAACAAGAGTCACCTGAAGGGATCTCATAGCTAGCTCTGTGATATATGCTTCCACGGACCATTCTCCGTCACAAATGGTTCCAATCCTCTGCGAGAGTTTCGGACTCTTCTGCGTCTTTTGACACGACGTTGAAAATACAACAACAAAGTGATCAAATAAGGTCAGGAGGTGTCGCAGACACAAACCCTCACTCTGCCGCATCTCTCTGCCATCTCACACGCTAATCTCTGCACCCCATCGTACTCCAGCGAGTGTCGGGCTTTCTGATCCGCGTCCCTTATTTATCTGGATGATACCCAATTGGCGTTTATTACATCTACCGTAGGAACACATGTTCAATAATCAATCAATCTTCATTTTACGTGCAAATATCGCCTTCAATAAAGTAGGCATCAGTCCACATTATTTCAGAGCTGGATTTTGCCCAAACTAAGTGGCAAACAAACGTAACTCCATGCGTTTTTGTTGTACGGTGATTGGTGACTGGGCTGAGACCAATTCTTTCCACTTGAGAACCACAGGTAATCACAATGGGCTGAAACCTGGATTTGAACCCAGGTTCTCAGTTCTTCCGACTCGGCGTCTCTGACCTCGGAGCCATCCAGCCACCTTGGCCGCTCCTGATTCTCAGCCGGAGACCGGAGCCGGCTCCTTTGGAGCAAGCGGAGTTTTGCTGTGAGGCTCTTATCTCCGCACGTCAATTGACGTGACGACGCGACGAGACGGACGCTCGTTTTCGTTTCCCGCCGAGGTTGATGGATTGGCCGAGCCAATCTAACGGGCAGAGAGAAGAGGCCAAAAAAAAGGCAAAAAAACACGCCGGCGCTTGCTCCGGCGACGCGCGCGGCCGTGTTTTGGCTGTCCTGCCCGATAGAGTATCGGCGCACGTGCACGTCAGGGCGACAGATAACCCGCGCGGGGCGGGGAGGCGGAGGAGAAGGCGCGCAACCGCAATCGCCTCCCGGCTGCATCGCCGCGCCTCGGTCTCTCCGCTCCACCCAGTGGAAACGCTGGCTCCCGAGGCCGTCTGCTGGGCCGGGCTGGTGTAATCGATGGCGCTGCTGTGATGAGATTGGCGATTACGGATGACTAAGGATGGTGATTGATGATGATGGCGGCGGTGATATCCGTGGTGGCGGTGATATTGACGGTGCTGCTGGCGGTGGTGATAATGGCGAAAGTGATGTTTGCGGCTGTCAGGGTGGTGGTTATGACGATATTGATGGTTTGGGGAGATGGTGGTGATAATGCAGGCGTTCGTGATGACGATGGTGAAAGAGACAGCTGTGGCTGTGTTAGTGATGATGATGTTGTTTATTGTTAGAGTGATGATAATATGGGCGATTGTGGATGATGGTGACGGTAATGGCTGGAATGTAAATTGTTGCGACAGTGACGGTGACATAGATCGTGCAGAGTGATAATGATGTTGGTTATGATTATGATGATTCCAGTGGCGACTCCAGTCGCAGTGATGGTTGCAGTAATATTTAGATGGTTGCTTGAACGCAGATCGTGTGTGCGTTGTTGACGATTGTTGATCATGAAGAAGGTTGTAGTGATAATGCAAGCACTGGTGATGGTGACGTCGTGATGGTAGAGTTGGTGAAGATTGTGCGTGTGTCGGTGGTGGCAATATATCATCAGTTGCTTTTCGTGGTGATAGTGATTTGACGATGGCTCCTTCGCAGATGTTGCTCACGGATTACCTGGATGTGAAGAACACTCGAGCTGCCGGAGCAGAGCCCTCGGCCCAGCTCCCCTACCCCAGTTCTGGTGGAGACTTCTCCTCGTTCTTCGTGAAGAAGAAGCAGCAACGACAGCGGCCATCGCTGTTCAAGTGAGACTGGCACTGCATCGAAAACCGTCATCGCTAACACTCGCTGCCATCGCCACGATCGTCGTATCGATCATCGCCGTCACTGCGATCATCGCAACAATCATCCCTGTTGCTACTATCATCACAACAATCATTGCCATCACTACTATTATCGCAGCTATCGCAGTCGTCATTGCAACACTTAACAGCCATTATGACAGCACTTATCCCCATGGCCAACATCGTCACAACTGTCCGGTGTCAACATTCATCATCACAGTGCATCTGTTGTTGCCATCATCATCTTGACAATACGTAACGTAGCGCACATCACCACCATCGCAATTCTCTCCACAACTATCACCACAGCACTCAACTCCACTTATCATAACCAAAAACCTCAATTATGGATCATCACAACCGTCACCACAACACTCCAATAACCATCACCACAACAATGTTACACAACACAGGATCGCAACAATCATCACCATTGTTGCCACCTCTGCCATGACTCTCACGCTTGAGTGGAGCGCACGCAACTCAGAAGCTGAACTGTCTTACGCACAGGAAGCAGCCTTATTAATCACAGATGACGAATAGAACAATATGCCATGCATTTCCATCGTGCAAAACACTGTGATAAAAAAATCACAGCAACACGTTCCACGGCGACGGTTCTCAAGAAACACGGAGCGAGTTGACAGTTGTCAAAACGATACTCGTCATCCGTCAATGGACGTTGTTGCCGCAGCAACGGTAAAGGTCTGTCCCTCCGTGTCCTATTCTTGGCTTTGGAAATATTTGTTCCAACAAAAAAAAAACAGTTGGCTGATTTGGGAAATGACAAACCCTGATATTTTGGGAGGAAGGATTTTATTTTATATTTTTTGTATGTTTAGGATGAATCGATTTTTATTTCGGTGCCGCCACCAGCAACAGAGCGGACGAGCGATTCAGAGAAAATAAAAATGTCAGGAATCAATGCAGAGCCTGCGGAGGTGGTGTCAGCGGCGCCTTGCCTTTTTTTTTTGCAAAGCCTTTTAATTCAGCGGCAGATTGTTGTGGCCGCGCGCAAGCATTTCCTTTTGCAAATTGTCTGTCCTGTGAAATTGTTTCAATTTGTGCCTGCCAGTCCATCGATTTGTCTTTGAAATGGACGCCGCCGCCGCCACTTGGAATCGGGAGTGCGTGTTATGGAAAATAAAGCATTTAATCTTGAGTGTTATTAAATTTGAAGCGGTATAAGGGACAGTGAGTGATGGCGGAGGATGTGTCCGTGATATTTTACGGGGGAATATCTCTCTTTCTCGCGCGGTAACGCATAATTATTTCGACATGTAAACACCTCCGTGCGGGGAAAAAGTGCAAAGCATCTCAGCCCCCACCATTTGATTCCGGATAAAAGCTGCATTGCCACCCGGGTGTCCTGTGAAGCCAAAGGCAAATCAACGTAATCACCATATGCCTTGCTCTCTACACCGCTGGATGAAGCCCTTCCCAAGACCAGTCGCCATCTCTCACCGATTCGCAATGCAACAAGCCCCACCCGGCTCTTCCCGTGACTTGTCTTGCCCAAGCCCATTTACTTTTTTATTTATCAGTCAATATGGTGGCTGGATGTTGCATATGTTCTCGGAGTCGTCAATGTATCTGCCTGTCTATCAGTGTAATCCTAAGCACGCACCTCTCTCTTGTCAGCTTTTTATTTGTCTTCGGCTGAACAGATGACTTATCTTATAAAGAAAGTTGCAGGCCACAAAAACGAAAGACGATCTTTAGGTTTTCATCGCCTCGTTGTCATTTATGCAATTTCAACATTCCTGCCGCTGAGAAACCACGGACACGTGAGAAAGCGCTGAGCCTCTGCCAATAATTGCCCAAGCTCTACAGTCCCGTAGATATAGATATGTCTTCAGCAAATTAATGGGTGTTCTTATCTTGCAGATGCACACCTGGGCTATATCTGTTGGGCTGTCGTGCAAGCGTTTAAAGGTTCATTCATTAAAATGTCAGATGCTCCCCAATTGCACTTTGGTGATATTATTGAAAAAAAAAACACAATTTAATTGCTATCAGCCAAACATCCCATTGCTGAAAATTTACCTGCCATCTACTCAATTGGGATTACACATAGCCACAACATCTTGGCAGGACCCTCCTAATAAAGTCTTGAGACTCAGTGAGGTTTTCTGGGGCAAACAAGCGTAGTGATAATAATAACTGCACCATCGCTCCTGTACTGTTTAATGCAACGTCACTGCAGTCAGAGAACACCTGACTCTAACTTTAAGGTCTTTTTTCTCATACAGCGTATCTTCAAACGTACGTATCGGACAAGTTAAACGCGCGCACCGTAGGTATTTTGCTTAAAGGCAAGATACTTCTGTGTTTAGGCATGCACCTTGTTTTAATTTTAACGCGACTGTGTGTGGGCTTGCACATGCAGCGAGCGAGCGACGCGTGGGCATGGGCGAGACCCCGCGCGGCGCGCACTGCAGCGACGTTAATCGCACTCTCGCGCCGTTTGTCACGCGGGGCCCGGGGTTGTGGGCCCCTGCCGTTGTTTCGACTCGCAAATTTGTTATACGATGCGCGCGGACCGGTGATGGTGATGCCGATAATGAGGATGAAGGGTAGTGACGTTGGAGCACCCCCGGCCCCGTTGCCGCTATCTCCAGCCGTTGCGTTTGCTTGTGTCATCCTTTTTATTTGCCCTCCCCATCCAGCCGGGATGGCTCGGCGGCAGAGTGAGCGGCTCGCGATCGGAGTCCAATTCCTCGTTAGGGATTGGCAGCCGTGCATCCCTCGGGTCGATAAAATTTGCATTTCTCTGTGGTGAAATCAACGGTGGTTGTCCTATGGGTAGAATGGCCCGATGACGACGACGATGGTGCTGACGATCACGACGACGAGTGGTGACAGCTGACCACGACCCGTTCCGTTGGCTTTCGTCCTTGCCGTGCGTGCTTGCCCCCACCGCCGTGTTCAGCAGCGCCGCCGTGCACGCCCCATCTGCCCTCTCCCCTCCACGCCGGCAGGTTCGAGTCGTCGTCCCACGCCATCAGCATGAGCACCTACCTGCGCGAGCAGCGGCAGGCGCTGTACATCAAGAGCGGCGCCCTGCAGGGTGAGTCGGAGGCCTAGAGAAGATGGCGACACTCGCACTACCGCGCCTGTGACACTCCGAAGGGGTTGGTGGAGCGCATAACGACTTGGGAAACTCCCAAAGCTGCTTGGAGATTTTTTTTATAACAGTTACTTAGCACAGGCCCAATTCACAAAGTAGCCAGTAACAAACAGCACTTTCTAAGTTGTAAATAGAGACGATGGGAGGGACTTCCACAGTGGAACAGTGAGAAGAAAGAAGCAAAATAGAAGTGCTGCCGTGACCTGCAGTGTGGCGGTTGAAAACAGTTTGCATGCGAGATAGCAGTGGATTCATTAACCCATATGTGTGGATCTTAAGTGTCATCCCATCCGGCATGCTAAACCCCTCGGTGCGTGGCTGTGCGACCACCATGCATGGCAGGCTGTTATAGGTTGCGGGACCACTTGGTGGGTGGCAGAGGGTTTGCCGTAAAATCAGATGAGAACCAGGATACTTCTCATTTGCAAGGGCGACCTGGGGCGTTAGTCTGCCAGCAGGGGGTGATGATCGCCGCTGTGTGTGTGTGAGATCCCAATTGGGTAATTTGCCTGCAATTTTCTAATTTGGCAAATTTGGACTTTTGACGCCGGCACACGATAGCCCAATCTTGCGAATTACGTCGCAGGGATCTTTAAAGTCGGCTGTGAAGCGGATGGAGAGCGGCGTTGTTATCACATCCGCAGTGTTAATCGGAGTGGCCGCTCGGTTCGAATCGTGACCCTCGGCAACAAGCGGCGAACGCGAGGCAATGTCACCAGCCATAGAGACCTTCCTGGATAAATGAGTGCCATTATGGGCAGTATTATTGTTCCCATCAATAATATGGCATTGTGAAATTACATATTCAAATGAATTAGAGAGCCTGTTGAGATTGGTATGTGTCCGACTGGGGAGAGGTGGGAAAGAACAAGTGATGGGATATGGGTTCTATTGGACATCTGTTGGATGAATGTTGGGCTGAGTGGACACTAACATTTACATTCGTTACAAAACGGTCACAATTCAATACACTGCAACACTCTGCAATGCGGTGTAATAGCTGAAACACTTTGTTGCACTGAATTACATAAATACGCCGCTATACTCTACGCTGCACTGCAATGCTCTGCCATAACTACACCACTATACAATGCATTGCAGTGGCACCAACACACTATAACACTGCGACGAAAGCACAGTACTCTGGAATGTGTTTCGCTTCGTATCGAAATGCGGGCGCACGCGCACCCACACGTGCATGCGTGTGTTGAGGTGCGTGGGGCGTTCGTCTTTGTCCGTTGATCAGTTCCACCGCCTGTAAAGGTTGCCCCGCGCCCGTGGTATTTGCATGCCATAATTGCACTTGTTACTCGGCGCCTCTGCGTAAGTAAGCAAGGCACGTTTTAAATTAAACCCTCTTAAATAGGCGTTCGCGGGTGTGTCGAGAAAGCACCGTTCCGGCATTATCGAAGGCTCTGGCGGAAGCTTAAAGTGTTTTTGTAAAAAATAATGTTTGCAATTTACATTATGAGTGAGTTGATAAGCACGGTGAGTTTTAATGCACCGACACCGCTGCCGCCACCCTGTGCCGGTATTCTCGCATGGCCCGGCCGCTCCCGGCTCGGTGCTAATAGATCCCCCCCCCATCGCGGCTGCCACCAGGGAGCCCAGCTCACCGTATCACCGGGCCAATTCTGTTTGACTTTGTAATGTATATTTTATGCCCGGGCAATATTCCACACCGCCCATTAGGGGCACAGGAAGCGAGCAAACGCGCGCCCCCGTGTCACGTCCTGGAGTTACGGTTTATTTTTCCTTCCCCTCACTAAGTGGATAATTATCGCTTGGCGAGGGTTTATTAATTAATTTATCTCCATAAAAAGTTGCTATCGTTTATCAACTTCCTCCCTTTTATTTTATTTCGGCACGGTCGTTTCGAATTTTTATTAATTGAGGGCCGATGCTCGATTCGATGCCTAATTCACGCCCCTGAATGAACAGCGCAGATTTATCTGTTACGAAGAACGATGGCTCTTTTTGCGGGCATGTACGTTTATATCGGTATTTATTTGTATTGAATCAGAAAGCTAGCGTATTGCAAGAGCTGGCACGGCGTGTGTGCGTGCGTGCGTGCGTGTGTGAGGTGTTCGGGAGCCTCGTGTTTGCCAGTCAGGGGTAATACACTTTTACCGGCTCCTTAATCTGTACGGATTCCGCACCACGGCTCAATTTGCAAGCTCGGCAGTAAACGCTCGTGAAATAAATATATTTCACTACAAGCGGCATTACATGGATTTCATCTCAAAACATGTAATTACCCCCTCCACCCTCCACTCCTACCGACTTCCCCCTCAAAAAAGCCAGAGGAGGGTGTAGATTGATGGCTTGTCAGTGTAAATTATGCATAACGAATGGAGAGTGTTTTGGCTGTGATGGATGGCGGTGGCGCATGCAGCTCCGTCGCCCCTTCTCCACCGTCGTCACAAGAGCGCCGGCTGCGTGGCTAGTGCCGCCCGCCACCGCCGCAACTTGGCGCCGGCCCACCGCCCGATCGCGTCGCTTTAACGTTGATGAATTGGCGAGCGCCGGGTGGCATGCCCCGTTCACCCCGCGCAGACACCATTCCCAGGCTGGCGCTGGATGATTTCTCGCTGGCTCGCTGGTGCTTGCACGCGCCGCAGGTCACCCCCCCCCCCCACCTCTGCAACAGGAAGTGGCCAGCACCCACTCCGTCGCCTCTACCCCGTTTTCTCTTCGCTCGCGCCCAGCCTGCTTCTCCCTTACCTGTCGCTGTCACGACCGCTACCTCCCTGCTCCCTGTTTTGCGTCTTCTCCACCTCTGTCGTTCGCTCCGCTTGTGTGCGAGGGGTCAGGGTTCGTCGGCGCCGCGGTGAGAGTGATGGCGGCGCCCACTGCTCTTCGATGCACATTGAGCTGGTGATTGCTCACCACTCCCAGCTCACTCTAACACTCAACACTTCCTTCCGCTCACTGCTCTCACTCAGCCCAGCGACCCCATGAATCCTAAAGCTTCAAATGCCTTTAATTATTGGCCAAAATGTTGTTTTGCATGAAAACAAATGTGAGTGCTGTCAAGGTACCACGAATTATAGTCTTATTTTTTGGTTTATTTCATACTAGCTTTACTACCCGACTTCGCCCGAGACTTGGATTCTTGTCTTGGATTAATGCACGGCCTACGCAGTTGTGATGTCACCGGTCACTTGCCGTGCAAAATATATCCATAATTGCGCCCCCACCCCCCCCCCCAAAATACAAAAGTCTTTTTTTATAATTTTTGCATGGTGTACAGTTTGGAAAGTACCCACATGGCAAATTTAAAGTTTGTTGCATGTCGCGAAGTACGCTAAACTTTTTGAAGAAACGCACATAATCACAAATTTCCCTTTTATATTTTTAGATTAGGCATGTGGGAGGATGGTTGTGCAGTGGTTATTACATTGTTCTATGTACCCAGCCGTGGCTCACATCCTTAGCGAGTGATGTCTGAACTGATCCTCGGCCTCCACCAACACATGCTGATCAGCGTATGGTCAAACAACCTCCATGACGAATGTGGCATGGGAAGACCCTCTTCCAGCAGTGGATTGAGAAGGGGCTATAAATGTGCATACTAGGAATGTAATTAGTTTCCTTTCTCACCCACCGGGCCAAATTAACTCGCCAGTTTTTTTTTTATTCCACATGCCTGTGATGGTCGTAAGTTGTACACACATATATTAGAGAGACGTGAGTTTAAACAAGTACACTAATACCCCGGTTTACGTGCTGAAACGTGCAACGAATATCGAAACGACGTAAATAGAAGTGATTGACAGGGTAGGTGGAGGCGAAGGCCGAGGCGACGGACACGAGCAAGGACGGACGATGCTGTCGGCGACGTGAGTGTGGGGTTGAGGCGACGCACATCGGTTAGCGGTGTTGATAATAAAGTGAGGACGTATTTGCGAAACGACATAAAAGGGGGAGACGTAATTTGGGGCGTGATCGTACCGGGGAACAGAGCTCGTCAATCGAGTGATGGCACAACCGCTGTTGTACTCATTTTATGTACTCTACGGCACTTGATTAATTCCGCGTCCTCGAGCCAGAAACGTCCTTGTGGGAGCGCGATGATAATTTCGGTTGTAAAGCGAGCGGCGAGGCACCGCACCAGCTGCAGTGCGTTTCCTGTTGTTGCGGTTGAGCGTTGAGAGTCGGGACTGACATCAATCAGGTTTATACACGGAGCCAGGTGAGAGCCCATTGAGAAACGATGCCTCTCTCCTGGCAAACGGCTGCCTCCTGGGTTAAGGGCTAAAGCGCAGTATAATTCGCCGTTGATGTCGCGCGCGCACCCTGTTGAAGTGATAGCGTGTAGCCGGCTTGGCTACCAGAGGCGTACACACTCATACCGGTGTACAGATTATTATCATTATTATTACTCTGCTTGTTCACCGAGTCTCATGACTCTCTTTTCTGAAAGGGTCCTGCCAAGTTGTTTTTTTTCAGTTCGGTTTGATGGTTGCTGTGTAGATTACAATATGCAGATCATTTTTCAATTCAGCAAATTTGGACCATGAAGCCGGTGATACACAGTGGTCAGCTCTTGCGAATCACAGAATCTTTAATGTCCGCTGTGAGTGAAGCAGACTGCGCATCTTTATAGTTGTATGGTTAATATACAGCTGCGAATAACCACGCAGTTCTCCGGGTTCGTAATGCAGTGCGCTAACCTATACACACTCCCGCACCGCTGGTTCCACCGTTCTTTGTCGGTCTGAGGCAACAGGGGCCACTTAAGGCGATTCCGGGTCGCTCATAAATCACCGTGAGGCTCCGTGCTGCTGGAGCGTAAGTAAATGTTTTCTATCTGAGCCAGAGTTTGGTTTCTTTGCCCAGGGGATGTTTTTAATGATCTCAATCCTGGCCGAACGCTTCTCCCCCTTCTCCTCTTCACCCCTTGCCTGCCCTACCCCCTGCTCAGCGACCACACAACCAAACCCATCTCGTGGCGTGTCACCCTACCTTACCTGGGTGCCATGGATGGATAACGCAACCCGCTGGGGGGCAAGGGGAGTGGAGGTGCAGATGGGTGTGAGTGTGTGTTTGTGTTGCACCGTGCAGATGGGTGTGAGTGTGTTTGTATTGTACCGTGCAGATGGGTGTGAGTGTGTGTTTGTGTTGCACCGTGCAGATGGGTGTGAGTGTGTGTTTGTGTTGTACCGTGCAGATGGGTGTGAGTGTGTGTTTGTGTTGCACCGTGCAGATGGGTGTGAGTGTGTTTGTATTGTACCGTGCAGATGGGTGTGAGTGTGTGTTTGTGTTGCACCGTGCAGATGGGTGTGAGTGTGTGTTTGTGTTGTACCGTGTAGATGGGTGTGAGTGTGTGTTTGTGTTGTACCGTGCAGATGGGTGTGAGTGTGTGTTTGTGTTGCACCGTGCAGATGGGTGTGAGTGTGTTTGTGTTGTACCGTGCAGATGGGTGTGAGTGTGTGTTTGTGTTGTACCGTGCAGATGGGTGTGAGTGTGTTTGTGTTGCACCGTGCAGATGGGTGTGAGTGTGTTTGTGTTGTACCGTGCAGATGGGTGTGAGTGTGTTTGTGTTGCACCGTGCAGATGGGTGTGAGTGTGTTTGTGTTGCACCGTGCAGATGGGTGTGAGTGTGTTTGTGTTGTACTGTGCAGATGGGTGTGAGTGTGTTTGTGTTGCACCGTGCAGATGGGTGTGAGTGTGTTTGTGTTGTACCGTGCAGATGGGTGTGAGTGTGTGTTTGTGTTGCACCGTGCAGATGGGTGTGAGTGTGTTTGTGTTGCACCGTGCAGATGGGTGTGAGTGTGTGTTTGTGTTGCACCGTGCAGATGGGTGTGAGTGTGTGTTTGTGTTGCACCGTGCAGATGGGTGTGAGTGTGTGTTTGTGTTGCACCGTGCAGATGGGTGTGAGTGTGTGTTTGTGTTGCACCGTGCAGATGGGTGTGAGTGTGTGTTTCACCGTAGTGTAGCGGTTGGCTCGCTACGAACCCGGCGACCCAAGTTCGATTCCTGCCCACGGCCACCACCTGTGACGATTGTCTGAACCGGTCCTGGGCTACCCCTAGGTCGACTCAGCTTCAAATGAGTACCTGGTGCGGTGTGTTAACATCGCCACAAGGGAGACAAAGACCGCTGGGTGTGGTGCTGGCCACCCACCCCCTCGTGTGCCGTGCCAGCTATCGTCAGTGCTCGCTTAACAGCATTTTCCCCAACAGTCTGTTCAAGTTATATGGGGGATCTTTGTCTTTGGGTGTGTGTGCACACGGTAGGGGCTTTGTGGGTGTCATTGTATGCGTAGTGCAGTGGTTGCCAATGCACTAATTGTTCTGGTTAGTGCAATACCTGGTGTGGTCTGTAAACAACAGCGCTGGCATTACGGAGACAAAGGCAGTCAACGGTGACGCTGGCCACCCACCCCCCTGTTGGCCTTAATAAGTGCCCACCAAGAAGACTTTCCCCAATAGTCTTAATGTGTTTATGGGTGGTCTTTGTACGTGAGAGAATGGGGAGCGGTGGTGCAGGGGTTAGCACACTACAATATGAGCCCAGCGACCGCGGCGATGGGTGATCTCAGTGGTGAGTGATTTCACAACCAGTCCTACTCGCTCCTGTGTGTGTCTGAGTAATTGTGAATGTGCATTCACGTGTTTGTATTTGCCCGAGTGTATAGCTCTGTGTGTCTTGCTACCATATCAGACCATTTAGCCTGGGTCCCGATTGGAAACTAAAAGAGAGAGCATCTTAGCTCAATGGGCCTCCCCCCAAATGAGTGTATGTGTACGCACATGAGTGTGTGTGTACGCACATGAGTGTGTGTGTACGCACATGAGTGTGTGCGTACGCACACGAGTGTGGGCGTACGCACATGAGTGTGTGTATTTGAGTGTGTGTACGCGCACGAGTGTGTGTACGCACATGAGTGTGTGTATTTGAGTGTGTGTACGCACATGAGTGTGTGTATTTGAGTGTGTTTATGTGTATGCATGGGTGTGTGCATTTGAGCGTGTGTTTCAGTGTGATTATGTGTACGCGCCTATGCGAGCATGTGTTCGAGCGTGTTTACGTGTATGCGTGGGTGTGTGTGTTTATACAGTGTGTGTGTGTTTTCGTGTTCACTGGATATCCTCGTGGTCAACGCACTCACTACGATGCTCAACTTGTGTTTTCGTCGAGAGGTCAATGTTTCACCACAGCCCAGTCATTGCTGTGGGTCATTACAAGGGTCGTGCCTCCTGTAGAGGGGACAATAAAGATTCCGTAATGTCATAACCAATACAATTAGTTTTAAATAAACCGTAAATAAATTGTTGAAAATCTTTACCTCTAATATATATTTTCATATTAATTTGCATTCATTAGAGATTACATCTAAATTAGCTCTCACCTGGATAAATAATGCAGCTAAATTGGGAAGTGATACTGAATCACAATGAGCTCTCAGCTTGTTAAATAAAACACTTTTTAACGAGCCTAAACGTTAAACTTTTGACCAATGAGTGGGGCGTGCGCGAGCGGAGGAAGGCGACCAGATCTGTGAGGCAGGGCTAGAGTTTCACCAACCCATCATGGTGGACCACAGACCAATCAACTCCTTAACCTTGAGGCCGTTTCCTCTGATACCCGCATAAAAGTTTCATGCTGGTACGAAACGTCACACCGACAGCCCGGTCCCATGAGGCCCCTTACTGAGCTGCACCCCTCCCTTGCTTTCTCACTCCCCACTGTCCCTCCACCCCCACCCAAACCCCCCCTCCCCACACCTTCCGCCCACCCTACTCATCCCTGAGTCTACGAGGGGGAGGTGGGCCGGCATCTCCCGTCATCTCCCGTCATCTCCGCCCGCGCTGGGCGGATGATTTGGCGGGTGCTGGCGGTCGGTGGCGGCCGATGGCAGCGTGCTAATAAACAATTCATGTGCACTTACCGCGCCTCGATAGCTTTACATCGACGGCGGCTGCCCTCGCCTGATTGATACATGCCCTCCATTTCATAACACGGCTCCCGTACAATTGATATTGTTTGGTGTCAGTCATTCCGAGGCCTCCTCACGCCTCCCACGCAATCCGCGCTCTACGATGTCGCGTCACGCGGTCGTGGTGGGGTGGGCGGCGATTGATGGTGGGGGGGGGGGGAATACAAAAATGCTCAACTGATGTTAAAGGGAGCTCGCGTAAGTCATTCAGAACAACGCGCCGACTAGTTGGGCAGCGCGAGCCGAGCGATCTGGAAAATCGGCCTAATTGTCGACGCGTCCCCGTGTCGGCAGCATGAAGGGCGGCGCTGGTTCCAGACGGAAGCCACGTCTTAAACGGCAGGGCCTCGCCGGCCACTTCAAACGCAGGCCGTCAGATTTCCCGCGATGAAGATGGGAGCGTGGGTCTTTGATTTCGTCCTGGAAAGACTGATTGTGTGGCCGAGCGTACGGAACCTAAAAATGTCATGAAGACCTTTTAGCGGCTGACACAATTCTCGTATAACTACGAGGGAGAAATTAGTTTAGAATGCCTTGAAAGAAAAAGGATTGTGGCTTAAAATGCTGTCGCTTTGATGAAACGCGGGCGCACAAAATCATTCCGAGAGTTTGCGAGAGGTTGGCGCTGGGGGTTCAAACAGCGCAGTGGAGCTGCAGTCTCTGTTCCGCTCGAGTAAAGCAAAACAGATCTCTGCCAAAGTAATTCCCACAGACCAACGGACGGTAAATTGCATTTAAGCGGTTCGGCAGAGAAAATTCATCCCAAACAGACGCCAACAATTTTAACGAGCCCCATTTCCATCTGCCTCCCTATCATCTCGCGGTGAGACGCGGCGAGCGCGCGAGCAAGGGGCGGCGCTGCCGGCCTTGCACCCGTGGCGCCAACCCTGTGTGGTGCCGCATAAATTAACGACGCCGGCAGAGAGAGACCAACGGCTCTGTCTAACGGTGCAGAGTGGCGGGGCCGTCCCCCACCTCCCGCTTCTTAGAGAATCTCGCTCGCGCGAAGCCAATTCCAAGTTCGTTACGGCCGCGCACGGGGCTGCCGGGGGGGAGTGGGGGGGCGCGTCGATTGCGCGCCCCGCAACGCTGCCAGACCCCCACCAGTGGATGAAAGTGTCGAGCGCGGAGCGAGCGAGCGCAGGAATCAACGCCACCCGAGCACTACTAGTTTCATGAAAGAAAATTGAAAAAAAGAGGCCTTAGCCCGGCCACTAAATATTTCAAGTAATTCTGAGAAACGCTCGCCTCCCACAGGCCGAGGTTATCAAATGTCACCAATTTACTGTGAAACTTACATCCGTGCGGTTGCGATTGTTGTTGCGCTGCACGTACCGCTGGTTTACAGGAGGACAAGTTTAGCTCATTTACAATAAATATGTTGAAAAGTTAATCTGCAGGCCTGCTCTTCATTCGTTCTCAAGTTTTACTTCCCATTGTTGCTTCCTTTTCAGCCTCGCGGCCGCCAGCTGCAGATTACGTTTCAGGATTTCGACTTTGCAAGCTATCGGAGGGAGAGAGAGCGAGCGCACTTTACCTACTTGTCATCCTTTCGTGTACAAAAAACTCATCAGTGAGGGTTGCTCTGCTCATTCAAACGAGTACTCAGCCAAGGTCTCTGCCAATTGCAAATTCCATGCTTTGATTAGTTTTTTTTTCAAAACCTGTTGACGCATTTTACATGTCCTTCTCGTGCCACCTCGCGCGTGACTCGCGATGATTATTTTGATTTCGTCGCGCGCCTCGAGGTGCCCGTTTTGCACTCTTTAGCCAGGTGCTCATTTTCTGGGATCACGTTTGCGTGTCCGTTCCACGTGTCGCCTGGCTCCTCGCTCACCCACCACCCCATTCTCTGCTCCGCCCCCCCCCCAATCCCATCAAAGCCTTGGTAATCCACGCATGCCGCCGCATAACCCCAGCCACATTAGGCGGTGGCTCGGCCTGCTAAGCCGTCGACGTGCGTTCAATTATAATGTGTTTTGTTTGCGCCGCCCTCTCCGTCGTGTGACTGACCTGACGATGTCCCGCTGAGGATGGGGCCTTCGCTGCTCGGGCGCTGGCTTCCTGAGGCCTTCACTGCTAGGCTGGTGACATGGCCAATGAGGCCTCCACTGCTGGGCTGGTGATATGTCGTTTGTCGCAGAGGTTCGCGGTTAGGCTGCCCATGGCGTTATTCAATAAGGAGTGGTATTATGCTGGGATCGCGGTCCAAAATTTGTCACATTTTATATTTCTTACCCGCAAATTGCTTAATTACTTTAAACACACAAGCAAACTTTACGTGTCTGTGAAACATATAACACCTTCGTGATATCCTTGCACTATAAGAATGGTGTGAAAACACTTGAAAAACCAGATTAATCATAACGCAAAGCGATTTTTTGTTAATGAGAATTTAAGTGATGCTCATCTGCTCTTTACAGCTCTGAGCAGTGTTGGAAAGTCTATATTCCTATGGCGGGGGTGAGTCTACCCACAGAAAAGGCGCTGTTGACTTCCCCACACAAATCTGTAGTAATTTTATCGATCCCGAAGGAATGATATGCTGAATCAAACCTCAACGAGGATTTAAAGTCGTAAGTTTTCATAACCCAACAAATAAAATTGCCACGTGTACAAGCGGTTCAAGTGCCAATTACAGTATTATTGTTTTTGCTCACCGGTGAGTTGAACAATTCTCACAACCAAATTGTAGCAAGTCGGTTTGACGTATCACTTGAAACTGTGGCAAGCATCTTCAGGTAATGAAAAGTAAGTCAATGTAATCATATTAAACCCCACGGCGACGTGGCCCACAGAGAGGGGCACGGCCGCTGGCGTTAACAGGGGCACTAACGGAGTGCTGACAGGCAGACGTGGGGGGGCGCGCCACTGTCAGGCGGGACGGCTCTGTGTTCTCGGGAAATATTATCTCGACGTCAAATAAATTGCCAGCGGGCGCGTGACAGAGCGAGGCGTTGCGAAGGCGCGGGGTCTTTGGAGGTCACCGCACCCACGGGAGAGAGAATCTTCCAACTCACTCGCGGGGAGTTTTGTCAGCGTCACAGCGAGTGAGAAAGCCCCCCCCCCCCTTACACACCCCCCCCCCCTCCCGTTCCATTATCCGTCGGTGTCGAGAACTGGACTTCGTCGGGCCCTGGCTTTGTACCCGACCCCTGTCCTCATCCCACTCTCGACGGAGCGTGTGAGTAGGCGTCCAAGACGGTTGGTCCCTCTCTCTGCGGGTGTTCGCTGATGCGAGAGCGGACATGCGCACGTACGCCCAAGGATCGCCTGCGTCCCGCGTTCGCGTGGGTGCGGGCGGATCTTTCGCCATGGCCAAGGGGTCCGGTGCCGATTTGGGGAATAGAGGGCCCTAGGCGCAGTGAGTGAGAGAAGATTGACAGAGAGGGAGCGACAAGGAGACAGGAACGGAGAGATACACAGAGAGGGAAGCGCATGTGCACGTGCAGATGAATCACACGAAGATGCAAAGAGAAAGATGGAGAATGTTGGATACCCTTAAAGAAGGTTGAACAATTCTTGGCTAAATTTAAAAAAACTGTAATGAGGATTATGATTTTGTAAGGCCAATGAAGAGCAACGATTAGAGATTCAATTTAATTAGAATTGTAATAAGGCCAAGTAATGAAGGTGAAATGCATTTTAAACATTTAAAATATTCAATGAATGTTATGTGGGGTGGAGTGGTGCCAGTGGTTTGCGCACACTGCACATTACAACTAGCAACCTGAGTTTGATTCCTGGCCAAGGCTAACATCTGCGGCAGGTGATATCTGAACTTGATCCTGAACTCCCACCTCTACAAACCCACGCTGACCACCATGGTGAAGCTATGGACAAACAAACCCCATCACCGACATGCCAAGGAGTGGCCTTCGTCCAGCAACGGATAGCCAAAGGGTTGTGACTAATTTTACGTTTTATTATCAGAGATTTGGAGGGTTTCCCGTTGAGCGGAAGTCGCACACGCTTGAAGACGGCGTGAGACAAGCGCCGGCGTCCATCTTTTCCGCGGCAGCTTTGTGTTTTTTTAATTGCCAGCGCGCGTCCCGTCTCGGCTACGGAATGGATTTCCTCCATTACGGTGTCATTCAACCATCAGTGCCGCCCCCCCCACCCCCTCCACCTCCTCCTGGCTCCTGGCAGATCCGCCATTAGTATTGACCTTGGCACGCAGCACCGCGCTGCGGTGTGCACCTGACTGATGGCTTCTGAATGTGTCTCCTCTCTCCGCTGGACCGATCTGCGACTCTCTCCGCAAATTAAAATTAGCCCCCATGCGGAGGTGGCCGAGTGGCTCGCGGGGGCCGGGGGGGACGGTTGCTGTGTGCAGAGGCGCTGAGCCGGCACGTGATGAGACCCTGGATTTAAATCCGCATTTCGCCCGGCCTGGCGGCTTAGCGGTAGACCGAGCGGTTCACCATCAGAAGGATGCGAGTTCAACACCTGGTTGGCGTGGGGGGGGGTTGACTCTCAGCCCATCATCCCTCCTCTCTGGGATCGATAACACGAGTCCCAATTTTCGTGGAAGTCAAGGGCGGTTGTCTTCTGACAATACTCGACCCCACCATATGATAGTAGAATTTCCACCACCGGCTCTGGGCTGTAAACTGGAGACCGAGCGTCACTTCAATGCTCATTTGAGCCGTGAATCACGTTCACTTTTCGTTGGTAAATAAACCGCATTTTCAAGTGTCGCGAGTTGATGGTCTCTGCCCTGTCACCAATAATTGCGCAAAAAACAATATGTTTAGTTTGTCATGTACTTTGGCAGATTTGAGGTCTGTGCACAATTGTTTTTTAGCCATGCACAGGGTAATGAGTTTGTGGTCTGAGGCCAGGATCTGACTGCATACACCAAACAAACGCATCGTATGTTTTTTTTGGCTTATACTGGCTTTGATCATTACGTTAATTAGTTCAGTTGGCACGTAGTGAACCTTCTTTGCAGGACATATGGCATCAAACATGTGCCCCTGGCATGGTTAAGTGACTTGAGATATATTCCCGGAACATCGTTTTCCAGTTTCCACTCTCTGACACAGGGTGGTGCACTGTCATCTGCGACAGTTTAAAATGGCAATATCCTTTTTTGTCCCATGATATGACAACTAATTGTGTAATAAATAGGATTTTCTAGTGGGGAGTTGGGGTGGGGGTGGTGCTGTGTGAATTGGGGGAGGGGGCCAGGGGGTGGTAAGCGTGGCAGTCGCTCCTCCGCCGCATCCCAGGAGAATGAAGACCCGGCTCGATTCTGCCGAAGAGAGGTTTTCGGTTTCTCCGGGCTTATCGCGGCGACGGTGGCCGGCGGTGCAGCTCTGGTGCCACGGGGCAGAGGCTGGCGGAGAGAGAGTGACAAGTCTGTAAAGAGGCTGATCTGTCGTCACCGCCGCGGCCGACACTTATTTAATTTTAACGATCCCTTTATCAGAGCCGAAGTCACCGTGACACGTGGCTAATGCTGGGGCGACTGCGCCACATCTGCGCGGGAGTGAATTAACGTTGATTTATGCCCGTGATGCCGCGTGCGCACGCACCGGCGGAATGTTAGAAACTTGATATTTTCCGCTACGTGTTTGCAAAACGTTGGGGTGCATTGTAGCTGATGCGCCTGTGCGGTACTGAAGCGCGTGTCTTTTGAACGCAATGCATGGTTTTTCTCCGTGTCCAACTTGACGGGAAATATTTTTTATTTAGGTTTTTCAGCGACTCAAATGTAAACGGTGCCGGCGAAGTACAGCAACGCAAGGGTCAACGCAAGGGTCAACGCAAGGGTCAACGCAAGGGTCAACGCATGGGCGAGGCACAATCCGTTGTAGCGCCCGGCCGTGGAGTAGGGAAATTAAGGAAGAGCCAATGAGCTCGGCGAGCGATGGGGCAGCAGCGGGGGAACGGGAAGGAGACTATGGCTGCATGTCCCACTTACCGGAGGTTTCTGCTTTTTGATTTGCCGGCTTGATTTATCAGATGTTCGGCATCCTGCTTTAAATCCACGCTGTCAGGTCTGGATTAAGGGCACGTGTGGCTCTGAGACAGGGATAGTGTTATGGGCCAGCCCTGCGGCCCCAAGAAATGAAGTGTGCTGCCACCTTCCTGCTCTCCTACAATGGTATCCGCAGGCTTGCAGCCAGCTGCAGGCATGCATTAATCGGCCTCTGATGATGAACAGCGAACTCTGGGGTCGGTCTGTCCCTGGGACAATTACAGTCGGCAGTGAAGATGTGCTCAGAGAGAATTTCTCCTACAAGCGAGAGTTTCCAAGAAGTGTGATGAGAAGGAAGGTGACGTATGTGGGGCACGTCCTGAGAGGGATGAAGATGATAGCCCCAGGGACAGTGGAAGGAGGGGAAGGGCGGACAAGGAAGGAAATGCATCGATTGGTGGGACATTGTGAGACAGTTGGGACAGTTGGGACAGTGTGAGACAGTTGGGACAGTGTGAGACAGTTGGGACTGTGAGAAAGCCGGTAGGACAGTGTGAGGCTGTTGGTGGGATGCTGTTATGCGGTGGGACGAGGCTCTCCGTGGGAGACGCTGAGAGATAGCGAAAGTTGTAACGCATCCATCATGCTCATCCTCAATCATGAGGATGACGAGATAGACAATTAAAATGTATTCTCCTCAAGATAATGCTCTGATATATTTCTGTGAGCATTAATAATTTGTTATTTATGCAATTAGGGTGATAAGGGGAATGATATTGTACAAATGAGTTGGGGGCTATGACTAACAAGAACTGGTAAAAGAAGAGATTTCAAAAGTAATCGATTACTCTTTGAATTGAACTCTAACCTCTTGGTCGTGCCAGCCAAGGCAAGCACCGCATAAAGGCCATGAGCTTTTGCACTCGCTGGACCCCTCGCTTTGGAACTCACTGGTTCCGAAGCTACTGAAGGACAAAGACGTTTCTTTCTCTCTCAAAATTCAAACGTGACCTCAACACTCGCCTTTTACCTCGCAGATGCGATGTGCGCGAGAGATGGTTTTTGGCGTGACGGCAGCTTCTTTAAATGTCTGATTATTTCGTTTGAATCTAAACGTGACAATTCATCGAAGTGCCGTGGGTGGGTGGCGCGGCGGGTGGAGAGTTTTTTTACGCGATTATAAATAATATCTGCTTGCGCTCATCAAGCGATTCAGAAATTAGCAAAACCATCAAAAGGGGTTGGCAGCACTCGTGCGCGTGCGTAGCATGCGTTCACTTGCGCACGCACGCACACGCGGGAGGGGGAGGGGTGCGTGTGCTCGCTCGCCCTCACACGCGTGGGCCTCGCGTTAAATATTGAAGCATATTAGTAATATTTCAAGGGAAGCCGGTGGAGGCGCGGCAAGAAAGGAGAGGAGACTGCAAAACGCCCATTGCAGGAAATCACGGCGTATTAAAATTATCTGCTCGCAGCGCGCTCCGCCTCTCGCCTTTGTCATCGGCTATACCGTTGCGGCTTCGATCTTGACAGCAGAACATTTCTTCACTTTCCATTATAACCGTGTTCGGCGCCAGCATTTGTTTAGCCCCTGTCTGTCCTCGCCATCGCAGAGACGGTATCGCTTCGTGCCAAGCCGCTCGGGGACTGTCATTTAAGAGTGTCACTCCGATTCTTAATTCCTGTTTTTGTTTATTTTCGTCGTTCGTGTTCGGCACAATGAACGGCTGATTTTCCATCCCGCGAGTCGGGGCGACCACAACCTTGGCTCGTGAGAGCGAAAGAAATAAAATAAAAAACGCGGCGTTATAGCGTTAACCCCTTGCGTGTCGCAGGGACGTGCGCTGCCGCGTCCCCCTACGATCCTGTGGGAGAGAGCGGGCCGCTCGTCCCCCGAACCTCCGCGCGCGTCGCACCAAGGTCGGACAAATTTAGCGGAACGGGTTTTAGCGCCGGAGCGAGCGAGACTCCGTCGACCCTGCCGGAGCTCGCGCGACGTCCGTTGGGGGCGGCCGAGACGCGTGCGTCGCGCGCATCGCGCGCTCGCCGAGGCCCATCGGGTTTCGGTAATTGCCCCTCGCTGGCGCCCAACGCCCCGTCGAGTCGCGGTCCCGTTCGCGCCACCGCCGTCCGCGGGCGTGTGACGATTTCAAGGTGAAAAAGCGGAGGGTGAATACACGAGACCCTTTTTTTTAGGAGTGTTTTTTTTAATGTTTTCTACGTAAAATTGAAAGAAGAAATAAATTCCAGTGAAGCTCAACTCCCAGGGGTTTGCCTGTCAGTCGGGTCGCGACACGTGTTTTGTAAGTGCGCGTGAAGTTGTGAATATTCATGGAAGATTTTTTTTATCAAGCTTCGAAGCCCTTCCCCCCCACCTCCTTCGCCTCCACCCCCCTACCTCCCACTCATCCACCTTGTTTGAAGGTTATTGTCTTGCGCGGTGGAGGAGGGGGGGGATATGGGGGGGGGGAATATATAATAAACAAACGCGACAAGACTGGACGAAACAATCGGCTACGGAAATTCTAAATGACCTCGCCGTGTATCTCCGTCGTTCCCCGTGTCCCCGCTGGAACCGGCAACAAAGCGAATTATTGCCATTGTAATAAACACATTTCATGTCGCGCAATCGCGTACGGGCCCGTTCCACCCCGGCCTTATTAAATCAGAATTTACACATTTCATTTCCCCAGCTCCACCCACGGGGGCTTTACCGCCACGTGCCACGAGGCCGCGCCGCCACTCGCCCGCCCGCCCGCGTACACCACGAGATATTGCCTCTGGATTTTTTTTGCCATTTTTTTTCACCGCGCACAGTTTTTTTTTGGGCCGCTGTAATTATCAGCGCTGATGAGTCCTCGGCCGGAGCACCGGGGGCAGGGCGTCGAGCCTTATCGCCCATCCCCACGTGTGCCCCCTCTGACACATCCAATTTCCACGGGTTTGCAGCAAAAGGGGGGGCCCCGGCATGTGCGATAGGTGAGGCCGTGTGTTTTGTTTGGCACCGGCTCGCGCCCGGACCCTCGGCATCTAGACGCCGGCGCTGCGATCGTTTCCGCGGCGCCGAGCGCCGGTGGGAGATGCTCGGCCCCCGTCATGACCCGCGTTCCCCCCCCCCCTTCCCCCTCACTTAAACAACCACCATGGTGAGGGCCTCTTAGCCACTGGAGACGTGTGAGAGACAGCTACTGCTGCAGCCGATAACAAAAGATTACAGCTTGTATTCCCAGAGTGAAGGTGCGGAGAGTGTGCTGAGCTGCCCCCGCACATCTCCGCCCGCCTCTGTGCTCACCTCCACTAAACATCACCCTCTTCTCTCCTCCTCTGCTCCCTCCCACACGCCCTCCCCGCTTCAGGTGGAGCGGATGACAACCTGATCGAAGGCGGAGGGGTGCAGTTTGTGTGCAAGCCAGGCGCACGGAACATCACCGTCATCTTCCACCCCCTCATGAGGTGAGAGATAGGATCCCTCCCTCCCTCACTGGCGCGCACACATACCGACGTGCGCACTTAGACCTCGCACTGACTGCATGGTAGCCACTGGGGAGGCAGATGGTGAAACGGATGTGGAAACACGTGCACACGTGTGCACACACCATAGCCATAGCATCACACATGACAAAGATCCCCTGTGTACTTCTTCACAGGCTGTTGCGACAAAGTGGTTTCAGTGAGTGAAGGTGGTTTTGGAACCAACGCCATGCTTGGCCGCATTCATCTCCCCAGTGGTGGCATTTGTTGACACAGCACATCAGGTACCACGAGAGGTTCACGTACCGCTTGCCACAGATGTTATCCTTGGCCCGCAATTGGAATGATGAGGTCACTGCGTTCATCGTGCTGTGCACGAGTGATTGCCCCATCGCTCCCCACATACACACAAGACAAAGATCCCCCATATAACCATAACAAACTGTAGGAGCAAGTGCTATTAGTGGGCACCTATGAAGACTGGCACGGCACACGATGGGGCAGGTGGCCAGGACCATGCCCAGCCACCTTTTTCTTCTGAGTAGTGATGTTTACATATTGCACAAAGTACTGATTTGAGGCTGAGTCGACCTAGGGGAGGCCCAGGACCGGTTCAGGTAATTGTCACTGGTGTTAACCGTGGACGAGGATCGAACTCGGGGTGCCACCACCCCCCCACACACAGACGCACTTAATCCTGCATTATGCGAGCAGACGAAAGCACGTAATTACACCTGCACGCGTGTTTTGAAAATCCACACAACGTGCGCGGAGGCACTGAGTGCGGAGCAGCCCATGAATGTTATTAAAAGTGCCTTGGTCTCCTCCCGCGTGTAAACGTTTCTAGTATACCACGGTAGCAATGCTCTAAATCTTTCATTTTGGTGGTGGGGATTCAGTCTGTGAATACCTCAACAATTGTGGGTGAGGAAAGACCTCGCCAAGACGACTCTTCCCCAATCCGGGTGATGTCGTCTCTGGCCCTTCTGAATACCGCCGGCGGTATTGATAGTGACAGCGGTAGTGGTCGTAGTAGCAGCGTCCTTTATTTAGCTACTAGGAGATGGGATGCAGACCCGTTGTGTTACGTCAAGTCACAGAAAGTTTTAAAAATTTTAAGTCCTACTAAATCTCGACTATATTCAACAATTTCAAGTGACATTGTTAGAGGATAAGCAGAAAAGGTGAAATTCGCTTAAAAAAGTGAAACAAACAAGAAATTGAATAATTCTAGATTTGAAGCTTTCGTGACTGCAAGGATTCATATTCTTAGGTTTTTCCGGTAAAGTCACGTAGGTAAAACATTAAAATTGCAGCAAATCTGGCTGTGACGGTCCCACCTGATGACGGAGACTTGTGTTGCCTCCGAAACGTCGTGATTTTTATTTTATTTTACTTTCATTAATTTTAATGTTTTACCTACGTGACTTTACCGGAAAAACCTAAGAATAAGAAATTGAATGTGGGGTAGAGCGGTGGCATAGTGGTTGGCTGGGTTTAGTTTCTTGTCAAGGCCAACATCAGTGGCTTGTTTTATCTGCACCAGTCTCGGGGTCCAATCCATTATAAGCACGCACTGACCAGCGTGGTGAAGTATGGTCAAACAAGCCCCATCACCAAAACAGTCGGTGAGGCCTTTATCCAAGAGTGGCTTGATAAAGGAATGTGAATAATATTTTTTCATTATTTTCATTAATTATCACGAATACTTATACTGAGCTGTGTTTGTGATGAGAGCACATGGGATTCCAGGCAGACTAGGTTCATATCTCTGAGGCTGGGATTAAAGCCAGACATAACCAACAAAACTTACCTCTCTCACCTTGTAGTTAAACGTTTGTTTTGTCTACCTAGGTGAGAATTTAGTTTGCCAGTAGGGGTCTGATTTAATCCCAATCGAGTAATTTGTGGGTAATTTTCAAATTGGAAAAATGTGGACCCTGACACCGACAGACAATGGCCTGCTGCTGTGTGAAGCAGACAGCGCATATTCACACAGCAGTTACACCGCAGTAATAACCAGGGCGGGCACTGGGTTCGCACCGGGAACCACTGCAACATACCACTCGCAGCATACCACTGATTCAGCTGAGTTGAGTTCGTGGTCTGGGTAAGCCTAGAGCTTTTATACACACATTGCTGCATGCTTTTGTGTGTAGTTAAATCTACCAGCATGGGTGTGCATCTTTAGTACACATCAGTGATCAATACAAATCAGAGACCTTTGTGTTTTTAAGTAGAGTTTCATGCAAGGCCGCAGCTCGTACGTATCTCTAGCCGCGTCACCGAGCCCCCCTCCCCCCCTCGCAGTTCCACGGCCCCCACCCCTGCCGAGTGATGGAGCCGACATTAATTTGCGTTTTAATGAGCTTAGGATTGGGGGAAGATTTCATTACATCCTCATTAAAGCCCTTCTCCGTGCGGGTGACCATGGGATGACGAGACTGCGGTGCAACAGGTTTAACCCCTCGCTCGCCGCAGCCGCTGGGAACCAAGGCGGCGGTGGAACCTGGCAGGGGCTGCATGGCGGCCGGTCGCTCGGTGGCGTCCCCTCATCCAGCAGCGGACTGTAGAAAGGGCCGCACTTATTCATAATGGTATTCATTTTAGTATAAGTATTTACTATATATGTATGTGTATATTTGTCTCTATATATATTTATACCTGGGCTGTATGTTACATCTGTGTGACACCAGTTCAAAGCGTTACTCGTGAGAAGAGTCAAGGTGAGGTGTGGGTGGGCCGGCCACGACGCTATGGCACTCGAGTGATGTCACTCTGACGTCACTGCCCCACAGCTTTATTACTCGTTACTGCAGCAGCAATGTCGCTCAATGGCTTTGATGGACCTCCTGACAGCGGTTTCAAATTATTTTTTGCATTAACGCAGCCTGTTAGGTGGATATTCTGCAAGGTCATAGCTTTCGGTTGTTTGGGTTTAAACTGTTTTCAATGATAAATCGTGGAAATATTGCTCACCCGGCATCATCGGCACAAGAGTCGTTTGTTTGTCATTAAAAAAAAAACAATGGGTGCATTTGTAGCCGTCTGTGTTGAGTTCAGAGAATCAATTCGATGGCACCTGGGGTCACCAGACAGATTCCATTTGTGCCTGGTGCAGAAGCGTGCGGGATTGGGCAATGACGGGTGATGTGAGTGATGGATCGCACCACTTAAAAAGGAGACTCGCATAGAGGCCCAAAGACTCGCATAAAGAGCAACAGACTCCCATAGAGACCCATGCACTCACAGAGACCCAGAGACGCATTTCGACATAGAGACCCATGCTATGCAGCACAATGTGGTGCTGCATAGCACTTCACCGCAGTCACAGTTAGGCGACTCTCTATATGCCCCACTTAAGGAGGAGGTAACCGCTCCTGCCACGTGTCGTTCTAACACGGTGGTTAACTGCAGAGTCCAGGTAATTAGGGACTAGGAGAAGCTGGGAATTTCTATCACTGACGTGCATTCAGGTAACACTATTAAGTTTCTGAAAAAGCTACTAGTACATAGGGTGAACCGTCGGACACCGTGGTGTCGAACAGCACGTGGCGCTACAAACCCAACACATGTCGGGGAGCCATAGAGCACAACCGCAAATGCCTGCGCAGTAGGGGCGGTTCTTGCGTTGGATCTTTATGCCCAAGGGAGTCGCTGGATCCTGAGTGGCGGCTGCTCGCTTGCTCTCCGGGTGCCCTGGCCTGGCCCCGGCGTGGGTGGCCACTCGGCCGAGAGTCTCTCCGCCTTCTCGTGTCTTGTTCGTCAGCGGCCGTGGTACAACTGCCTCGAGGAGAGGTCGCGAGGAGCGCAGGGCACCGACGACGACGGTGGGCGATGTGGTTCACGTGGCAACGATGGCGATGATGGTGATGGCATGGTGCCCGGAGAGAGGAGCACGGGGAACGAAGGAGTTAAAGTCTTAATGAGTAAAGCTGCCGGCCTTTGGCCTGGGATGAGAATTTTCACTTAGATTGCAAATGGCTTTTTTTCACCCAAGACATTCATCAATGAGTGATTGTTTTGCTGATGAGCAGAGAAAGGTAGAGGCGTGAGACCCAACCAGGAATAAATGAAGATTAAGAAGGTAAGGTGAAAGTTTTTTTCCAGTTCCCCCACAGCCCCCCATCCCCTCTCCCTTTTGGATGAAGATTAAAAACAATGGCTTTAATCAAGCACATTGTCGAGGAGAAAATGCCACCAGATGCTCATTACGCCGACGCTTTCGCGCAGCGGAGTTGGTCCCGTTGGATATCCCGCGGGCATGCGCGGGTGTGCGCGGCTTGCGTTGTTTTTGTTCTGCTGTCTCGCCCCGAGCAATCCTCTCGTTCCGTGGGCGACGTGGCCCGTTGCTTGGGTGGCGCAGAGCAGCAGTGGTATCTGTAATCCCCCCCAACGCCCACCGGCGGAGAGCGCAGGATGAAAAAGAGAAACTCTTTACTCTTCGAGGCCCCAAGCCAAGGCGCCACGAATGCGAAAAACGTGAAGATGAAAAGCTGTTCCCTTCCCTATTCCAGTTTATTTATTTTCTCGAAGAATTAAGGGGACAGATTGGGCCTCATTACCACACTACATACCTGACTTGATAACATTTAATCAAAAGAGCAGTGCGAACTGGGAAACGTTAGATGTGTTGAATAAATAACATACAAAATGAAATAATAGAAAATAAGAAATAATTGTATTATATACATTTATAAATAAACTGCTTACAAATGTGTGAGAACAAATCAAAGATATTTCAAATGTGAGATAGAAATCCATGTTTAAACAGACAATCGCCGGCAAGCACACGCTTCCTCCCCTTGCAGTACTTTCAAGATTGGTGTTTGTAATAATATTACGCGGCAATCATCCCTGCCGGGGGCCGGCTATTCAAAAGCCCTGGCACCCCTGTCCATTAGTCAGCCGCGGCACGTCCCTTTCAAACGGCGCCTCCCGCCGCCGCAGGTGAGGGGGAGTTGTGCCGGCGCTCGGGGCGAGCGGCGCGCCGTGCGAGACTCAACCAGTCGATCCGTTCATCTCCGCCCGGGGCCTGTATGCTCGACAGCGTTCGCACTACACTCTATTTATTTCTGCGATGGCCGACTTTCTCCCCTCCCCTCTCCGTTCCCTCCGCCTCCACTGCTTCCTCCTACCCCCCCCTTTCCCCCGCACACCCTCTGCCTCGTGGTTTCTCTCCCAGTAACTTTGTTGCTCGTGCCCTCCGTGCACTTCCCCTCCTGCCTGCGGCTGTGTGGATGCGTGCCGCGTGGAACAGCCAATTTACCGTGAAATCTAGGTCTTGTTTTGCGCTGAGGTTGAGGGGTCTGTGCCGCGGGAGGGAGAGAGAGCGGTCTGCGGGGTTTTTTGTATCCATTTTTGTCTGGTTTTTTTTGCTAAAATTATTTGATGCACATTAGAGGGAACAGCTTGTATAAAGTGGGAGACATATGTCCACTAAAAGGCAAAGTCTTCCCGCATCCTCAAATCCTGGTGCCCGCCGGTGCCGCTTTTGTTTTTCCTTTGTGCACGCATCCGGTAGCACTTGTAGGCCAGGGCTGTACGTTGAGCACTTGCTGCGAGCCCACAGCTGCTTGTGTCAATGTGGATTCGTGTGTTGGGCACGGAGAATACGCGGCTCTCCGAGTCTTTGTTCGGTCTCCCCGCAGTCGGCTCGGACTTCACTCGCGGCTGCTAATAAAAAATGTGCCACTTGAGGTGGCGCGGTGGCCCCAGGGGTCAGGGGGTGAGGGTTTGAACGCGATCAGAAACCCGTGATCTCAGCCGCTCTCTCGGGGAGCGGCCAGTCGATTCTCTCCCCCCAGTCGCGAAGTCGCGTGCACGTCGTCATCGATTATATTGATTGTTTGATCATTTGTAATCGAAGGATCGCAGAAGATTAGGACTCTTGGAATGGAATCCGGTTCGGTTTCAGTGGCGATTGAGCCAAACCGATAGGCACGTGCACGCAGAGCTCATGCCGCGGTGATCAGTCACGTGGCTTCCGTTGCCAGGCACCAACGGCAGGGCTCGGTGGTCATTGCGTAGTCCATTCAAATAGACACAAAGACGCACACACACACGGGGATGAACTATCTTATTTCTTTTATTCGAGATTTCTAAATCTTAGGCAAAGCGATAATTGACTTTTTTTTTTATAATTGCTTTACATCCGATTAACTGTCGTGCAGAAAAATGAAAATTGACAACTCTAGTTAGAAAGGGTAATCCATTTGTAGATACCCTGCTAAAATAATACTGGAGACATTCTAGAGACATGAACATTTTTATTTCAAAGCCTGTACACTTCTCCCACCGATATGAATACACGTGTTACTTGATTATATATACGCTTGTTCACCCAGGAAAGCCTCACTGAGTCTCAAGACTCATTTTTCAGGAGGGTCCTGCCCAGTGTTTGCAGTCGAGTGTGACGTTGCTGTGTATACTCCTAAGCCAGTGATTTGCAGGGAATTTTTGAGAATTGGGATGCATTGGGATGTTTTGTGTGTGTATACGAGCTAGACGAGCAAACCGGAGAACCTGGAGAAAACCCATGCAGGGGGGAGAAATATACAAACCCTGTGAAGAAAAGTGTCTGAGTTGGGAATCTAACCCAGGAATTTTTGCTACGAGGCACAAGTGTTGCCACTGCGCCACCACCCTGCCGCTCTTTAAATAATTTCCCGGCCACCTCTGCAGGATACGTAGCCATCACTTTCACGATATCAGTGACTTGTTGAGATGAAAATCAGAGAGGATCATTAGCATTCGGTGGGAGCCCTGTGAACGGACCAACCCGTGGTTGATATTATTTTTTTTTCGTTCCTCCTGCCTCCCACGTCGAGCGCTCGGGCGAACGAACCGACCGAACGTCCACGCTCGCGTCTTGCGGCGCGCAGAGCTCCCCCCGCTTTACGGGAAGACTTAGACGGCCGCTTCCGCTGGCACCGCGGTGGCGCGGGGGAGCGGCGGTGGCGGCACGATGAATCACGTGGTTCCTCTCCCGCGCCAGAGTAAACGTGGAGCGGGAGCCAGGGGCCGAGATGGAAGCGCTCGTCCTGCGAGGCTGTCAAGAAATTCATACCAGATGCCAGCGCCGATACGCATTAATAACAACCGCACGACGTCCGATCCAAACCCACCCCCATCCATTTGTTATGTAATAATCATAAATAATATTATGTACCTGTGTAGAGCTTCTTTGGTCAATCCACTGCACATCGAGGGCCTTGAACATTGCCAACTTGTCTTTGGCTTCCGACAGGATGAGGCTACCTCGTGTCATCTGTACCCTTACTTTAACCAGGAGACGATACAAACCCAGTCACACGCACAACACAGCAGTGCCTCTCTTGCAAGGGTGAGCTGCGTGGGTGTCCCCGATTTGTTTATTTGTTGTATTTACACCGTTGCTGAGCATTCTACACAAATCACCAAGTGGCCGTCGGCAAGCTGTGCCGTCAAAGGGCTGTAAAGAGCGCAACACGTTTCTTGATTTGAGCAAGATTATTATAAAAGCTTGGGGGGGGGGGGGAGAGACGCGGTGAACGTGGGTTCGGTTAATGATCATCCTTACAAGACTACAGTCTCCCAGCTCTCCCTGTGCCAGAGACCAAGAGACTCGAGGAAGTTCTTTATCAATCCACTGCTGCATGAGGGCCTCCCCACGCCGTGCGGGTCGCCGGAGTTATTTTATCCTATACCGCAGCCACGCTGGTCAGCACGGGCTGGTAATGGCGGAAAACATAGTTGTGGGCACGCACAAGTGCAGTACAGCATTGGATCGGTCGCGTCTGACGGTGGTTAAATTTTGAACCGTGATGAGCAGGAGATGCATATGCATTGGGAATGTTACCTAAAAGAACACAAAAAGTGACGGGCGGCCCTGACATATTATAGAATGTAACAATATCACATCAATTAATATTCATGTGCAGGGTACAAATGCCCGATATGCGGGCGGCGTAATGCTCACAAATGGGAACGCATCTCATTTATAACTTGCGCGCTGTAATGGATTCTTTTGTAAATCGGTTCATTAAACTGAGCTCCGTATTCACTCCTAAAGAAGCGGCCGTGAGCTTTTTATTTAATTTTTTCCATTCTCAGCTGCTACAGAAAAAGAGACGGAACTACTTGTGCGAGAGACGAGGTCACAGGAGCAGCACAGACTTTAAATTCGCAGAATCCCGCGCACCGTGTCCTAATTAGTGGAGCCAGTGGAACACTTTTTCCGCACGGCAAGGTAGGGGGTGTTAGAGAGGGCAAAAGCTCAGCCCTGCAATGGCTCTCAAGCCAATTTTACTTTTGTTTACATTCGTGGCGTCTTTATGGCACAAATCTGCCACTCAAAGCGCCATCACATTAAAAGTCAACACAAACAATAAATATAGATTTGCATGCTATCTACAGTTGAAAGGGACCTCGACTGCAGGGTGCTCGAGAGAGAGACCATCTGGAGGTATATTTGGCCTACTCTTCTACGCTGACCCAGACATCTTGAAGAGGTGGCGGTTCCCACACTTTACCCCACGTGACTTACTGATCGGCCAACTATACTGCTGGGTGGACAGAGGCGTTGGGCAGGATTTAAGAAACTTGCCTGGAGAAAATACAATTTCTACACACCATGGGATTCATCAGGTCACCTAAAATGGGTTCATGAACCTACTTTCTATATTGGCATCTATTTTCCATCTTTTCAGTGAGACATCCGCAGCGGGTTTGGGAGTTTAACGAATGTCTACATATTTATGATCCAGCGGTTACTGATTCGTTCCACTCACTCACCGACGGTCAGTCACCTCCTTATCACTCTTCTGTCACTACGACTACTACCATGGTCACTGTTACAGTGAACTTCACTCGTTGATTCTTGCTCCAATTTTGAGAACTCATCCACCACAGTGCAGGGCACAGCAACACACTCAACCATCCACTCACCTGCTTACATTCTCAACCACTCACCCACTTACCCACTCACGCATTCACCCACCCACTTACCCACCTACTCACCACACTGCAGGTCACAACACTTCTCTCTCTCTGCTTCTTCATTCGCATTGCACTGCTACACAATTTCCTCCCAACATCCCTTTTTCCAAGCTCTTCAAAAATAACATTTTTTTTTATTCAAGAAAAGTATTAACTCTCACTTTTTACAACTTTGATGGTGCTGTTTGTTGCTGGCGGCTTTACGTTTTGGGCCTGTGCTAAGCAACATTGTTAAAGGATTTTTTTGTTTTACCCTTGCCTCCAAAGCGTTGCATTCTGTGTGCCCTCATTAATATTAACAGGCTTCATATGAAGCACCACCTCCGCTAGTTGCTACCCCCCCCCCACCACCGTCCCCCCCCCCCCGTTTGCCCCGCCCCCCGCCCCCCTCCGCAACGCCAGAATTATTCTCACTTCTGTGCCCACTAGCGTGGCTCCCATCAACACCCTGCGCCCATGACTGTGTAATTGTTAATTTAATCTGCTTTTACAGTGTTATTAATATGGCTGCTCTTATTGTTGTTGATGCTGTCTCGTTGCGAGCTGGTGTTAGTTATTTTTAATGAGCGACCGTCGCGACGAGCTCGTGTCTGCTCGCCGCGCGAATATTAACGACCCCGAGAGAGCGAACGAGCGGTGCGTTTACGCGTTTTACACAACGCCGCTTTCAACTACGGTTAAACGTGCCGACGGATTTTGTTCCATCCGTCCGTCTGTGGATGTTATCCGTCTGTGTAACAATAGGCCACGGTAACTTGCGTAAAGGTAAACTAGTACGAACTAAATTGTAGGATAGGTTTGTGTAGCTTTTATGCACTTCGCCGAGAAAATATTGGTTCATTTGTTTGCAGGATCGCCCGACTTGGAAATTAAGGATTATGCATGGTGGGCAGGACGATGGCGTATATCCGCACGATGTCACCCCGTGATGTCGCACGTCTCACGCTTAAAATGTAACCAACCGTAAACGGCCTCTGGACACTTGCCTTCCTGCGTGCCTAGTGCAGGCACTCCCATTTTTATCGCTAATTAAATACATCCTTGATCAAACCGCATTTCCAAAAGTGTTAGAGAACTTATGCATTAGCACGATTTCTTGTTTTATTTTTTATTCGTGTTGCGTCATCGCATTTTATCACGACTCGGCGAAGTTCCGCCTTTTTCCTGTCGGCTCCGTCGCCCGTGGGTCTCAAGTGGAGCCTGCCGGGGGAAATGGGGCTGCTACCAAGTGCTGGAATTGTAAGCGGAGGGCAGGGTGCGATGCCAACCTCTGCCAACTCGCATTTGAGTCACGCCCCCCCCCGCGCTGTCACTTGTCGGGTGGCAGGATTCGGACCCACGTCTCTGCGGCACTGGCACGGTGCGACCACGGTGCTACCCCACGTGAGATCTCCGAGCCAGGGAATGCATTCATCCAGCAGTGGATTGACATGGCTAGAACCCAGACTCGCACATTTCAGTAAGCCGGGGGGGGCAACGCTTTGCAGGCAGATGAGCAGGGTCCACTTGCCTTGAGCTTCGTGTAACGTCTATATTTAGCGCAGAGCTTGTAACTGCCTCCAAACGAAGGTCATTGATTGAGTTTTGAAGGTGATGTTACTGAAGACGGATTGGCTGCCTAGTCTGGTTTAAAAAATAAAAATCCCTTATGGCAACAGACAGCAAATCATTTTACTTCACCCAGTTAGTACTGTACGTGTTATGAATCGCTGCTGATTGTGTAATTCACGAGGTTTCGGGGGCTCAGTTGTATAATTGACAGATGCGAGTGCACATAGGCGATTGGCGTGCCTTAGCGGTCCTGAAATCTCCCCGAACGGGCGTTAACGAAGACGCATCTGACCCAACCAATCCGCGATTGCATCTCCCACCTCCCACAGCCACGAAATTCATTAAGGGCTCCAAATTAGCCCAACTACTCCTGCGTCGCAGTCACTTCAACATCACCTTTGCTTTCACCCCGGGAGTTTGTGAGCGTGGGACGCGCGCTTTAAGTGATCAGCGGACGAGATGAGCTTGGGCAGGAGGCAGGCTCGGATCTTTATTAGCGAAGTTAGTGGAGAGAGGAGGGCTCTGTGTTTCACCTTGCCTCTTCATGGTCACAACTGAATTCCTCCCTGAGGCCACCACCTGTTTGTATCGTGACGCCCGTGTAAAGACGTTGAGAAACAAAGACGAGGACTTTGGTGTTCGCGATGAAGCCGTTCCACATGTGCCGCTGTTTTTGGTTTGCCAGCAATGCCTATGGAAAGTAAAATGTAATAGATTTAAAATCATACAAGGCACCCTCTATGTATTTATGTATCTTGAACTTCTTTGTCACCGTACGTAGCCAACCGTGCTAGGTACGAAATCTGATGGTTAACTGTGACCAAATAAACCGGAATGTGCCCTGTCAGATAGATGTTGGAAACTAAGCAGCTTCGAGCCTGGAGAGTGCTCGGATAAGTGACTGCCACGTACACAAGGGTGCTATAGACTGCTGCCTGGCCACGTAGGCGAGCAGCAGAGGGCAGTGACGTTGAAGCCATTGTTGTACTGCACTTCTGACCAACGTGGTGAAGTGTGGTCTATAACCATCATGGTGTGGGGATGACTTCATCCAGCAGTGGATTGACAAAAGGGCTGCGCATTGCATTTATCGATTCCGGATAGTGAAACAAACTTGAGTCCTGGAAGGAACATGATTTGCCATTTGCGGTTGCTGCTGCTGCTGGTAACAATACTCACACCTTGGGTCACGTGCCTCTCAGCATGCCTCAGAGGCGGTGGCTGTGTGTTGCGAGGGGATGGGGAGGCCTCACCTCCACAGTTTGTCATCAAAGTTTCTTACGCGGGGTGAAGGGGGTGTGAGGGGTGGGGAACAGCCGTTGCCAGAGTTATAGATCTTCGTTTTCACCTCAAAGTGGAAAGTGGAACGATGCCTCATCATAATTTATTACGACGGCCGTGTTAAGGTCAGCGGTGTGCACGGCCCATCAACTTGGAACAACGTCCGGCGTAGCGGCGCTTTTATTTTATTTTTTTGTCTCTTTCAATCACGTGCCGGGCGCGTTTATAGGGCAACAGAGACGACCCTGTCCTTGAAAAACTATTGACGCCACAAGCCAGTGGAGCATGCCGACTGAGAAAAACCACACAAAGGAGAGAGAGAAAAAAATAAAATAACACCTCCCCCGCCCAGTGTGATCGAAATGAACGACCCACAATTTCGACATTCCCTCCAAAGCTGGGGGATGGGGGGCCCTTCTACACAGGGGTTGCCCCCTCCCCCCCTTTCACACGGGGAGGACTACCCTCCCCCCGGCTTAGATACACTGAACGAGTTGCATTGTGGGTATAGACGGTGCCAGCCTTCCACCCACCAGCGACTCGCTCGGAAAGTGAAATCGCCAGGAGTGGCCACCACCGCACCGTTCCGCCACGTTTTAAATGTTGGTTCAAATCGATAACGGCGGCTAATGGGCACTAGCGGGGGCGTCGGCTCGGAGTAGAAGATGCAGGGAAGCAGTGGGATGAGGTGGCATCGAACAAAGTATTGTCGGCTCGGCAGGCTCCCGACTCTCTGCTTCTCATCTGTTTGTGTGGCTCCGTACAAAGTGCCCCCATTCTCACCCCTGCCGCGCGGTCCTCTCGTTTCCCTCGTTTCCCTTTGTACCTTCTATCAGTCTAAGGCTAACTCCGCCGTGTCCGTTGATAACGTACAATAACACTATGAAAATCCCTCTTTAGTTTATCTCCAAACGCGCGGCACCTCATTTGTACAGCGTCTTGAAATGGGGCCTGCTATTAGAAGCCTCACAAGTCTGATCTGTATTGTCATTGCGATAAAATGAGTCGTAGCGGTGGGACAGCTTGTAATTCGCCATGAGACAAGCCGTTAAGATGCACGCACGGCACCGTCTGCTTCCGTGACGATGTCTACACCGCTCCGTACCCCCCCCCCGCCACTGCCCCCCCCCCATCCTACCCGGGCCACTGATAATGGGGTTTTGGGAGTTGACCCCCGATCTCAACCCTTGACCTGAGCCTTTAATGGTCGCTGGGCTTCCAGGGTGGAGCCTGAGGGCCCAGCTACTTGCCGTGACGTCGCTCAAACCAGCCAAGTGTGCAGACAGATCATCGCCATCATCAGCCGTGACCTTTCCACTGCTGAATGAAAGCCTCCCCAAGCTGTTACCACCTCTCACATTTGATACCTTATCAATCCAAATTGTATATTCTTAATAACCATTATAATTAAAACTTCATTCGGGCCATAACATGCCAAGCCATTACAAAGGTGCTGTTGTGGTCATCTTTAGTCGAGTCAAGGAGCCCCCAAGTTAACGTGCTGTGGTTCCTTGATCTATAGGCAGCCTTAGACCAGTGGTGTAATTCCACATTGCTGTGGCACCTCCGATGAGCATGGTTGGCTACGTACGGTGCCATAGAAGTTCAACATACAGAGCATGCTTACATTTGACTTCCGGCAGCGTGATAGTCGTTTTGATAATGGGCTCGAGTTGAGCCCGGCTGGTGTTTGACCTCGTAATTGAGTGACGAGCCCTCGGCCACCGCACCGCTCACCCCCGTAGAACCGCAGCGATTAGTACGCTTGTTCACAGTGAGTCTCCTGCCACGTCTTCACAGTCGGAGCTGACGTTGCCGCGTGGAATCCAAATTGAGCGCAATTGCAGCATTGGAATGTTTGGCCAGCACCGGTTACTTTTGCAGGTTTTTGTAGGTTTAGCTGTGGGAGGAGACGGGATAACCCGGAGGAACCCCACGCAGAGCAGGGGACGACATACAAACTCCACGCAGAAAGGGAGCCAAGTCGGGAATCGAACCCTTGCCCTTTGTTGCTGCGAGGAGCAGCTGTTACCACTGCTCCCCACCGCCGTCCGTCATAGCGGTAGCAGCTCAGGTAGCATTGTTTGCACCGACCGTCAAAGGACACATTTTACCGTCCGTTTCGCCTGCCAGCTCAGACGTGAACAAAAAAAATAGTGATCGGCGGCGGGGTCAATGAGTCCCTCAGGGCACACTCTCTCTCTCCGCTATTCCAAAACCTCTCGTGCAAATCAAACCCCCAGGGGGAGCGGTGACAGCAAATTGATCTTCTTTGAACCCCAAGCATCACGAGAGACGCTGGCGACGCAGTGATGGCCGCGCCGTGAAGTCTTCCCCCCTCCTCTTCCGCTGGAGAAGCTGCAGGTTTCAAGCGCCGTTTGTGGACCACTGCTGAATTCAATTCCACGAGGAGTGGACAATGTTGTGGTGACAGAAGTTTTTTTTTACGTGGGTCCCTTGATAAACTTGCTCATTAAATAAGGTCATTGCATAATTCACTTTTATTGAGTGATGTAAATATCATGGTATAAGTTGTACCAGCAAGTAAAATATTTGGTCTTGCCCTTTGGCCTAATATCTGTTGAGATGAAAACTGGTCTCACACCCACGACAGTCAACCGTAAGTGTTTGTATTTTACTTGGGCACTAAATTCTATTCCTGGGTATGGCAATATATCCAGGAGCTAAATGCCGATGTTGACGTCTGCTCGTCATGAGAGGGCCGCAGAAGAGATTTTGTCCAGTATTGCTATTTCTCCATTGAAAGAGCGCAGACTTACAGTGGTTTACTATATGGTCCCATAGTTTTGGTTGCATGGCCACAATCGCACTGCTGTGGCTCGTATTTAATTTCCATCTGTGAAGGAGATGTGCACATCATTGACCTGTTGATCTTCTGATACGGTTGATGGTTCCACCAGTGTCTTAGAGGCGGAGGAGGAATGTCATAGCCAGGAGGACCTTTGGGTCTCGAACAAGGAGGTGTTTATTCTGGACCACCTCCACGTTGTTCCACTCTGTTGGTCAGCGTTCCGAATGATCAGCCCACCGCACGAGTGGATGCATCTCCACCATTATGGCTCACAGTTGGATTCAGCGCCTCGCTGTCATTGTCTGCCTCCTCGGCGGCCCACTGGCCGGCGTGCCATGGTACCGTCGTAACGCCTGTGCGTTCAATAGTTGCGCTGCTGCATCTGACCCTCACGCAGTCATAACCCTTAGCCTGAATGCACACACACGTACCGATGACTCGTGCGCCTTCTGCTATTCCATGCTCACGGGCGCCCTCCGCGAGCGTAAACTGAGACCCGACGTTTGCCAATTATTGGGAAGGTGGCTTGGCTTTACTGAGCGGGCCACGTTCCCATCGGCGCTGTGGCGCGCGAGCGAGAGCGACGTTCCGAGGGATTCGTCCCGACCCGGTCCCCATCCAGTACTCGTGCGAGAAACGGTTAACAAGCGCTTGCTTATTACACGTAATTAAAATGTCATTTAGATCAGCCCTCCTGTAATTGAATGTCTTTTGCCTCCCATTACTTATGAGAGTCGTAAATTAGGGCCTGGGCCGGCGGGCTGGCCCCACTAGCCGCCTCCCGGACCGCGAACTCTCGCCGGGTTCCGCCGCCGTCCCCCAGCGAAAAATCTTTGAGCAGCCGTAGAAAGGGCAATCAGAAAGAACGTTGAGATAATGACACGGAGCTGATGAGTGCTTGTGATGAGGCTCTACCACAGCTGAGCTGCAGTGATGAAGAGGCTACAAAATTAAAGATATGGTTAGAAATCGAAGTGAGACCCTGATAATCCTGGTCTCTCGAGTTTTCCCCTGGTGAAACAAAATTAACTTGCACTAGCAGGTAACATTCACTGATTGAAACACCTTTTATGAACGAGTGCTGGAAATTCCACATTGCTGTGTTGGAGGCATTTAAATCCATACAGGCAGCCATTGATGACCATCCACAAAGGACAACTTGTTATATCTGCCCCTAGAGGGCTGAATGGCTGAGTTCACCCCCGAGGGTCACCTGAAATCTCAGACGTGCGACAGCAATCCGCGCACTTGTGACCACGGCGCCCAGCTGGCGGATGCGCAAATAAAGTAAAATCGAGTTGATAAGTAACGAATCTGTGACCAGTTTTTCTTCCCCGCGGTGAGTTATTTTCTTACTGTCTGCGGATGAAACAGTTTCACGGCATTCAATGCCTGGAAATTGGGCGGGGGTGTGAATTGACTTTGCGAGTTCGATCGTTTTTTTGTGATCTTCTCAATTTGGGGGGGCGGGGGGCGAGGACACCCCTCCAGGACAATTGCTGCTGCTGCTGCTGCCGCTTTAATCCGGCAATCACAAACTCGCGACAACACAGCCGGGTAAATATGCACATTTGTGAAGCGCCGCCTGGGTTTGGCTTTTCATAAGAAACCTCGTTTTGAAATTGCTGCCTCCATATGGGAGAATTAAAAAAAAAGAACATAAAGAAGCCTCATTGTACAAAGGTTTTCAGATTGTTTAGACTCGGACGTGCGGTGGGAGCGATCTGGGGTGCGGGTATCTCTCCCTCGGGCAGCGAGCAGTAAGTTATCTCGTTCCTGCATTGGGATTTCTGATTAAAGCCGAAATTGAGAAAGCAAGACAATGTGGGGCTGAAAGGCTGTTTGGCGAGTGCTCTGAAAATTGCTAAATCCGTTATCTGTCCGTCCGTCAGACTGTCTGCCCGCTTTAATTCACACCGCCGCGAGATGCCGTCGGGGATGTTCTGAAAGCAGGGAGATGTGATCGTTCCAGACACTGCGGCAGGCTGCACATTTACTTCCTTAATTCCCTTCCAATCGCCCTGTGCTCTCCTCTTTTTGCTGTTCCATCTCCTCTCCCGCCACTCTTTGGCTCTGCTTTCTCTCTCTCCCTCTGCCTTCCTGTGGCTGCCCATTGCCCCCCCCCCTTTCCCGCCTCCTGGCCTCCCCCCATCTCCAGCTCCCCATGTCTCGTTTGAGTTCGCTCAGTCTGACTTGAAACTCGCTTTCGGGAGCAGCGGTACATATTGTGCGAATTACTCAATTGGGATCACACAGCAGCAGCAGCATCACCTGCTACGAAAACTTAGCAGGACCCTCCTAAAAAAGAGTATTGAGACTTATTGAGACTTTCCTGGGTAAGCAAGCAGAATAAACTGTACTGTCATCTCTTGGTCATCTGCTCGCCTAGCAGGTGTTGGAGTTTCACAAATCTATACGTAAGCCTCCAGCCCTTGCCTCCAAAGCGCCGAGTCACGCTCTTGCCTTTCTCACACATTAATCTCAATTCAAACTCCCTCTGTTGTTAGCTATCTTTTGCTGGTTGTATTAATGAAAACAAATTACAGTACAACCGATTGCTTTTGGAGCTCAACACATTCTCTTCTGCTAACACTTCCATGGAACAGGAGAATACATAACAAGCTCAGTGTTTCAGGCACTCGCTGTTTTTGTGAGTACTATTTATGTATGTAAGCCACAGGATGAGCGTATTTTATATTTGCCGGTGCAACACTGCCAAAACAGTCTCGCAACGTTGTTATTGTTCTTTTTGCATAATTTCCCACTGCTGTGAATCTGTGGGTCTCTGAATCTATGGTTTTCTGAGTGAGTCTGTAGGTCTCCGTGTCAGTCTATGGGTTTATTGGTACATTTTTGGGTCTCAGTTTGTATATTTGGGTCTATATTTGAGTCTACAGGTCTCTGTGAGTCTATGGGTCTCTTTGTGAACCTATGGCTCTCTGTGTGAGTCTATGGGTCTCTATGTGAGTCTGGGTCTTTTACTGTCTGTTGTTGTTGTCGACCTGTATCTTCCCACTGCTGGGCAAAAGCCTCCAACATTTACTTTGATTTATTTTCTTAATTTTAGCAAATTTTTTTTTTTTTCTATTTTGAACAGCAACATGAACAACTGAAACAGGGCACACACTGTCCAGATGACTTGCATTGACATGCGTAATGATCGAGGTCCCTAGTTAGGATCTAGAAAACAATATGAGCCACGGTTGATCTCTTTGTCAGCTGTGCGCTTGGAAGTGTGTCTCCACACCATTCTGCTCAGTCCGCTATGCATATAAATATATAGCCAGTGGATGGTGGTATATCCGCTGTCACTACCTACAAGACCATCACTCAAAACTGCTCTAGAGGAGTCGTACAACCCTAGCTGCCACTGCTATCCAGTGGCCTGAAATCAAATCTATAGCTATAGATGACCAATGCGAGAAATTATCATGTATTTTGATTATAGTGTGCTGCTACTACTATTATTACTCCTGCTATTATGGATTGACTCATTCCGCTAGCGAAGGATGCTAGGTTTAGTAATATATGTTATGTATGTCGCTATTGTTAACTTTCAATCACATTTCTTATGATCACTGTTACATTGTTTTTATAGCATTATTTTAGTAATTTCTAGAAAGGTTTAGTTTAGCCCGATTTTTTGATGTAGTGTAGAGTTAGACTTACATTTTTTATTCTAATTGTATTATGATTGTTATTGTGATCTAACATCAAAATGGGATTTTTTTTGCACAGTTTAGTACGCAGCATAAACAAATGGTGCTTTTTCTGGAAGATTTTATTGTTTTGTAGGGGATGTTTCAATTTGCGTACAGTACATTAAAAATGTGTCTTGTTATTTGATTGTTTGTTGCGGTTGCACCCAAATCAAGAGCCGAATGGCTCACAGGGTTATTCCAAATCAATCAAACTGAAACTGAATTTTGGTGACCATACCCATCAAGGGATGCTCTTAAACTCACTCTTGATGCCACACTTGCAACTGTGACTTGCAACTCTGAATTTGCGAGTGTTATTTTTCCCGTCTTCGTATAATGGTTTAACAATTTCTGTTATTTTTCCTCTCTATCATTCTGTTGTTTTGTTTGAGTTTGCGTACGATTGTTCAATTCATCTCACCGTGTAACTTCCTCCGTAATCTTCCGTCATTGGCGACCCCATCTTGCGGGGGTGGGGGGGGGCTGGACACCTCTGAAACCGGAGTCTCGCAGCTCATCAGCCTCTTCCAGCCAACATCAAATACCTCGCTGTCTGTGTGCAGCTGGGGTGAAAGGCCCAAGCTAAAACAAATCAAGCAGGCTTTTTCTGGGAACTTGTTACACAGCGGAGAGCTTCGCGTTCTGTGTTTGCGATGACCCTCAGCCACGCGGCGCTGCCCGGCTCCTCGCGTCTCCTTAACTCGTAAAAATAGACCCGGCAGGTATGATAGACAACAACCATAAAGCAGTTAGGGGTTTACCTGGTTAATAACATCCTTCCAATGATTGCTCAATTTGTATCCATCTTCTCGGTTGAAGTTATGTCTATGTTTATATATCTGGATGGTTTCATGAACAAACCTTTGATAGTAGCCCGAAGGTTTGCAGAGCACCTTGGTCTCGGAAAACATCTCCAGCTCTCTCGGTCTCCCACTTCCAGCCCTGCCCAATTTACCCCCGTCCAGCTTCACGTCCCTCTCCTAGCGTCCACGCAGCGCTCCCCTACCCCACACCCCCCCTCTCTCTCCCCCCTTTCTTACCTATATAACCTCTTACCACGGCATCTCTCTCCCACTTCAGCAAAAAAAAAAATCTTGCTGTGGTTTTCCCACCTGATGATGATTGCTTGTGTTGCAATCGAAACGTCATGATTTATTTTATTTTATACCTACGTGACTTTACCGAAAGAAGCAAAGAGTACGGATTCCTGCAGTCACGAAAGCTTCAAATCTAGATGAAAAATGGATAGTTTACAGTGTTGGCAACGAGCGAAATTAAGTGCACAACCAGATTGAATGTGATGGGATGTTTTTGTGCCGTCATTCGTGACCGGGCTGGGACTATCGACTGGCTATACCTGGGAACCCGTTTTAATCCCAGGCCGGTCGGTACCTGGATTGAAATCCAGGCTCTCAGCGGTGCCGGTTCACCGCTCTGACCTCTGACCTCACATAGCGACCTCGAGTTTGAATGATTCTTTAGATGCATGGCAGCATGCGTGTGAGAATCAGTTATGTTTGTATTTGCCTCACTGGTGTGCAATGGCTTCACGCGATCCCCTGCAGGCACTAGAGACGCTCCAATTCACCGCAATGTAAACAAAAGTAAATGTATTGGATAGAATCGTGACGGAATCAGGACAGCTGATCGAATGTCTGTGAGGGTGATTCAGTCCACGTTCGCTCCAACATCTATTGGGACGGATCTTTTTAGTGGCGCCTTTCTCTGATCTCGTGGTGGTGGTGGGGGGGGGGGGGAGTTCAAGGGTTTTAATGACGGTTGACTCTCGTCCCGTCCGTCTGTGACGCCCACCCGCGTCGCCGCGTCAACCGCCGAGTCCACCTCCCTCCCGCGACCCTCCCGCGCGTGTCTCCTCTCGCGCGAAGGTTCATCAAGGAGACGGAGCAGGCGATGGGCTACGGGCCTGGCAAGCAGTGCACCCTGCGCGAGTTCCTCACGCAGTACGTCAAGAACATCTTCCTCAACCAGGTGCACCTGGAGATCAACAAGGAGATCGAGGCCGTCACCAAGGTGGCCGATCCCCTCAAGACGCTGGCCAACGCCGACACCATGAAGGCCCTCGCCGTGCAGAGGCCTCTGCTGCAGGTGGGTCGCGCCCCCCGCTCACTCGGGCGGGGGCGACTCCTGCCTTGGGCCCTTGAGTTCTCAGCTGGTCCAACAACATCAACTCGCACTTTAAACGTCTGCCCATGTGCTTGCAATGGGGTTTATGTTTATTTCATTTTTAATTAAATTTGTCTCCGTAATAGCATGTGTGTGTATATATATTGTTTAATTCGTTCCTGCATTGTGCCTGAATTTGTCCTTATCTCTTCACACCACGCTGCATTCAGGTAGGTTATCTTCTCGTGTAATTTACTCACCCTGTACGTGTGTTACATTTGTAAGCGCACGATTGTGTGCGTCTGTGCACGTGTCTGTACGTGCGTGCGTGTACGTTTAACCTTGAGGGTTGTTTAGGAGTTCAAGACATTTGCCAAAGAGTAACAAATAACCACTCTTCCCAAGGCATATTCGCTTAATGTTTTCATAACATTGTATCAACAGACACGCACACATCGAAATGTCTTTTTACGCTATATGTAATATATAATATATAAATGTTCCTTTTAACAAAACCCACATTTGCCAAAGACATTCATAACGGCATACTCTTAGCATTTAAATATACGACACCCATAAAATTAACTGGGTAAATGGTTCCACGTGTGACTGCCAGCGGCGCGATGTGGAGGAGTGCGATGGGGGGTGGGGGTGGGTGTTGGGAGAGTGGGGCGGGGGGTAGAGTGGGACGGGGGGGGTGCCTGGGGAGAGAGGCGGTGGTGGGGAAACTGGGCTGGCTTCTAGCATGGGACTCGCCAAGGGGGGTAGATGTGGTGGTGGTGGTGGTGGAGGAGGAGGTTGGAGATCGACTGAGGGTGGAAAAGAGATAACTATTCCCCTCGCTCATTCCATTAGTGCCAGGCAGAGTGGGTCTCATCAGCAGGAAGGAGCAGTTTTCTCGTCAGAGACGCCACCGCTGCCTGTAGACCGAGTCTCAGCCCGGCTTGCCGTGCGTGGGGCTCTGCTGAAACGTTCTCGCACTGGGCGACGTCATGAGGTCATTGTGTGGTCAACGAGATGAGTTGGGGCTTTCGGAGAAGCCTAAAGTGGGAATGTGGACAGAAGCAGACTGTCCGAAGCATTTTCTGGTTGTACCGAGTGTCCGACGTTTCATTCCATGTGCTGGAAGCTTCATTAGTTCAGTTGCTGAAGAAGCTGTCAGCGCGTGAACCGAACCGTCCGACATCACTCCGAGCGGCACGCGTTGCAACCTTGATAACGCGTGGGAGAGCCATACAGCACGAACCATGCGTGGTATGCACAGGCTGTGATTCGTATCGTGAAGGAGGAGGATTGGTTTCTGAGCAGACTCGATTGAAAACTCTGATCACTGAGCACTGCAGATGGTGACACTGTGGCCTAGCCTAGCCATGCACACTTACACCGGCAGAAGAAGTTATACCAGAAAAACCACCGCGGCAGAGAGGAACGATATTTCTGGTTACCCAGCGCGTTGCGCCGGCTCGGTTACGTGGCCAGCACCAGCGAGCAAGCGGGTAAACCATCTCACCCGACACGTTGCCCCGGCCGCCCCAGCAGCATCACCCTCATCGCCGTCTCTGCGGACAGTGCTGAGAAGCGTGCAGCGCAGCTCCTCGCAAGCCGTGCGTCGCTCCCAGTGGGCGATGCGAGCCGTCCGACATGGTGGCTGCTGCGGCGGGGAAACAAAACCCGGGGCCGTTCAACCGTGCGGCTGCTCAGAAAGCCGCTTGCGCTGCGGCTTGGTGGTTCTTGTAGGACGAAGGCCTAGGAGGGTGGGGGGGCGGTACTGCGTCGCGTACGTTGGCGGAAAAGCGTTCGATGCGCCGTCGTAAAAAATTACCCCATTGATAAGCCGCGCATCGGATTTCCACGCATCCAATTTCGCGGCTCACATCTCCATTGTACGGCTTCCTTCGAGGCAAGATGTGTTCTGAGCCCCCGTGTCAAAACACCACATTGTTCCACACAAAACGCGCCTCTTGCGACCTCTATCGTGAGCAATAACTGTGTAATTTGCTGCGCGGGAGCGGCGGTGATTCCGTGTTCCTCCGGCACGCATAACGATAAAAAGCCGCTCCCGCTGCCATCTGCTCGCTCGCGTCACGATGGCTGCCGCGCGGTCCCTCTCTCGCCCGTTAACTTCGCCCGCACGCCGCGGTTCGAGCAGCCGCGGCCAGCTGTCGCGCGCGATCGGCATGAAGCCGACGCGCTTTCTTGAACAAGGAAAACACGGAGCGGGGTTAAACAGGCGTTTCAATTTGCTTTGCCACCGAGCCCCCCTCCCCCCCGTGGATGCGTGCGAGCGAGCGTGCCATTGTGCACGAGCGTACGCGTGTACACGAGGACGCTCGTTGGCGAGCCACGACGTTATCGTGAGCCACGCGCAACGCGTGGCTCGCTTCAGCGAGCCACAGGACCCACACAGGCTTTTTGCGGTGACCCATTCGACCGGCCCAGCCAATACCAATAACCCGTATTTACCCTACACAGCCCAAACCAGTAGGCCACACAACCTATAGAAGCTGTCAGTGAGCCACACAGCCCTTCGCAGTGAGCCGCGTGTCCCAACTCATCACCGTCTCTGTTGCTGCTGCCGGCTCTGTGTGGGGGTTCCGTGTGAAGCAAATCTCACTTCCAGCCAAGCAGCTCAATTTGTTACTCCTGGCATCTGTTTTCCTCCCGTCACCGTGAGTCATTTATGTATTTATTTTGTTGTTTTTCATTACACATTTTACCGAGTCAGCAGCGCCCCTCCCCCCCGTCCCCCATGGGGGGTAGCCGCGAGCGTGTGTCGATGGTGCGGCACGGCACAGCGGCCGTGCCAATGGCCCCGGTCTCCCCGCACACTTCGAGCAAATTATTTATTTATTTCTAAATTACTCGTTGCCATTTGCGCTATCAGCAACATGTCACAAAGTGAGAAGTCCTCTGAATTCTCACAGATGCGGTGCGATATCTGCTGTTGTTAGAGAACGGCCACGCGTGGGTGATGTCACGGATCTAATTATAACCCTGAGGTCCCTTCATCGTTATCATCGCCGTCACCCACGCTAATCCACTGCTGGATGGAGGGCTTCCCAAGCTTGGAGAGGCCTAGGAATGGATGGTGCATGGCTGATGATGTTGTTGGTCCAGACAGAGAGGAGTGGTGGTGAGTGCACCGCGCTGTGAACCCAGGAACCTGAGTTCAATATCTGCACACAGCCAGTATCCCTGCCACGGTGATATCCGAACTGGTACTGAATGCCGTCCAATTCACCAACCCGTATCACTGACCAACGTGGTAAAATACGGTCGATCAACCTTTATAACCAAGATGGGCATGAGGAGGCCTTCATCTAGCAGTGGATTGACAAAGGGCTGTACAGTACGGTGTTCTCATTGTCGAAAATGCCATCTCCTTTTATCGCTGAAGGGTGGCGGCTACCAATCACTCCGTCGCACCCTTTACGAGCCTCTCTCTCGTTGTGAAGGGGCTGATCCAGACGCGGCTGGCACGAGCCGAAGGCAGCTCCGCCGAGTTCCAGGTCGACCTGTGACAAATCCGTTCACCCTTTCTCCATCCGACGCCGCACGCCGCCATTCCCTGCTGTCGCACGCAGGGCTGGCAACCTCGGCATGTGCAACGATACGCCGTTTACTTGGACGGTAAACCCTCGCGCGGAGATATACTCTTGCACTTCTTCATTATCGCTAATGAAATAAATGCCTCCCAGCTGTAGCGCATTAATTGCGTGCCAAGATTCACCTCTCCCCCCCCCACTCCCAGCTCATCGATCACCGAGATTCACGTGTGAGCGTACGGCGATGCCGAGTGTCGCCGCGTGCCCCAGCACTGATTAACGTCCTCCTTATCCGGAGAGAGAGGAGGGGGAGGCGTGGGCGTTGTACGAACCAAGATCCACATTCCCGCAGTCGGCGTCGTCATCCTCGCTGATTCTTAGCCTCCGCCGCCTGCCCCCGAACGAATGTGGCTGCTGTGCCGTGTGCCTCAAGTGTTGTACGGACGGAGTGGAACCTCGCGAGATGTGCCGAGAGCACGCCCAAAGATCCCAAACGTGAAATGGTCAGCAATGAACGGCACCTGGCAAAGTTGTGACATGTAACAGGTTTCTTAAATTGAAACAGGTTATCTTATTATTCTAAAGAGCTTTGGGAAAAAAAGGCGATGGGATGGAATTCCAAAGTGGAGCAGCTGTGCAAGTAAAGAAACAAAAACAGAATAATTTGAGAGTGTTGGATCATCAATCACGCTGACTGAGTAGTATTCAGGCCTCTGCGCAGGGATGCAAATTCATGACACGTTACATCAACAAAATACTCATGACGTGACCCTCCTCTTTGCCACCACCCCTCTTACATAGCCTTGTAAGGATTCTGTGATTAAAATCCTTTCTTACAATCATGATCATCGTTATCGTCATTAGACCATAATCTATCCACTGCTGGATGGAGCCTCCCCAATACGTCACCATACCTCGTGGCCTGTAGATACAACAATCCGCCTGGCTCCTCCACGCAAGCTTAGTTTGTTGCTCCATTCTCCGCACTGGGTGTGTAATTAAGCATTTCCTCATTTGGCTGCTGCTCTGTTGTTAGTCTCGACCACCGTCCGTCATTCTCTCCAGCGACGTGGCCTACCCAAGCCCATTTATTTTTCTGAACAATTTAATACTCTTGCACTGATTTGTTTATGCTCTCCTTTTCACTCATTCCCCTTCTCCTTGCATTCACCTCGCCAAGTTCAGCGTTTGATCTTTGTGGATGTTCGTGTCTTCTGATCCGCAGGTCATAGCAGATAATGTGCATTCCTCACGGTACATGCATCAAATTTTTCTTTCAAGAATCAGCGACTGATTTACAATGCATACAAGTTGTGTGTCACTCATTGGAGGAAACTGCAGATTCAGATAACAGTAATAACAATACTGCCAGTTACTTGCCTAGGAAATCCTCCTGGAGCCTCAAGACTCGTGTTCAGGAGGGTCCTGCATTGGGATGTTTGGCCATTACCGTGAATGATAGTTTGTCTTGGTGTGAGACAGAACCAGAGAACTCGGCCACACCTCGCGGTCCCATGCCTACAATACCTGGCAAGCCCTGTTGGTCACCAAACAAGTACTAACCAGGCTGCAGCTTGCTGAGCCTCCCAAGATTCAACAACGTCAGTCACGTTCACGGCAATACGATGGTTGGTCGATATGAAGCCTGTAGATTCTCCATGAACCGCCTCAACGGCAAACATAATAACCATTGCAATTCATCGACGTTGAATCATGGGGCAAAAGGTAGTTGGTGGGGCCAGGTGTTACAAGTGGATGTCCACTCACGCCCACGTGCAAACACCGTCCCTGGCTAGCGCATCTTGTCTCCCGAGCCAACACAGATGGAATTAAAACCTTCATGTGAAAAACCCACTCCGTTGTCTGACTGATTTGTTTAATCAGCTGCCTGATTGCTTCAATCTGTGCCTGGGGTTGCAAATTGATGACATGAATAATGGTAGGTTTTTACCCTTTTAACTGGTACAAAACTGACACCTTTATTCAAGGCATCATGTTTGCAATGACCACAACACAAGTAGTCAATAAAGCAAACAAAAAGAAGCAACTCTGATAAGGATAATAATATGCACTGTCCTTGAAGTTGATTGGCCCACACCCGAGACGGCTTTCTTTAGAACCTAGTCCCCATTGGTGTAGGGCCAGATGACACCAGAAGGCGTACAACTCAAAAACAGTGCAATATCAGAGTATTGAGAGTTCGGGGTAAACATTTACACTATGAGATCTCTTTTACCAGTGGCAAAATATAATGGTAGGTTTTTACCCTTTTAACTGGTACAAAACTGACACCTTTATTCAAGGCATCATGTTTACAATGACCACAACACAAGTAGTCAATAAAGCAAACAAAAAGAAGCAACTCTGATAAGGATAATATTCAACTTCAAGGACAGTGCATATTATTATCCTTATCAGAGTTGCTTCCTTTTGTTTGCTTTATTGACTACTTGTGTTGTGGTCATTGCAAACATGATGCCTTGAATAAAGGTGTCAGTTTTGTACCAGTTAAAAGGGTAAAAACCTACCATTATATTTTGCCACTGGTAAAAGAGATCTCATAGTGTAAATGATGACATGAATCTTCATTGTACCATCTTCTCCGGGGTTACCTTTTCCACACCGATTGCCTGCCGGCAGGATTTGGCTGCTCGCTTCTTCTCGGCGACACACGCCCACGTGCCGATCCGCGGTGCTTGCGAGCGGCGTAGCAAGCAGGCAGCAGAGTTGGTTGCCGTACCACTGGCCGGCAAACACCGCCCCCCTCCCCTGCCCTCTGGGACCAGGCCACCGCACCATCGACACAGCCGCGACGGCACCACCACTGCTTTTAGCGCCGATCTCTTGGGACGCGGCGATTGCGCTTAAACTCATCTCATGAATAATTCAGGAAGCACTGTTCACCTGTGTCTGGGATAGCGTTGGCTTAGCCGGCGCTGGAGACGGGACAGCCGGCGATCGGGGGGTTAAACCCGGGTCGCCGGAGCCAGCGTGAGACCGCCGGTGCCGGGTGGCTTGCGTTAAGCGCGGGCGTCGCGGAGAGGATGGGTGGGGGGGGGGAAATGTGGGGTCGTAAAGGGGGGTCGGAGACAGAGGATTGGGGGGCGGGGAGGAGTATGTAGACGGATTGATAGAGAGCTCTTGAGTGAGGTTCTGGCCTTGCCGGGGGGTTGAGGGAGGGGGTGCGGGAAGGCAGAGGGATTTGGGTCGTGCGAGATTTGGGTGAGATAGTGGCATGAGTTCCGGCGCGTCTGCCACAAACGATCGGCGGAAATAATCTGGTTTGACAGGTGTCTGCGCCGATCGCGACGTGGAGGCGCGGAGTTTTCTCTCACAGTGCCGGCACAAGTTGGGGGGGGCGGGGTGCAGGTCGTGTCGTGTCTAAAGCGAGCTTGGGAGGGCATTAGGGGGAGGCAAGGGAGAGAGGCGGAGGCCTCAGCCTGTCCCTTGCCCTGCTCCGAGCTTTCATCCCGTGCTGTAGGAGGGCAGCTGTTTTACCAATGGGCAGTGGGATTGTTTACTGGGAAAATCTTAGCATGCACCCTTGCCCTGAACAGCAGCGCAGTGTGTCAGTTTAGCGCTTGTTTCTTTACTCCGGACACCGCTGCAGGCTCGCGAGAACACACTTGTGATTTTTCTGTCCTTTGTTGACATCGTAGTTTGTTCGACATATGTTATTAGAATTGTTATTATTTGCACTCTGCGAGTCAAAACATTTCCTTTTTGTAGTACAGCGTAAAGTGCAGGACAACTCCTACACAATTTTCTCCGATCTCGATCTCCATAAACGGACAGTTTGTTGTGACGGTTGATGAATGGGACTGTGGACGTTGTGCCTCCGCGATCCCTCAAACCTCTTGGGTTGTGCGGTGTGTGCATGCTCACCACCGGCTAACGGCCCCCAAAAATCCTCGTCCACCCGCCAAACATCGGCACTTTCGACCGGTCGAGGCTGTCCGCCTTGTGCTCCTCCATGTGACCGCTAATCGTGATGCCTACGAGGCAACAACCTCCCAGGCTCTCCCTGTGTCCAGGAGATCGCGAGCTTCAAGCCACTCAACTAATGTGCACAGGCCTTTTACGAGCACCTCCCCATGCCGTGCAGGACTTGAGTGTCGTTTTTACCATATTTCGACAGGCTGGTCGTTACGGATTATTGAATATTGGAAATGTTTAAGTGTGAGCATAGACGTGCAGTACAACCCAAGGTCTCTAGCTGTGGCTGCCAGCCACATGCCTGCTCACCCAGTCCACCAGCAACCCCGGTTAATTTTAACTCTGAAAGTAAGCCCCTAGCACAGTCGTGGATTTACTGCACTGCCCTCTGCTGCCCCTAGCGTCACTTTACAGCCCTGTGATGACCTGTTGCGCCTGGTGGTCACCCGTACAAGACAAACCCAGGCGCAACCTTGCTTCGCTTCCGAGATGTAACGAGATGGGACGCCTTGCGGGGGATTTGGTCATGGTGAAATGGTGGCTCAGCAACTGACCCCGATAGAGAATGTGTCATTGTCATTTGTATTCGCAGCAGCAGCAACAGTCAACATCAATTCAAAGCACCTCGCTGTTCAAACAAGCGTGCAACGCAGCTTCTCTCCATTCACAGCCCTGAGCCAGTGTGGGAAATTCCACGTTTCCGCATCAGGAGCCAGTCAATCCATTGCGACTGTCCACGCGGCCGTATTCGTAGCAGCGGCAACGGCGGTGGCGTCATGAATATTGTAATGAAGCGTGTGAAGCGCCGCGTGATTGACAGCGGTGGCGGTTACGAAGGGGGCAGGGTGCATGTTGCGAGGGTGTCTCGCGGTTGTGTCGTGAACGAGCCCTCGCCGCGGTTCAGGCCCGGCCACCTCGGCGTGCCGGAGAACGCTGAGCGGCACTGAACCTGCCGGCTCCCTCCGCCACTGTCATCTCACGTGTCCACTGACCTTTTCAAGCGTGTGTTTTCGGCACACTTTGCCAGACCGTGTCATCTTCATGCTGTGCCCTTAAGGAGGGATGGGCGCTTACATTTATTATTTCGTCGGCCGGCCAGCCGGCTGTTCGCTCCTTGTGTGTGTGGTTTTTTTCCTCCGTTTTTGTTGTTGTTGCCGTTTGGATACATATTTATTTATTTCTGTCGGCCTCTCCGTCACAGCTCGCTCAGCTGACAAGCGTAATTGATTGGAGCTATTGCCGGCGTTATAGAAAACTGCCGCAGGTTCCAGGTCCGAGCCGCGCTCCGACACGCCGAGTTAATCGCGTAGTTCATCATATTTTCGGTGATTAGTCAACCCCAGTCGTAGCTGAGCCCGCTGGCACCACGTCCGCTTGCGGCCTTCGCCACACCGGCGCTTGGCCTCCCAGCGCCGGGCACTGCTCGCTCGCTCGGAATACTGAGGGATGGCCTTGTTTAAAAATTTAAAAGGTTTTGGCTCATTAGCACGGAGCCTGAAATATACAACGTGGAGAAGAGGCGTCGTAATATGGTATATTTATAAGAATGATGCCCCCATCCCCATTATTATTTATCACGCCGTGGTTAGGGGTGCGGGGGCGCGGGGGGGCTCCAGACCCTACCCCGGTGTGCGTGACTCCCGTCGTTTCCGTGAATGATTATGACCTGTCCGTCGAGGGCAGTGGGCGGGAGATTCTCGTTCTCCCTCCCTCCCACAATTTCACGGATTATCACGGTTCAGGAATCGAGATTCTTTGCAAGAATTGTTTCTTCACTGTCCTTGCGGCACGTCAAGGATCTGTTTTGCCCACAGCATTTCCAAGAACCGCTCGCAGAAAACACGAGTAGGTGCAAGTAAGCGCTTCTCACGTGCACAATCCGAGGTATGTGTTGCGGTTGCTGTGGGGAATCTATGGGGGAGATTGCGGTGGGGGGGGGGGCGTACCCCTCTAAATAAAATCAGTGCCCCCCATTCAAAGGCAGCTCCTAGGGGTGGCTGGGAAGCACTCAAGTGCAAGAGGTCATCAAATCCATTTCCGATAATGCCACCGCACCTCACCATTGCTTCTTACAAGAGAGGGGAGAGGTAGGGGAGTGCATGGAGCGGGGCGTAGAGTGAGATGAGGGGGAGAGGTAGGCAGGGGCTTTTCCATGGAGAAACGCACACGTACCCATGTGTGGGGTCAATGTCACATACGCAAATAGAAAAAGGCCCCAAGAGATCACGAAATTCCACTGCCAATTTTTCTCTGTGTCAGCAAGCAGCTTTCTTTATAAGCTCCAATGCTGTGCTTTGCAGTCTCTATGATTATACATTCGTGGCTGATGTCCCTGTACTCCCTTCACCCTTGTAGAGAAGCATCAGAATAAATGTAGAAATATTGTCTACCTACAAATATTATGGTATGATCAAATCATCCGGGATGCGCCGTGCCGGCTTTCATTGGTGCTCGCTAACCACGCATACACACGGGGGGGAGAGAGTGGAGACGCACAGTTCCCTACAGATAGATTCGAGAATCCACGGCTCTACTGGCACGTACTGGGGGTAACGCGCAACGCTGTAATCTGCTGTCCACCTTGCAGCCCTGCGCCTACAACACCTGGCAAACCCTGGCGGTCAATGTTACGGTAAAATAGCTAACGACCGCCACGACATTGGGCACTGCGTGGGGAGGCTCTAATCCAGCAGTGGATTGACAAAAAGTGCCGCTCGCGTACGCACGTGTGCACCTATTGCGCGTCTCGCGTGAGTTATTTCGCAGATGAGATTGGGAAGCCAGCAAGCGGGCTCGGTAATTGGCAGAACACGGAGGCCGCTGAGTGGCCAATCTGTTCACGGTCGATTCCCCGGGCTGCCCGGGCGGTCGGCGCATCTGCAGACGCGGCGGCTGCGCTCGTCGGCGACGGCTAAACGCCGGCGCCGTTATTCCAGGATCCCCGCGCGCTGCCTCGTTTGTTAGGAAATGAACACGCAGGAAAAAAACGCCAAACAAATAACCGCCTCGCTCTCACGACGGGCTTTCGGGTTGCACCGGCGTGCGGTTTGGCAGTGCGACCGGGAGGTTGTTCAGGAAGCGAACTTTGACCCTGCCTCTCTGGCCTCTCTGCTCTGAAGAAGGGACGTTGCCCAAAACGTCACCTGTTATATACTTTTATAGCCACAGTGCTCCTGATGAAAGTCTTTAGTTTCTTTTCATCTATATGTATTTGTCCTTGTGCACCACTGGCAAAACAGCCCAACGCAACATCACCAAAATAATTTGTTTAAAATGTAAACATAATCTGAATAATACGCGTGCTGTCATTTTGAAAGTGGTCATCGTTTTATCAGTTCCAGAAGAAGCTCCCGGCATGCGGAACGACCCGGAAACAGCCTGGAGCACTTCGCCTTGCGATGCGGCCGTGTTACCCGTCTGGCTAAGGAGGCTCCGATGAAGCTCCGTTTTTCTTTGCGTGCCAAAGCCTCGTTCTCTCGGGGCCATTATCACTGCTGCTGCACAAAACACAGAATCGGTTGCAGTTGGAATCCTGCTTCCGTCATATCTGGGGGGAAGCACCCAGTTCCTACCTCCCGGCACCGGACAGAATTCAGAGTAAAGCAGTCAGGATCATTGATGGTCCAGCACTCGTAGATTCGCTCCCTCGCTCACCAGCGGTCGGTCGCCTCCGTATCGCCCTGCTATCACTACTACCATTGTTACTTGCCTACCAGACGCTGACTGTTTTGTCTCATCCAAACTGTGTTCAACCACCACATTGCTGGTGACAATAACACGCTCACTCACTCACCCAAGCACTCACTCCCCCACTCGCTCATCCACTCGTACATCGCAGGTCACGAAGCTTCTCTCTGCTTCTTCCCTCGAACTGCTTCACTTTGTAATTCCCTTTCCCATCATCATCATCGTCATTGTCTCTTCTCTCAAGCTCTTACAATAATAACCTCGCTCAAGTCAAGAAACGGGTGATACTCTTATCAATCGCAATGTTGATAGCGCTGTCTGGTGCTGGCCGCTTGATGCGGACCATTAGACCTGTGTTCAGCAATGGTGTTCAAATTAACAAAGACAACACAACCGCAAACACCAGCACAGTTGTAAATAAGTAACCACCTTTCTTAATCGACATGAGGCGACGTCAGAGCTGACTCGAGAAGCCACTCTCCTGGCCCTTTCCTCGCCGCCGCCACCGACGGTTTGTGAGAAATCACGACAATTAGAGACGTTGACAGCCGCCACTCCAACACATCTGCCTCAAATTAGAGCGGCCCACGGCGCCACTTTGCGCCGCGTTGCTGGAGGAACGGCGGCCGCCCACTGCTGTGAATCGCTCGCCAGGGCCAGCAACGGGCGCGCTGCTCTCCACGCTGCTCTGGACCGTGACTCCACAACGTCGTGGAAGGGTGGTGACGCGCTCGGCGGCAGGGCGGCAGGGCGGCGCGGTGAGCGTCAGTGGTTACACCTGTGCCTAACGGCAAGGAGGTATTGGGTTCTGTACGGAGTTGAACTTGGGTTCAACTCACTGAGGCATTACAATCCACGGCTACTGAGCACTCCTTGGCGGATTTCTTCTGACTATTGTTGACTATTGCTGACGAGTGTTTTACACTTTTGTTAGGTGACCTCACAGTGACAATGTCATAATCACCCTCGTCTACCTATGGGGGTGTCATGCAGGTCGTTATCGAGAGTCGAGCACACGCGTTTCCCTCGCCACACACTACTCAGCACACACACAGTCTCACAGCTCTCACCACACGCATGACATGTCTCACCACACGCACAGATCACCTCAGCCACCACATACTATCGAACCTCTCGCCACGTACTCATCTCTCATCATGCTCATGCATCGCACACGTGGATCGCACACGTGCATCACGCATCGCCACTGACCGCACACATCGCTTACCACACACACATGCCTCTCACCACACGCACATGCACGCACACACTTGTGTCCTTGACCACGCATGTAGCTCACCACAAATATCACAGTGCACGTGTAACCCGTTGTAGTACTCATGCCACTCGTGCCACACAGTCCCCACCACGCACACGAGGCGAGAAACTCAAGAGGCCAGGATGCGAGTCTCATTCGCAATCTGGGCTCAGGAAAATTTATAAAGAAAAAAAAACCCCACACACACTCACCACACACAGACTCGCCACTCCACACGCTCACGCCGCTCGCCACGTGTGGCAGTGGGCACGGGGGGTGGAGGGGGTTGCGCCACCGGGCTGCCCGTGGGCCGAGACGGACGGTGCCCCCCCCCACCCCCCGTGACGATGCCGGATTAAGCAGCTGCTCATCCCGGGGGCATGTTCTTATTTACTGCAAATTACACGGCGCCGCTCATCATAACAAACCACGGCAGATGTTGTCATGATTTAATAACGCCGACTGGAAACTGTTTCAGAATTGCCCACACCCGATAAGTGACCAGGCTAATCAGCCTGGCATATTTCTAGCGTGCTCTAAATTGTAGCGTTGGTGCGTGCTTGCGTGTAAATGACTGCTTGTGTGTTTGTGCATGCCACTGTGCGTGGCAGTGCGTGTCTGTGTCTCGATTGCATGTACGAATGACTGCGTGTGTATTTGCTCATGTCTGTGTGCAGTTACGTGTCGTGTGAATGAACATGCCTTTGTACTTGCGGGTGCACATGTCTCACCGGTGAGCGTGCTGCACTACGAACCCGAGTTCGATTCCCTCTCGTGGCCAACGCCATTGAGGATTATCTGAACCCATCAACTGATGAATACCTAGTGCGGTGCATAAACATTGCCACTGGGGACACAAAGGCGACCGGGGATGGTGCTAGCCACCCATTGCCTCGTGTGCAACCTACTCACAACACTTTGCTCCTACAGTCTGTGAAGTCTTTAGGGGGGGTCTTTGCTGTCTATGTTGTCTGTATTGCCATTGTGCGAATGACTGCGTGTGTATTTATGCATGCTTGTATGTATGTGTCTCTCCACGTATTAATCACTGAATGCATAGCTATGCATGCTTGCGTGTGCAGTCATGTGTGTGTGCATATCTGTGCATGCCTGTGTTTGCATATGTGTGCATGGTCCTATCTGCCTTTATGCGTGTGTGAGAGTACGTATGGGTGCGTGCGCGCGAGTGCAGGTTCATGCATGACTGCGTGTATTTGATCATACGTTTGTGTGCGTATGTTTTTGTACAATACCTATGCATGTTTTAGCTACACATGCCTTTGTATAGATGTGCGTGTGCATGATTTCATGAGTACGTGTTTATATGTAAACATAGCTGTGTGTGTATGTGCGCACGTGCATGCACACTTACGTCTGCGGGGGTATGTCTGCCTGTACACGCATGTTCATTCATTCACCTCAAACTGCACTTAGCCTGGCACGAGCACTACGGTGATGCCACGGCCAGTTAGTGGCGAATAGCGGCATAGTTTTTTCCTCATTCATATATGCGCAAGGCTCTTATGTGAATGCACGTACGCATTTGCAAGCGTGTCTCTGCGTGTATTTGAATACGTGCACGTGCCTGTGTGTGTGCGCGCGAGTGTGAGAGAGAGTGGAAACACACATGCAGCAGAGGCTGCTTAGCGTCAAACCCTTGGGCTGCCTTCGTGAGGTTGACGCTGACAGGGCGAGAGCACCGTGTGCCGCCTGTGCGCCGTGGCGACCGCAGACGCGGCGACCGCAGACGCGTTCCAACGAAACGGTGAACGCCAGCCGCAGCGCGCCGTAACAACAACGACGCGCGTGTGTAATCGCACGCGTACAGCGCGACGCGCGTCAGATGGACGGAGCTCGCGAGCGCGACCGGTGATCGCGGACACCAATGGGAAACGAACTTCGTGAAGCGGCCGCTGCGGCCCGGCTCGTCGTTTGTTTAATAATAATAATGATTTCAACTCGTCAAGCGGCGCACAGTACTCGCTCGCTCTCGAATGGAGAGGATGATATGGAGGTGCGAGGAGGAACCGCAGACAGACGGGAAGGCAGCCATGCGATAGCCGGCGCCAACAATTGCCCAAGCTCTACGGTCCTCAATATATTGAGGTGTTATTGACCAATTATTGAGTGTTACGTGAGAGAGGAAACCGGAGTGCACGTGTGCAAGGGTGGAAACGCTGCATCCCAGGCAGACGGAACAGGTGGAGTCCGCATTCTGCTGAGCCCTTCTAGGAAAAACAAGTCCAACACGAGCCCGTCACAATGTCTCGGCATCCCGCTGTTGGGTCATTTACGCGGCACGTGGGTAAATCCTGTCCCGCTGGGTTCCGGATGGGGGGTACACTCACCCTAATGGCCAATTTTGCGATAGATTAAAAAGGAATAATAACAGCATGTTCACTGCGCTCTCCTGCCAGCATCTTCCGCGCAATATCACCCCTCCTTCTCCTTTTCCATTTCAAGGTTTCTTTGTTTGCTTTAGAAACCGCGCTTGGACGGGATCCACGCGGTAATCCTGCCGCGAGACGGCTTGGCCGCATCTTGCGCTCGTCGTGAGACGCTCGGTGGTGTCTAACTGCGGCCCCCCGCTCCGCCTCCAAGCCCCGGTGTTTATCTTTGTGGGGGGGCCTGGTGGCCATCCCGATGAGCCGGCCGGCTCAAGAGCTTGCGAGAGAGAGAGCGATGAAGCTGGCCGGCCGGCCGGCCGACCATTGTGAACCTTCACCGCGCGGAGCTCGCAGGATGTGGGGGGCGGTGAAGGGGAATTGCGCAGGGCCGACATGAGAGGGAGAGAATGAAAGAACCAGTCTCATTTCGCACTTTTCATTAACAGTTTGAAGTAATTGGGTTAACGAACAAAAATAGCGTTCGCTCTCCTGAATCAAAATTTGAATCGCAGTTTCTCATTCTAAGGAGAGAGGGAGAGAGAGCACGGCAGGGGGTGGGGTTGTATGCAGGAAGCTAAAGCTGCTGCAGATTACAGATTTCCACTCTCGCTGGCCCTGACTCAAATATTGGGGAAGGGAGGGTGGGTGGGTGGCTTTCTGGAGGGGCTCAGACCCCACGTGCGTGTGTGTGCGTACGTGTGCATGTGTGCAAGCGTGCGTGCGTGTGTGCGTATGTACGAGCTCTGCCGTGCCAGCCAGTACGTGCTTCTGGCTCCGAGACAATTAGGGCCATTTTCTCAGTAATCCGAAAAAAAATGTGGAGCCTTTAAAAAAAAATGACTGCATTATGAGCGCTTCTTTTTCGCATCAAGCGTGCAAGGGGGACACACTCGTCTCCCTTGCACGCGCACACACAAAGACAAGGGCCGTTAGCGAGCACCTATGATTGCAGACACTGCACGCAGTGGTGATGTTTACACACCACACCAGGTACTCGTTTAAGGCTGAGTCAACCTAGGAGAGGTCCATGACCGATTCAGATATCTGTCGCTAATGTTGGTCACGAGCGGGAATCAAACTCGGGTCACCAGGTTCGTAGCACAGTGCGCTAACCACTACACCACTGCTCCCCTTACGTTTGTACACACATGCACTCGCACACTCGCTCACACATCACCACAAAGAGATTCAGTCGGCGATCTCCATTCGCAGGGCGCCAAACGAAAGCCAGCGAGCAAATGCTGCTCGCCATTTCGCGAGACACGGCGCAATCACAGCGCTCCTTTGTTATCGCCGCCTGCCCTATTTATAAAATGTCCCACGGCAAAAATGAACAAAACAGAAATGAGAATCAACCGCCGCGATGCCGAGCTTTTTGTGGCATCAACGGCTTCTTGGGCTGTGAAGACGCCTTGACCTTGACGGCGACAACGGCGGTAACGGGGGCTCGGCAACGTCACGGCGCGTCGCGGCGTTCCATCCTGTGCGGACGCTACCGTGAGCCAGGGCAGATGCCCGGGGTCTTCGGAGCCACGTGGTGCTCCGCGGGACGACCACGTGAGTGGTAGCGATGGGCACAGGGTTCTCGCCTTCTGCCAGAAGGCATTTTGCACTTGGCGCATCATGCGTTGAGCGCGCCAACGAGAAGCGTGCCGCGCACGCGGGAGGTGCACGCGGGCAAACGCTGCTGTCCGATTGTTTAAGTCGCCGATGCTGCTTCCGATTTATCGGTTCGATTTTTCGACTGCTCGGATGATACGAAAAGCCTCGGCTCTTCGTTTTAATTTGGCCCGTGTAATCGGCCACCAAAACAGTAATCGATTGCATCTGTGGCCGAGCAATCGACTCGTCGTTTAATCACGCCAGACGGTCGTCCTGCCAGGCGAGGCCATGCCACACCCGCTGTCGGGCCGCAACGTGGCATGTGATGGTAGCGGGCACGGCGCAAACCTTCCTTACACCCCCCCCCCCACCTTACCCCACCACCAGGCACGGATTGGAACCGCCATGCCGTGCCAGCCTCCCTTGTGGCCACAGGAGTGTGAATGAACCACTGCTGGATTACACAACCGTGACTGGTGGGGGGCAGGGGGGGCGGGGCTAGAGGAGGGGATGGGGGTGCTCCCAACGTCCCTTTTTAATTTTCATTCTGCGGGGTGGCGGCAGGTGTGGTGACGGCGAGCGCTGTAGGGGAGTGCCCGTCGCTCGCCCGCTCCGGAGAGATGACGGCATCATTCTTGCGTCTCGTCGCCACGCACGGGCAGCGCTCGTGATGTTTACAGGGCCACGTTCCCCACGGAACGTTTCCCCGCACGGTAAAGTTAAAGCGCCGTAGGACTTCGACTGTGACCCTAACCCACGTGACAATGTTTGTCGGTGGCTCATCCACAAACACCTCACCAAGGGCGGTCTTGGTTTTTGGACGCTTATCACAGGATCCTGAGAGATGGCATTGGCTTTGGGTAAGATTTCATCCAACAGTGGATTATTAATGTTGCTTTGCTTCCATAATCTAGGTTTTTTTTCTTCGGTTAGATCGCGTAAATATAAATGTGTGGTTAAACCCACCACCAACCGACAACCAATTAGGAAGGTTTGTCACGTAAACAGAACGTGCCAATTTGTTACTAGTACAGCACACCAGTGTGTTGGAGAGCAAATCCACAACATTTACAATCTGAGTACGACGTTTTATTTATGCGATCTAACCCAGAAAACCTATATTATGAATGATATTGGTTGCAAAAGCTTACGTGTTAAGTTGCTCTGCTTGTTTACCTGCAAGGTTTTGACAGTAGTTGGCGGTGTTGCTGCTGTGTCTGATCCCAATTTGTAGTAATTTGCAGGTACATTTTTTAGCATTTGGATATTTGGCCTATACCAACAAACACATGGCAAACGATGATGGCCGATGATGATGATGATGCCAATCAATGGAGTTGCCCAGCGCCCCTCCGCCCCCCCCACCTAAAAATTGTCCACCCCGGGTGGCCGGACCGCGGTACAATGTGCTTTGTTTGGTAATCCCGATGGAAGTTGTCACCCTGCTGGAAGCCCAAGCGCGCCCCGGCTAATCCCGGATCCCAGGCTTCGGAAAGGGGGGGCCGTGCCTTATCTCTCAAGACACCCACGAAAATATAATTTCTCGGGTGGCCCTCGGGTCAGACAACGCGACACACCCGCCTTTGGCATTGTTGGTAATTTAATTTTCTGCCGCGCGCTCGGCCGGATGAATCCCCCCCCCCCCCCCGCCGCTAGCAGCCCGAGTCGGCTTCCTCTCGTCGGCTTCGTATCGTCGGCGCTCTCGAGACTCTTGGCTCGCCGGCTGCCCCCCGCGACCGGAGGAAGCCAATTCGTTTAAAGCGTCAACGAAGAGCCCAGGTGCAATGCCATCCCTCCGGCGTGACCGCGGCCGCGGGGTACAGACGACCTCTCGTCAAATTAATTTTGACGGCACGACCTCCGGAGTCGAGGAGTCAAAACGTCTCGCCGCTCAGAGTTAACACGTGAGACTCATGCACATGCATCGACGTAGATGCCATATACTCACACACATTGCGAGATTTTAACAACTTGGGTAAAATAATGGATGGGAGGGAATTCCAAAGTGGAGCAGTGTGAGGGAAGATAAGTGTTGCTTGGGCGGTTGTTGAACACGGTTTGGATGAGACAGAATGGTAGGGTCCTCAATGTGGGTGGAGAAATGAATGAGTGAAGTTCACGTGAACAGTGACCATAGCAGTAGCAATAGAAGAGTTATAAGGAGGGAGCTGACCGTTGGTGAGCGAGTGACCGAGTTTGTGCCGGATCATCAATCGTGGTGCGTGCTAGAACTTGAATAAAAACCGAATTCCACTGTGCACGTAAGACTCGTGACAAGCATCTCATGCCAGAAGCACGAGATGATTGACATCAAACCCGAATGCGACCACGCTCACTTGGTAAGAGGTCTTGTGCTTGACGTTAAACCACTACAAAGTGTTCAGACGACTACTCATCTGGACGGGTGGCACCTGCATGATCACACCTGCAAGCAAGCCAGCTTCCTTGGGACTTGCACTACAAAAGACAGCAGTGCATGGTGATGTTCAGGTGGTAAACGTTCAGGCCACACTTGTAACCGATGCACAAGGAGTGCGTTCGCTGGAGAGCTCTTGCGACGGAAATCCATGCCGCTCGCTCTGAGCAGCCCTCGCGTTTCCATCCTCCCTGCCACTGCCATGCCACCCTCACCTCGCTGAACCCCGATACGGTATCACGGTCCCGTCACCTTGCATCGGTGAGCGCCCTATTGTCACGGAGCGGCGGCACCGGCACAGCCTGTGGCGAGTGATTGAGACGATGGCACTGAGACAAAGGGCGACGCGATGGCAATTTGAGCAACTCCCCCGCGGAGCGCATCTCCGCCCTGTATAGTTGCTCTCCACTGCCGGCTGACTGGCATCTCAATTTTAGGCCCTCGGATGGCGGCCTGGTATGCCGGACCACTCGGCACGGCGAAACCGAAGATTAATCTCATTTACCGTCGTTCTTTTTTTCTCCTTTTCGCGCACACTCAACGTAATTTTTATCACGAACTGCTGTCGACGAGAGGCACCGAGGGCCTCGCTCGGCCGGATCAATGCGGCCGAGGATTACGGCGCGTACGTTTTTTGTCCCACTCCATCTGCGGCCGGCAGCCTCCACGTGCGGCCCCTCACAAGAACGTTCATTATCTCGCAGAGACACCGCCATTTAAATTGAGAGCTCAATGCGCCGCGCGCCAAGCCCTGCCGAGCCGGCGCTCAGCTTGCGATGCTCGTTACTGAGCGGCCGTCATTATCGGAACAAAACACCGCGGGCGAGCCGCTGTCACTCCGCCTCGCAGCGGAGAGAGCCGCGCCGCCGCGATTCCCGTCTGCGCTCGCTGTGTTCCCAGCTGTAGATATTATCCAGACACAAAATAGATTAAAATCGCGCGTGATTTTTGGTTGCGGTTCTCTCCCCCCCCCCACCCTCTCTCTCTCGTGCTCATTTTTCTTGTTTCGCCGTCGAGAGGGAAAAGAGCGAGCCGTTATGTATTGTTTGGATTACGCGTCCCGTCCCAGTGCTGCGCTCCGATAATTTCCACTCCGCCAAATCTGGACTCCTTTAGCCGCCCCAAGCAGTGAAAGTGTTGGCAGGATTTTTATTTTATTTTCATTTTATTTATACAATCCTGTGTTCCCTGCAACGGCTGTTGCCCTGTGTGGAGAGCGACGCAATTTTTCATGGTTTTTTCTTCACCACCTTAACCCCACATCCACAAGGCCGTCTTCACCCACAGCAAGCAGCATCAAACAGAGTCTCCCCCATTTCCCCATCCCCCCCACCACCCTCCCGCTTGCCCACTCACCCACCCGCCCACCCTCGCGCCATCTCTTTGTTAGCGAGAGGCACGGGCTGACAAGCCCTGAAAGCGAATCGGTGGCTGTGGCATGAGCTGGGGAGGGAAACAGGAAGGAGGCGTGCAGGGGAAAGGGCTCTCCTTGTTTAACCCACGCAGCTTCAACCGCCGCTCCGTGGCCAGGACTGGACATTGCAAAGGTCCCGGCTGCGCAGTGCAGCTTCCCTTGCAGCGGGCGGTGCGGTTCGTTCATTCGGAGGCGACGGGACTCGCGGCGGCGCACACCGCCGCTACCGGGACCTGCGCTGCTCAAGCGTCCGCCCTCCGCGGCCGCATCTTGCGCGGCGGTTGCCAAGGTGGCGGCCGTGAGCAATCAGGCAGTGGGGCCGTGCCGAGGAGCGTTAATAACGCCACGGAACCAAGTTTCGACCCAACTATCGTGCAAAGCTGGTTAGAGCGGGCAGCGTTGTGACAGCTACTTGACAGCGCCTCCCCTCTCCCCCCTGCCTCCCCCGTCCACCCGCCTCAAAAGGCCTGAGTTAATAGGCTGCCAGAGAGGACTGTCCACTCACAAAAACCTATTCACCTTTCTCTTCCAATTTACGGGAGCTTGTAGCCGCTCGGCAACCCCTCACCTCGCCCTCGCGTCTCTCCCCCCCGCCACCCCGCCCCCCGCTGTAACACTCGCTCAAGTGTTAGGGCATGGAGCCATGAGATTTAGTGCATGCGAAATCCGTGGGCCCCCGTCGTGCCCGTGCGCGTGCGAGTGCGAGGTTGCAGGTGTGCTTGTGAATTTTGAGTGTGAGCTCGTGAATGTGTACCTGTGGGCGAGCGTGCGCATGTGTCAGCCCCGTACCTGATAAGAGTACATGCGGGTGAGCATATGCGCACGTCTGTACGCATACGCACAGACGCGCGCATATGCGTGTGTGGGAGCGCGTGCACATGCCGGTCACGTGTCAATTTGTGTTTGTTTGTGTACGTCCTTGTGAATATGAGCGCATGTGAGTCAAGATGCAGATGCGTGAGTTTTCATGCGTCTGTGCACCAGTGTGAGTGCGTGTGTACTATATTATTCTGTGTTAGTATGATATCTTAGTCTATACATGTGCATGAGTCTGTGAGTGCGTGTGCGTATACTTTATTACGTGCGTGTCTCTGTTTCCACCCTGCTGTGTGTATATGTACATATGTGTACAAGTGGGGGATCTTTGTCTTTATATTATTCTCCGAGTACGTGCACACGCTCGTCTGTGTGTGGCCAAAGAGGCAGTGTAATCGGCAGGCGTCGAGTGAAACCTCTGGGGAGCGCTGGTGCTGGCGACGTCCCCGCAGGCCGCCAGCGCCAAGCATTTGCCAGGCCCCATCACTGCTCCCCGCCACCTCCGCCGCTGTCTTCCCGTGCCGGGCCGTGCCCTGCTGTGGCCTACGAAGCTGTAAATATTTCTCGCAAAACCCCGGAATCCGTGCCCCGTTCGGCGCCGTCCATCCACCGGAACATAAACGCCGGCGGTGGTTTATGGCTGCTTGCGGAAAATCTGAGTCCCATCGCTCGATCTCAATCTGTCCGCATCTCGCTGCGAGTGACGCGGATCTGTACACAGCCGTGGTCCCACGGGCTTCGTCCGCGATGAGAGGGCAACGGGTGGCCGATCGGACTTGATTTATTTTTTTATTTTATTTTTTTACCCAGTTACTGAGCACAGGCCCAAAGGCTCAAATTGCCAAGCGGCCAACAACAAACAGCACTATCGAAGTTGTAACAGATCAGAGTGCAACACGTTTCTTGAATTGAGCGAGGTTATTAATATTATTTCAAGAGTTTTGGAAAGAGACGATGACGGGAGGCAATTCCAGAGTGGAGCAGTGCAAGGGAAGAAGCCACTCAAATTTTTCATCTTCTTGTTTTTTTCTGGCTCCTAATTATTTAGGTTTTTGTGTGGTGAGCGTCTTGCCACAAGATGACGAACATTCGGTTTGGAACCCTCGCAGAAAGCAGTGCAGAGTCCATACAGCATGTCGGAGAATGGTCTTTTGACCATGCCGCCACAGACTTACAATTGCGTCTTAAGCCAAGTAGGTCGTGCCTGCCACCCGACAGCATGCCCTGCTGTAGATGTGTTCACCACTTGTCTCATTAGTTCACGCAGCTGGACGATGGCCAAGTCAAGTGAGAACTCGCCGTGCTGGTGCACCCGGTTTAATCACGTGCGGCGGAAACTCGGATTCGAACCCAGGATCTCAACGGCGTGTGCTGGCTCGGTGTCTCCGACACGGCCATTATAAACCGTTGAGTCAATCCGGCCACCCATCTGCGTTACTTCACAGCTCCCTCGCGCGCTGCCCCCTCACCCAGCGTGGCCCGGCAAAGCTCGTCACCACCCACGTCGGCACTTTGGCGAAAAGAGCCGGCATCGTGGAACAGTTAATTCATTACACGGCTGGCCGGTATAAATATTTAAGAGGCATGGCGATGGTGATAAAAGGTCTAACTCTTTCTGAAATGCAACGTAAGGGAGATCGGTCCGTATGAGCCTCTCTTTAAATCTTAATGAAGAAGCAAAAGACTGCGGCATTACGCCGCTCGCTACGGACCGCCCTAATGCGCGCGGCTAACGAGGATGGAAAAGGCCAGCGATTGGGCCGGCTTATTACTCATCGGGCCTCTTGACTTTCAAATGACTTTCAAGCATTCTCCAGGCGTGGTTGCCGGAGAGAGAGCATCTTCAGAGGGCGACGTTGCACGTAATGCGCTTGCCGCTTCCTGGAGAGAGCGAGAGCGAGAGAGAGCGAGGGAGAGAAAGTCATGCACATTGCCGGATGGGGTCGGGGTGCCGTTTGTTGTGGATGTAGCGAGCCTCGTCAAGCCCAGCGGCGGCTCCAAGCGCCACTTGGAGGAGGGAACAAAGCGCGCCATGGGTTTTGAAATCAGGGGAGGCACGGAGTGGTGGATTCAGCGAGATTCTGAAATGCGACAATGGTGATGATATTGCGGCAGCCAGTGCCAGCACGACCGCCAGTGCCAGCACCACCAGTAGGACCATTATCACCACGAGCTGCAGGTGCACCACCAGCAGCGCCAATCGCCTTTGCGCTCCACCTATGAGACCGGGTTCTCCTGGGAAGCTGCATTCTCCCCGTAGGGTCTAGAAATCATAGATGACGAAGGCTCTGCCCGCGTATTCCAGTTTTTCGACCAATTCATCTGCACGTGCAACTTTAGATCAGAAAGTTGCTGCTTGCCTCGCGGTTCGTTGCCTCCTCGATCGGGAACCAGCCTTCCACGTTTCACTGTCGTCGGAAGCGCTACCGAAACCAGGCACGCTACCACCCACCGCACGGACCGGTTCGCTGGAACACGGAAGAGGTCTTGGCCACATCATATCCCAGATGAGCGTCTTATCACTCGGGGATTGACCGCCTGCCTGAGCCAGCACCGCTGTTCACATACCCGGAACCTGGCACCGCGCCACCCGCTCCCACCGCCGCGGCTTTGGCAGTAAACGAGCGGGCGGGCGTGCGGGTGGGCGTGTGGGTGGGCGATGAGTTCGTAAATCAGAGCGTCTTCCTCAAGACCAGTATTCATGTTTTCCTCTGTAGGTGGTACTGAGCCACTGATGGAAATTCCGAATTTCCATAGCAGAGGTCAAGTCTATTCATTTCGTGGCACTTAAATTACAAGATGTTTTGAAACCAGCTGACAGCGGGACACGCAATGAGGAGATCTGGAAGAGAACATGGTAGCTGAGTGTTGCAGGCAAAAAAAGTGGTCTCCATGGGTCCGGTGACCAAGGGGAAGAGTAGATGGTGGGATGTTCTTAGGGCAGATCTTGGAGACCATGCGTCTACTGTACACCAGCTGCAGATCTGGGGTAGGGTATAAAGCATTGGCGAGGTGCGTGGCATCAACATCTTTGGCCACGGTGACGTCTTGATCTTGACTCTTGTTTAGCATGCGTGCGGTTTGTGGGCCGAGTTTCACACACACAGCCCAACGGACCACAAAGCCTCCTGCGGTTCGCTCGCCGGCCTTGAAAAGCGCGCGTTCTGCGTCCACATCTGAGCCACCTGTTGCATTATCCGCCAACTCTCGACCCAGCCTGGCGGTGCTGGGCTTGCCAGCGAGAAAGAAGAACGTAGGCCGTGTGGGGGGGTGGCCGCTACACAGGGGCCGTCACGAGCGCCAGTGAGGCGCGCGGGGACGTGCCGTGCCCTCGCCACGCTCGCCCGTCGCCGCTGTTTTGCTTGAGCGTGGGCGCGGACTATCGCATTTCTGGAAGGCAGCGGGGACCCCCCTCCGCCTCGCCGACCGGTGCTCCCGAATTCCCCGCGCCCCCCGCGGAGACCCTGCACCTGCCTAATTGGCCATCTGAGCCGGTGGCGTCCTCTCGCACCATGTTCACCGGAGCGACACTCAGGGGCCGATGATCCTGCTGCCCCCTTCCCACCCCCCCCCCCCCCACTGCCCTTTTGCCTCTCCAGCTCCTCACCCCGACCATTGATTTTTCACAAATTAGAGACACGTGGCTCGCTACACGTAGCGTCTCCACTTTTATGTGAGCGTTCGTTCGTTAGCGAGTTTATGTTTACGTTGTGTTCTTTTTATACAAGCGTGGTGGTAAATATCCCTCTTGGTGAGGGGTACTTGTTTACGCAGCAGAGATTTAAAATTCAAAACGTGGGTCGTGACTCTGTTTTTTTAAGCCTCTGCCCATTGACAGGTTCTTGGCTCAAATGCCCACCATCATTTCACTCCACGCAAACCCCCAACTCTTCCCTCACATCACCCAGCAATGGCGCAGAACATCTCGGGTAAATACAGTACAGAGTTTATTTATTTTGCAAAATCTAATCTGACGTTAACTGAATAGATGCGTGTTCGTTCCGGACACAGGTGCCTTCGTGTTCCACTTCCATATGAAGCAAGCCACGTGGCGCATCGCGTCACTGCCTTCGAGGCGCTCTGGCCATCTCTCGCGCTGCACGACAAGCGGGTTTATTTTCGAGTCGTACTGCGGGCTGTTCGGCAAGATGTCCGACGTTCCCCTCCACGTGCTGGGAGCTTGTTCAGGATCTGAATAGTTACCCAAAGCTCCCAAGACAAGGAGAAAAACGTCGGGCATCGTGCGGAACGGCACGCGGCACAACCCGAAAGCACAGCACGGAGCTGTGCGACACAACCGCGACAGCTCCATGCACAGCAGCGTCCTCGTTCAATTTGTTAATCTTCAGAGGCCTCTAGTGGGAGAGCGCCGCTATTGCAAGCGATGCTTGCCCTTCTGCCCCTTCCGTGGTCGCTTGACCTCGGCGTTTTCTCTGCTCCGTCGATGGTGACCTTGGCTTGCGCGACGGTGCGAGATGGGACGTGAAGGTGGCAGGGGTTAGGGGTGACGTTCCCCCGGAGGAGTGAGCGGTCTTGCGGACGGGCGTGATTTAGCGGCGCCGCAAAAGTCCAATTTGTTTCCAGAAGCCGGCTGCGTGAGCTTGGCCTTCTTTCAATATCGGCAGAGCTTTGAACCACCGTGAAAAGAATGCATCTTACAATGTAATACAATTTGGAGCTCAAGATGATTGTGTGGACACGGTGGGGATTTCATTTTATCGGGAGAGGCAGGCGATGTGTCACTTTGTGAGTTAATGGGTCTCTGTCATCGTGGGTCTCTGTGTCTATGGGTCTCTACATGGCTATGGGAATATATGTGGGTTTAGTGGCATCTGTGCGAGTCTGTACAATACAAGTGGGATTTCTATTGCGTATAAATGCGACCGCTTGTCAAGATGCTGTATGAGCACTGTGGGCATGTTTTATAAAACGAGGCAGTCAATCATAGAGACTAGACTAACAGAGCGACCCATAGACTCGCATAGACGCACAGGGAGCCATCGACTTTTGATAGAGATCAACAGATTTGCATAGAGACCCACAGACTCGCACACATTCCTCTAGACTCCCATCAAAGACCCACGGACTCGCATAGGGACCCACATATTGACATACAATCAAATTTTGGATTTATACATGGGGAGTCTAAAACGTGACCGTCTAAACAGCGGCAAACTTATTGAGCGAAGAGCGCTGACGTTTTGAGGTGTTGTAGAGGTGCGTTTGAAGATGGGACAATAAATAAATTAACGGCTTTCGCTCTGACGGCACGTACAAAAGTGATGGACCGGCACCCGGCTGCCCAATTTGAAGGTGACGAGTCTGCGGCCACGCTGTAATCTCGCATAAAATCGGCAGAAATGAGAGATTTCGGTAGGGCCGGGTGGATCGTGCGGAGGAACGTGCCTCCCGAGACGCCTCCGCCCTGCAGGGTGTGCGCGGCGGTGCGTGCTGCGTGCGTGCTGCGTGCGTGCTGCGTGCGTGCTGCGTGCGTGCTGCGTTCTGCGTGCGTGCTGCGTGCGTGCATGCGTGCGTGCTGCGTGCGTGCGCACGAGTCGGGAGCATGTTCCCCAAGGGCGTTGATTCACGAGCGTGCGTCTGTGTGCGCATGTGTGTCTGCAGTAGCGCAACGGTTAACGCTACGAACCCAGGGACCCAAGTTCGATTCTTGTGCGTGCTTATGTGTTCGCGTGAAATGCGGGTATGTAGATGTGTATTTTTTGTCTTTATGTTTGTATACGTACAAACAGGCGTGTTTATGTGTGCGTTCATGTGTATATTTACGTGTCCATTCGTGTGTGTGTTCATGTTGCTCTCCGGGTGTGGGGAGCGGTGGCGAAGTGGTTAGCACACTGCGCTGCAAATCCAGAAACCTGAGTTTGATTCCCGCTCACGAACAAAATCAGTTCCGATTATATGAACTGATTCTGATCCTCCCTTAGGTAGATTCAGCCTTAAACGAATACCTAATATGTGTGTAAACATCGGCACTGGGTAGAATCCCTACCCTCTCGTGTGCCGTGCCGGCCTTAATAGGTGCTCGCTGACAGCACTTGCCCCCAACAGCCTGTTCAAGTCTACACAAAGAATCCTTGTCACTGTCGTTTGTATATGTGTGCATGCATGAGTGCGGTCGCACGTGTGTGTGTGTGTGTGCGTACATCCACGTGTGTGTGCGCGCTTGTGCGTGTTGTCCCCAGGGTGCCGTGGTTGTGGAGAAGTCGGTCCAGGACCTCATGAACCTGGTGCATGACCTCAGCGCCTACTCGGACCAGTTCCTGCACATGATCTGCATCAAGCTGCAGGAGTACCGCGCCATGTGTCACGCGGCGTACAGGTGCGGTGCGCCATGTGTTCTACAGGTGCCGTGTGCCACGCGGTGTAGAGGTGCCGTGTGCTACCGTGTAAACAACTGGGCTTCCGACTGGATGCATTACCTGACTCGCTGTTGTGCGAAGAGAACTCGGCTTCCGACTGGACAAATGACCTTACTCACTATTGGACAAGGCACATGTTTCACTGTTAAGCCGTGAGCTCACTCACTATTGGACAAGGCACATGGCTCCCTGTTAAGCCGTGAGCTGACTCACTATTGGACAAGGCACATGTTTCACTGTTAAGCCGTGAGCTCACTACTAAAAGGTATGGAAGCCGGCTAACAATCGGGCAGTCGGTCTGTCGTTCAGCTCGGCAACATGTAAACACCATGTGATTCACCACGTTCATTCGCAGTTTTTATTTCATCATCGCGATGTAGTTTTTTAACACGCTCCCGCATCCGCGCGTTTGTGCCGACGGGCGCGCGTGCCGCAGTGATTCCCGTCCGCCTCCGCCCTCCCCCCCCTCCCCGCGTTGTCACTTCACTCAGGGCCCCGACACATGCACCCGCCAACTCCCAGCCGTGCCAAGCCACGATCGCTCGCAGCCTCCTGCTCCTCCTCCTCCTCATGATTAACGCTCGCCGTAGTGGAAGGAGAGCAGACGTAACAGCGGCAATTAATCTGTCATTACACTAACTCGGCTTTTGTCGCGACTGTGCCCTTCTGATTAACGGCCACGGTTAGCACGCCCGGCGCTCCCCCCGTCCCCCCCCCCCTCCCCCGGCGGCAAGGCCCCTGTAACCTGGCACGGTCGGTGGTGCCACGGAGAAAGCAGTAGGGACCTCAAACTCGCGTCAGAGGCGCGATGCGCAGCCTGGTTATCTACGCGACAAGAGGTGTGCGGTCGGATTGCATCTTCTCTCCAAGTTGTTCGCCGCTCGAGTCTGTGAACGAATGTGTTGGGCTCGGCAGTCGGGCGGAACGTGACTCGCCAGTGCTCGGCTCACTCGTTCAAATCCCTGTCGGGGGTCAACTCGGCCAATCACCCCTCCCAGAGTAGATACAACAAGTACCTCTTTGTGAGATGTCAACAGTGGCTGTTTTGTTGGATAGACTGGCCTTTATCATAGGAATGTGGAATTTTCACTGATATGAGAACCCCCCCCGCCCCCCACCAGTGCTGCTACTGCCGGTAGTGCCAGGGTACCCAGAGGCATTCCATTAACAGGCTGTGACCTGCTGAGCAAACTCAATTGCCTTGCAGCCACTTCCAAGATTTCCATGTTTATACAAATGCCATTAAGAAGCATTGATTTGGAAAGCCCACAGGATTTTAGATTAAATGGTTTATTCGTCTTCCGGGGATTAAACACCTTTGTCTTTTTTACATGTATACATTTGTAATAAATTGTCCCTGCTCCATTGGCCCATACGTATGTTTGATTACATTACAATAATTAAATCAGGAATGCGCTTTATTTGCTCGCAGAAGGATGCCGGCGCCAACAGCCTCGCCGCACGCTTTCACGGCGGCCATTAACAACGACCCCCGGCGCGGTCGTTCGCTAGAGCCGGCCATCGTGCGCCTGCGTCACGACCCACATTTGATAAAATCACCTGCGGGCACCGCCGTGATGAAAGGCAGCGGCCGACATGCCGGGCGATAAGGCGGCCGTCGCCGCCGACATTTTAACACGCATTATTTATTTACTCCGCACGTTTTTTTAAGAGCGCCGCTTTTAACGAAGCTCTCGGGGCGGCACGCAGGAGGCGGGGGGGCGGGGGCTGTCTGGAGGCCCCGGGGGCGGCCGTGGGCCCCACTCGTCGATCGCGCCCCGCCGTGAGTGCCCGCCTCTCAAGGTTACGCGCCGCCTGAAGGCCGCGCCGCTATCTCTGTAACGGGATATGTCACTGAAGCTAAAGGTTAGCTCCATTAGCGGCAGCCTCTATCGGTTATCGGATTAAGAGCCTGGCGAGGACCGTGCGGGCGGTGGGGAGGGGGGGGAGCGGACTTAGCCTCGGCCTAATTGACTGAAAAGAAGTAGCTCAACTCCGAAACAATTTACTTACCGGCTGTCATTTTCCGGCGCATCTTATTATGCCGTACGTACGGCATCATTTTGCCAGGATGAGCCACTCGCTCCGTAACACAATTAAAGCGCACGAAATGAAACCAATTACAGCTCGTTGAGCCCGCTCCCCGCTTTATTAACCCCGCGAGCGACGCCCCGTCGCGGGGTGCCACGGCCCGTTCCGATGGCGATACCCGACGGACGCGACGCTCGTTTTTTCCCAGCGCCGCCGCTGGGAAAAAACGAGCCCGCGGGCGTGCCGTCCAGGGCACGGGGCCCTTCCGCCGAGGGCCGCCGCTGTCGGAAAGCGTGTAGTTGATCTGGCGAGGGCCGCACGGATCGCGGTGGCGCTGGTCTATGGCGTGGCGGCAGTTGCGGCGGTGACGTGGTTAATTCGAAGGCGTGTGATTCTCATTAAAAGCCTGTCTCGCTGCTAATCCGTCAGGAGTCGCGTGTTTGTTACTTTCCTATGAGGAGCGGCGGGGCCTGGACTTATCCGCATCGACAAGGGGATTATCGAGATCACGACGCACATTTAAATTCAGACGCATTTATTTATTTTATCTTTTTGTTCGTTCCGTTAAAGCCGCTGTCCCGGGCGCTGTGCGACATGTCGCTCGAGTGCACGTAAAGGGCGCGCGGGCGCGCACGCGATATACGTTTACTGCGGGCTGCGGGAATGTTTCTGCTGGAGACGGCGTAATGAGCGCATCATTTGTAACCTAATGGAGAAATGCAGGCCACTAATGTTGGCCGTTAGAATTAAATGTGACTGAAATTATGTTAATGATGATTGTAGCGACCTTAATGAGAGCGCTGTTTTCAGAATTAATGGCACCGCTAATGGAAACACACGTACGCGTCGAGTATCTGGTGCAAGCCTCCGACTGAGCTGTGAATCCAAAAACCAGCCGGGGACTGGAACAAATAATCGGTAGAACCGTCGGTGCAAATATGTTCGGCGACAATCTGAAACGTTCCCTAGACATTTATAGACATCTGCAGGCATCATTAGGCATTCACAGACGTTTAAGTCTATCCAGAGACACCGTAAAACATTCACAGACGTTCATGCACATTTTCAGACATTGCAAAATATTCACAGACAATCAGACACTAACTCATTTAGATCATTCAGAAACATCCATAGACATGTTGACGGGTTGAGAGACATTCACAAACTTTCAGACACTTTCAGAGACATAGCTCAAAAACTTTCCTGAAAGATGCCCGACACATTAAATTACTCCCACCCCACTCACATTAGTCACCATTTGTTCTCCACTCAATAATTGTGCTATGGTTAGCCAGGCACCTGCCATAGGAATGTGGAATTTCTGTGAACAGGAGAATGAGTGCCATGCTCATTTGAACAGCTCTACCATGCCATCTCTCCTCCACACTCCATAATGCATCGACAAGCTCACCAAAGCAGCAGCAGCAGCACGAGTGAAAAATCTTGCTGGACCACCAAGGCTCGCTCCCAGGGTCACCACCCTCAACAAGAGGGCGATATACGACGCTCTCCCCAGTCTTGTCAGTTTCATTGTAGCGATTAAAATACTCTACTACTCGGAACGATGTTTTTACACGTAGCGCCTCCCCTCTTCCGTTCTTGTCGGACATTCTTCTTCCCATGAAATATTCCAGTTTTTGTTTTGCGCACCTTGGAGGTGGTGCTCTTCTGGCAACGCCCCGACTGACCTCTGTTCCGACCCCCTGCCACCCCATGCCGCCCGCACGGCCGCTGACAGGAACATCGTGGCGGTTCACTCGGAGGACCGGCTCGTGATCAGTGCCTCCTGGGCCAAGGACGATGACATCACGCGGCTGCTCAAGTCTCTGCCCAACTGGACCAACCTGGCGCAGGCCAAGCAGCCCCGCGCTCGCGGGCAGCAGGGCGACACCAACGAGGAGGAGTACACGCGGTGAGTGCGCAGCTACAAAGGCAAAGGTCCCCCCTATAGCGTTTAACAGTGTTGGGGAAAGTGCTGTTAGCGAGCACCTGTTGTTGTCAACGCGGTGCCCAAGGGGATTGTGGGGTATGGCCAGCAACACACTGGCCACTCATTGAAGCCAAGGGAGGCCCAGGATCAATTCAATGCAGATATCACTTTCCGCCAATATAATAAGCCTCGACTAAGAATCAAATTCAGGTCACCAGGTCCACGAAATGGCTCTCGCCGTCTAAAAAAGTGACAGACGAGTCGTTATCCAGATGATGTCATGCTGTGGGTGTCACCTGCAAATGTTCTCATACAAAATGCCCGCAGTGACATCACTAACATCAACGTGACAGATCACCGGACTGTAAAACTTAAGTCTCTTCTTCCTCATTAACCAAACTTCACACTTGTACTTGACAGTTTTGAGACATTCAATCTGGGTGCTAATTTAGGAGAAGAGTTTCTTTAATTATTTTCTCCACAGTTTTGTCCAAATCGCGTGCCATTGGCATCACGTCATTAGATGCAGAATCTGAAACTCTCACGGAAGCGGATGTCACAGCTACCTCCGAGATCCCGTTGTGATCGTTGTTCAACACAGTAAGGAGGGGGCGGGGGGAAGCAGCACTTTCCCAGCCGCTCCGCCACCGCCGGCCTGCGTTTACATCCTCACTGGTCGTGCAGAGCAGTGTAGGTTGACTGGAAGACTTCCTCCTCACCGTGTCCACAAAGACAAACATCCCCCCGATTGCCTGTAGGCAAGTTCTGTTACTGAGCACCTATGAAGGCCGGAACGGCACCACGCCCGGCCGCCTTAATCTACCCAGTGGTGATGTTTACGCATCGCACCAGGTTCTCATTTGAAGGGAGGCCCAGAACCGGTTCGGATAATTGTCACTGGCGTTGGCCGTGAGCGGGAATCGACATCGGGTCGCCGGGTTCATAGCGCAGCGCGCTAACCACTACACTTCCACTGCCTGTGCGCACGCACACGTTGATCACGTCCTGCCAAATGCTCGCAAGTTGATCAGAGGGGCACAGGGGCCCGTTGTTTGTAAGCCAGAAAAATAAACTTTGAGCTGGCTGCAGACTAATGAGGGTTGCTCATTACAGGCCGAGGCTGCCCTTCCTACCGCTGGTGCTGCTGCCACATCCTAACTACGCTTTAATCATCAGGTTTTTCTTGAAATAATTTATGTTTATTTTTTCTGAAAGCTGCGAATGAATTTGCCATTTTTACACAAGAACTAAATGAGTTTTGGGTGCAGGACGATATTCGAAATTTGACGAAGTGGATTTAATTACCTCTCCCTCCATGGCTGGAAAGCCCTCCTGAGCTCTCTCGGCCTGTCTCCGAGACACGGATCGTTATTGTGAATCATCACCATTAGCGCGATTGATGCCGAGAAACTTGAGCGAGGCAATTAATGCACGACGAAGGTGAGACAAAGGGTTGCTCCCCAGCGGCTCCAATTATGGAAGATTAATGGTGGAGCCGGGGAGGTGTGCAACCCTACTCGCGCACGACCGAGCTCCGACGTTACATTAACCGGTCGGCGGGCGCGCGGCAGCGCAGGTGCGTGTGCCGTGCCGTCCGGTTCGCGCCTCCTACGCCGGCAGCCCACGGCCTCCCCCGTGGGGTCGCTGCGAACATTCGGAGCGGCGCGGCTCGTCGGGGGCGCGGTGACGGCCGGGAGGCCGAGGGCCGCCACCCGCCCCCGCCGGATCCTCGATCGTTTCCCCGCGGTTCGCGCGACTCGTAGGGGCGGCGGGAAGCCGGCCCGTCGGACCGGAGCGGCGGCGCGGCCGAGGGGGCGGTCTCGTTGAGGGGAGCGTTAAACTGTCCGATTGTTTCGCCGTCCCCCAGATGGATTCCCTCCGTCGAGGCCGCGTTGGAGCTAGCAAATAGCAATTTTACAATGTAATTAAATTGAAGATGGGGGTCAGGCCGCGGGTAGGGGGAGGTGACGGGGAGGGAAATGGGCAGAGGAGGAGACCGTCCTTATGGCGCGTGAAAAAAAGATTAATTTTCATAATGTTCTGGCCGCCGCCTTAATTGTAATTGTATTGGTGCCGAGCGCGGGAGACGCGCTCCCCGTCGTTAATAACGGCGGGGCGCTACGATTATTCGTGCTTAAGAAGCCGCGGTTGGCAGAGTACTTCTGTTCCTCGTTATAAATAGTGGTAATTGGACTTTACGAGGTTTTAAAAGGCATAACTTTAAGGGGTTTTGCTTGTCCCCACAAGCGCTCCACTCGTTCACTTCGCTACGCCGGCACTTCTCACAACGCCAAGCGCATGTACCGTTTCCTGGTCCTATACCACGATGTTTCCGCAGAGATGGAAACGGCAGTAAATGTGAGAGGCTTAAAGTGTCAGTGTGTGCGAGTGCGAGAGAGTGTGAGAGTATGTGTGAGCCAGTGTTTGTGTGACCCGCCTCCACGTGTGCCGTGCCGGCCTTCATAAGGCTAGCTAACAGCACTTACCCCAAAAGTCTGTGAAGGCTATACAGGGTACCTTTATATTTGTTTGTGGCAGTAAACATTGCTGCTGCAGGATGAATAGGTGTCATTCCTTGACATCCACATTTACATTGCGACCAATGCTTACATCCGCACGTTTGTTTTGCTGTGCTTGTACGAGTGGGAGGTGTCCTCCAGGGAGGGGGGGCTCCGGCGGGGGGGAGTGAGATTTGCGTTCGCACCACGCACGCCAAAACAAACGGACAAATCGCTCAAAACAAAACAAACCTTCGGGAATTCAATTAAATTACCGGTAAGCAAAATGTGCATCATTGGGTCCATTTGTCAGGCCAATTATCCTTGTCACCGGCTTGCCATTAATTACCAACGAAACGTTAGCGGAGCGGTTATCGGTGTGGCGGATGTCAATTTACGTGATGTCCGAGCGACGCCGCCCGGCTGATTGAGCGCGTGAGAACAAATTCAACGTTCGCCTTCATCCGGCCGTGTTTGGCCCTGGCACGTCGCCGCCTCCTCCGTCTGCGACCGTAAACCTCCCGCGGAAATTCCACGTTCTCATGGCGAGGGTTAGTCGGGCGTAAAGACGGCCATTGCAGAATCGCGACGGAAGGTTCTAGGCAGCGCAGCCAATGCCCGTCTCCCTCGTGCACGGCATCTGTCTCGGTGAGGTTATTGATTTGTGTTGATATTTGTTTCACTTCAGTTTGTAAAGTGATCTCACTTGCAATTGAAATGTTTCTTTATGGCGTTTGACATGGCTGTGTTTTACAATTGTTACGGTTTCTGCCCTTGTCTCTTTATTCGTTTTTGCAACTCAGGTCTCCCTTAAGAGAGCGGCGTTTAGCGTAATGGGGCTGTCTACGTCGCTCTGTCAATCCACTGCTAGATGAGGGCCTCCCCACACCGCACCGATTGTGGCGGCTATATTACCATCCTGTACCGCGATGGTCAGTGCCGGTTGGTGAAGGCAAGAATAGCTAAACATGGAGTCATAGCAGTACAGTACAACAATAGATGTTGCTGCACTGCCGTGTACTTCCCACCATAGAGCACCACACTCTATAATGCCCCTGCTTAGCTTCTGAGATCTCTGACGAGATCGGGCGCATTCCAGATGATTTGATGGGAGGAATTCTCATAAACATCGTCTCTACCACTGCGTGGGATGTCGCTGCCGTGCTACGCCGGAGCTCTCCGGCACACTTGTGGGTCCTACTCTACGGCATTGGGCACGATGTCCAACGTCTCGCTCCACGTGCCCGGACCTTGTTCAGGAAAATCACATTACTCCCAATTGAATAAATTGCCAACCCTTGACCGGGATTTGAACTCTGCACATTCAGTCCACGAATCCGGCTTGCTTACCGCCGTTACCGTTTGTCCGCCTCCAGCGCCATCAACGCGAAGGAGTCGGACGTGCTGACGGGGAACCTGGGGGAGCAGCTCATCCCAGAGCAGGCCATCCTGCGCGACCCCGGCGACCTCAAGGCCCTCGCCAACCTCCACGAGAGCCTCGAGTGGCTCGCCAGCCGCCTCAACGGCTTCCTGGCCGACATCCCCGCGGCCCCCGGTACGCGACGACGTGGCCGTGGGGCCTGCAGGCGGTGCAACCGTGCCGGGCGGGCGGGGGATGGGCCACTTGCAGGGTGATGAAGTGTTTGTTGGGGCCAGTCACTTGTCCAGGAGATGGGGGCCCCGTTTAACTCCCTGCACCGGCTCCCATGGCGACTTCGCCACGGAGCACTTCGGGGGCACGCACGGCGAGGAAGTTCACGCGCCTCACACACTCGCCGCACGCAAACCGCACACACGCGCACCGCGTCACCGCTGCTCACGCGCACGAGACAAAGATCCCCCCTGTAGTTCCTAAACGGACTTTTGCGGCAAGCGTTGTTAGCGGGTAGCACCTATGAATGCCGGCACGGCACACTAGGAGGTGGGTGGTCAGCACCAAGCCCGGCCGCCTTTGTCTTCATTGGTACCTACAATCCAACGTCATTTATGAACCCCGATTGATGCACTGCAGGATTCACGTATTTTCGCAAAACATCATCCCTTACTGTGGCGCCACAATCCACCTCGCTCATACACATGCCGCGCACACACGCGCACACACGATTGTTGTGACCTGCAGCATGTAACGTGAGCGGGAACCCTTCTTGCACATCACCGTGAGCGTTGACACCTCTGCGCTGTTATTTACTCACTTAGTCTCGGCTGTTGAGTTGAGAGAGGCAGCCAGCCTTTACACTGACGCGCTCGGCTGTGAATGGATCACGTGTTTCTGGGAACCTAGCGCCTTTTGAGTGGGATGGATGGATATTTTGCCAGCTTGTGTTCATGTCAACAACATCTATACCCTACCCAACAGCGCAAACAAGTCCCCCCATCGGCGTCACCCGGAATCCAATCCCCGTGTCCGAATGCACACCATCGTTTGTTCCCTTGTTTCCCTGTGCCTCTGTGTCTCCGTGTCCCCGTGTCCCAGTGTTCACGTGCCCCTTTGTTCCTCGTATCCTAACTCCGTGTTTCCGTTTCACCATATCCCCGTGCTCACATTAACCCCATGCCCCTATGTCCACATATCCTCGCACCCCTGTATCACATTCTCTCTGCGCCCTCACGTCCTTACGTCCTTGTGTCTGCTTATCTTCACGTCCTCCGTGTCTCCACATCGCCGCGTCCCCTCTATCCCAGCGCCCCCGTATCTCCACGTCACCACGACCACGTGTCCACCTGTCCCCATACCTCCATATCTCTGTACCCCGATACGAAGTCATCACCTTGTCCCTGTGCCCCCATGCCCTCCCTCGTGCCCCCACGTCTCCGGCCCGTGCGCGTGCCCGCGTCGCCCCCCCCTCCGCACCCCAGTCCAGGACACGATGTCGCCCGCTGGCTCGGAGTCGAGCCCCGACAAGGACCTTCTGTCGGTGCCCGAGCAGATCCTGAACACGCTGTGGGGGCTGACGCGCGAGTTCCAGGACATGGCGGACCGCTGTCTGCTCGTGCTGCACCTGGAGGTCAGGTGAGCGGCCGCCACCTTCTCCCCCCGCCCCGCCGGCCCTCCGCTGGACTCCGCCGATGCCACGTGCGCAGCTTCTCGTTGCGGGATCGAGAGGGGTGGTCCCGACTCAGGAAGGCCTCCGACCAGCAGTGGATTGATCGAGGCTGGTGATGACGATACAGCTCGTCATCAGTCTACTGCGGAGTGTCACCGTGCCACGTCACTTCCAATCCTGACACTGTAGGAGTGCCAAGGCCTTGGTGCTCCGTTGGGTCTGAGATCAATCAACCATTGGCTTGTGTGAACAGCCAATATTTCCAATCCATTGCTGGATGAGGGTCTGCCCTCCCCCATTGTAACCATTGTGGAATGCCTCTCGTGCGGGTGCAGTGGGGTCAAGTGTGGGTACTCCCACCTCTTCCAAGACATCTGGCCAGCGTGGTGGAAGAGTAGGCCAAATACCCTCTAGAGGCACTCGTCGAGTTCCCCTTAGTGGAGGCCCTCCCACCAGCAGCAGCGTGAGTAAGCATTTGCAGGGCTCCGCCTTGACCTCTCGCTTGTACGTGTGCGTGCGTTCATGTCTCCCAGGGTGCACTGCTTCTATTACCTGATCCCCCTGGCGAAGCAGGGCAACTACGCGATTGTGGCGAACGTGGAGAGCATGGACTATGACCCGCTGGTGGTGCGGCTCAACAAGGACATCTGCGCCGTCGAGGAAATGATGAACGCCAGCCTGCAGCTCCACAAATTCCAGTACATCTTCGAGGGTGAGCCGGCGTGTGGACGAGCGTGCGTGCGAGCGTGCAAATGGGTGAACCGGAGTCTTCACAGATTGTCTTACCAAAAATGTGTTAAATTATCACATTTCGGGGTCATAAGTTTGGAGAAGTGGGCTTCAAAGAAGAGCCGGCGCATGCAGACTGCAAAACTTTGTTCATTACAGGCTTAAAGAATCACCTATCCAGCGTGGGCTACGAGCGAATACGTTCGTTTCAACGGAGGTTGATAGCGTCGACGCGTCAGTTCGTCTGTCTGTCTGAGACGGGGGGGGGGGGGGGGGTCACGATAACTCTCGCACAGCTGATGACTCTCACATGCATGATTCTCTGCGTGTATCCTAAATGTAAAAATCGATTTTAATCCGTGAATCGGCACCGCATCACCGCGCGCCGCGATAGACAAACCCGGCGGGGTGGGGGGGGCGGCGGTGGCTCGTCACGCTCGCTGCGTCCCCGCATCCCCCGCGTTCCGTAACCTCTTCCGCTCTCGTCGCCTGCAGGCCTGGGTCACCTCATCTCCTCCATCCTGATCAACGGCGCCCAGCACTTCAAGCGCATCAGCGAGTCCGGCATCAAGAAGATGTGCCGCAACATCTTCGTGCTCCAGCAGAACCTGACCAACATCACCATGTCGAGGGAGGCCGACCTCGACTTTGCACGGTGAGCGGCCAGGGTTCAGTGACCGCGACCTTTTTGCCGCGTCCCATCGACAGCAAAGTGCGGGCGGTTGGTATGCGGCGCTCTGTGTCAGCCATCGTAATGCCCAGTGCAACAACGGCGGGGATTGCTCGCTCGCGAGCGATAAGTGTTTAGAATTAACAACGCACGCAGAGGTGTGCACAAACGTACATTTCTGGCGTGCGTAAGGCGCGCACAGCCTTTGCGCACGATGCGAAATCCATCGGCATTTCCTGAAGTGCATTATGGTCCTATCGTCCTATCTCACCAAAATACATTTGATCGCAGTAGCAATGATAGACAACTGTTGAACGCATACTGCGTTGCCAGTGTTGCACAAGCACAATTAAAACATTGATCACCTATTGATTATCATTCTGCTTATTTACCCAAGAAAGCTTGACTGAATCTCAAGACTATTTTTCAAGAAGGTCCTGTCAAGTTATCGCAGTAGGGGGGCGATTTTGCTGCTACCGTGTGTGATCCCAAGTGAGTAATATTCAGGCAATGTTTCAGCATTGGGATGGGTGGCCAATACCGGTTGCATTGTTTTTGTTTAGCTATGGGAGGAAACCGGAGAACCCAGAAGAAACCCATGCAGAGCAGGGGGGAGAATATACAAATTCCTCACAGACAGGCGCCAGAGTCGGGAATCAAACCCAGGCTCTCGGTTTGTTTAACAACGGTGGCCTGCAAAAGGAAAACGTAATTGGCGACGTGATGTAAAATGGCTCTAGTTCACAGCGTGACGTATTTACAAGAGAAGAGTTGTTTGCTCTTTAAAAGGGAAGGCTTCTGATGCTAATGAGCTGATTTACATGAAGGTCCAGACCAAGGTAGAGAGAGGTGGGGGAGGTGTGTGGGGGGGGTGAATCTTGCGAGCAGCCGGCTAAAGGCACCGCTTTATATTTTAGGCGCAATTTCAAAACGTTTTTTGCGTCAAACCCCACAGGGGCCGCCTCAACCGCGCGCCCCCCCCCCCCCCCCCGCCCGCGCCCCGTTTGGCCGGGGGTCACAAACGGCAACCCGTGTTGGCACTCCATGCCGCATCGCCCACGCGGAACGCGGCCTCCTGCGCGCTGCCGGTGGGGTGGGGGGGTGCACTCGGTGAGCCGCGCAAATCACCTCGAGCGCGGAGGCTCGTTACGCCGCTCTGCGCTCGAGCCACGGGCACTGAGCGGCGGCGGAGCGGCGTCGCCCACGGGCGGCGAGGCCCGGCGCTTTTCGCTTGGCGAGGGTCGGCGGGTCGTGCAGAGATTTGTGAGACTCTCAAGCCTGCCGCGAGTATACAAGTTGGCCAGGACAATGGCGGTCCAGCGAGTGGATGAGTCCATGTGCACGGAGCTCCGAGTGTTACCTCCTCACAATTCGCCGTGGGTTTTCTCCGGTTTCCTCTCTCACGAAGCCAAACTCTCATTAATCGTGGAATTGGCCAAACAAGCGCAGTGTCGCAGGACCCTCCTGGAGTGAGTCTTGGGACTGGGTGAGGTCTTCGTGGATGAACATTGTTGTCGTCGTGGTTACAGCCGAGCGGTTCCTCCACCGCCTCCACGACCGGGAGCCGTGGTGGGCGTTTGGTGGGGGACGTGACGAGGGACGAGGGTGGATGGATGGGGTAGGGGCATCTGGACAGGGGGGGACCCCACGTGCTAACGAGCGACAGGCCACACTAATTACGCTCACGTGATGCGCGTCAATGTTAACGACACGCGCGGGGAGACGTTCGCCCAGCTGTGGATTGAGAATGGCTCGTGATAAGATTTAAGTTGATGACGATTATGATTATGATGTTGCAAAGCATAATTGTGTAAACGCGGTGTAATTGCGTATGTGCGGAGCACCCATGTGAAAACTGGAATTATATAAAAAAAACAAGATAACAATAATAATTATATATATAGGGTACATATAATCAATGCTGTCACTGATGATCGCCGTGACAATGGTGGTGCCGACATTGCTGACACCGCTAATGATAGTGAGGCTGTGACGGCGTTGTGTGCGATGTTTATGCCTGTCCAGGAAACACTGCCGCGTGACTTGCGCAATGCACGTACGTGTGTGTCGTGGGGAGCGGTGGCGCAGCGGTTAGTGAGCTGCGCTACAAACCCGGCGAACCGAGTTCGATTCCCGCTGCCAGTCAACGCCAGTGACGAACGAACCGGTCCTGGGCCTCCCCTAGGTCGACTCAGCCTCAAATGAGCACCTGGTACGGTGTATAAATATTGCCACTCGGGATATAAATGTGGCCGGACAAGGTTGGTACTTGGGTACCCCTCGTGTGCCGTGCCGGCCTCCGCAGGTGCTGCTCGCTAACAGAGCTTGCCGCCACAGTCTGGCATAGCCTAACCTGCGGTGGTGACGCGCGCGTGTCTAGGCAGTACTACGAGATGATGTACACCACTCCGGACGAGCTGCTCAGCGTGCTGGTGGACCAGGGCGTCCGCTACTCGGAGCTCGACTACATCAACGCGCTGGCGCTGCTGCAGCGCAGCCAGGCGGGCGTGGGCGACCAGACGGTGCAGAACGGGCGCATGCAGCGCCTTAAGGAGATCATCCGCGAGCAGAACGCTATCAAGCAGGCGGCCAAGGACAAGAAGATCACCACCGTCTAGGGGCCGCCGGCGTGCGTGGCCGCGTCGGCTCGGCCGAGACCAAGGCGTTGTTCCGCGCCGGTATCAGGGGTTGGAGCCGTACGTAGTCCCGTGTTAGTCCCGTGTTAGTCCCGTGTTAGTTCCGTGTTAGTCTGGGTTAGGGTTTAGAGTCCGGGCGACGGCTGCAGCCCTTGTACGTCAGGGCAGACTCTCGACGGACGGATTGGCGGAGCGGTGGCGCAGAGATCACCGCGCTACGAATCCCCGTGGTCCGAGTTGATTCCGGACCACGGCTAACATCAGTGGCGAGTGATATCCGAACCGGTTCTGGAGCCCCTTCTTCAGCAACCTGCTCTAACGAGCGTGGTGAAGTATGGGGGGTGGAGGGGAGGCCTTCATCCACCAGTGGATTGGCGACGATGACGTGTAGGCTGGGTTAGAGTCCGTGCCAGGGCTGCAGTCTTGGCTGTAAGCTGGTGTAGCCGCGTGTTGGGCAAGACGAGGTGTTGGGATCACGCCGAGGTTCCACTTCATCGTTACGGAGCTACAGATTCCTCTGGCTCGGCGTCTCTCGTGGGAACTCGGTTTACGTTCGGTCGCGGATAACGCTGAAGCCACGGCCCTGACCCCGTCTCCCCCCTCGTGCTTGCGCGGAGAGGACCACCTCGTTCGGCCATCTCGTTAATGTCGTGGCCGTGTCGAATTAAGGACCCCCGACTTCCCCTCGTCGCGTCTCTCAATATATCCCAGTTTGGAGCGTGCGCGACTACCCCGCCCCCCCCCCCCCCGCTGTCCCCGCTGTCCCCGCTGTCCCCGCTGTCCTCGCTGTAGCTGCTGAAGCTGCTGCAGCAGCTGCTCACCCCCCTCGTCTCGGCGCCGGGTCGCGGCACGACGCTTCGAGTCCACGGAGAAGAAAAAAACTAAACGTGTTTGCTTTTTTATTTCGTGCTTAAAAATAGTCGACCGTGACTCCATCTGGCGTCTCTTTTGACAGTTCCCGCTTTCTCCCTTCCTGCCTCCTGCCACCGTTGCCGTGAGAGTTGGGAGGGGGGGAGCCCCCCCCCCCCACCACCATCTCACGCCCCCCCACCCTAAACCTAAAACCCGCGATCGGGGGCGATCGCGGGAGGCAGTCGGGCACTGCCGTGCGGCCAGAGGGCAAAAGCAATCAAGAAATCACAGCAGCGGTTGATTAGTTTAATTAAGCGAACATTACACAGTAATTTCAACGTGAAATCAAGCCGCATTAGAATTTACTCAAAGCCAGCATCATTCCAATCAAGAAATGCTAATTCAGCAGAGGTGCGTCGCGCTGAATAAATTACGTCGCGGCCTCTCTGCGCTGCCCTGCGGTTTGACCGCCGCTCCAGGCGTCGCTGGGTTCGACACGGGTATGCGGGGGTCGCGGGGGTCACGGGGAGTCCCGTAGTAGGATCACGTGGTGTGGTCGATGAGACTCGGGCAGTCACAGCAGAGGCACAGCCGGGCCACGGGCGTCCCTTGCCACTGGGTGGATTTATAGACCCCCCCCCCCTCTTGGAAGGGGGGTTGGGTCGTCACGGTACTACCCACGGTTATTACGGGGGGGGGGGGTCCCTTGTGAAATCAATGGGAACCGTCACCATACCCCGAACATGGGGGTCCGTGTGTGGTGGCGTGCATTCATATAGACTCGGCCTTTGGCATGTGTAACGCGCGCAACGTTGTTTAGTGCTGCTGTAGGAATCGTCGTGTGAGCGAGCTGACGCGTGAGAGTGTGTGGTGAGCGGAAACGCAGCGGTTAGCACGCAGCACTCCTCTCCCGGCGATCAGAATTCGATTGCTGCTCACGCCCACCATTACCAGTGACGATGATCTGAACCTGCGGTGTATTAATGATCCTTATGGCGGTACCCCGGGGTACCACATAATACAAAATGGCCGAGGCAATTAAATGTTATTTCTGGGACAGTATTTTGTCCAGGGGTGTACTTCACTCCGCGACTGGGGTACCAATCAATCCGAAATCAGTGCCACTCCGCGATGTCGAAACGCCAAACAGCATAAAAAATTCATTATCGAAAAATTCAATTTTGAATAGTGCATCGTGTCCAGCTCGTCGAGATGAGTCGATTTCCGCATCGCCGACCAACAGACTAAAAATGACCGCATCACGGACATTGTGATAGCCGGGGTACTATGGTACCCCGGGGTACCGCCATAAGGTTCAAATATCCCCACTGGGGAGACAAAGGCGGCCGGGCGTGGCGCTGGCCACCCACCCCCTCGTGTGCCGGGAGGGCCTTCATAGGTGCTCGCTAACAGCACTTGCCGTAACAGTTAAGGCTATACGGGGTGTCTTTGTCTTGTGTCCACACCCGTCTTTAAAAGGGGGCGGTGACAGTAAATATTTAAACCGGTCCTGGGCCTCCCCTAGGTCGACTCGGCCTCAAACAAGTACCTGGTGTGATGTGTAAACATTGCCACTAGGGAAACAAAAACGCTCGGGCGCTGTTCAAGGCACACCGCCCCCGTGTGTGTCGTGCTGCCCTTCACAGGCGCTTCTCACTGACGACAGCACTCGCCCCAACAGTCTGCCAAGTCCGTACGGGGATCTTCTTGTCCAGCATGCACGAACGTGCGTGTGACCGCGTGCGTCCTGGACGTGTGACGACCGGGTGTGCGTCGTGTGAGCGACTTTCCAGGAGCGTGTCCTCTGTCCCGTGTCGCCAAGCCCCCCCCCCCCTCCAGATGTAACGCTTTGTGAGCAGCACGATCGATTGCGGCAAATAAAGATTTTTACCTGCAGACAACGACCGCGCACCGCTATTGACTCGCACAGCCAGACAGTCTGCAGCCCGCAACAACAACAACAATAATCCTTCCCGCATCAACCACGATTACCGCATGGATGGCCACAGACCCGAGGGAAGGTGGACATGGTGGCAGGCGAGACGGTGTAGCGCGGTGCTCTTCATCGCAAGGCCCGCTGGCCATTGGCGGCCCCTGGTGACTTTTAGTGCGGCCCCTGACGTGTGGCGCCCGACAATTCACAACAAGTGCAAGCGTCCCTTGCAGGCGGAGTGGCGGCTCTCACACTGACGATGTCCGAACGGTGAAAGTGGCCCCCGTCTGAAGATTATTGAGCCGCCTCTCCCGATATCCTGCGTTCAAATCCGAGTCTGGATGGCCTGTGATTTACTACGCGTTTTCGTTTGTAGCGGTCTCAGCCCAGTCACCAGTGGTATAGAGAGACCCATAGGCTGGCATCTACTTGTGGTTAAACCGCGTTCTCAAGTGTGGCGAGTTGATGGTTTCATGTAGTTAGGTTTGTAACGGCTCAAAGGGTTAAACATTCTTCCTGTTTTATTTCCAACGACTGCAGAAAAAAGCCATAATTTTAAGTTTATATTTTGATATGGCTAATTTGGTCTCTATGTGGCTCTCCTGGGTAAATGATCATAACATCAGCATCGACAAAAAAGGAAATTGTATTTCCTTGCGATGAACACTTCTCTCCGTGGCAGGGCACGTGAGAACGCGACAGCACCTGGCACGTCGAAAGGAACTCGAATGTAGTTCTGTGATGTCACGTTCCACAGGCCGTTCTCTAACACATGGAGATACAAATTGCCGTTCCTTTGACACGCGACGCCTGGAGCGACATTGGAATATGGAGAAGAGAAGCCAAACACCGCAGCACCAGGACGCGTTGGTGACCGTGGCAGCGTGGTGGTTGGGCGCTTGCGAAAGTGAAGGAAGGCTTCCATCTAGCAGTGGATGGAGAGAGGTTGATGATGGGCGAGGTTGGTTTGCCGTGACCGATTTCGAAGGGGGTTTTGTCCGTCGGTGGTTAATGAGCGCATGCTCGAGTGAACATTAATTTTTGGTTTAAATTGACAAACCTGAGTGAGCATCAGCTTAATTGGCTCCAGTGTGGTTCCATTAATTCACAGCCAGACTGATTTGGGGGAGGGGGTGGGGATTCTCTCGCGAGTCCTTGACTCTGGTGAACAGGAAACTCTGCACTCGGCGTGTTGGTGCGTGTGTGTGCACGTGCGTGTGTGTGCACGTGTGTGTGTGTGCACGTGTGTGTGTGTGCACGTGTGTGTGTGCACGTGTGTGTGTGCGCGTGTGTGTCTGTGCGCGTGTGTCGGTGCGCGTGTTTGTGCGCGCGCGTGTGTGCACGTGTGTGTGTGTGTGTGCACGTATGTGTGCACGTGTGTGTGTGTGTGCACGTGTGTGTGTGCACGTATGTGTGCACGTGTGTGTGTGCACGTGTGTGTGTGTGTGTGCATGTGTGTGTGTGTGTGTGGGCGGAGCGCGAGTGGAGTGGTTAGGGCCGCAGCGAGGTTCAATTCCCGCTCACGGTCAACACCAGTGGCGATTATCTTAACCGGTCCTGGGCCTCCCCTAGGTCGACTCGGCCTCAAATTAGTACCTGGTACGGTGTATAAATATCGCCACTGGGGAGACAAAGGCGGTCCGGCGTGGTGCTGGCCACCCACCCCCTCGTGTGCCGTGAGGGTCTTCATAGGTGCTCGCTTAACAGCACTTGCCCCAACAGTCTGTTCAGGCTACACGGGGGATATTTGTCTTTGTGTGGAGGGATTGGTGGTGCAGAGATGAATCCTACACATCTGGCTGTCTCGCATTGTCGACACGCCAATGTCCCTGCTGTGCTGTTGCCTCTCTCGCTCTCCTCTCTCTCGTTTTCCCCAAGCGACTTCTCCCCGCGGTGTCTCGTCTCCGCGTCTCTCTTTAGCGGCGGGCGGGGAGAGGAGCCGGAGCAGTGGAGCTCGTAGGAACGCGAATTTTATTTTTGTATTTTTAATGAAAAATGAAAAGGACCCGTCAAATGAAATTGCTCTGACAAGAGTGTGGAAGTGTGTGGTTGGTGGCTGGGACGCGGCCCTGATGGTGTGAAATGAGATTTCAAAAGAGCGACAGTGCTGAGCGTCCCTCCCCTCCACCCCACTACCCCCCCCCCCCAATTTGTCTCCACCGCGGCGCGAGGAAGAGCGTCGCTTGACGGCTCTGGGGGGGGGGGGGGGGCGCTGTTCCTCTCTGCGCGGTGCAGGAGAAAGGGGGAGAAGAGGGGAGCCTTTGCCAAGGTAACGGCGACATAATTGTGTCACGGCTATAATAAACACAGGCAGGCACCACGTGTGGATGCATATCACGACAAGATCCCGCGTGCAGCCGTGAAACAGATTGTCGGGGTGGCAATTGCTGTGGACGAGCAGCACCGATGAAGGCCGGAACGGCGCACGAGGAGGTGGTGTGACCAGCGACTAGGCCCGGCCGCCTTTGTCTCCCCATAAAAAAAATTTCACGTCGCTCCGGGTATTTGTTTAAGGCCGAGTCGCCCTATGGGAAGCCCAGACCCGGTTCAAACATTTCTCGGCTGTTGTTGGTCGTGAGCAGGAATCGACGGCGGGTCGCCGAGTTCGTAGCCCACACAAAACGCGGTCACACGCACACAAGGACAAAGATCCCCCATATAGCCTTTAGCAGACTGCTGGGGCAAGTGCAGTTAGTGAGCACCTATTAAGGCCGGCGCGTTGCACGAGGGGGTGAGTGGTCAGCACCACACCCGACCGCCTTTCTCTCCCGAGTGGCGATGTTTACACACCGCACCAGGTACTCGTTTGAGGCTGAGTGGACCTAGAGGAGGCCCAGGACCGGTGTTGGCCGTGAAGGAGAATCGAACTCGATTCGCCGGGTTTGTAGCGCAACGCGCTAATGACTACACTACCGCTCCCCCCACACACACACAGTTATACACACAAGGACACTGACCCACATACACACAACAACAACCGCCATTCGCCACTAAGTGGCGGTGACGTCACCACGACGCTTGTGCCAGGCTATGTGCACGTTGAGACCACGTGAAGTATCAAACGCCCGCTGGCAGGAGGTAACGGGACAGACCCAGCAGGTGCCACGGGTCGACTGACTTAAGATGACTGAAATGACTGGCTGATGCACCACCTGTGCCCCCTACTGTGCCAACTGGCTGTGCTGTAGCCACCCGGCGCTCCGCTCGCTGTTGTGAGCGTCGCTCCTCTTTCCTGGTCTCAGGCTCTGGATCGCCTTCAGTACTTCCTCAACAGATGGCACCTCAGCCAGCCACTCACAGGGGGTGACTTCTTCCAATATTTTAGGCACCGCAGCCTCAGCAGGGTCATCCCATTTTGTCCCACGATGTTTTCCAGGCTGAGGGATTTCCCCTCCCCCAGGACTCCACAGAAATGCTCAGCAAATCTGCAAACCTGTTCCTGGGGGTCGGAGATTGGATCACCGTTCTGTCCCCTAATAATGGCAATAGTTGTGGCGTTGTAGGTTACTTTTTAAAAAGCGATTTGTGACACTGACCCACATATACACACACACGAATACTGACCCATACACACAAGGACACTGACCCCCACACACACACACAATGACACTGACCCCCCCCCCCCCCCACACACACACAATGACACTGACCCCCCCCACACACACACAATGACACTGACCCCCCCCCCCCCCACACACACACAATGACACTGACATACGCACACACAATGACACTGACACACACACACACACAAGGACACTGACCCCCACACACACAAGGACACACACCCACACACACAATGACACTGACACACACCCACACACAATGACACTGACACACACACACACACAAGGACACTGACCCCCACACACACAAGGACACACACCCACACACACAATGACACTGACACACACGCGCGTGAGCGCATTGTAGCATGCTACGCGCGCTTCGCTCTGCAAATTGACGTGCACGCGGATTTAAATATCTGTGAAATTCTCGAGCAGATGCAGCCCTCCTCCTGCTGCTGCTGCTCCACCTCCTTGCTAACCTCTGCGCGTCGCGATTCCCCTGTGCGGGAACCCGAGGCGAGGTGACCTTAGCCAAGGTGCTCGGGTTTACAGCGCCAGAACAATGAGGGCCACCACCAACAACCACCACCACCACCAACAACCACCACCACCATTGTTAGACGGACACAGAACAGCGCTGACACGCGCCATGGCACAAACGAGACGCAGATCCCCGTGTAGCCTTCACAGACTGTAGGGGCGAGTGCTGTTAGCGAGCACCGATGGAGGCCCGCACGGCACACGAGTGGGTGGGTGATCAGCACCACGCCCGGCCGCCTTTGTCTCCCTAGTGACGATGTTTACACGCCGCACCGGGTACTCGTTTGAGACTGAGTCGACCTAGGGGAAGCCCAAGACCGGTTCAGATAATCGTCACTGGTGTTGGTGGCCGCGAGCGGGAATTGAACTCGGGTGGCCGGGTGCGGAGATCACTGCGCTAACCGCTGCACCACCGCTCCCCACGTAACAAAAACGCGGATCACGCGCGCGCCCCAACACGCGGGAGAGGCATGGACCGCGAGCCCCTCGGCCGGAGCTCGCCAACCACAACAACAACCACAACAACAATCACCACAACAGCAACCACAACAACAATAAGAAGAAGAAGAGGAGCCGTCGTTGTCGGATTCGATGGAACAAAAAAAACCTCAATATTAAAAATGCACCACCGTGGTGAATTGGAGACGGCGCGCTGCTTAACAAATGACGTCACGAAGCGGCTCTTTAAAGAGCCGCAGGCTGCCTCACCTCGCCCCACCACCCCCAACTCGCCCCACCCCCACCTCGCCCCACCACCCCCTAGCCCCACCACCACCTCGCCCCACCACCTCGCCCCACCACCCCCTCGCCCCACCACCACCACCTCGCCCCACCACCCCCTCGCCCCACCACCACCACCTCGCCCCACCACCACCTCGCCCCACCACCACCTCGCCCCACCCCCACCTCGCCCCACTACCCCCTAATCCCACCATCACCCCCACCTCGCCCCACCACCCCCTAGCCCCACCACCCCCTAGCCCCACCACCCCCTAGCCCCACCCCCACCTCGTCCCACCCCCACCTCGTCGTTACTACCCCCCCCCCCACCCCGTCGCTCGTTATCGATACCAGTCATGATCAATCCCCTGCTGGATGAAGGCCCCCCTCCACCCTCCCAAAGCCGCCGCTATCCCTCATCGCCATCCTGAGTTGTTGTTTTTAACAATCCACCAATCCACCTCGCACCCGCGAGTGGATTCCCATCGCTCCGTCTCCACGCAGGACGTCCGTCGCCGTCGTGCTGGACCCACGCGTCGGGGAACGCCGTGATCCGTTTATAGACACCCCACTGAACGCAACGGGGGGACGACGTTTGCAAAGCCTCGTGTCTCCCACCAATCTCGCTCCACTCATCGTCGTCGCTATTCATTGATATTCCGCTCGCTTACCCAGCGAAGCGTCGCAGAGTCTCGAGACCCTTTGTAAGGAGGGTGCTGCCAAGTGTTCGGGGGCGATGCTGATGCTGCGCGTGACCCCGATTGAGTAGATTGCAGGTAGATTGCTCAGCATTGGGATGGTTTGGCCAATGCCAATTGCGTCGTGTGTTTATCCTCGCTGTGAGATGATAGCGGTGTTTATCCGGAGGGAACCCACACCGAACAGAGGGAGGACACAGGAATTCCACACGGAAAGGAGTTCGAAGCGGGAGTTGAACCCAGCCCCTTGTTGCTGTGAGGCCCCGGGTGTCACCACTGCAAATCGTCAACTACGTTTACATCCTGCCCTTTCACAATGTGCAGAGAGAGAGCGCGATCCTGGCCACTCTCCATAGAGAGGCCCTCGAGAGCGGCCTCTAGTGGAGGCCCTCCCGCCAGCAGTGAACAAAGCACTTGCAGGGCTGCGCCTTTACCGCCCTGCACGCTCGCTCACCTGAGTGCGGATGTTCCTGCATCGATCTCCCGAGACAGCGGAGGATGAGATGGGATGGGGTTGGGTGGGTGGGGAGGGTGGAATTGGGGCTCGGGATGGTGATGAGAGTTGCTACTGAGATGTAAAGAGGGATGGGTGGAGGAGGGGGGGCAGAGTAACAACCCCCTCCACCCCACCACGAACGATCGAAGTTAATTTTTTTAGGATTTGCATTTCCGGCCCTGATTGTCGCCGCCAAAATGTCGTGAAGAAGAGAAACTCCACTTGGCGAGGGCCCAGTCAAGAGGCGTGCCACCTCGTTCCTCCTCCTCTCAATGCCCCCCCCCCCCGCAATGATGCCCCCACTCCCCCGCCCCTCTCTAAGCCCCCCCCTTCCCCCTCAACATGAAGGCGCCCGCCCAGAGGCGCGCGCTTGGAACTCAGGGGTCGATTCGACCCGCGGGGACGATAGAAGATGTTGCTGTCCACGCGTCACCGCAACGTCAACGCTATGAATACACTTTTATATATCTACACACACACACCTGCCTCCACCCAACCCGCAGTGACCAGCGTGGTGAAGTATGGTCAAACTACCCGCGTAACCCACGCGGGCGTGGGGATGCCTTCGCCCATCAGCGCTTTGGTGAATTTGTTTAGAGCCGGCATGAGTGTAGGTCGCGGGGCCCGATCAGGAGCCCTTCCCCCGTGGCCAGCTTCATCTTGAGCGGGGGGCCCCATGACTGTTGTCGTTTTGACTGTTTCGCCACCACGAACATGTACCGCTGTTGTTGTGCCGCTGTTGTTGTACCGCCGTCTCCTGCCAGAGCCAGGGCACGGCGCCTCCTCGACGCCGCCCATGGCAAGGGGAATTACACAAAATCTGTGCGGTGATCCACCAACCCTGGCTGCTGCCTCCACAGCGCTGGGTGGCCGTCCATCGTGCAGCAGCACAGCCCCAACCACCCCCGTGTCGAGTCGCCGGCTGGAGGTTGGGGAGTGGGATGTGGGGCCGTGACTCGAGGAGGAGCAGGGGAAGCTGGTGCCCCCCGGGTTCGTGCTGGACGCGAGAGTGAAGGCCGTTTGCGTGAGTGGTGGCGACAGGAGTGGAAGAGTCGCGGTGCCACATCTCCATTATGCGCGGATTCATTTGTTGAAAATGTCTCACGTTTTATTGCCCGCCGCCGCCGCCGTCCCAGTGGCATCGTGTCGGACAAGGTGAATTAAAATGCGCAACGTGGTGGAGGAGCTGTCTCGATTTAATTCCGAATCGCATTAACACGCGGACCCACGCCGCACGCGACGCACGAGCCTCTGGAAATTGAATTTAATTCCACACAACCCTCATTATTTCCCTCCGCCAATTAACATTCATCGCCATTTCACTCTCGCAGTTAAATTCTGAGCGCGGAAATAAACATCGCTGCCCGTGTTCAGGCACACGGGCAACCCCTCTTGTCAATCCACTGCTGGATGATGATGAGGGGGCCCCCTCCCGCCGTGGGGTGTCTGACTTTGGGATTGGGGGTGTTAGGGTGATGTTGAGGGGGGGGGGTGGTGTTGACCGTACTTAGAGGGGACACGCAACTTATAAAGTTCTGAAAAGCGAGCGGTGTAGGTGACGTGGGGACGGTGGGACAGGGGGAGGCCTGCAGCCAGGTGCTGGCGATGAGTCTCTCAGAAGGGGCCTCAGAGGACGTGGAGACTTGGTAGCCAGGTGAAGACGCATCGGTCGTGGTGGTGGCTATGAGACCGTCAGAAGAGTCGTTGAAGGAGAGTGCCAACGCTGTGCCAAGAAGACGCCAGGCCAGACGATGGTGAGACTGGAAGAGCAGCCCTTTGAAGTCGGTCAGCATGCGACCTTGCAACACACGACATAATCTGGCAGAAGGAAGGACGCGATGGCGAGGTACGGTGTTGGCATCTGCGTGATGATGACCTGTTCACCTTGACCTAACATAGCCTCGGTTTCTCCCGCAGCGCGACTCCCACACCCCTCCCCCACCCCTCCACCCCTCCTCCACCCCGGCCTTAATTATTGATGAGACGCCGGTAACTTGTGCCCATGCGTGTCCCCTATGAGCTCGGAGTAAATGAGTCGTTATGAGCCTCGGGGAGGCTCCATCCGCCAAGCTCCAGTGCCGCACGCGGCCTCAGCGCCCTCAACGAGCCCGGCAGGTCCCGTCTGGGAAGTTCCAGTGGGGGAATCGGCCCGGGTGGTCCGGCGATGAGAGGCTGCTCGCGAATTGTAATTAATGCCAGGCCTGTATAGTCATGGCACGTTCCGAGAGCACGTTCGCCGAGGAGATGGAGCGATGGAATCGGCTCGTCGTGCTGCAGAGGCGCTTTGTGGATTGTTAAAACGCAGGATGATAACACTGAATGTCAAATCCGTGCAACAGAGCGTGGCTTCGCGTCATTTCAACCAGTGTTGCTGAAACGGTGCGCTCCCAGAAGGCCGTGCGGCTGATGGGATGTCTCTCCCCATGGCGAACTGGTTTCTTTTTCATGGAGAACTGGGATGGGAGGCGAATCGCCCGCTTATTTACCGTTACGTAGATCCTCCTCCACAGCCACGGTTAATTGGCGGTGTGATTGATGTCACGTGTTACGTTGTTCATGGATAATCGTGCGAGAATCCAGTGAGATTACCAGCGACTCGCCTGGCCTCCAGAAGCCAATGGGTTCCACCCAAGCCACGCGTTCATCGCGGGCGCCCAAAGTCTCCCCGCTGGCTCGCCACCTCGAAGTGGCACCCACCCACACACACCCACCCACCCACACACACCCACACACACACCCACCCACACACACCCACCCACCCACACACACCCACACACCCACCCACACACACCCACCCACACACAGCCACCCACCCACACACACCCACACACACACCCACCCACACACACCCACCCACACACACCCACACACCCACCCACACACACCCACACACACACCCACACACACCCACACACACACCCACCCACACACACCCACACACAGCCACCCACCCACACACACCCACACACACAACACAACAACCGCCATTCGCCACTAAGTGGCGGTGACGTCACCACGACGCTTGTGCCAGGCCATGTGCACCTTGAGGCCACGTGAAGTGTCGAACGCCCGCTGGCAGGAGGTCACGGGGCAGACCCAGGTGCCACGGGTCGACTGACCGAGATGACCGAGATGACTGGCTGATGCACCACCTGTGCCCCCTACTGTGCCAACTTGCTGTGCTTTAGCCACCCGGCGCTCCGCTCGTTGTTGTGAGCGTCGCTCCTCCGCCCTCCGTTGTTGTTGGAGGGCGACTGCCTCCAACTGCCCAGTAGCGTCCTTCACGAGCCTCCTCCACTGAGGCCGATCTTGACACCGCTGGTACCAGTCATCGGCAAGTCCACTCAGCTCCACGTCCTCCTGTACCACATCACTCCATCTCCTCTCTAGCCCGTGCCGCGCCCGTCCAGCCCCCCCGATCCGGCCGAACAAAAGCTGTTTAGGCATGCGGTGGCTGGGCATGCGGGCTACATGACCCAGCCAACGCAGCCTTGCCTGTCGGAGGAGCTCCCACACACACACCCACCCACACACACCCACCCACACACACCCACCCACACACACCCACCCACACACACACACCCACACACACACACCCACACACACACGCGCCTTGTGCCACCGCCCCGATGGGCTCTTCCTCTTTCTTGTCTCTTCCTCTTCCACGCGCCGTGGTTCCTAACAACCTTGTCCGCTTATGTGAGGCAATGTCGGTTCGCGCCGAGACGGTTTGAGAATTTGTGAATGAAGAATAATAATAAGAAGAAGAGGAAGAATCTCCTTCTGTCGAGGCAGCGGCTCGCCGCCACTCCTGCCAGGCGCTGGGAGCTCAGCCACCCGTCGTGAGTGCCCTGACGCAGAGACAGGCGGACAGAGACACAAAGACATCGATTCCCCCTGTAGCCTGTTTAAAGACTGTTGGGGCCAGTGAGACACACAGATAGACACCGACACACAGACAGACACACACAGACAGACACAGACACACATATATAGACACAGACACACACACAGACACACACTGATAGACACACACAGACACAGATAGACACACACAGACACACGCACAGACACACACAGATAGACACACACAGACAGACACACTTACAGACACATACACAGACACACACAGATAGACACAGACACACACAGACAGACACACATACAGACACATACACACACAGATAGACACAGACACACACAGATAGACACACACACAGACACAGACACACACAGACACACACAGATAGACACACACACACAGACAGACACACACAGACAGACACAGAAACACAGACACACAAAGATAGACACACACACAGACAGACACACACAGACAGACACAGGCAGCCACCTGGCTGCATCCCCTCCCTCCCCGCCCCCATCACCGCCCGCGCGGCTCTCCATGCCCCCAGGCGCGCTTCTCGCCGACAATCGGCGTCGTGGTTTTGTGTTTAAAAAGAGGAGAGGAGGGAAGGACGTGGGGGGGGGGAGAGGTCTGTTTTCACTCCCAGCAGAATTAAGAATGAAAAAAACATCTCGCGAACTTAATTGAGCGTATTCCTGCGTGTTCCTGGTTGGTCCACACCAAACACACAGTGGGGTGAAGGCGCAGCCCTGCAATTTCCGACTCGCCACCGCTCCCAATCTGTGTTAGACTTGAAACAAATGTACTGCTTACATTCTGTAACGATGCAACATCTGCTTAGACAAACAACCAGACAGTACAAACGAGACAAATAACACAACGCACTTCCGAAATTTATTCAACAGAATTATATCCCACAATATGTTTTAACATCTTACCCGACTATGTCATGTGGGAGACGGAGCCTTCTGCAGCCAGGCGCCCCGATTTTGGAATCTCCTTTCTCGGTCAATTCGGGATTTTGAGTCTGTTTCACTTTAAAATCACCGTCTTAAAACTCACATTCTTGTACTGCCGGCTCTCCCCGTAACTTGAGATTTGAAGTGGAGGTTATTATTATTGAAATCAAATCTAGAACTCGGATCGATACTCGCCACGTGTTCAATGGGGGTGGGTGGGGGTCACGTGCGGTTTCCACGAAGACTCTGGATCACGACCTCCACGCGTAAATGCTGCCCTCTGCTGCCCGCGAGCAGGGACCCCTCAGCGAGAGGATGGGAGCAGCAGTAGTAGCAGGAGCAGCAGCAGCAGTAGCAGAGGCAGGCGGGAAGGGGTCCCACGCGGGGCAGGAGCCACCCAGCAAGGCGGGGTCATCAGACATCCTCCACCTTCCACCAGGCACTTGACCTGCAAGCCGGGAACTCGCGTGAACTCTGACCGAATTCACAACGGGCGCGCCAGATTCTATGGCATCTGTGGCGAGTGCGGCACTCGGCTGGGTGGTGGCCACCACGCAGGGGGCTTGCCAGGTGTTGTAGGCGCGCCGCCGCTGGGGTTGTCTCCGGGGACTCCGCGCTCCTCCCACGCGGAGTCAAAACTCTTCCCGAGTGGGGCTCGTGGCCAAACGTCCCCAATGTAGCGGGGCCCGACCGATAACCAAAGTCTCAATTCCAGGCCACTACTAACATCAGTGGCGGGTGATATCGGAAGCAGTTCCGGGCCTACCGTAGGTTGACTCAGCCTTCAAAATGAGTTTTTCGGGCGATGTGTAAACATCAACACATGGGAGACAAAGGCGGCCGGGTGTGTAGTGCTGGCATCAGCGCTCACTTGTACATTGGTCCAACCATAACAGATGCTCGCTAACAACCGCAGGTGTCTACTGAACGGGGATATTTGTCCTTTGTCTTCGTGTCCGTATCGGGAGCGGTGGCGCAGTGGTTAGCGCACTGCGCTGTAATCTCGACTTCTATAGGGGACCCGTAAATTGCCGCTCGCGGTGGCTGGGGAGGAGGATGATTGCATCTTCAGGGTTCAATGATCCCACGGCGCTACTCGCAACCAATGAACCTTCAGCATAACCACCACCACCACCACCATCATCTCCTCCTCCTCCGCTCATCCCCAGGACCCCTATCCAGGGACCTCGTGGTGCCCCCCTTCTGCCGGGAGACACAGCCCCCCTCCCAACCCCTAGGGTTTAGCGGAGTGACTCCATTAGCCTCCATTAGGGATGGAGGGAGGAGGAGGCGCTTGGAGTTTTCCGATCGATCCGCGCGGTGTCCGTGATGAATGTCCCCGACCTCCCCGTGACTCTTCTGACACCACGAGGCCACCGTGGGCCCATTATTATCCATTAATGATGATAATGGACAACAACAACAACAATAATAATGATAATGATGATGATGGTAACTAGGACACTTGTTGTTGCCGTTGTTATTGCCACGATGGGGGAGCGGTGCTGGGCGCACTGCTCGATATGAAGCCGGCGACCTGAGTTCGATTCCTGGCTAACACCAGCGGCCGCGCTGCTAACACGTGCGCATGGATCCAGTCAGGAGCCTTGGTCGCCCTGCGCCTGGAGATTTCCACTGTCCCCAGAATTAGTTCGTAAATGCCCCTGGCCACACACACGTGTGTGTGTGTTTATGTACTGCATGCCCGTCAACCCCTTATCCATGCAGTACCTTATTACAGACCAATTCAGACCATATTGGTCACCCCGTATCCTTATACATCTCAACGTTCATCCTACAAAGTCCCATCACAAGGGAGAAACACAAACAGACAGACACAACGTTGCTTTGCCCGTATTGAAACGGCTGTACCGCCGTATGGACCTGTAAACTCAATGTCCCTGTAGTACAAGAATTCGGGTAAACCGTGTGGGTTGACAGCTGTGGCTCTGTCGAGCCTCAAATGAGTACCTGGTGCGGTGTGTAGACATCGCGACTGGGGAGACAAAGGCGGCCGGGCGTGGTGCTGGCCACCCACACCTACTCGTGTGCCGTGCCGCCTTTCACAAGTGCTCGCTCACAGCGCTTGCCTCAAGTCTGTTAAAGGCTACACGGGGGGGGAGTCTTTGTGTTGCATATCTACATAGACAGTGTGTCTAGCTCTGTATATGAATGTATATGCTAGGGTGGAGCGGTGGCGCAGTGATTAGCGCACCGCGCTACGGTGCGCTAATCACTGCGCTAACAACAGCGGCGAGTGCTGTCACGCCGGCTGTTGAACCTTCCCTGGGAGCAGCGCTCTTCATGACGAGGCGCGTGGGCCACTCGCGGCTCCTCGTAGCCTTTAGTGCGGCCCCCGACAATTCACGTGACAACACCCCCCATCATCATCATCATCACGGTCGTGCTCCTGTGAAACCCCCAATGGTTTCAAATGTGTGGCGATGTCTTAATGGTGAAAGTGGCCCCCTGTGAAAGCCAGTGAAGAACACTGCCTTAGATCAACTGAGCCTCAAAGAGTGCCCGACGCGGCATGTACAGAGTGCTACTGTGCTCGCTAACAGCGATTGCCTCCGCGGTCTATGCGGTCATGCGGGGATCTTCTGGCCAGCGTGCAAAGGCGACCTCTAGAGCCCCCAATAGTGGCAGATTTTCCGCCAGCAGTGGACGAGAGCGAGCAATTGCAGGGCTGCGCCTTCATTGTTCTTCACCGATACGTGAGCAGGCGCGCTACCAAACCGGCTACCCGAGTTCGATCCCCGCTCAAGGCCAGCATTCATTGCGAATACCTTGAAACCCGTTCTGGACTACCGCTCGGTCGACTCAGACTTGAACGAGCACCCCGGGGTTGCCGTGCCCGCACCAGCGTCACCGAAGGTGGCTCCCCCCGCGCGTGGCGCGCTCTGCCCCCGGCACGCCGCGCCAGCGCTCTTCGTCTTCGTGCGAGCGCGCTCCCTTCGGGGCTGGCGCGCCGTTGACCCGCCTTGTTCCACCTGTGATACCTCGCGATCCATCATCCTTACCCACACAAATGCTATCTGCTCCGCCGTCTCGGGGGACGCGAGCTGGGGCCGAGGAGACGAACCCTGATAGATATTTTGTCTCGGATTCGCCGCCAAGATGCACGCGCCGTGCCGCTGCCATTTCCCCTGGGACTCGCGGTGAGAAAACGAGAATGTGCACGCGAATATACACACGCACATATTATACACATACACACATACACACACACATATATACACACATACACATGTATACACACATACACACATACATATATACACACATACACATGTATACACACACACATATATACACACATACACATGTATACACACATACACACATACATATATACACGCACATACACACACACACGTATACACACATACACACATACATATATACACGCACATACACACATACACACACATACATATATACACACATACACACGTATACAACAACAACAACCGCCATTCGCCACTAAGTGGCGGTGACGTCACCACGACGCTTGTGCCAGGCCATGTGCACCTTGAGGCCACGTGAAGTGTCGAACGCCCGCTGGCAGGAGGTCACGGGGCAGACCCAGGTGCCACGGGTCGACTGACCGAGATGACCGAGATGACTGGCTGATGCACCACCTGTGCCCCCTACTGTGCCAACTTGCTGTGCTTTAGCCACCCGGCGCTCCGCTCGTTGTTGTGAGCGTCGCTCCTCCGCCCTCCGTTGTTGTTGGAGGGCGACTGCCTCCAACTGCCCAGTAGCGTCCTTCACGAGCCTCCTCCACTGAGGCCGATCTTGACACCGCTGGTACCAGTCATCAGCAAGTCCACTCAGCTCCACGTCCTCCTGTGCCACATCACTCCATCTCTTCTCTAGCCCGTGCCGCGCCGTTTAGCCCCCTCGATCCGGCCGAACAAAAGCTGCTTAGGCATGCGGTGGCTGGGCATGCGGGCTACATGACCCAGCCAACGCAGCCTTGCCTGCCGGAGGAGCTCACTGATGGGACTTTGCCCAGATCTTTCAAGGACTTGTGAGCTCCTCACACAATCCAGCCTGGTTAAACCCAGGATGGATCGTAGGCAGGCCAGCCTAAACGTTTCCAACTGTGACACACACACACAGTGTCACACACACAGTGACACACGCAGTGAGACAAAGACCCCCCGCGACTTCTATTTGACGACTCACACACGGGTGTCGACTGCGAGCTGCAGTGGCCGAGCGGATTTGCTGTGGGCCGTGAAGCACAGGGACACAGGTTCGCGTCCAGTCAAGTTTCTCTTTATCGTGTTTATTGTTTTTTTTGTATGTAGCTTAGGCAACGATTTGCAATGGACATCATTACAAGTATCCACTTTATTACATGTCGATATATTAATATAACACAAATAAAAACTTTAACATGTCAATGTTCAAATCGATGACTACTTAATAAATAGAAGTTCCTCAAGTAAGTTTACTTTTGTGTAGTATAGTGGTAATGTTTGCAGCCTTCCAACACAATCAACCCGGGTTCGAATCCCGCTCTCAAATAGTTATATTTTTTGTCGTTATTTATTTATTTTGCAGCTTGCCTGATGACGTCACCACGCACATCTAATTTGCAGGGCAATCCCGTGCGTGAAGTAACATCACTTGGGGCACCTCCGGGGCCAGCATCTGTGTGGGAGCCGCGGTGGCTCTGCCGTGCTGGGCGAGGGACCGGCAACTCGGAGCTGCCGAGTTCGAATCTCGCCCTTGGCGGCGGAGAGACGAATACATCCTCTCTCCCGTGAAGCAACCGCGCAACGCAAGACGCTTCATCAGCCTGCATCAGGCCACTTGGTGAGTGGTTTACACGGCGCAGTTGTTCTATGTGGATGTATTAATATGCAATGTCGTGTCTCTGTTGTGCATATGCCGGGCTGCAGTGGCTGATGGAGGAGGGCCACACTGGAGCGTCAGCGACACCTGCAGGCCACGAAGAGCTGAGGCCTGCAGGAGAGGGGTGGGACAGAGGGAGGAAGTTGATTTTATTTTTGTGATGCACATCAACATTTGTCCACCAGGGGGCGCTGTTCCTCCACCACCAGGGGGCGCTGTAGCGCCTAGGGGGCGCTGTCCCATTACATTTTGCCTTGAAAACGCTCATTTTGAAGCAATTCAACGTTTCACCAACACTTTCGGCCGGCGAGCCGCGGTTTTCCGCGAATCGCCGAGAAACCAGTCGAGGTTTGAAAGACGACCATGGATAGCGACCCTGAAGACGCGGCAGTCACGAATTCTGCAGACTTACACGATTCATTTAACATTTACAGTTGTGATCCTATTAATATAATCCTGTACAAATTAATGTAATCTTGTACAAATAAAATTCCTGTCCAGCTGAATCACCCGAGACTGTTCACTTACGGGCACGAGGCGAACGAATTGGTTCACCGATGATGGGGAGTGTTTAACGCGAGACTTAAAACAACATCGAGCGAGTGTCGCGCTCACCTCAGGGTCATCGGGTCCAGATGCAGAGCCCAGAGAGCCCAGAGAGCCCCCTGGTCCCTGGGTCCATGTGCAAGGTCCTGGGCCCAGGCGCAGGGTCATCGGGTCCAGGTGCCGAGTCCTGGGTCCAGTCGGAGTACACACACAGACACACACACAGACACACGCACACACCGTCACACACGCATGCACACACACAGACACACGCACACACAGTCACACACGCATGCACACACACAGACACACGCACACACAGTCACACAAGCGTGCACACACACAGACACACGCACACACAGTCACACAAGCGTGCACACCGCTTTCCCTCCCTGTGGTATTGGATGTGAATGATGCATCGGCTCGCACACGGCCGACTCCGCTGCTCTGTCGACAAAAGAGGTCGGGGAGGCCGAGTGAGAAATTCGTGGCCACCCTCAGGGACACAGGTCGCCATGCGCAGCTACGTGGCGCTGACGCCACGGCGCTTGTGCCAGGCTAGGTGCGTTTTGAGC